>NC_136061.1:1555547283-1556249783 GCF_964261635.1 Lissotriton helveticus
GTATCATTTTTGAAACCATTGACACACCAATACTAGTTACTACATACGCACTCACTGATTCCTATGTCTACACACATTCACTCATACAATCATTCATACATACAATCACTCATCTTTACAACACTATCATATGCACTCATACACCTATACAGACACTCACACTCTGCCACTCATCCATGGAGTTACTCACACACCTAGTCAGTCCTGAAAAGAATCAATCACACTTCCATTTTCTCATCTATACAGTTAAACACAGAACACCTTACATTTTTGAAACATATACTAACACATAGTTACTCTCTTATAGAATCACTGATACAAGTACACATTGATCTGCACAGAGTCACACACCTCCCAGCCAGCCATACACACACTCAGTCTCCCATACAAATACTTGTGCAACCAATCAATAACCCATATAGCTACTTATATAGCTACTGATCAACACATGCAGCAGCTTGCACAACAACAGACATACTGATGCACACTTTTAGACAGTTTAGTCACTAACCCGTGCATTCAGTAAGACGCATTTAATCACTCACTCATACAGTCAATCACGCACCTACTAAAACCTTCATTCAGACACTTATACATCCACTCATTCTTCAATATGTAAAACATATTTAAACTTTACAGAAACACATAATCACTGGATGTTGTCATCAGTGATGTCATCAGTGATGTCACTGACCATGTCATGAATGATGTAATATGTGACATCATCAGCAGTGGATTGCGGGTGCGCGATATATAGTTAGTGCAACTAACTATATATGGAATTTCAATGGTTTTGTGTGAGTAAAATAAGGTTTTTTAAATGCTAATTCCTAACTATATATGGTCTATAACCTATGGTTTTTTCAGTGAATTTTCAAGGTTTTGTAAATGCTAATTCCTAACTATATATGGTCTATAACCTATGGTTTTTTCAGTGAATTTCATTGGTTTTTTAACAGCTAATATCTGTAGCTGTAAAATGTATTCTTCTTTAAATCCAAAAATATATTTTATATGTTTATTAATAACTTTTTTTTTAAATATTTTTTTTTCTTCGTTCCCGCTTCGCGAATCGGGAAGCTTCCCGTTAGCTGACCTTGATGCCGCGAAATAGACCGCGAGCCGGTAAACGTTTCTTTACCGCAAGTGCCGCGTTAGAAAACAACATCGTGACGCCTCCCGTCCGCATGACGTTCCACGTTGTCGCGTGATACGTCATATGACGTGCTACGTTAGCGAACTGGTACGCGAAGCGAGTGCCAAAGCGCAGGTTTCTGGAAGCAAACCGGGAGGCCCTGCAAAGCGCTTAACGTAAACACAGCAAGTCATGTGACTTGGTAATAACACTTTTCATTGGTTCATTTCACTTTTGGTTTCCTAATGATGTAAGACTAGGTCATATAATCTAAAATGAACACTTTTGATTGGTTGAGAACTCTTGTTTTTCCCAAATGATGAAAATCCCTCCTTCTTTCCTCACTCTGACTTTCATCATTGTGAGAGAAAGACCCTTTGTGATCACTGAGCAATGGCTTCTTTAGTAGCTTCAGCTGGTGCTTCCCCACCACCTCCACCACATCCAAGGAAGAGTGGACCACCTGCTCAAGTTGTAATTCAACAAGAAGAAGAAGAAGAGGAACAGGAGGACGAGCACGAAGAGAGGCAGTTTTTGCCTGAGCAGCCCAAGACGTCTCACCGGAAAGAAAACTTCATTTGGCAATTTTTTAAAATTCCCAAAGGTCAGAAAAAAGTAAATGCAAGATACGTTACTTGCCTTATATGTCAAGATAGACTGTCCAGAGGGACCGACAAAAAATACAGTTTCGGAAACTACACAATGCATCGCCATATGACTAGGTGGCATCCTAACAACTACAGTGCTGCACAGTTTCGGAACGACCTAGATAATCTCCCTATTATGGCCAGAAGATCTGTTGTACCGGAAGTAACGGGACCAGAGGGCAGGGAGATGGTGCCAAATATACAAATGAGATTTGGTGAAGTAAAACACACCTGCGTATTTTGCGATGGATTCATTTCCTACGGAGAAAGAAGCATCACTCTGATCAACAGAGCTATTGACTATCATATGCAAGTTTGTCCGAAACGCCCAAAATAATAAATACTTCTTTTTTTTGTTTTGTTGCTCCTGTTGAGCCCTTTACAATGAATCGTTTTCATTGCCCCCTCCAAGAAAAACCCAAAAAAATATAAAACTGTTCCGAAAAATTCAAAAACATTAAAAAAATGTTCAGAAAAATTAAAAAAAAAGTTCTTTTCAGAACTACCTCCCCGTTATTAAAAAATTGGTACAATATTTGGAACTGTGCCAACCTCTATTTCTCTTAGTTCGCTTCCTAGTTCGCTCGCTGGTACGCGAACTGGAAGCGAACCAAAAACAGTAAGTATAAGGGAAGGAAACACACACTTATGTTAAAAGAAAGACAGCTATAGGGGAGTAAACTAGAGATACTATTACCCATAATCCACTACTGATGATGTCACATATTACATCATTCATGACATGCTCAGTGACATCATCAGCAGAGGATTGCGGGTTTTTTGGCAACATGCCTTATCCACGGTTTAATAACGCTGCCTTTTGCTTTATATAAGTTTTCAAATTGTATGAAATATATACCAATAGGTCTTTATGAACCTTTAGGTAGTGCTTTTGTTCATGAGGTCTGGTCGCTTCCATACACATACAGATGTTTCAAAGATGATCAAGAAGTTTATCTGAATGGAGAGGAATGCACTGAGACGCCAGATCATTCACTAATGTGTAGGCACATACAGTTACACGATTCATGCAACAAACACCGACCAAATATGGCTTGCGTGTTGCAAGGCACGCCAGTTCCTGCTATCATCCCCACGTTCAAGTTGTTGGAAAATGGTAGTTATTTGATGCTCAATAATGAAGATTGTTCTGAGTTAATTAAAAGTATTCCTTTTATCGTAACAGTAAGTGAACGGGTTATTTGCTGCAGAAATGTTCTATTTCCTCCCACACATGAACATAGGGAGTTTTCAATCTGGCCACAAATACCAACCTTGGGACACGTTTCAACGGCATGACAAGAATAAGAGCTCTTTTGTCTCAGAGAGAGGTGGCCTTGAGTTCGGCCCGTGAAACTTTCGTACTTCACATAGCGAACACCCGTACACAGATTTGCCTTTCAATTTCAGCAACATGTTTCCGACTATCTTTAACGCATCCTCCACAAAATCCCTGGCACACTTTTTTAAAGTTGTTACCAGTGGTCTCGTGACTTCATTTGAGAAAATCTTTGGAGTCATCCCTGCTCCCTTTCATTCCATTTTCTCCACTCTGGTTCGTGGATTGCATTTTTACTTGCATTACCAGCGGACGCTCTTGTGCTTTTTTACATTTTTAAATATGGATGTCCCTCCTATGCAACCTCCGACCCTGCAGCTGCTGACACTGTTCCGCAATCGCATGCTAGAATATTATGGCACAATGCCGTTGGCGATATTAAGCACGGCATATGGATTATCTTTTCGGTTCTCCTACTTCACCTGTGTCCAGCCTGTATTTCACTGCCTGACCTGTGATTTCGATTGGGCCATTGATTTGTGTCTCTGCGGACCGGTTTCTCCTGACGTCGACTTTAATCAGCTGATGACTCCTATCATTACTCACGAGTTGATTTGTCCTGGCGAAAGGATTATGGCTGTGGCATTGATGCATGGACTACTTGGTCCCTGGAATTTACTGGCGGCAGCACAGTCTTTCTTGGAACACAGCTTTCTTGAAAACCCACCGAGCTGTCCTCTGATGGTGATAGAGGATCCGGTGCTGGGAGAGCACGTATGTTCTTTTCCGCTTTTAAATTGGATGGCTGAACTGTTTTCGGATGAAGACGGTGACTTCCTGTTGGAGGCTGTTGCAGCTTATTTTGCATACACAGTTATGTCATAGACCTTTTTCATGTTTCATATGCTGAGTACTAGAATTTCATTGACAATTCATTGACTTAATTGTCAAGTTTTTATTATTTACCTTGCCTATTGGCTTAAGACTCGATAAAGTACTTGGCTGTTTTATTTTTCTTTAGCATTGAATTTTCCTAGTTTTTAATGCTTTACCTTGCGGACCGTCCACATATAAACTTGCAATCTGCTCTCATGAGATGGCACTTCTATTATCTTATTCAGTTCGTTTCCGGATCATGAGGAGGTGTCATCTAGGTCCTGGATATCTTTACACCGTGTTAAGTTAGCATGGGCTCATTACCGGTTTAAACGCCATTTTTCCTTTTTTGCAACTTCTGCACACGACATTTAGTTGTTGCTTTAGCTTTCCACCTAGTAGTTCATCGTGGTTTACATGAGAATAATATGTTATTGGTCTACTATCTGCTTTACTTGTTAAACTATATCTGTACAGCGAGTGCTAAAGTTTCAAGAACAACACGATACAGAATTGTTATGAGGTCTGATCTCCACGACTTCATACTCATAACATAAGTGCAACTTCTGCCAATTCTGGGCATGAGGCGGGTTTTATATTGCTTTGCCGAACACACATACACAACAGTTGATGCGGTTCACATGAAGAGAGAGCTAGTGTATGCTGATGTGATTCCTTCAAATCTAAGACACTAAAGTATGGGCACGCCCTAAACCAACACAAAGAGACCTTCTTAGCAAATAATATAATATGTGTATTAGGGAGGGTGAGATATAAGCAGCCGCGGGCCGTGGAGGGAGTTACGGTGAGGCGGGGAGGGGGAGAAGCAGGGTGGAGCCCTCTCTACCTTGCCCCTCCCCCTCCCCGCCTCCCTGCCCCACCGTAACTCCCTCCACGGCCCGCGGCTGCTTATAAGTGTTGCTAACTCTTATTCATTTACAGCATGTTAACATACTGTCACCATTCGCTTTTTATGTACTAGTAACTATGCTGGTAATTTTGCTACTGATAATATGTGTACTTGTATTCTCCACCCTGCTTCTCCCCCTCCCCGCCTCCCTGCCTCACCGTAACTCCCTCCACGGCCCGCGGCTGCTTATAAGTGTTGCTAACTCTTATTCATTTACAGCATGTTAACATACTATCACCATTCACTTTTTATGTACTAGTAACTATGCTGGTAATTTTGCTACTGATAATATGTGTACTTTTATTATCTAAGGTACTACGCCTGAGAAGACGGCATTAGTAAATAAACATTTCAAATACACATGTGTTCTTCTTAACTCCATGTTCTGGTTTCTAAGAAATATATAACGACCGACTGTTCATGAGTTCCACGTATCCTGAGGTACTATAAGTTCATATTCTGGATTGTCTAAACATTGAGAGTTTGTTATATCCAATGTGACACTGTACCTAGCTTGCTAAATAGTTTTTGATTACTAACGTGAGTTTTGGGACACCCTAATTCGCCGAGGTTCCAATCCTCTGTCCACAGTTCTGTGTGAGAACAGAAACCCTGCGACAGGGGCACCCCCGACCCTTGCTGGACCTTCATCACACTTGCGATACAACTCCAGCAATGCGCCACCTTTACGGCACAGATACATCACGCATCTGTGCTGTTTTTGCCCCGTGATGCGCCGCATTGTAAATGCAGCACACCATAGGTGACGGAACAGCGGCACAGAATGACTAACACATCCCTGGTGATGCGCCAGTCATCATAAATCTATCCCTATGCTTCTTATCTTGTTAGAGATGAACCGCCATATGTATCATCAAAGTTATTTGCATTTCCTAAATAGCGAACTTTAAGGAATAAATAGCGATTCTTTACCATTCCTAGTTTGCGATGAGCTATTTGCTAATTAGCCGAATGTAGCCCAATGAAGCCCAATGTAGCCCAATGTAGCCCAAAGATGGCCGCCAGACACACAAAAAAACAAATGTAGCCCAAATATCAGCCAGATGTAGCCCAACTATAGCCCAGTGACAGAATGACCAATCAGCTTCGCAAACCTCCGTTACGCGAAGCGGAGCGCTGTTACAGATATATATCTTTTTTTGAACGTTAATTTCTCAAAATCCACTGGAGCACATATATTGAGACCTAGCAAAGGCACATCGGGCTACCAGTCCCTAATATTTTGCCAAGTTTCGTGCAAATCCATTCAGCCGTTCAATTATTATTTTTATTATTTTTTTTTGCCCCGCGGGGCCCTTTTAAAACCTCCACATCAAACCTAGGGGGTCAGCGAGGATCTACTATGCCCCCTTATAGTTATTTCCCCCTTTGTTTTGACCTCCTCTTGTCTCTCGATCCTACCGAGAGACAAGATGGCGGCCGCTACGGACTGTTTGGAATGTTGACAGACGCCGGAGAACCAATCAGCTTCGCTTCACAAAGCTCCGTTGCGCGAAAAGTCCGCGAACCAGAGCGCTAACCGGTCCGCTGTTACAGATATATATCTTTTTTAAAACGTTAATTTCTCAAAATCCACTGGAGCACATATATTGAGACCTACAAAAGGCACATCGGGCTACCAGTCCCTACAATTTTGCCAAGTTTCGTGCAAATCCATTCAGCCGTTCGGGCTAAAAGTGAGGCCAACCGCCCTATGGAAAACTCAATGTTAAAAACACGTTTTGGGACCCCCCTTTTTTCTCGGCCCCCACTGGACGAACCCCCCCCAAATTTTCAAGGGCTGCTCAGAAACAAAATGTGCCATTTTCCTGAAAATTTCAGCCAATTCCGTCCACAAACGCCAAAGTTATTAGACATAGAATTTTCAAAAAACCCATAGAGAAAAAATCCTAACTATATATACCTACTGGCGACCGCCAGTAGGTACTACATATATATACATATATATACATATATATACATATATACATATATATATATATATATATATATATATACATATATATACACATATACATACACATATATATACATATACATATACATACACATATATATACATATACATATACATATACATATATATACATATATATATATATATATATATACATACATACATACATACATACATATATATATACACATACATACATACATACATACACATACTTTTTTCTTTTTAAAGGAGGGTTGTGAGAGGAAATTTGGGGAATATTACAGATAAAATATCTCTTCTATTCTAATTTGTTTAAGTACGAAGCCTGACATGGAAGCCCACAAAAAACCAAGGCCAATAAGCACTACGGATATCTATAATACATGGGATTCTGTATTCCATGAAAGAATGCAATTCTCTCATTTCTTTATAATCAACAACTAGTGTCGCACTCAGCTGCCGATTATAAAGAATAGAGGTTAGAACGTGACCATACAAGTTATTACAGGGGAGTTCTGACGTCACAATGACAGCTGCCATAGCCAGCAGCTGATGTGAAAGGCAGGTCAGGGAGCATGTTTAAAGCAAAGAAAAATGAACGTTGCTTTTCTTTCTTCTGCTCTATTTTAATAGTTTACAATGACAAGCAGGTAATTCTTTTTTGCACTCGTTAGAAAGAGCAAAGCTAGAATCCTTCTGCAGATTTCTACATACTCCGAGCTACTGCAGCTTTTTTTTTTTTACCGACTTTTATTGAATGGTTTCTAAAATCTTTTTGTAACAAATATCTAGCAAGTTTTTGATGTGTTTAATTTTGTACTAGTCTTTATTTTTCTTCTGCAGGTCTGCAAAAATGCTCGTTTTTTCATATGAAAGAGCTACAAACATAGGGCCAGATTATACAAAGGATCTCTGTGCAGCAGTTTCTCATTGCAGAGGTTCTGTCACGAGTGGGGGTCCCCTGCCACGACTGCGGAGGCCCTCTGTGAATCAGGAAGAAAGGTTTTAAGTGGTTTGTGGGAAAGGTGATGGGTTAACCATGTATTATGTGGGATAAATTACCCCCTGGTGTACCTAAGAATATTGTCAGTAACCTCCAAGTTCAATAACCTTATAAAGGAACTAACTTCAGCCTTGTTCCTCTATATGGTTATGAACTCCTCAGTGACTTGCAATTTCCTTATAATTAAGGCTGTTTTTACAATTTTTCCAGATAGACAGAAAATGTGTTTTCTGAATATATTTATTTTTAAAACCTGAAATACTAAAAATTGCGCTTCTTGTGAGTGACTCTCCATGCTGTCATTCACAAATTCCAGGCCAACAACTGAGAAGATAAAATAGCACGAAGAACTAAAAAAATAAAAATAAACACAAGAGCAGATTTCCTTAAATCATTTGTATATAATGCCCATATTTACATGTGGGTAGAGCGTTTAGCTCGATTTGGCTGCTTAATTTGCTAAAACTCGATAGGCATCAAAGAAAGAGTGTATGTTTATCAGTTAAATAAACTGGGAACTATACCATTTTATGACTGCTTATTCTCAAAACACAAAATAAATATGGATAAATACCAATAAGCAGGCCAAAAAATAAAATATGGAAAAATAGACTCAAATGTAAGAAAAATAAATACCATGAAATCTGGAACCATACTTATAATGTACGGCAAGGGTGCTTCATCCCTCAAGTCATATTGTATATTTAATAGGTGGATTGAATTATACATACTTTCTAAGCAAAACATTTCTGTTATTAATTGAAACTAAGTGGAAACCTCAAACCTCAAAAAAAAATGTCAATCATACTTACACATCTTATATTAATCTCCCCAGATTGTGTGAAAGCACAAACCTTTGACCTCAAAGGGCCACTACCCCCAAGTAAATGGCGATGAGGAATAATTAAGTACAATGGCTAATTGTGCTTATGGTTGACCTCAATTGTAAGCAAAGACTGGCTTAGAAAAACATTTGGTTCTACTTAATTGCATCTTGAAAATCTACACAGCGACAGGGGACGGACTCCACATGGAATGAGCAAATTTAGGTGACATTCAATACAAAACTTTCAGATCAGTACACAATCATCAAAACTAAGAATGTTTGTGTTAACCAAATTATTTCAATAAACTTCAGATAAACTGTTTGGCAAGTGTTAATCAAAAAGAACCTTAAAAAAGAGAAATTACTCAACATTTACATACGCAATGGCAATTTTATTCCATATATTAATCAAAAACCTACTGAACCAATTGACTTTCGATTTGCTAAGGGTCCCCAACACAGCTTTCCCTCATCTAGAGTTGGATAGGTGTGTTACAGTGGGATTTTCTGAGAACACAGACAATAGTCATGCCCGCATGAAAAACCAAGGACAAGGGGCTAGCGATACAATGTGTCCATTGAATGTTAGGGTGAAAGGGTAATTGAAGGACCCATCCCTTTCTGGAAAGAAAAAGTAGAGTGCTGCCACCATATAAAAACTTTTGGCACAGTACAGCGATCTAGATATGACACAACCTTAAAGTAATGTTCAATGAATATTTAAAACGAGTACAAACAATTCACATTAATTGCATGAAATGAACTTGTACTGAACTACCTAAAGAATGGATAATTTATCTTATTTTGAGAGGAAATGAGTATTTTCTTCTCCAACTTAACCGGCTACATTTACAGGGATAGGCCAAGAAGTAGAATAAAGGAGTCTAATTTAAACACCTTAAAGAGCTAGAGGATTAATTTGTTCTTTCGTGTGTTGGGCATGATGGTGAACTGAAAATGGCAATATAAAAAAAAAAGTAAATAAAACTGCAACTCATAATATACATACATGCACCGGTCACTATTTCTCGTTCACCTGAATGCTTCAACATGCCAACTATTACCCTCCAGCAAGAACTACAGGTTAGCATACAGTACGCGGTTGAAGATTCATGGTGGCAGAGCTGCACATGATCGTAAGAGCATAAATAAATGTTTCTAAAAAAAGTCTTTAGAAGAACAGCATCATTGGGAATAGAGTTCTTCTAACAGTAGTTGCCATTTGTTTTCATGAGAGGGGAAATGGGGGAGGGCCGAGGGTTGGTGGAAGTGAGTCACACGTTTCAGTCTTCTTCAGAAGTCCTCAACAGGTTTGGAATCAGAAGATGCAACTGCCCGTCCCATCTGTTATGCCAAAACAAGAACTAGAAGCAAAAAACAACATTAGTAAAATTTGAAAAAAAAGCTTCAGCACCAATTACTCAAGCCTAAAGAACAGGCAGACTGTCAATTAAACACAGCATTTGAATATGAATACGCACAGGTCAAAGAGGTAAATGGGTCATAACACAAAACTTTGTGAAGGTCTGAAAGCGCTAACAATGTATAAATTCCTCTGCAAAAATACGTCCAACATCTTCTGATCTGAATAATTGTACTGCACAAATTGCCAGTAGTTTTTTTTTTTTTTAAGTCAGGGGAAGAGCTTTTATACATCAAGGAAAGATGGAGTAAGGTGGGCAAACAAGGAAAGAGTGGAGTTTCACCACTTGGAAACGGAAGAGCAGCTAGTAAAACAAACCTTTTCCTACCACTTGTCAGGGAGCAAAGTTATTTAATCATGGACAAATTCATGAAGACAGTTAAAGAAGTGCCCCTGTCAATATAGAAGATGTGTTATTTTATAAGCAAATGTACTGGCCAAACTTTAGAGCTATGACTAGTACTCACCACTCATTGCTTCTTGCGCAAAGTATTTGACATCCATGTCCTCGTCCTGCCCCAACTTCTGCAGCACTGGTTTCACCTCTGCCTGCAGTGTACTGTTACAGTAGAAACAAAAACGCAATAATTGTTAATTTAACTTACCACACAGAAAGGCATAGTACGGAAGAAGCAATTAAACATAAAAACAAAGTATAACATTTCAACCTTGCTGCTTCTAAGGGTAACAAAGAGATAAAGGTTTAAGAAAATCAGCAAGGTCAAAAAATTCTAATGCAGAAAATAAGTGTGCACTGTTAAAAGATGAAGTTTTACAAAAAAAACAACAAAAAAAACAAGCATGGCAGGTTGGTGGAATGATTTAATTTTTTCATATAGGGAACAAAAATACCTGCACAATGTTAAAGGAAGGCTTTAAAGGGTTGCACATAACACTCTCCATAAATGCACCCTACAGTAACCAAGAAGGTGTGTGTCTTACGAACGGAGGCCCCATAAATAATGATTTGTTGGCTTTTCACACTTAAAAACACACAAAACAGGGAAGTCAATCTGAAGAAACAGATTTTTGTTCAGTGTAAATGTTACCTGCCATCTAGTACTGGGCCGATTTTCTGGAGCGATTTAGCCACGTTGAAGCGAACATTCGCTACCTGGTCTTCAGCCATTTTCAAAACAATGGGCAGCATCAGCTTGGTGGTTATGTCCTGTCCACAAGTTTCAGAGAGCGCCTAAAGAAGATATAGGTGAAAGGTTACAGACCGGCCTTACACTGGATGAAAACCACGACAGTCCTCACTGAAATGGATTATTAAAAAGCAGCCCAATTCCTCCCCCAACACACCTAGCTGTTGGTGCCCCGCTCCCCATGTTTACATTGCCTCTTTCGAGACTGCAGTTACATCCTAGTATTTCACATGCAGACAATTGCTCCAACTTTACTCTCACTAAGATTGACATCCGGAATCAAACCAGTGTTTGGTTTAAAAATGTATTCAACACAACTGAACAAAGTTCTTTGGTTCACCATTAGCTACATCTCCATTTGCAATGGAGGCAACCAAATGAATGCCTAAACACAAATTAAGCTCACTAACTGCTTCCAATATAATTAAGTTGGGACACCACAACTCTAGCTAGAAATCTATAACATCCACCAGCCCATAACATTTCAGCTTTGTAACCAAGCTACTTCTGGTTTCCAAATTTGCCACCATCTGCCTGGATAGTATTGCACAGGGTCCTATCGAAGCAGGTCACGAGTGCTTCTTCCATTAAAAACAATTCCAAAATTGGCAATTTCCAGTTCAGGCCCACTGTAAGTCCCTAGTAAAATGGTACCCGGGTACTTCGGGCATTGGAACTGAAGAGGATCCCCTAGGGACTCCTCCCCTGCCATGCAGACTGCCACTGCAGCATGTGTGGCCTGGTAAAGACAAAACAGACAAAGATGACATGTCACACTGCCTCTGCGCCATGCCATCTGCACTACCTAAAGAATAGCGAAGTCATCCCTCTAGCAGGCCTTCCAGCCCTAAGGCAGGGTGCACTATACCATAGGTGTGGACATATCTACATGAGCGGATATGCTGCTACAATATTAAAGGCCATTCTTAGATATGGCAAGTGTCAGGGAAGCCCTAGAGAGTACATGGGCTGGAAACTCGACAACTCTAGTTCCCCAGCACCGTGATTGCTTCTCTGAACCCAGGCGAGTTTGGTGCCAAAATACTCGAACAAAAACACACGAATGCCAATGTGGAATTTATTTAACCATGTACCCAGAGGGCACCTCTGAGGTGCCCACTGAAAACCTATCAACCTTGATGTGGTCAGACTTGCTGTAGGCAGCCCGTCACCACCAGACACGTTTTGCAGCGTTAATCTTTCTGGATTCACTATGCTGCGCATTATTCCGTGGTCTAGTGGTTGGGTCCGGAATCGTAGTCTTTTCTTTTTTTTTCCGTAGCCCAGGTGGGCGTCGACGTCCCACCTTTTGGTGTACTTCCTATGACGACGGTACGCTTCCCGCAGAAGCTCCCACCTTTGGGTGCCATCTTCAGATTCTTTTTTCTGCCGTTGGGTCTGGATTGTCACCTAGAGGCTCCAGAGTTTTTGGAGGAAAGAGGAAAAAGCCGTATTCTACACGGAAAGCATTGGAGAAGACACCGAGAAACAAGATCACTGTACCGGGACGACGAAGAAGGAGGAGAACTTCGACGGCCAACGGAGAATGCGCACACAGGGGGCCCCCCTGAGCACATGAATGGACAAAACACTTTTTAAATTCTGCCGTAACGGCCACCACAAGTACGCGCAGAAGGACCAGCACCCGGTTTGCAATCTCTGCTTACCTGTCGACCACGAGAGCAAGGATTGCAACGCCTGCTCGGTCTTCACCCCGAAGACCTTCAGGGTTAGAGAGGCAGAGAAGAGCTGTGAGAAGGTGGCTCTATATATACTGGACAATAAGGCAGCACAGTGTGTACAGAGTCCACAAACCCCAAAGGTTTAACAGAGGTTAAAGTCAGTACTGACCTTACTCTCCAAAGTGGTAGCTTGGTCGAGCAGTAAGGCAGTACCAGAGGACAGTGTAAAGCATTTGTTGTACACACTCAGTCAGCAAAAGGCTTCACACACAAGAACTGAACTCCAGGCCAATTGATATTGTATCCTCAGATATAGTTGTTTTATTTTTAGAACCAACAGTTCTAAAAATATACTTCGAGATACGAGTACTCTCCTCTCAGGTAAATACTTTGCAGAGGAGCAATAAATTTGTACACACAATCACAGGTTAGCTAATAGCAATGCAGTTCTGAAACACCCTCTAGCATTGAGCTCAATGGGTTTTCATAGGAAAGTTCAGTTGATTACTTTATGGATTACTTTGGTAGTTCCAGGACTAGATCTTGGATTCAGTCCCGGGGTCCAAGCTGAAACCAGATTAGCAAAAACGTTTTAGTTACAGTGAGGATTTTTCCTGAATATAAAGCGGTTTTAAAAGTTCACACTTGAAACTTTGAGGTGATTCTCATAATGTTATTCAATGGGAGGAAATTCAGATTACAGGTAAAGTACGATTGTGTTACTTTTGTAACCCAGCACTAGTCTCCTAGGGCCAGCCTTGGGGGCCTAACCCAAAACCGGTAGGTAATTGCGTTTCAGTATGTCATACGATTTTTAAAGAATATTTGCAGTTTTCAAAAGTAGACAGAAGAAATTTCATAGAAAAGCAGACAATGGATTCCTAGGGAGAAAATCGAGGTTACTAGTAACCCCGCTAAGGATTACTCTTGCAGTTCAGTACTGGGCTGAAAGGTACAGTACTGGCTTCTCTCCTGATCACAGGTGAGTATTTTCGAACTCGGAATTTGGCTGATTTTATAGGAATATTTTCAGTTTTCAAAACTTCACACTTAGAAAATTTTGAGTCAAAAATGGGTCAATGTTATCCAATGGCAGGTAAGTGAATTACCGGTTTACAGGCGAGTACTTGGTTGGTGAAGTTAGGGTTGTGGGCATAGACTCAGGGGTCCCACAGGGTCAGGTGAGTACAGTTAGTTCAGTCCCAGCGGCGCAGGGGCAGCCGGGTGCAGAGGTAGGTAGGCCCAATGTTATCCAATGAGGGAAATGGGGCCTTCGGTTGGTGGCTGCCGGCTAGCAGGCCACGCGGCTCTGGGAGCTGGGCTCCTGGTCACTTCCTCTGGGCAAAGGGGGGGGTGAGGGGGGGAGGATGAGTAGGATAGGGCAAAGAGGTCACAGCCAGCGGCACTCAGGCGGCTGGGTGCAAGGTGCTTTTGAGCCGTCGGGCGCTCAATGTTATCCAATGAGGATCTTGAAAAAGGAACAAAGGTTGCAGGCTCGGGTACTGTGACACTCCAGGAGCGACCAGCACTTAGAGAGCTAAGTTGGGATGTTGGAGCAAAGGTAGGTACCCCAAAGGGAGGCACAGGGGGCTGTAGGGCGCAGGGGTGTCTTTGGGTGTCGGAAAAGCTTACCCTCGGCTGGTGGCGGTTGGGGTGGCCCCTGGTTCTGAGTCTGCAGGCGTCGGCTGGTTAGTCGAGGAGGGTCTTTGGGCACTGGACTTCGGGTCCCAGTCGCCGGGGGGACGTCCTAGTGGTCTTGGTTCGGCTCAGGTGGTGCAAAGTGGGCTGGTCCGGAGCTTCCTGGTGGGCACCAGGTGGGTTGTTGCAGCAGAGCCTCTGCTGATGGTAGTCCCAATCCTCAAGAGGGTCAGGGCAGGCATGTCCTCTGGGTGTCCCAAGGTTGCTGTCCGCGGAGGTCGCCAGGTTTAGGCAGGAGCAGGTTCCAGGATCAACAGGCCGGTAGGGCTGGGGCCAAGTCAGTTGTTGTTGTCCTGTTAGCAGCTGCACGGCGGGTCTTCTTCTTGATCTTCTTTCATCTTTTTGATATCGGGATCTAAGGAAGGAAGGTTCAGGGAGCCCCTAAATACTGAATTTAGGGGCGTTACAGGTAGGGCAAGGGCAGGGACCAATGGGTCCCTGTCCTGGGGCGAGTACACCCCCTAGCCTGCCCCTCTTCTGTGGGAGGGGGCAGGAGCCTAGCTGGGAGGGGGCAGGACTCTCCATCTACAAGATGGCCGGGGTCCGGGGTCGTGCTTCACCTGGCCTCCTCCACCTGAGGGGTGGAGTCGGCACAGGTCGGCACACCCCTCTTCCTGACGTAGTTTTCCCTGCCAGTCTTCCCGCCAGGGTGGGGGTAGGCCTGGTGGGGGGTTGGTTGCTGGGTACAGCAAATGGTCTGGAGAAGCTCTCAGAGGAGTTATGCCTTTGAAGCTTCCCCCTGTCCTTCCTGGGGGAGGAGACGTATCACCTCGCCCAGGATGTGCCTTGTTGCAGGCCCAGGAGAGCAGGGGGCTCTCCACCCAGGGGTCCAGCAACAGGTCTGCTGTGTGGCAGCCTCTGCAGCCACTCAGCCCAGACGAACAAGTTACTTACCTTCGGTTACGATATATCTTTAAGAAACAGTCGTTCGTATTAGATTCCTTACCTTAGAATATCCCCAGGCGTCAGACTGGATCCGGAAATGTTTTGCGTAGCAGTACCCTTGCACGTCGGTAGGCGTCGTCTGCGGCTCCGCGTCAGTCGTCGGTGTCGTGGGCGCCGTGATGACGTCTGAGTACTTAGACTCCGCCTCCGCGTGCTGACGTCAGTTCTTAGACACAGCTTTTCCGTGCCAGAAACGCAGAGCCATGCTAAAAACCAACACTGGTGCCATTGAAACTAGGGCCCTGAAAAGGGATGACCTTAACCCTAGATATCGGTTCGCAGAACGGGGAGGATGGGTGGGGCGGTACGGAATCTAATACGAACTACTGTTTCTTACAGATATATCGTTACCGAAGGTAAGTAACTTGTTCATCTGAAAGAAACAGGTTAGTATTAGATACCTTACCTTAGAATAGATACCCCAGCAATACCAACCCCGGTGGTGGGTCTGCGAACCAATAGTCACACCAGAAAGTCCTGGAGGACGGAACGGCCAAAGAAGCCATCCCTCCGGACTTGGCTGTCGGGGGAGTAGTGTCTAGCAAACGTGTGCATGGATGCCCACGTAGCTGCCTGACAGATGTCCTGCGAGGGGACTCCCCGGCCCAGGGCAGTGCTAGCCGCCGTGGCCTGAGTGGAATGGGCCCTCAGCCCAACAGGAGGCTCCTTCCTCGCCAAGGAGTAACACGCCTTGACACACAAGACGACCCACCGAGAGATGGTCCTCTTGTGCACCGCCCGTCCCTTCTTAGCGCCCACATAACCAACAAAGAGTTGGTCATCCACCCGGAACTGGCGTGTACGATCTAGATAGAACGAAATCGCACGATTTGGGTCCAGACGGTGGAGCCGCTCTTCCTCTTTAGAGGGATGCTGTGGCGGAAAGAAGGTGGGCAAAGTGATGGACTGCCCGATATGGAAGCCCGTGACAACCTTGGGCAGGAAAGATGGCCTAGTCCGCAACACAACCTTGTCCGGATGGACAGAAAGGAAAGGGGGTGTAGATGAAAGAGCCTGGAGCTCACTCACTCTCCTGGCAGAGGTGATGGCAACCAGGAAAGCAGTCTTCAGAGTAAGAAGGCGGATAGGACAGTTGTGAAGTGGCTCAAAGGGAGCGCACATCAGAAAGGTAAGAACAAGGTTCAAGTCCCACTGAGGCCTCACAAACGGAACAGGAGGAAACGTGTGTGATGCCCTTCAGAAAACGAGTTACAATAGGGGACTTGAACAAAGAAGGTTGATCAGGCAGCCTTAGAAAGGCTGAAAGGGCAGAAAGGTAGCTCTTGATAGTGCCCAGAGCAGAGCCCTGCTGGGCAAGAGAAAGAAGGAAGAGAAGAACCTCAGAAAGAGGGGCAAAAAGTGGATCCACAGCCTTTGCTGTGCACCATGCCACAAATTTGTTCCACCTGCAGGCATATACCGATTTTGTGGATGGACGCCTGGCTGTCAGAATGACATTACAGACTTCAGGAGGCAAGTCAAATGGCCTCAACTGTCACCGCTCAATCTCCAAGCATGGAGGTGGAGACTGGACAGGTTCGGGTGGAGGACCGCCCCCTGCTGCTGAGACAGAAGGTCCTCCTGAAGAGGCAGACGAACCGGGGGATCGACTGACATACTGAGTAGCTCGGGATACCAGTACCTTCGTGCCCAGTCCGGAGCCACAAGGATGACTTGGGCCCGGTCGCGTTTGATCTTCAGCACTCTGGGCAGAAGTGGTATAGGCGGAAAGGCGTACAACAGACCGCAACTCCACTCGCGATGAAAAGCGTCTCCGAGCGAGTGCCGCCTTGGAAATTCCAACGCGCAGAACTGATGACATTGCGCGTTCTCTTCGGTGGCGAATAGATCTAACCAAGGCTCACCCCACTGCTGAAAGAGGCCTTGCGCCACGTCCGAGTTCAGACGCCATTCGTGATCCATCATGCACCGACGGCTGAGTTCGTCCGCCCTGGCGTTCAGGGAACCTGCCAGGTGTTGAACCACCAGGGTCACGCCCTGATGTTACAGCCACTGCCAGAGGCGCAGAGCCTCCTGGCAAAGGGTCCACGACCCCACCCCGCCCTGTTTGTTGCAGTACCACATGGCGGTGGTGTTGTCCGTGAACACCTGCACAACACTCCCCCGGACAGAGGGGAGGAATGCCTTCAGGGCTAGACGAATCGCCCGCAGCTCCAAAAGCTGGATATGGAGCCGGGACTCCGCCAGAGACCAGAGGCCTCTGATCTCCGCCTCTCCCATGTGGCCTCCCCAGCCCTGGAGGGACGCGTCAGTCACAACTACGTGCTCCGGTTGGGAAGGGAGAGGGATCTGCCGCTGACCCAATCGCGGTCCGTGAGCCACCACTGCAGCTGTATCGCAGTGCCCTCCGAGATCAGGACATGGTCGGATAGGTTGCCCTGATGCTGGGCCCACTGAAACTTCAGGTCCCACTGCAGAGCCTGCATCCGCCACCGGGCGTGATGCACCAGAAGGATGCAGGAGGCCATCAGCCCCAGAAGCCGCAGCGTCAACCTGACTGAGACCGGGGATGAAGGCTGAAAGATCGCATTCAGAGCCTGAATATCCCGAACCCGCTGTTCGGGTGGATAAACCCGAAACTGCGCCGAGTCGAGAACCGCTCCGATGAAGAGGAGCTTCTGAGAGGGACACAGGTGTGACTTCAGCACATTGGAGAACCCCAGCAGGTGCAGGAGGTCTGCCGTCGTCTGGAGGTGGCTGACGACTGTCTGGGGCGAGCCCGCCTTCAACAACCAGTCGTCGAGGTAGGGGAAGACTGAAACCCCTAACCTGCGCAGATGAGCGGCGACCACCTTTGTGAACACCCGTGGGGCGCTGGTAAGGCCGAAGGGGAGCACGGTAAACTGAAAGTGCTCGCGGCCAACCGTGAACCGCAGGTAGCGCCGGTAGGACGGGGATGTGAAAATAAGCGTCCTGCAAGTCCAACGCTACCATCCAGTCTCCTGGGTCCAGGGCAGCTAAGATCTGAGCCAGTGTCAGCATTTTACACTTCTCCTTCCGGAGGAAGCCATTGACGTTCCGCAGATCCAAGATAGGGCGTAGGCCCCCTTTGCCCTTCTTGGGTACCAGAAAGTAGTGGGAGTAGCAACCACACCCTACTTCTGGCCCAGGAATGCGCTCGATGGCCCCCTTGGCCAAGAGGGCCGTAAATGCCTCCTGCAGAAGTCGCAAATGATCCCCCGATACACGGTAGTTCTGCGGTGGCATGGCTGGAGGGGTCGTCTCAAAGGGGAGGGAGTAGCCCCTTTGGACGATTTGCAGCACCCACCTGTCCGATGTGACAGTGCACCAGTGGAGGAGGTGATGGCGAACCCTGCCACCCACTGGCGTCACATGGGCCTGAAAGCACGGACTAGGAGGGTTTTGAGTCGGATGCTGCGGGGGAGGGTGTGGACTGGCCTCGCCGTTGTCCCCGACCTCCTCCACGGCGGTTTCCACGGCCGCCACCGCGTTGGATGTAAGTCTGCGGCGCGTGGCTGGCAGCACGCGTGGGGGCGCCCCTTCCTTGGCCATGAAAGGAGCGAAAGGCACCAGTTTGCTGGCGCGGGGCCGAGAGGCCCAAGGACCTGGCCGTAGCCCTGGAGTCCTTAAAGCGCTCAAGCGCATGGTCTGCCTTGTCGCCAAAAAGGCGACGGCCATCAAACGGCATGTCCATGAGTGTATTCTGGACATCGGCCGAGAAGTTGGCGGACCTCAATCAGGCGTGGCGACGAATCGCCACCGTCATTGACATCGCTCTGCCCAGTGAGTCGGTGGTATCTAGTCCACACCGGATAGAATAATGTGCCGCATCTCGGCCTTCCACAAGGGCTTGGCAGAGTTTAGCCCGTACCTCCAACGGGCATTCTGGCAGCACTTCCACGACCGTATCCCACAGAGAGTGGGTGTAACGGCCCAAGAGGCATGCGGTGTTGGAAGACCGCAGTCCCAGACTCAGGGCGGAGAATACCTGCTTGCCGTATTGCTCATACCTCTTGGATTCCCTGTCAGGCGGAGCCGACGGAAATGCGGTCTGGGAATTCAAAGCCTGAATAACCAGGCTCTCGGGGATGGGGTGGGTGGACAGGAAACAAGGGTCGCCCGGGGCCGGGCGGTGGAGTCTGGCCACATTCCTATCTACAGGCGAACCTGTAGCGGGCCTGGACCAAGTGCCCAAAAAAAACCGTCGGTCAAGGCCTCATTTAACGGCAGCAGAGGCTCAGCCGAGTATGACTGCGGTTTAAGGACCTCAGTGAGGAGGTTAGTCCCCGCGGCCGCGACAGGGAGATCAAGGCCCAAGGCCTTGGCCGCCCGCGTCAGCACCACACTGTAAGTTGCCCCCTCCTCCGTAGCCACGGTAGGAGGTGAAACAAAACCAGTGTCTGGCGAGGTATCCAGACCACTGGCATCCCCAAGTCACCCCTGTCCAGTCCTCCTGGGACTGACACTCCCGTGCCAGAGGGCCCTCAGACCCCTCCCAATTCTCCTCATCACCCATCTCCTGATATTCAGGGGTGTCAAAGGATGGGCCGGTTCATTGAAGTAAAACTCTTCAAACGGCGTTGAAAGCGGCGCCCAGCAGCACCGCTCCGACGCCGGAACTGGATTGAGGGAGGCATCGGGGACGGCGCCGCCCGAAGACAGTGCCGGTGAGGTAGTCGGGTCAACCGGCGACGACCTGGATCCGGATCCAGTGGGGGCCTGCGGCGCCGGGCCCGAAGCACACAACAGCGTCGGGGCCGGAGCCCTGGACCCACTAGGGCCCCCAGACGGGTCCGCTGGGCCCGAAGGCGCCGCGGAGCCCGCCGGAGTGAGAGACCTCATGGCCATGAGGAACCGCTCGATCTCCTCCGGCGTCGCGTGTGGCCAAGGGACCGGTGGGTATGGGGCCGGACGCAATGCCCGCGACTCTGACGGAGCCGCGTGGGCGGTGTCACCCGAACCCCAGGCCGTGTCGCGTGAGCGTCGGGGGGTGTCCGAAGAGCGATGTCTCTTCGACTTCTTGTGCTTACCTGACTACTTCGAACCTGTGGAGTGATGTCGACTCCCGGAGCTATGATGGCTCCGATCCCGCGACCGGTCCCTCGACCTCCGTCCGGACCGGGACCTCTCTCGGCGCGGGGCCGACTGCCGCAGTTCGAGTCGCTTGCGGGACTGCTCCCGCCTAGCTTTCGAAGTCAGGGCCCAACAATCGGAACAGTACTTGTCGTTGTGTTAGACGCGCAGACAGGGGAGACACAGACGGTGAGGGTCGGTGACCGACATCAGTCGGTCGCAGTCCTCACATGGTTTAAAACCTGGCATCCCTATCGGCACGTTCGGAGTCGAAGACTCGAAAAATGATCAAAAGGGATCAAAAAGTTTAGTCAAAAAATGACTAAGGTACCACTTTTTCCGGATCTGCGCTGCTGGCGCGGAAAAAAGAAGAACTGACGTCAGTACGCGGAGGCGGCGTCTAAGTACTCAGACGACGTCATCACGGCACCCACGACGCCGACGGACGCGGAGCCGCAGACGCCTACCGACGCGCAAGGGTACTGCTACGCAAAAAATTCCAGATCCAGTCGGACGCCTGGGGATATTCTAAGGTAAGGAATCTAATACTAACCTGTTTCTTTCAGATGTTATGACCACCATAAGACTTGCATGCATAAGATTTGAAATGAGGGTGAAAAATGTAAACATACAACCCCGACCGCTGTTACACCATAACAAAAAGCCCAATAAAGTAAAACCCTTAATGGGAAACTAATGAATTGCAGGTTCCTAATGTTTAAACACCCCTTTGATTAAACTTATTTTTTAAATAAGTTTGTGACAATACACAGACAATAAAAGCAAGCGTCACAGCAGATGCAGTAACAGTCGGTCAGTCTAGGTCACATAACTGCACTAGATACATACATTAACACAGAATAAAGTGGTCATCCTGTGGAGGTAGTTCGGGTCATTGGCCATGGCTAGCACTTTCGGAACAATTGTGTTCTGAGCCCACTCTGCACCAAACTTCTCCACCAGCTTCATGAGGTTGTTGGTGGCTGCTTCACGTATTGCATACACTGGAAAGTACAATTTCAAGAGACATAAATAATGTGACACACTGAAAACGAGTTTAAACTAGCACAGTCCTTGTCAAATTAAAATAAAAAAACACTTCATATCACATTTTTACCTTCTGCTATAAGCAACAGTCGCACTACAGTGTAGCGTTTAAACAAACAGCCTGGTCAAAATTAAAGCATAAAAACGTCACATCATTCCACACACGCACCACTATATTATTACGATGTGTTTTATGCTTTGCAGACACTGCATAGAAACAAAATAAGGTTCGAAAAGGATGATGGGCAAAAAACGTCTGCTTGCATCCTAAAAAATGTGTGTGTGTAAAAGTGGGCATGTATAACCTACATTATGGGGACCGGTCCGGTCCTCATAGCGTGGGTAAACTATGAAAAAACCTGACAAACACTATCTTTGTGAGGACCGGTGCGTTATGAGGACCGGTCCCAGTAGTGTGTTAAGGTACTTTTGAGTGAGTGTATCAAAAAATTAAAGTGCAGTTAGGTTTGCTTCCGTCCACTTTATAACCTTCCCTACTATCAAAGCACGCGTGGAGTTAGAATAGTAATTGCACACTTCATTACGGTCATTGGCCGGTCCTCAGTGATTTATAAACAATGGTGTGTGTGTAAAAGTGTGTGTGTGTCAAACTGCAGACAGTGATTTTGACGACCATACGATTTTTTCCACTATGCAGCCAGGGATTAGAAGACTGAACTGCCGAATCCAGTTGGCAGAATGACCCGTAACAAGTGCTCTTTTCCGTTGAGGTATAATAAAAAGTTGATCAATGAAGTTGTGCCTGTCCCCTGCAATAAATCTTTGGTTGATATGCGAGCCAAAAATGAAAATCCGCGTGCAGCTAAATAACAGATACAAAACACCACACCACAAAGAATAAATGCGTCCATTACCAAAACTTGAAAGTGTCAAAGGAGTTTTGCAAGACTTCCCATAGTTAAATCTGAATGAGCAAACCCATTCACCACCCTGTTCATAAGTTGAAAAGCAATGATGTACGAAGCAAAGATAAGGTATGACCGGACCTTCAGAAACTGGCAGTGCAGGCAAACCTGTTCCTCGTAGACTAAGAACCTCTAGGGAGGACTCCCGGAAGAGCACATTGCAGATCCAATCCCTTTCTGGAGGCAGGCTGGGGTACCATGCAAGTCACGTTACCTTTCAGAACATTGCAAAACTAGGTCGTTTTCTGCAACCAGGAAGTGAGGGGAAGCCATGAATAACAGACTGACAGCAGTGCTCACGCAACCCCAGCAAGGAAAAGGGCACTCTAATCTCAAAGCCCGTTCAGTCAGACACCAAACTCGAAAGTCAAATTCATGTTAAAAGTGATCACCCCGCAAGAGATCATGCAAGTACTACTGTGCACCAAGTAATGTGCAATGAGTCCAACAGCCTGCTAAGTGTACCTCAAACCTTGATGAGTAAAGCACATATTTCCAAAATGGATTCCTTTTATGCCACCCTGACAGCTTCATTGTAGGAGCCTTACAGGCCTGTTGACATTCCAATAATATGCTCCAAGCATGCACAAAATTAACACTCCTCTGCAGGAGACAGCAGTCGGTCAGTCACAGCTCCTTTAGGTGGGTGGGAGGTGACTCCAGTACCATACCGCCTACTAAAAACACTCAGAATGGGGACCTGGGGTACTGGAGGCGCGGGTAGGCGCAATGTAATTAGTGCACTTCCCGAGACCACCCACTGGCCCTGTATCAGTAACGCTGCAAAGGTGTAATGTGGGGTAATGCATTTTATGTTTTACGTTAATGTTTGGAACGTAGAGTGTTGTAGTATTCTCATGATTAGAATGTAGGGGCTCAGATGAGAACTTGCTGTTGAGTCTGGAAGCAGGAGGTCGTAGGTCCTGTACTTGAAATAAAACTAACTTGGACATTTCACTACCTCGTCTGGATTTCTTCATTTGAACCATACTACAAGAGGTGCAAGGGCAAAAAATGTTTCCTCATTTTCAAGGAGCCACACTCCCATACAAATAAGGAAACACCAACTATCAGGATGCATAATGGGTTATATTAATCAGAGTGCAAAGTCAACAGCACCCGGAGGCCCAGCACACGGTGCATTTGAGAGCGGGTGGGTATGGAAGATGTTGGACACACAAGGAGCCGACATTCGTAAGTATCTTCACCGTCAACATTAGTACACTGGTTTTTTTATTTTTAAAAGTCACATATTGTGTCGCGAATGAGCTCAGATCTTGGGTAGGACATCAATTCCTCTACTGCCCCATCAGCCAAAATGGAAAAAAGCAGCATTTAGGGAAGAGGGCACTGGCTGAGGCATATATTGCCGCTCGATTTGCAGCAGGACTGCGTATATATGTTAGGGAATTACAGAAGGCAGTATGCTTGGAGGATTACAGAGTAATGAACAGTCATTTGTTAAACGTGAAGCCCTTAGATGACGAAACCTCACGTCCAGGTTGGTGGCAGATCTGTAGTTTGCACCACACTGACACACTAACTATGCAGAACTGTTCATTCGAAAGGACGGTAGAAGTTTGAGGCTCCCCAATGTGAAGACGTTCCCAGGTAGTAAAACTTTTAGATCTGTAGAATGCCTGTGACTTTGCTGTTGGGGAAATAGATGTAAAGGTCATTTTAAATTGTTTGCAGAGTGGCTAAATTTTAAGAAAAACAAGCATTGACAGCTCGGCCGTGATAGTGACACGGCCGCGCAGCAGCACAAGTGAAAGATCGCAATTAAGAGAGGCGACGGAGGAAAGATGTTAAACAAGCCGGTAATGTACGGGCGGGCGCGAACAGGAGTTGTATGCGCGCATGAAAGTGGAAGTTGTATGCGCGCGTGAAAGATCAGCAACAGCGCGTGCTTGTGCGCGTAATAGCAAGCTGGTGGCCAGCAAAAGCCTTTTAGCAGCACTTGTAAAAACCCACTTACTAAATGTCTCGCCAGGCCAGCGGATGCTCTGGCTCTAGCAAGACCTAAACAAGTGGCACGTCTGCAGCCACAGTAGAAAACAGTGCCTGTGCAGAATCTGAGTTAGCGGGACCAGAGCAGACAGTAATATGGAAGCGGTACCTGTACAGCAGAGGTGCTAGAAGCAGCACCCCAGCATAAAACGGCATTAGGGCAGCCATAATCACCTGAACAGCTGCAGAAAAAACAACGGTTGCCTGAGCCACAGTAGTAAGGACCAAGAGGCGCCCAAGCAGCGTTCATTAAAAGAAAACAAGCAGCGCTTATGCAGCCTCAGTTAAAAGAGAAGCGGCACCTGTGCACCCATGGATGAAAGCGGCGCTAAAGAAACCATGGTACACAGCACTGGAAGTGGTCCCAGTGGAACAAAAGGAAGACTAACGTCAACAAATCATGCTCCTGACAGTTAATAAATGGAACGTTCCTACCTTGGAAGAAGAATTAAACCTGATGGCCCACACCTCATAGAAACAAAGGATTTGCCCCTGCAAACTCCCCACAGCCCTCAGGAAACGTCAAGGGCACACAAAACAAGCAACACATAAAAAATACAGCCAATTATAAAATATAGAACAAAATTAACAAAAAGGATGCTGCCTCGGCAAACGTTACGACACGTTTATAAAATATAAAACAAAGGAAACAAAGGAAACAAAATGGATGCTGCCACAGCAAATGTTCCAGCGTTTTTTTCCCCACTGTGCAGCCGAAACCTACTTAGAAGCAACACATTAATAGAATATAGCAGGAAATGTTATGGCTTGTTTTAGCGCTGTGCAGCCGAAACCCATTTACAAGCCTCGCATACATAAAGTACTGCAGATTATAAAACATACAACAAAGAAAACAAAATTAATGCTGCGAACAAGACGCGAAGAACCCAACCAAAAAAGTAGTGCGCATAAACAAACAGAGCAAAGTGAAAGGATACAAGTTTTATTTATTTAAAGAGCTTTATATAGCGCAAATGTGACCCTTGGGTATCAGACCGCTTCGCAGTTACATGAGGCAGGTTTGAGATACAGCTCGTATAGCAGTATTAACATTTATATATAATATTCCTGTACATGTCTCCCGGTTTCAAATAACATTTTTTTGGAACTGATTAGTGTACAAGGTGTAACAGTATTCCTATACAAATAGTTCCGATGTGTCTTTTTCCGTGAATTCTACATCACAATGAGTCCAGAGTAGTACAGTACCGTTAATGAGTATTCTCAGCATAACTGGTGACTATCTTTACATACATTGTTGTTCTGTGTTGGAAACACCTATACCACGGTGCTAGTGATGAACAGTCTTGCCTACGGAAGGAACTTGCTCATTAGGAAGATCTTCGCTTCCCTCTTGAATGTTGCAGTGTTCTGAATTTAAATAATGTTTGGTGGGAGTGCGTTCCAGATTCTGGGGGCTGCTCCGGAGAAAGCTCTGTCATATGTTTTCTTCTTCCGAAAGATGGGTGGTTTCCGCAACAGCTCCCTGGCACTCCTGGCTGATCTGCTTCCCCCCCCCCCCCCCCCCCGATAGCTCAATTTTCTGGGTTAAGTACTTTGGTGTTTGGTAGTGGAGCGCTTTGTGGGTCATACATGCCAGTTTAAGTTGAATTCTGGCTTCGAATGGTAACCAGTTGAACGTTTTCAGGTGTGGGGAGATCTGGTCGAATTTCCTAGATCCGGTGAGGAGTCTTGCGGCCGCATTGAGACATGCTTTCAGTGGTGCTGTGGAAGTTTTTGATAGACCTGTTAAAGTTGTACATCCATATTCAATCCTTGAGATAACAAAGGACTGGACTGCCAAATTGAGGTCCGCCGTAGAAATGAATGGTTTCACTTTTCTAATATAGTTCAAGTGAAATCGGGCAAATTTTGCCATTGATTTGATGTGGGCTTTCATGTCTAGGTTCTTATCCAGCGGATTCCTAGCGATTTCGCTGAGTCAACTATAATAGGGGTGCAGTTTAGTGCTGCGATCAGTTTGGTCCATTCCTTCACTTCGGTGGGGTTCTTTGGTGGTGAAATTAATAGGAATTCAGGTTTGTTTTGCATTTAGCTTCAGATGATTGATAGTTAACCAGCATAATGATACTTTTAAGGCCTCATTCATTAACTTGATGTCTTCCAGAGACGCGACCTTGATGTAGATCGGAGTGTCGTCCGCGTACATGTGATAGGATATGTTTGCGTCTCGGAGAATTTCTGTAAGGGATTCGACATACAGGTTGAAAGGTGTAGATCCTTGAGGGACTAATTGAATTCGGGCATGATGGGGATAGTGACTGGTTGACCAGGAATCTTTGTGTTCTATTCTGAAGGAAGGATTCAAAGCATTTCAGCACATTTTCAGATCGTCCCATCCTGCCATGAAGCCTGGCTAGTCATTTTTCATGAATTACCGTGTCAAATGAAGATGACAGGTCAAGAAGGACTACTAGACATGTTCGATTGTGATCTAGGGCCTTTAGCGCATCATCTACTATATGTAGGATCGCAGTTTCCATACTGTGGCCTGTTCTGAATCCCGATTGGCAGTCGTCCAGCAGCTTGAAATTGGCGATGTGATGGCTCAGTTGATTTTGCACTTATTTCTCAATTATTTTACAAGTAATGGAATATTGGTTACTGGGAGAAAGTGGTTTGGTTGTGCCGGGTCCGCTGTAGGTTTTTAGATGGGGATGACTTGACCTGTTTAGGCATTATGGAAGGATCCCTTGAGATAGTGAGGCATTTATTATTTTTGTCCATATCGAGACGACGTTATGGTCGATTCTTTAGGAATTTGTAAGGCAAGTAATAGACCCGGCGTTGTAGGGAGGGAGCAAAACACCAAAATGGTCGAGGGGAGGCTCAGTGCCACTTGCAGGCGTGAAAACCTCATGGCCACTGTCTATTGTGAGCTTGGCTTTACAGGGAATGCTGGACAACAATTATGGCCTGCTTTTGTTGATTGCATGTCCTTTGCCTACATCCCATAGCAAATATGGTACAACCAGTAAAAGATGCGTGTTCGGAGTGAAGGTTGAAATGTGTTCACGAACGTCAGTTCATGTGGTAGATTAAAAGAAAACTAAAACTGCATCACCACAGTTGGCTGACAATCCGACAATTAGAGGGGAAAAAATAATCTAAACAAGACTATGGGCAGCAGGAGGGAAGTATCAAACTACACCCTATGACATGGGAGAGGTACATGGCAAGCAGGCAGGAGGAAGAGAGCAGGAGGAGAGTCTGAAGAAGCTTTTAAAGAATGGAGATGCGCTTCATACGTCTACTTTGTTTGGCTCATTTATTTTAGTGCTCTGAATCTACCAAAGTGCTTTGCAAGGGCACAAACAGCCCATAAATTCAGAGAATGTCAAGTTTCATACAGACCGGTGCATGCGTTGCTTGGCAACCCTTACAGCAGCCCATCCTTGGAAGGTGGTGGCTTGGATTAACCAGCTCAGTGTCAACACTTGACATCACATAATCCAGCTTATTTTGGTAGTCTAATAAATAAGGGTTGTGTGAAATGCCATCAGTCCATGTAATAGGCAGGCCCGTCAACTCCTTCGCTGCCTGCTGATGGTAAATGTATCCAGAGGGAAAATCATTTCTTAAATTCTTGCATAATATTTCTCTGTGCTGTGGTTAATGATGCTTGCAGAAACAACTCCCAGCTGCTGAGTTCAGATCCAGTGGCTAATCACTCCAGATCACACTTGCACTGCTATACCCTGTGGTGAACAGATGATCAGTATGCCGCTGCCTGTGCCTTCTATTGGCCTAGCTAAGACCAGTTACTGGGAGACAGGACCTCTAAAGAGCAGGAGCTGTGCCTACCATCGTTAGAGATGGGTGGGTCAACAGCCTGCACAAAGCTCGGAAAGTGCTTCAATGTAGATTTATAAAATACTTTGAATATATGGAAACTGACATTAATACAGCACATTATGGCACGGCACTGAGAGGTACTTGTTAAAAGTAATTGTTTTTAAACGTTTTAAAAAGTGCAAAGAGCCCTTGTTAGTGGGAGGTTCAGGAGGAGAGAATGTGGCACTGGGACAGAGCAGCCGAATATGGAGCTGGGAAACCGGGTTCAAGACATGGCACACCATCCTGTGATCTTGGGAAAATCACTTAATCCACCTGTTCCTACAAAAACAAACGTTTCCTTGGGTAAAGTAACTGGCGCTCACGTAAAGCTCTCCAATACATTCAGGTAGTGTTCGAGCTATATAGCGCTGCATTAAAAAGAAAAACTACAGGACGGAGCGAGTTAACTGAAAACACGAGCACTGTATAGAGTGCTCCAAAAAGAAAAAACGTAGTTATTAAAAATGGGATCAGTAGATGTTTACAAGCGCTTAGTCCATGCTAAGGGGGTGGGCAAACACAAGAGAAGCATGACACATTAATGCCATAGACAAACTGGGACAAAGGATTTGTGAGAGACGATGGAGCAAGCAAATGGAAAGCCTGTGGGCAAGCTGTAGCCCACAGATGAAACATTACAAATCTCTTCAATACAGCTCATGTGCGGTCTAGCGGATACCTAAAAACAGCACTTTTGGGAGCCTACACTTACCGTTCGACACAAGATCACTCATGCCCCCCTCGAGGACACTATGAGGACACTTTCAGATAAAAAAAGAGCCTTATAGCACAAGGGATTTGCAAAGTGCAGCTGGTTTACATGTGTCTACACACTTTCAAGGTTTTGGAAATCTTAGTTTCAATAACAAAAGAAGATAGAGTGCTGCCCAACAAGTATACACCCTAGTATCTGCAGGGCCATAGGTTTAGGGGTTGCTATTTTGCTCACCCATGATTTACTTAGATTTGAGGCAAATAGCAAAACCACACTACAATCCATCTTTGCCTTAGTCGATGCAAGATCCCCAAGTCAAACGAGGCACTAAGTTGATGGCCAGAACCTAGCAGATTAGCACTGAAAAGGGAAACAATGTTTGGAAGCCAGCATTGGCCACACTGGGGTAAATATGGCAATAAGGCTCAAACAAGAGTTTTGTCAATTAGAGCTGCATGGAAAGGAGATGCACTGTCCAGAGCGAGGCAGACCTATGGATATGGCTACAATTAAATGAATCCTGTGCGGAATTACAAGACTGTACAACGCTATAACAAGCACTGAAGAGATTTGTAACATGCTGTAGGTTGGGTCATCTTTATTTATGTCACACCTTGAAACTCATGCATAATGGGACCTTTTTAAGGAAGTCTTTTTAATGTGCAATGGAGGATTTTAGATGCAAGGATACTAGCGGTAGGTTGCAGGATTTGGCCGCAATTACTGAGTGTTTGATTGCCAAATGTGGCAGGTTGTGATTTAGCACCTCCAACAGGGCAAGGTAAGCAGAACACAGAGCAAGGCTAAAGTAGCGTAGAGAACAGAGTATGAAGACTAAATTCAGAGGCAAAGTCTGGGTTTGTTTCATAAGCTGTCCTGCGTCCAACTGCCTGGAAACTAAACAGCACTTGATAGAAAATGCAGGGCACAGAAGACTGGACTAACTTGCTCACAATGAGAGAGATCCAAAATGGGCTGCCTTGTGCATTTTGCACTAACAGTATTCTCTTAAAAACAAAGTAAAGCAGGAATGCAGGTAGGTAAAATTACAATCATTTCTTCAGTGGTTAAAATCATTTAAATGGATGTTTTGAACTGCAGAATTCACATAAGCACATAGCATAAGACTCCATATTTGGGTATGCCAAGAAGTCGCTTGCATGCAGCATAGCAATATTAACATTTTACACAGATGTAGCATGTGGCAAAAAAATTAAAATATTTGGGTGGCTTAGGGAATTTACAACCAGGGTCCATACAAAACCCAACTGGGCAAAGCTGGCAAATGCATATTATCTGATCTATTTTAATATGTGCCCATGTGTGGATGAATGGTCACTAGAATGGAACTCGGAAACCCATTAATGTGCTAAACTAGTTGATTGCAGAGTCTAGATAAAGTCAGTTGTTTCGCTGAATTCATAACTTACCATGATCCACAAGCCACGCCATACACAATGTATTCAGCTTTTCATCAAAAAACTCGACCCCCTAAAACCACAAGAGATGTTGATTAGTGTTTTAGAACATTAAGGTATGTTATTTGCAGCTATATAGCAAAACCATAAGATCTAGACAAACAAGGATTAGCAACATACTTCATTATGGGATCTGACATTACTTTATAGAGGAGTCAGAGCATACTGAAGAATAAGTTAATTACCTTTGGTAACTCGCTCTGCTAGAGACTCAAACTAACAGCAAATTCCTCACAATTGGAATACTCACCCAGGCATCATACTGGATTCGGAAAATCTTCAGCAGGACCTACCTCTCCATAAACCGAGACTGTACGCCAATCAAGTCCTGCACCAGATATGACGTACAAACGGCTATACAGGTACCACCCATGCACACTCAAGTCAGTTGCTTTTTTAATACTTCTACACCCACAGACATGGAGTCAAATAGATTGGTCATGACCAGGTTCCTAAATTGGGATTTGTTTGAAGGGGGGTGTAGGGGGCTAGGCCATGTAACAGGGGGTGGTGAGTGGGTCATTGAGGAATCAGTTAGATAGACTCTCCACCAGTAAAACTTATAAAAAGTAAGCAACTTGATCTTCTACTAGAGATTCCCAACTGCAGATTCCTTAGCTTTTGAATAGATACCCAAGCAATACTCATAAGAAATGCGTTACTTACCTGTAACTGCAGTTATCCAGTATTAGTGTCTTTCATAGATTCACATGCCTGAATCATTCCCAGTCGTCGAGACGGGAGCCTCCGGTATATAAAAAAGTAATGTCCTAGAGACATACATAGAAAAGAATAGGCCTAAGGGTCTCACCTTAGTAGCCTATCCACGTCCTTTTGCAGGAAGGACCAAACAGAGCAGGCCCCAAGGGTCCCACCTTGGTGGCCTATCTGGGTCCTTTTGTAAAAAGGACCAAATAAAGAAAAACAGCCAATCAGCTACTACCTCCTTCTAGAACCTTCCTGCCAGGAGGCAAAGTCTCTCAGATTTTCGTACGCACCAAGCTAGTTAGGCGTAAACTCATTAGAGAGAAAGGTGAGCCCTGCCAGGGGAGGCGGGAGGGTGCATGTGAATCTATGAAAGACACTAATACTGGATAACTGCAGTTACAGGTAAGTAACGCATTTCTTATCCAGTATTTGGGTGTCTTTCATAGATTCACATGCCTGAATCAGAGTAGCGAGCAATACATTATGCACATTCTGTATGGAACATCAGGTATGAGTATGTAGATAATACATATCACGTGACTATAAAGCACAAAACGCAATGGCATATAAATACAGTAAGAGAATGTGCATACCAGTAAAGGATGGAGGGATGTAGGAAGGCTCACCTCACTGGAATAGATGGCGAAGCACTGCTCGGCCCACTGCTGCATCCTTCATCAGCTCAGTATCCAGGCAGTAGTGCCTGGTGAAGGTGTGCGGGGACTTCCAGGTCGCCGCTCTGCAGATGTCCAGTATCGGCACTCCGGCGAACAGCGCCGCAGACGTGGACATGGCTCTTGTCGAATGAGCTTTGGCTCGTGAGTCTAAAGGCCGTCCGGCCTTGTCGTGACAAAACGTGATCGCAGAAGAGATCCATCTTGAGATACTCTGCTTTGTCAGGGGCATGCCTAGCCGTGGTCTACTAAAGGCAATAAAGAGTTGGGATGACTTCCGGAAGTGTTGTGTCTTATCGATGTAGAATTTAAGACATCTCTTCAGATCTAGTGAATGCAGTGTTCTCTCGGCTGCAGTGGTAGGATTTGGGAAGAATGATCTAAGCACCACTGGTTCGTTAAGGTGGAAGTCCGAGGGGACTTTTGGAATGAAACGAGGGTTAGTCCGCAGAATGACGGTCTACCCTGAATTGCAGAAAGGGATCTTGGATGGAGAGAGCCTGCAACTCACTGACCCTTCTGGCAGAGGTTAACGCCAGGAGGAGGGCCGTTTTCCAAGAGAGAAACTTGATCTACGCCTTATGGATGGGTTCGAAGGGATGCTTCATTAGCTGATGAAGAACCACGTTGAGGTGCCACGATGGTGGAATTGGTCGTGGTAAGGACCTGAATAGGCCTTTTAGGAATTGTTTGATGAGTCTGTCCGCCCACAGAGATGGGCCCGTAGCCGTCCTTGTGAACCTTGAAATCGCCGCTAGATGCACTTTGATGGATGCATGTGCAAGGCCTGATTGCGCAAGATGCAATAAGTATGGCAGCAGCTGCTGTGGAGTGGCGTGGAAGGGGTGCAAGCCATTATCCACACACCAGGAACAGAATCGCTTCCATTTTAGTGAGTAGGTTTTGTTAGTGCTGTCAGCTCTAGCTTTCGCAAGGACATCTCTGCACTCCTGCGGGATGTTCAGGTGGCTGAATTCGCGGTATTCAGGAGCCAGGCTGACAACTGCAGAGAGCTCAGATTCGGGTGGAGGACCTGCCCTTGGGACATCGTGATCAGGGCCGGAAACTGCTGCAGGCGAAGAGGGGGCCGGGCAGAGAGGCGATGAAGCTCCGTGAACCAGTGCTGCCTCAGCCAGGATGGAGCAATCAGGATCAGAGTGCAGGGTTCTGATTTCATCTTCCTGAGAACCCTGGGTATCAGTGGGAATGGCGGAAAGGCGTACGCAAATACGTTGCGCCATGCGATGGAAAATGCATTCCCGAGGGTTCCTGAGTGGTGATGCCTGCTTGCGAAGCTTGGGCATTTGGCGTTCTCCCTGGTGGCAAAGAGGTCTATTTTCGGGGTGCCCCACTCCTCGAAGATACGGTCCAGCACCTCCATGTCCAGTTCCCATTCGTGGGAAGGAGATCTCTCCCTGCTCAGTGCGTCCGCCAAGACGTTGTCCTTGCCCGGGACATACTCCGCTTTCAACGTTATTCCATGTTCCACAAGCCAGTTCCAGACTCTTTGCGATTCTCGAGATAACGAGATCGAACGTGTCCCCCCTGTTTGTTCAGGTAGTGCATGGTCGTGGTGTTGTCCGTCCTGACGAGCACTGGGGAGTTTCGAATGCGTGGTAGAAACGCCTGTAGAGCCAGGAAGACCGCTCTTAACTCCAACAGATTGATATGGAGCTTGGTTTCCTGTGTCGTCCATTTGCCGTTGATCTGGAGTTCCTGGAGGACTGCTCCCCAAACTTCCAGGGATGCGTCCGTAGTTATTACGTGTGGTTCTGCAGGGAGCAGGAACGGCAGACCCCATGACAGATGGTTGAGTGATGTCCACCATTGTAAGTGGTTGATAATGGGTCGAGTGACTCGTATGCGGTCCTCGAAAGAACCTGTGGCTTGTGTCCATTCCTTTGTCAGTTCCTCTTGGAGTGGACGCATTTTCAGGCGGCAGTGGGGAATGAGCAGTATGCATGAAGACATCATGCCGAGGAGGGACTTGAACGTGCGGACCGGAAGGGTCTTCCGCGAAGCCACTGCCTTGGCCAAGGAGATGAGTTTGACCTCTCTCTCCTGAGAGGGGAAAGCTTTGACACGCTCCGTGTCCAGGAGTCGCTCCAAGGAACGTGATGACCTTGGTGGGTTCCAGAGTCGACGTTTCGGTGTTGAGGGTCAGTCCCAGGCGGTGGAAAATATCCAGACAGGCGCTGGAGGATGAGGCTGCGGCGACCGCTGTTGGTGCCTTTACCAACCAGTCGTCCAGGTATGGAAACACCTGGTGGCCTTGCTGACGAAGGAATGCTGCCACCGGTGATAGGCATTTGGTAAATATCCTCGGGGCAGATTTGAGGCCAAATGGAAGGACACGAAATTGGTAGTGTTGTCCTGCCACCGCAAACCTGAGGAACTTCCTGTGCCGTTTGAGAATAGGTATATGGTAGTAGGTGTCCTGAAGGTCTAAGGACGTCATGTAGTCCCCTTTCTCCAGAAGACCAAGGATTTCTTGCAGAGTCACCATACGGAACGATTGTTTCTTTAGGAACACGTTGAGTGCCCTAAGGTCCAGGATTGGCCACCACTTCTTTCCTTTTTTGTGGATTAGGAAGAAGTGAGAGTAGAAGCCTGGTCCCTTGCGGGCCCGTGGAACTCTCTATCGCTCCCTTCTTTAGCATGGAAGCTATTTCCTGAAGAAGTACCCGTAGGTGCCTGTGGGATCGTTGGCAAGGTGGTGTCGTTGGGGGGATTGAGGTGAATTCTAGGGAATGTCCAAATCGAATGAGTTGGAGTACCCACCGATCAGTCGTTATAGTTTGCCAATTTTTTAGGAAGTATGTTAGCTTTCCTCCAAGTCGTAAAGAATGTAGTGGTGGAGGGGCTAGCCGGGGAGACAAGTCATTGTCTGTTGCCAGCAGGTCGTTTTTGGCCCTTTCCTCGGTAATTGGATTTGCCGTAGGAAGACAAGCGTCCCTGTTGTGGTTGCCGCTGTTGAAATTGCGGTTTGGACTGTGAATATGAGTAGGAAGACCGATTTTGATAGGAACCTCTGTACGCAGGTTGGCCTCTTCCCCTGTTGCCACGAAAGGACTGGGTCCGGAATTGTAGAGTACCCAGAGCCTTGGCGGTGTCCGTGTCCTTTTTAATGGTGGTGAGGGCCGCGTCGATCTGTTCACCAAAGAGGTGCTGGCCATCGTAAGGCATATCTAATATCCTGGTTTGCACCTCCTGGTGGAAAGTGGTGGCCTTGAGCCAACCCTGACGTCTCAGGACTGCAGCCCCTGCCAGTTGCCGAAAACCAGTCATGGCGGCGTCAATGGCACAGTCGATGAGCTCTGAAGCAGAGGTCTGGCCTTCTAAGAGAAGTGAATGTGCTTCCTCTCTGAGATCTTCCGGCAGATTCGAAAGATAGGGCGCAATGTCCGCCCAGAGTTGGCGATTGTAACGGCCCAGTAGAGCAATTGAATTAGCCACTTTCACCGTCATGGCCGACGTGGTAGTGAAGCGTTTGCCAACGGCATCCAGTTTCCTGCCCTCCTTGTCAGGTGGCGTCGACAGAGGCGAGGCTGGATTTCGTGAGTTCTGTGCCGCTTGAGTCACCACGGAATCTGCTTTGGGGTGACCTGTCAGGCATGCTGGTGCCGATGAGGTTGCCTTGTATTTTTTATCAAGCCTGGGCACTACCACCTGTATAGAAGCAGGAGTTTGCATGAGTTGTTTGCCCTGCTTCCATATAAAGTCAATGATTGGGATTGACCTTGTGGACTTCTTAGTGGGCTCCTTGAAATCGTAAAGGAAGCATTCAGTTTCCTGAGTTTCCATGGACATATGGAACCTCTTGGCAGCCCGCTCAATGATGTTGTGGAATCCACCGATGTCTGCGGGTGGAGACTCCGAGGTCTGTGGATCCGGAGAGGCTGGAGAATGTGCCACATAGTCCTGGTCTGCATCCGGGTCCGACTGGTCGTCATCGACTTCACCTTCCTCCTGTTCCCTCTCCTCTTCATCAGATGAGGGAGCGTCCTGAATTGGTACCTGTGCCTTTTCAATGACCAGGGGAGCTGGCTTATGGCGAGATGAAGGAGCTGGCGCCTGTGCAGCTGGAAGTGCAGGCGTAGAGGGTTTCTCCGGGAACCTTTCCTTATAATCCTTTATGAGGAATTGTAGGTCTGAGACGATGGATGTGGGGAGACACACCATAGGAGTAACCTGTGTCTGGGATGGAGGTTGAACCGGTTGTTGTACAAGGTCTTCCTCCTCTTCCGGCTCCTCGTCTGTGGTTTGGCACTTCAGTACCAGGTCTGATGGACTAGTAGCTTGCGTAAAGGAGTCCTCGTCCGACTCCTGACCTTGCAATAGACAGGCCGGAGGTAGTTGTTGTACCCTACTGGGCGACGTCTGAAGTGGCGTAATAGGCCGTTTCGTAATTTTGACCGTGACATGGCTCACTTGCGGTGGAAAGGCATCCATGGCGTGTGATAAGAGTGCAGACTCCTTCCATGGTCCTGTAGACGTCGACGCTGGAGTCGACAGCGCCGTGGCAGGTATTTTCGCCGACAGTAATTTACTCGTCGTCGACGGTGGTTGCGACGACAGTGTCTTCATCGATGTCATTTTCGTCGACGGCAAGGTCTCTGCCGTCGACGGCTTTCCCACCGTCGACGGGATGTTCCTCGCCGACGAGGTAGACTTCGTCGACGGCGTTGTTTTCGTCCACGGTGTCTGAGACGATGGTCTCGTCGTCAACGACGACATCTTAGTCGTCGATGGAGTGACCGGGATGGTCGACGGCGTAGGTCTACTCGCCGACGATGAAGGCGTCGTCGAGGAGGAAGCCGACGATGCCGTCGTCGTCGACACTGTCGTCGTCGAGACAGTTTTCTGCGCTGAATGAACCAGGCGCTGTCGTCGTCGTCGGGACCAGCGGCTGCTTCCTGGGGACAGGAAGGTCCTTGCCAGACACAGATGTCTTGCCCTCTGAGGACTTCATAGTCTTCATAGGAGGGGTGTCTGTGGGGCTAGGGGAAGCAACCCTTGGCCTCTTCAAGGAAAAATGCGAAGCTCCAGACACTCTCTCACCTTCCGACACCAAGTCATCTGTCTTGGTCTTGAGTCTGTTGAGCCATAGTAGTAGTCTTTCTCGGTCCTTGAGGGTCTTGTTCGAGAAGGTCCGACATATTTTGCAGTCCTTTGCCTGATGGTGAGGGTAGAGGCAATATAAACATGTTTCATGCTTATCCTCTATATGAAGTCTTTTTTTGCTGCAGGAGGAACAGGCCCGGAAAAGACCTTTCTTCTGGCTATCAGACATAACTATAGAAGACAAATAAATTCGTTTGCGAAGAAAAAGAGAAATTCCTGAGGAGAACTCAGGTGGAGACTCCCTAGCACAACGTGCGGTAGAAAATCTTAGAGACTTGGGCTCCTGGCAGGAAGGTTCTAGAAGGAGGTAGTAGCCGATTGGCTGTTTTTCTTTATTTGGTCCTTTTTACAAAAGGACCCATAGGCCACCAAGGTGGGACCCTTGGGGCCTGCTCTGTTTGGTCCTTCCTGCAAAAGGACGTGGATAGGCTACTAAGGTGAGACCCTTAGGCCTATTCTTTTCTATGTATGTCTCTAGGACATTACTTTTTTATATACCGGAGGCTCCCGTCTCGACGACGGGGAATGATTCAGGCATGTGAATCTATGAAAGACACCCAAATACTGGATAAGTGGTGAGTCCGTTACGTACTCGTGAACGTATGTACTGATGCCCATGTGGCAGCCTGACTAATGTAGAAAACCAGCAACCCACATACCAATGAAGTGGTACCATTCCTGGCTCTGGCAGGCATTACCTTTGGGAGGAAGGCGGTTAGAGTCCACAGAAACAGCTTTACCAGGTAGAACGTGGTGGAAGGCGGCCAACAAAGGATCTGCAACTTGTTCACCCATCGAGCTAATTGTATAGCAATAAGAAAGATTTGTCTGGAGGGTACGAAGTTGGAGAGAACCACTTGGAGAGGCTCAATAGACACACTAGGAATGGGTGGATCACATCTAAGTCCCACAGGATCATAAACCAAGAAAAGGGGGGGGAGGGGAGGTGAGGGGAATCAACTGTTGCAACGTTGAGGAAATGCATCACAACATGTGATTTAAATAAAGATGGCTGGTCCAGCAACTGTAAGACAGCTAAAATAAGATAGGTAAACCTTTAACAGTGCCCAAAGCAAGGCCTTGGTGGGCGAGGAACACCACAAACAGAATTTCTGACAGTTTGGAATGGAGTGGGTTGATCTGTGCCACTGGATTCAAGCTAGCCTGGCTGAAGGGTAATACCCAGAAACCGGTCCCAGGATGCTCGTTTCCGGTCCAGGGTCGACCAGACTTGGCAGTTCGGTCTGGAGCGTTCCCATGAGGCACAGGGTAAAGACTGATTTGCATATGGCTGCGTCTAAACTGGCGTGGCATGGTGAGCAAAAGAACAATGGATTTAACCCAGATCTCTTGACTGGGGGTGCATGTAGGATTTAATCAGCATTCCGTCCATAATTTGTTTGCGTAGCATTGATCTGTTTAGCAGCACACCAGGCCACGGCCTCTCCTAATAGCAGGCGTATAAAGATTTGGTTGAGGTAGGCCTGGCTGCCAAGATGATATTCATGACTTTGGGAGGAAGGTGGAAAGCTCTCCACTGTCAAACACAAGGAGATGATGGATGGAGTGCTGAAACTTTTCAGAGCCTCACCCAGAGTCACAGATCTGGGTTGAATCCATCATCGTTATTTAACTCACTTCGCCACCCCAGTTCAGACATCTATATGCAAATCAGTCATGACCCTGTGCCTCATGGGAACAGTCAAGCCCGAACTGTCACAGCCTGAAACCGGTCCCAGGATACTTGTTTCATGACCAGGAAAGACAGGACAACAGCCCTTATCAGCCAGGCTAGCTTGAATCCAGTGGCAAAGTGAGCAAGTGAACCACATCTGGGCATACCATGCCAACTTAGGGAGAACAAAGTAAACAATAGGTGATGATCGATGGAGCGCAGAAACGTTCACCCTCGCTTCCTCCTGTGGTTGTGGCGTTAGGTTAAAAGCACTATTCTATAGCTGGACATTTGTTTAGGCAATGTTTCATTACAGACAAATCCACTCAATCTCCATTTATGGAAGTGTAGATTGTGCAGGTTTGGGTGCAGGACCCTGCCCTGGTCTGAATGGAGATCTACGCAAGAGGCTACCTCATTGGTGGACAAATACTCCATGCCCAATCTGGGGCCACTAGGGCGACTTAAACCTTATCAGTCCTGATCTTCAACAAGCAAAAGTGCTGAATTGGAGAGTTTGACAGTGGTGAAAAGATCATAATTGGAGGAAACCATCCTGCTCCATCTCCAGATGTAATTGATATTTATGATCTGCAAAATGTTGACGACTTAAGTCTGCTCTGGCGTTCAGGGACCCAGCCAGGCTATGGGTCAGCAGAAAAATGTGATGGTCTAGCCATGTCCAAAGATGCAAAGCCTCCTGGCACAGGTTCCACAATACCACCTCACCCTGCTTGTTGCAGTACCACATGGCGGTAGTGTTGTTCGCGAGTACCGGCACCAGCTGGTGGAGGGCAAGATGGTTTTCAACACCAAGAATATGGGTCTCAGCTTTATATGGTTGATATTGAGCCAAACCTCCCTACGATAACCAGTTGCCTGTGATCTTATTCTCCTCTAGACTGCCTCTTCAACCTAGAAATGATCAGTCGATAACCCAGTGAGCTCTGGGTTGGGTAAGGAAAGGGGTCTGTTGCTGACAATCATGGTCCTGCAGATCTTCTGCAGTCTCCTCCAAACACTGGAACAAACTGGAAAGATCTCTTGTGCTGTGCCCACTGGTACTTTAGATGTCACTGCAGAGCGAGCATATGGCTTCTGGCGGGCTTAACTAGCAGGATGCAGTCCCAGCATCCTCAAAGAGTCATCATTGCAGAGATACAGAACAAAGGCTGAAACATCAGGATCATAGCCCAAATGTCCTGCACACCCTTCTCCGGAAGATAGGTGCAAAACTGCACCATGACCAGAAGAACTTATAAGAGCATCTGTGAAGGAGTCCGGTATGACTGCGGCACATTGATCGTAAACCCTCAAGTAGGTCAGGCAGTTTGCCATACTCTGGGGGTGGCTGTCGACTGCTTGTGAATAACCCACTATACAACACCCAGCTGTAGAGGTGAGGGGAAGACTTGAACCACTCTACCTCTGCTGATGTACTGCTGGCCAAACACCCGAGGGGCACTAGTTACCCCAAAATGGAGCACAGCAAACTGAAAATGCTTGTGGCCTACTGTGACCCCTATGGACCTGCAGGATGGGTATGTGGAACTAAGCGTCCCACAGGTCCAGCGATCTCATCCATTTTCTAAGGTAGACGGTAGACAAAACCTGGGCCAGGTTGAGCACCTTGAATTTGTCCTTTTGTGGGAAGGCATTGAGCCGGCCAGGGTGTGAAATAGGACCCAGCCCTTTGTACTTTCGAGACCAGAAAGTAGCATGAATAGCAACCACAACCAACTTCTGCCTCTGGCACCCTCTCTATGGCTCCTTTGGCCAAAATAGCCTGCACTTTCTGCTTTAAGAGTAACATACGGTCCTCAATCATCCAGTCTGATTGTCTGGAGATGGTGGCAGGTGCACAATAGCAGATAATGTCTGACCTTACCTCAGATAGAGTGGCTGTGTGATGTTAAGGGCAGTCTAAAGAGGCTTGGCAGGAGGAGGTGAAGCAGATGGGGGGCAGAAGACTTGGATACACACTTTCCCCGTTGCACTCCTTTGTGGGTACAGCAGCCACGAAAAATCAGGAGTAACTGCTGTACCTGCTGGCAATGCTAGAAGCACCCTCCAAAGCAACAGAGGAGGCGAAACTGCAGGTGCGGAGGAGCAGAGACACCACCAGTGAGCACACTGTGTCCCTGCTATCCTTGAAGCGCTGTAGGACAGTGTTTTATCCCTGAAAATACAGGACCAGCTGGTCTATCCAGGAGGCTAGCTTTGAGGTCTCCCGAAAAGCGAGTGCAAAGCAAGCAGGCATGCCTGTGAAGGGCTACCGTGGTATCCAGCCTTCAGCAAGTGGTGAATTTGGAAGCATTGCAGCCATCCTGCACGACGTGCAAAAGGATGGCAATGGAAGTCTTCCAGTACCACAGGCTGTGCCTCTGCTACTAAGAGGCAATTGGCATTTACAGAGCGAAGGCTAGAGCTGTAGATGAAAAGGCCCATTCTCAAAGTTTCAATCTCTTGGATTCCTCTTGAGGGACCTGGCGTAGGAGGGAAGTAATGGGAAACTAGTTTAAAGGTATCCTGTTGGCAACCGATTTTACCACAGGCCTCTATGGCACAGGGTGGTCTTTAAGGAAATCCGGATCACCCTGGCAGGTCGATGGTGTCTGGCAATCTTGTGATTAACAGGAAGGCCTCAGCAAGGTTTGGTCCAGGTTCCCAGTAGCATGTCGGTGTAAATATCATTAAACAGATGAGGCTGAGAGCATGTTTGGCCAGGCTAAAGTACCTCCGTCAAAATGTTAGTCTTAAATTCCCAAGTAGGAATTTGTCGGAAGGTCGAAAACCTCCACCGCTCTTCGCAAAACCATGGCAAAGGAGGCTCTATCTTCAGTGGCAGAGCCTAGGTGAGAAACTAGTCCAGTACACATGAGGCACCTAGACCACTGGAATCCTGGAGGTCCTCATCCCAATTTCCTCTCAACAATTGTCTTAATAAGACAAGGAGTAGCTCCGGGTCCACATCTGTTCACACAGAAATGAAGTTGCCAGCGCATGTCTCATACAGGGCAGAACGAGGTAGACTCCAGAGTCGCTGGGGCCACTTGTCAGCACACAGGGGCACTGCTGCAGATTTTCCAGCTCCAGTCTGACACCTGACAGAGTATTCAAAAGGTGAGCAATCTGCAGTTAGAAGTCATTCAGAAAAGCAGGCATACCACCACCAAGGATTTGCATTCTGCTGCAGAACGCCTATTGTCATCTTGTTAGCCTAGCAAACAAAACATTGGCCATGGTTGGTAATGTACCTTTTCAGAAGTTAAAAAGAAAATGTGTAAGCTAATTGAAAATAAATAAACATATATCAAAACAAAACCCTTTCAGGCTTCGAGTGACGCATTAATTATGCAAAAAAGAAGCAGAGAAATCTGGGTAGTTCCCAAGTTTAGGTGGAAAGCAGCTCCTGTATAGAGCACCCTCAAAGCCAGTGAGACACTAAATGTGGTCACCTGAAGTGTCTGCTTTTCTACCAAAGTCTTTAAGCATAAGATTAGCACAGTGCCATCCACACCGAGATGGAACGGGACAAAGTCTTTTACCATTTTTACAGCATAGGATTAGCACAGTGCTATCCATGCCGAGCTGTGAAATGGCCAAAACCTTTTTACCATAATTTATGTGCCAATGTGCCTGAAAGGGTTTTGTTTTTACTTATATTGGGTGCTCCCTTGTGTCTGGACAAAGCTATAGGCCCTTGACTTTGCCTGGTGGCGCTTTCCTGCTTTTGAATGACAAAATTATATGGTAGATACAATCCATCTAGCGACGGTCTAGTTAGATACTGGGAAACCTTTTCTGATGGCCCCCCCATAAGCCAGAAATAATCGATCTGCTCGATGTATTTGATGGGTCCTGTGTAAGTAAAATTTTAGAAATTGTTTGCAGAACAAGCTCTACATTCTCTAGACGTCAATCGTTTGAGGATTCAGGAAGAATGTTCGCAGAACACTGATTCGTTCAGGTGCAAGTCTGAGGGCACCTCAGGGATAAACTTCGAATTGGTTTGCAGTATTACACGTTGTGACTTGAATTATAGGAGAGGTTCTTTAATGGTAAAGGCGTGAATTTCACATATCCATTTGGAAGACGAGAGCCACTAGAAGAGCAGTTTTCCAGGTAAGATACTTCAATTCTGCCTTGTGAATGGGCTCAAATGGTATTTTCATGAGCTGACCTAATACCAGATTCAGGCACCACAATGGTGGAGGTTCTTATTGGAGGGAAAGTCCTGAATAGGCCCTGGAGAAACTTCTTTACAATTCAAATAGACCAAAGAGAAGGTCTATTACTGGATCGTCTAAACCAGGAAATTGCTTCCAGGTGTACTTTTAAGGACAAACTAGTCAAGCCATACCTTGCCACATGGAGCAGATGGAATATGCTACTTACCAGTATGCATCTGTTCTTGGCATGTAGGGCTGCTGACATTTATATCTATGCATAGATCGCCGCCTAGTGTTGGGTCCGGATGATTGCACATTGTTGTCCTGGAAGAGTCTTCGAAGTATCACGAGATAGGTGGCTCCTCCCCTGGACTACAGTGCGCATGGGCATCCCCTCCATGCTCAGATTGTTTTTCGCCATTGTGGCTGAGATGGAGTGGGATATAGAAAGTGATGACCATGCATGAGAATAAGTGAATTAATTCTGAGTGCTACAGCTGCGACAGGCACCGGGGAGGAGGGAGGGCGATATAAATGTCAGCAGCCCTACATGCCAAGAACAGATGCATACTGGTAAGTAGCATATTCCGTTCGAGGCATGTGGGCTGCTGAATTTATATCTATGCATAGAATAAATAGTAGTACCCTCCTTAGCGGCGGTTGCCCGTGCCAGCTGCAGCAGTCTGAAAGAGTTCTGAGAACAGCCTGACCTACAGCAGCTTGCTGTTTTGAGTGCACATCCACGCAGTAGTGTTTGGTGAATGTGTGTATGGTGGTCCATGTGGCTGCTCTACATATGTCCTCTAGAGGAATGTTACCTAGGAAAGCCATGGATGCCCCCAACTTGCGCGTGGAATGCGCTCTTGGGGGAATGGTTAATGTGCGTTTAGCCTTTAGATAACAGATTTGGATGCACTTAACAATCCATCTGGCTATACCTGATTTAGAGATTGGGTTGCCCTTGTGTTGTGGAGAGAAGGCAACGAACAGTTGTTTTCCTGAAATCTTTAGTCCGGTCGATGTAATACAGGAGAGCTCGTTTAACATCTAGTGTGTGTAGTGCTCTGTCAGCTACTGAATCAGGATTTGGGAAGAATACAGGTAGTTCAATAGTTTGGTTAACGTGGAACTGTGACACTACCTTGGGCATAAATTTAGGGTTGGTGCGCAGCACAAATCTATTAGCATGAATTTGGATGAAAGGCTCCTGAAGAGTAAGGGCTTGCAGCTCGCTAACTCGTCGTAGCGACGTAATTGCCACCAGAAAAGCCACCTTCCATGTGAGAAATTGTACCTCACAAGAGTGAAGAGGTTCAAATGGTGGGCCCATGAGCCTGGTGAGGACTATGTTGAGGTTCCAGACAGGCGAAGGCGGGTGTCTTGGAGGAATGACCCGTTTCAGTCCCTCCATAAAAGCTTTAACGGCTGGCACCCTGAAAAGGGATAGGTGCTGTCTATTTTGAAGATAAGCCGCCATTGCAGCTAAATGTATCCTGATGGAACTATATGCTAGATTACACTTGTATAGGTGCAGCAAGTAACTTATGATGTTGTGTGGAAGCATCAAGAGGATGTATGTTATTATTGGAGCAATAGATAACAAAACGTTTCCATTTTGCCGCATAGCAGGCCCTGGTGGTAGGACGCCTAGCCTCCTTTATGATGTCCATGCAGTCAGGAGGCAGGTTGAGGTAGCCAAACTCTATGACCTCAGGAGCCATATTGCAAGGCTCAACTGCTGTGGATCTGGGTGCTGAATGTCTCCATGGCTCTGCGTGAGGAGACTGGGAGTGAGTCGTAGGCGTTGGTGTGGAACCACGGCAAGTTCTAGGAACGTGGTGTACCACGCCTGCCGTGCCCACGTTGGAGCAACCAGGATGAGCGTCATGGAGTGTTGCCTCAGTTTGCGTGCCACCAGCGGTATGAGTGGTGCTGGAGGAAAGGCTTACGCAAACCTGTTCGACCAGTTCATCCATATCGCATTGCCCTGAGACTGCGGGTGTGGGAACCTGGCGGCGAAGGTGCGGCATTTTGAATTTTCGTGAGTGGCGAATAGGTCGATCTCTGGATGACCCCACTGCTGGAAATATGGTCGGAGCACCGAGGGATGTATCTCCCACTCGTGCATCTGATGGCTGTGTCTGCTGAGCAGGTCCGCTATCAGGTTGTCCCTGCCTGGGAGGTGTTCCGCCATGAGAAACATGTTTCTCTGAATGTCCCACTTCCACATGCACTGTGACAATTGTGGAGAGTGTGTTCCCCCCTGTTTCTGGATGTAATACATCACAGTCATGTTGTCCGTCCGGATCAGCACGACTTTGTTGCAGAGATGCAACTTGAATGCCTTCATTGCCATGAGGATCGCCATTAGTTCTAGTAGGTTGATGTGCATCTTCTGCTGTTGCGGTGACCATAGTCCCTGCACTGTATAATGGAGGACATGCGTTCCCCAGCCCTGGAGAGATGTGTCCGTTGTCAGCACTATCTGTGGTACAGGCTCTTGGAACAGTCGTCCCTTGCAAAGGTTTTGTGTGTTCCACCAATGCAGAGAGTTGTATGTACGACCGGTCACCAACACTAGGTCTTTCAGTTGTCCGTGAGCCTGGTTCCACTGGCATGCCAAGCATTCTTGAAGCGGTCGCATGTGTAGCCTCGCGTGCGGGACTATAAAGATGCAAGAGGCCATCATGCCTATTAGTTGCATGAACATCTGCGCTGGGAGTGAGTGTTGTGGCTTGAATTTTCTAATCAACACGTGCATGCTGTTGACCCTCGCTGAGTTTGGCTGCGCCGTGGCAGCGAGCGTGTTTATTTCCGCGCCTAGGTACTGTTGTACATGTGCGGGCTGAAGGTGGGACTTTTGGTAATGGAGCGAAAATCCTAGACTGTGCAGGAGGTGGATTGTGCGTGACATGTGGTTGGCACACTGCTGGGCCGACTTTGCTTGTACCAGCCAGTCGTCTAGATACGGGTAGACATGGATGTGTTGTCTCCGAAGGTGCGCGGCCACAGTCGCTAAGCACTTCGTGAACACTCTGGGGGCTGTAGTGACCCCGAAAGGCAAGACCTTGAACTGGTAATGCTGGTTGTTAATGGTGAACCTGAGATATTTCCTGTGACTGGGGTGAATGGGAATGTGGAAGTAGGCATCCTTTAGATCTAGGGTGGCTAGGAAATCTCCTTGACTGAGCAACGGGAGAACCTGCTGTAACGTTAGCATGTGAAAGTGTTCTGATAGGATGTATAGGTTTAGAGGTCTCAGGTCGAGAATGGGCCTGAGAGACCCGTCCTTTTTGGGGACTAAGTACAGTGAATACACCCCTTTTCCCGGTTCTAAAGGCACGAGTTCTATGGCCCCTTTTTGCAGCATGGACATGACTTCCTGCTGCAATAAGTGCATGTGCACGTCGGACATAGGACGGTGCCTTCGGGGTATGTTGGGTGGAGTGGAGGTTAGTTCTAGACAGTAACCGTGTTGTATAAGTTGTCTCACCCACCTGTCCGTGGTAATGCTTTCCCAGACTGGCAGGAACTGTTGGAGTCTCCCCCGACGGGTGTTACATGGTCGGGGGCAGTGACAAGGCGTCACTGCTTGTTAGCGGCGGAGGATCTGGCATTATTATTTCGACGTCCTCTGCCCTTGGTGCTGTTTCCACGGTATCCACCCCTATTGTTCTTGTTATAGGTGGTTTGTGTGCCACTTTTGGTGTACTGTGCTTGTTGTGACGCCGGTCCTCTAGAAGCTCCCCTGTTACCGGAGCGACAAAAGGAACCGCCCCTGAACTGCTGAGACTGCAGAGCTCCCATGGATTTCGCAGTTTGTGTCCTTTTTAATCTTCACAAGAGTGGTGTCTACCTCAGGACCTAACAGGAAGTCAGGGTTTACTGGCTGATTGAGTAGTGTAGTTTGAATTTCAGCCTTAAAGCCAGAGATACGGAGCCGGGCATGCCTCCGGAGCATAATGCTAGTGTTTATGGCTCTTGCTGCTGTGTCGGCTGCGTCTAACACGCACTTAATGGACGCGTTGGAGATCAACTTCCCCTCCTGTATAAGCATTTCTGCTCCCTCCTTATAAGTATCAGGCAGGTGTTGCATGAGCTGCTCTAATGTGTCATAGTGTGCCCTGTCATATCTTGCTAACAGGGCTTGGGTATTGGAGATCCTCCAAATATTAGCAGCTTGAGCTGCCACACGTTTCCCAGAGGCTTCTAAGATCTTTGATTCTTTGTCTGGAGGAGGAGCATCACCCGTTGTCTGGGAGTTCGTTCTTTTGCGAGCATTAGCCACCACTAAGGAGTCCAGCTGGAGTTGGCCCTTGATGTAGGTAGGGTCCACGGGCGCAGGCCGGTACTTTTTTCAATTCTTGGGTTCACCACCCTTGCTTTAGTGGGCTCTTTAAGAAAGTCACTGGCATGTTTGAGCACACCTTTGAGCATAGGCAGAGTTTTCATAGACCTTTCTGATGTGGAGAATGTATCAAAAAGAAAGTCTCCCTCCACGGGGTCAGCGTGCATATCCAAGTCATGGTTAAGTGCCGCCCTGTCAATTAGTGCGTGGAAAGCAGCAGTATCTTCAGTAGGCGAAGTCTTGATAGCAAATGAAAGAGTATCAGGAGTGGCGTGTGGGTCAGGGTCCACAGAATCGGGTCAGGGTCCACAGAATCAGCCCAGGGCTGGGACTCATCTGGATCAGCATCCATGGTATAATTGAACTGGTCCTCATGGTCTCCTCCTCCATATCCTCATTGACATTTGTGGGAGAGTAGGTATAGCCCTGGTCATATGATGGAATGGGCTCAAAAAGAACAGGAGAGGTAGAAGAGTCCCTCTTTTTCTTCAGAGGTATTCTATAATATTCCATAGGCGCGTCAGGCCTGATTTTACGCTGGTAAACAGTGAGTCTACCTGATGCGAAGTCGATGTAGAGTTTCGACTGGTTGTCGTGGGACGGTGGCTGGAATACAACGTCTTCCGACCGAGGCGGAGTGGTCGCGGCACCCGACGTCTACTTGGTAGAGTCGTCAGTCTGAGTCTGTTGAACAGTTTTAGGCCGCGCCGTCGGGGGTAGTCCGAACTTTATCGGCGACGGACCGACTGATTTCGATGGACGCGGTTTCTTCGACTCTACCGACTTCGAGGGTTCAGCGCTTTTGAGGCTGTGAGTCGATTCGAGCCGTTGTCGCTTCGCAGGAACGCCTTTGTGCAGCGACGTGGCAGGGTGTTTCGATCCGACTTTCGGCTTCGGCTTCGGGTCGAAGGCCTTGACCAACATCGGCTCCTTCAACTTCGGATCGATGGACCGCTGGGCCTCGAGTCCTTTGGAAGAGTCACCATCTTTGGAGCCGGAAGTCGACGGGAGCGTGACGCGCTTCACAGTAAACACAGGCGTAGTCGATCCGATCTTCGGCTCGACGCCCCCTTTCGACCCCAAGGGGTCAAGTGCACGCTTTGACTTGAAAGATTCCGAAGTCTTCGAGCCGATGGTTGATTTAACCAGTGTCGGTTTCGATTTTGTATCCTTTGGTTTCGCTTTCGATATCTCCACCGAGTGGGGCCTATCGACCGATGGCTCTTTGGAAATGTTCTTAGTCGGGCCTGGAAGCGGGACTAAAGAACGGTGTTGAAGATCTTGGCTAAGGCCTTCCGGCGATGCCTCGACCTGAGCCGTGGAAGAGTCTTTATGTGTTTCTGCAACTGCGGTTGGGCTTAGCTCTTCACCTGAGTCGTCGTCGACGGCTCCGGTAGGTTGTACGTCGTCCCCTACCTCGACGATGTCTTCAACATGGCCGTAGAGTTCTTCCTCGTCCTCGTTGTTGGTGGAGTCGGGCTCCGAAGCGGGATCAGAGTGCTACGGATCCTCTTCTTGAATAGTTTCTTCGTCGTCACCACCGAAGATGTTTTCTGGGTCTTGTGCCGATTCTCGCGTCGACTGTCGTGCAGCACGTCGAAGACGGAGAGTCTTCTTTGATCTGAATTTAAACAGGCCATGCAGCTGGCCTCGTCGTGGTCCGGTGAGAGACATTTGTTGCACACCGGGTGTACGTCGATGTGGGGCTATTTCGAGTTGCAGACGGGGCAGCGCTTGAACGGACTCAGTTCCATCATCGATGGGCCTGTGGCGTCGAAAGGCGAAAGTCTTCCGACGTGGAGTTCAAAGAACTGGAAGGTAAAAGGCACCGAACGAAAGACAATACCGACGCCCCTAAGGCCTTTTGGCCTCGAAAAAAGCAACTCGTATAATTTCCGAACGGGAGTCAAGAAGTACATCCAAACCCAATGGCGGAAAAAAACAATCTGAGCATGGAGGGGATGCCCATGCGCACTGTAGTCCAGGGGAGGAGCCACCTATCTCGTGATACTTCGAAGAGTCTTCTAGGACAACAATGTGCAATCATCCGGACCCAACACTAGGCGGCGATCTACGCATAGATAAAAATTCAGCAGCCCACATGCCTCGAACATGGAAGGTTTTGCTCTGGTGATGAGAGAGTGGACTTTAGAGTCCGCACACCAAAGGCAGACGCGTTTTCACTTGAGTTCATGAGTTCTGTTCAATGTGTCTGCTCTTGCAATGATTACTCTGTAGTCGGGTTAGAATGTCCATCATGGAGAACTCATTGAACCCTGGAGCCCAGGAGCCAGACCGGTAAGGGTAGTGATGTTGGGTTGGGATGACGTAGTTGGCCCTGGTTCATGGTCAACATTGGTATTGGTTTGAGCCGGACATGGGGTTGTTTCGAGAGGAGCAGGCGCTCTGTAAATAAGAACAGTCTGGGCCAGCAGGGAGCTATGAGGAGAGGTCTGCAAGACTCCATTTTGTTGAGCACCCTTGCAATCAACAGGATGGTGGTGGGAGTGTAAGCATAAATTACTGACAATCATCGAAAACGCATTCCACCCACGATCCCCGTTTGGGATGCCAACTTGTTAAGACTGGGCATTTTTTGTTCTCCTTTGTAGCAAAAAGAGACAGGTTTGCCTTGCCCCACCGGTGGAAGAGTGTCCAGAAGGAATATGCTACTTACCAGTATGCATCTGTTCTTGGCATAAAGGGCTGCAGAGTGGTACATTTATGAATAGATCGCCATCTGGTGTTGGGCTCGGATGATTGCACTTTGTTTTTCTTCTGGAGAAGTCTTTGTCGTCATAGATGACTCCTCCTCTCGGTGTTAGTGCGCATGGGCATCGGCTCCATCCTTAGATTGTTTTGCCATAGTAGGGTTAGATGGAGTAGTGTAGTATAGTACATAAAGATATGCCCATGTAAGTGTATCTAAATAAGATAATGTTGGGACAGACACAGGTTTCCGGGGAGGCAGGGAGGGCATGTACCACTCTGCAGCCCTCTATGCCAAGAACAGATGCATACTGGTAAGTAGCATATTCCGTTCGAGGCATATGGGCTGCAGATGGTACATTTATGAATAGATTGTAAAGCAGTTACCTCCCTAGCGGTGGTCACCAGTGTCTGTCGCAACTGTTTGAAATAGAGTTTTTAATACAGCTTGGCCCACTCTGGCTTGTTGTGCAGCCTGTACATCAACACAGTAGTGCTTTGTGAATGTATGTGGTGTAGACCAAGTTGCTGCTCTACATATGTCATCTAGGGGAATGTTCCCTAAGAATGCCATAGATGCTCCTAGTTTTCGTGTAGAATGAGCTCTAGGAGGAACAGTTAATGTTCTCTTTGCTTTAATGTAACATATTTGTATACATTTTACAATCCATCTTGCGATGCCTGCTTTAGAGATAGGATTGCCCTTATGTGTTGGGGAAAATGCTACAAATAGTTTAGTTTTCCTGAAGTTTTGTGTTCTTTCTATGTAGTACAAAATGGCTCTTTTGACATCTAGTGTATGTAGAGCCCTTTCTGCCACCGTCTGTGGCTTTGGAAAGAAGACTGGTAGTTCCACTGGCTGATTGATGTGGAATGCTGAAATTACTTTAGGCAAGAACTTTGGGTTTGTTCTAAGAACCACTTTATTCTGGTGTAACTGTAGGAATGGTTCTTGTATTGTCAATGCCTGTAATTCACTTACTCTCCTGAGTGAGGTAATGGCTATAAGGAAAGTCACCTTCCATGTAAGGAATTGTATTTCGCACCTATGCATAGGTTCGAAGGGTGGCCCCATTAGTCTGGTGAGTACTACGTTGAGGTTCCAGACTGGGGAAGGTGGTAATCTTGGTGGAATGACTCTTTTAAGGCCTTCCATGAATGCTTTTATTGCTGGTACTCTGAACAGTGATATGTGCTGTCTGTTCTGTAGGTACGCTGCTATAGCTGCTAGATGTACTCTGATAGATGAAAACGCTAGATTACATTGCTGTAAGTGTAATAAGTAGCAAATAATCTCCCTTGTTGATACGTCCAGAGGGTTGATATTGTTATTAGTACAGTGTATAGCAAACCTCTTCCACTTAGCTGCATAGCATGCTCTGGTGGTTGGACGTCTCGCTTGTTTAATTATCTCCATGCAATTTGGGGGTAGATCCAAGTACCCAAATTCTAGGATTTCAGGAGCCAGATCGCTAAGTTCAATTGAATTGGATCTGGGTGCATTATTTCTCCATGGTTCTGTGTAAGGTGCATGGGTAGAATTCGTAGCTTTTGATGTGGTACTTGTGAGAGTTGCAGGAGCGTGGTGAACAACGGCTGTCTTGCCCACGTGGGTGCTACTAGTATCATGGTCATTGAATGTTGTTGCAGTTTCCTGACCACTAATGGGATTAGTGGGAGAGGGGGAAAAGCGTATGCAAATTTGTTGGACCAATTTATCCATAACGCATTGCCCTGCGACAGGTGATGTGGGTACCTGGACGCGAAGCTTTGGCATTTTGCGTTCTGATGAGTGGCAAAGAGGTCTATCTCTGGTTGTCCCCATCTTTGGAAGAATGGCTGCAGTATTTGGTGGTGCAGTTCCCATTCGTGTATTTGTTCCGACTGTCTGCTTAAGATGTCTGCTATCTGGTTTTGGACTCCTGGTAGGTGTTCGGCTAACAGATAGATGTTTTGAGGAATGGCCCATCTCCAAATTTCCTGTGCTAGCCTGGATAGTTGGAGAGAGTGCGTCCCCCCCTGTTTTTGAATATAATACATTGCTGTCATGTTGTCTGTTCTGATCAGGACTGCTTTGTTGGTAACATGTATTTGGAAGGCTTTCAATGCTAGAAACACTGCTAGTAGTTCTAGATTGATGTGCAGTCTTCTTTCCTGCACACTCCACCTTCCTTGTACTGTGTATTTGTCCATATGTGCTCCCCATCCGGTGAGCGATGCGTCCGCTGTTATTGTCACCTGTGGAATTGGTTCTAGGAACGACCGCCCCTTGGCAATGTTTGTTGTGTTCCACCACTTCAGAGAGCGGTGTGTGCGGTCGTCTACCAACACCAGATCTGTAATCTGCCCTTGAGCCTGATTCCGCTGTGTCGCTAAGCATTCTTGTAGCGGACGCATTTGTAGTTTGGCATATGGTATTAGCAGTATGCAGGATGACATCATCCCTAATAGCTGCATGAACACTCTTGCTGGTAGTGAGTGTTGTGGCTGAAATCTTTGAATGACTGTAAGCATTGTTTGGATCCTGACTGGGTTGGGGTATACTTTGGCTTTGTCTGTGTCTATAGTAGCCCCCAGATATTGTTGAACCTTGTTTGGTTGTAGGTGTGACTTTGTGTAGTTCACCGTGAACCCTAGCTGGTGTAGTAGCTGAATTGTCTTGTGTGTTTTGAAGACATTCCTCTTGTGACCTGGCCTTTATTAGCCAGTCGTCCAAGTATCGAAAGACATGAATTTGTTGTCTTCTTAGGTGAGCTGCCACCACTGCCAGGCATTTTGTGAACACTCTTGGTGCCGTTGTGACACCAAACGGAAGGACTTTGAACTGATAATGTTGTCCTTCTACCACAAACCTGAGGTATTTCCTGTGGGCTTTGTGAATCGGGATATGAAAGTAAGCGTCTTTTAGATCCAGTGTAGAAAGAAAGTCCCCTTCCTTCAGTAAAGGAAGTACCTGTTGGAGCGTGACCATGTGGAAATGTTCCGAATTTATGTATGCGTTGAGAGGTCTTGGGTCCAGTATCGGCCTTAGAGACCCATCCTTTTTGGGAATTTGGAAGTATAGGGAGTATACCCCTGTTCCTTGTTGATGCTGTGGAACCTTCTCTATGGCATGCTTTCCTAGCAGGGATAGTACTTCCTGCTTTAACAGTGTTAGGTGATCTTGTTTCATTGGACGCTGTTTGGGGGGGATGCTTGGCGGGGTAGATGTGAGTTCCAGGCAATAACCATGTTGGATAATTTGTCTCACCCACTTGTCTGATGTGATGTTTTCCCAGACAGGTAGGAACTGTGATAGGCGTCCCCCGACCGGTGTTATATGGTCTGGGGGGAGCTGTATGAAGTCACTGCTTTGGGGTTGGAGAGTTGCGGTTGTTATTTCCGCGACCTCTACCCTTGTTGTTACCTCTGTAGCCACCTCTAGAATTACCTCTGGGTTATGTAGGTGTAAAAGAGGTTTGTTGCTGGCTTGTACCTGTATTTTTGGATCCTCCTCTATAGGTGGACCTACAAAAGGAACCTCTTTGTGTCGGCTGTTGCAATGCTCCCATTGATTTAGCCGTTTCGGTATCCTTCTTCATCTTTTCTAAGGCCTCATCTGTCCCTGTGCCGAAAAGTGTTTTCCCATCAAAGGGTTGGTTCAGTAACGATGTTTGTACTTCTTGTTTGAACCCTGATACTCTGAGCCATGCATGTCTCCTTAACATGATGCTTGTGTTTGTAGATCTTGCTGCAGTGTCTGCCGCGTCTAGGGCGCACTTTATTGAAGTGTTAGTAATTAACTTCCCTTCTTGTATGAGTTGATCTGCCCTTTTTTGATGTTCTTTAGGGAGATGTGTGATGAGTTTCTCTAACTCATCATAATGCGCTCTGTCATACCTTGCAAGTAGTGCTTGCGTATTAGCTATGCGCCAGCTGTTTGCCGCTTGAGATGCCACTCTCTTGACAGATGCATCTATTAGTTTAGACTCTTTGTCAGGAGGTGGAGCTTCTCCTGTAGATAAAGAGTTTGCTCTCTTACGAGCGTTTGTGACCACTAGTGAGTCTAGAGGAATTTGCCCTTTAATGTATATTGGGTCTTTTGGAGCTGCCCTATATTTTTTATCGATTCTTGGGTTCAGTACCCTAGCCCTCACTGGGTCTTTGAATATCTCTGATGTATGACTGAGAAGGCCCTTAAGCATTGGTAGTGTTCCTGATGTTCTTTGTGTAGTAGGTAGTGTTTCTAATAAGAAATCCTCTATTTGAGGTTCTGCATGTAGTTCTACCTTATGATATGTTGCTGCTCTATTAAGGAGTTGTGCAAAACCAGTATTATCATCAGGAGGTGAAGGTTTTGAGGGATACAGTTCAGGGTCGTTATCGTTATCTGACCCTACATTATACTCTTCCCATGGGTCTGCCTCCTCTGGGATTGTGTCTTCATCATCCCCAGGATGTTCCCCCTCCCCTGTGTCACTCTCTACATCTGTTGTTGGTGTAGATGGTCGTGTGGGAGGAATATTTGGCCTATTCTGAGGAAGAGGAGAAGATGGTGTGTGTCTAGGTTTGGGAGAAGGGGGAGGAGTTTTATTCGTCCCCATTGTTCTCTTCTTCGGATGAGTCTTGTCGTCCGAATGTTCATTCTTCCCCTTTTTAGGTAGTTCTGTGACTACCTTGCCAGTCTTTGGGTCAATAAACAGTCCTTTGTTTATGATCAGTCCCGTGTTCCTGTGTCGGTACCGCAGGTTACGGGTCCGAAAGGTGTTTTTTCTTTTGAATGTCCATTTGTATTTTCGGTACCGAGATTTTATTAGGATCCGATTTCTTCGGTATCGAAGATGTCCCCGGTGTCGAGGGTGTTTTCGACGCCGAAACGTGCTTCGGTGTCGACATGGACTGCTTCGACTTCGAGCTTTCCTTGACTTGGAGCTTCGGTGTCGATGTGGTCCGTTTATCGGAACCGGAACCACCATGATGGGAGACCGAGTGTTTCGGTTTCTGTTTCGTTGCCGGGCTCGAAGGCGGGGCGTTGGAAACTTTTTTCGGTTGTCTGACCGGGCTCGAAGGCGGGGTCGATACCGTGTGGGGTCTGTTTTTTGGTAAAGGGACGTCGTCACTCACGGTTTGTTGGACGTCGATTTCCTCGACGTCGGACTCGTCCGCTTCAGACCCCGCCTTGTCGGCCTCTTCTTCCTCCTCTTCTGGGTGCTGGTCCTCAAACAGCTCCGGGATTGCTTGTGACTGCATTCTCGATACCTCGTGTCTTCGGGCTCGACGGTTTCTAATCGTCGATTTTGAAGAGAACGCTGCACAGGCCTCACAGTCCCTGGATTCGTGTTCAGGGGACAAGCAGAGGTTGCACACCTCGTGTAGGTCCTTGTGTGGGAACTTAGCACCACACGTTGGACATTTTTTGAATGGAGTCCTTTCCATGGACCCCGGGCTGGACTACGTCGAGTTTCTCGTAGTCGTCGTCCTTCGAACCGCGTCGGTATGGAGTGAAGTCGCGTTCGATAACAATACCGTCGATTTGGAAAGGGATACGCGCCGGTTATAACCTTTGTTGAAGTCGGTCCGGAGCGCTTCGATCCTCATCCGAACCCGATGGCGGAAAAAAACAATCTAAGGATGGAGCCGATGCCCATGCGCACTAACACCGAGAGGAGGAGTCATCTATGACGACAAAGACTTCTCCAGAAGAAAAACAAAGTGCAATCATCCGAGCCCAACACCAGATGGCGATCTATTCATAAATGTACCATCTGCAGCCCATATGCCTCGAACATCTAGTTCCCACTCGTGGTAAGGGATAGTGGTCTTGCTTAGTGAGACCACGAGGATGTTGGACACTCCTGGCATATGATCTACTTTGAGCAATATTTGATGTTGGAAAGCCAATTTCCAGATTTGCTGTGCCTGATGAGAGCGCTGATGACAGTGTAACCCCCCCTTTCTTTGTTGAGATATTACCAATGGTGGTATTGTCTGTGCATCGATGATTTTTCCATCTTGGTGAAAATCTACTTTAGTGCCAAGGCAAAAGCCTCGAGTTCCAGCTGGCAGATGTGGAGCTTTGTTTTGCTTGGGTTCCATCTGCCGCTTATTTGTAAGTCCTGGAGGCTTACGTTATGACATAGTCGGGAATTCGTGTTAGGTATGAGAGACCTTTTTGCCCGATTTGAGGGCTGTCTACCAGGGCATGGCTACTTGAATAGTTTTAGTTATTTGAACTAGGTCATCAAAGGACTTCTGTCTCTAGAGCCATTGCTTGTCCAGTTCTTCTTGAAGTGGACACATTTACAGATGGCAATTTGGAACAAGAGGGACGCAGGAAAAAAATCATTCCCATGAACGATTTGTAGATCCGGACAGCAACAGTCTTTCGGTGGATATTCTGAGCTAGCTGCAGAATCTTTACCTGACCTGTGAGGTGAAATGCTTTGCATTGTGTCTTCGAAGGCTCCCAAGAAGGTCAACGTTATGGGATGTAAGTGAACTTTTTGATAGTGGTAGGTGAGGCAGATTGATGTGGCTGCTGCTGCTGCTTGTTAACTGGGAGCTTTTTATGACCCAATTGCCCAAGTATGGAAATACTTTTATTCCTTCTTGTTTGAGATGGGCTGCTCTTGGAGATAGCACCTTGGTAAAAATTCTGGGGGCTGATTTGAGCCCAAATGAAAAAGGGTGCTGGCTACCAGGAAGCGAAGGAACTTGCAGTGTATTTGAATGTGAAAATATGCATCTTGAAGGTCTAGTTATGTTATATGATCTCCCTTGTCAAGGAGGAGTAAAGCGTCAACAGGCGGAAAGATTGCTTCTTTAGAAATGTGTTCAACCTTTGCATGTCAAGAATTGGACACCAATCTCCTGATTGTTTCTTGAAGAGAAAGAAATGGTAGTAGGATCCAAATCCCTTTGAAGTTTTGGAACAACCTCTAATGCTCCCTTTATTAGCATGAGGGTGATTTCGTTTAGGAGTGCTTTTAAGTGAGGGTGAGGTTGGTCCTGATGATTGGTTGTTAGGAGAAACTCCAGGGTGTGTCCTTGGGTGATTACATCTAGCACCTACTTGTGTGATGTTATTCTGGACCATTGGTGACGATGGTTTGGGATTAGACCTCCAAGACTGGTAGCTGAAGGGTGGTGGGCACTAAATTGATGTCACTGTTTCCTATTGGAATCTCTGCTACAAGCAGGCAATTTTTCTCTGGCTTAGTGCTTATACATAGAGAACACAATGTCCCAACAGGTAACAAATTGAAAGGCAATTTAGTTGTGTATGCAAAAAGCATTACATTAGAAGGAAACAAGGAGGCTCAATTAGTTAGTGCATGGCTTGTAATTCACCAATTTTTTGAGATCTTTACACATGGGAATACAGTTGAAAGCAGCACTGTACAAGAAAAATTCATGTGACAACCCAAAGGCACTTGGTGACAAAGTGATATATACAGGTGAGAAGTGACGACGCAAGTGATGGGGGTGAACAGCGTGAAGGGCGCAAAGTGACAAAGTTATATACAGTAATGGCTCAATGATTGATACATTTTAGTCCTTTGTAGCACATTAAAGGAGTAGTCCTGTAACTCCAGTTCTAGGGGTATCTCTGTTATAGTCATAATCTAGTGAATAGTCCCACCCATGTGCGTGGACCCCGGAGCAATCAAAAATAATCTCTTATAGTGTCAAAAAATGCAGAAAAGCATAGACACTTAAGAGAGAATTTAAAGACAGATAATGCAGCCTAAAAAGGCTACACTGTCCAGTACTTCAACTAGAAATTCCACCATAAAATCCACAAAACCGCAAAAGCCTGTACAGATTTCCCTTGCTTCACCAGCAAAATCCCTCAGGAATGATAGAGAGAAGAACCTTGACAGACAAGCCCCACAGGTTGCCATTATGTGGCTCAAAACAGGATACTGTGCCTTTAAGAGAATCTTGCAGAACCTTCTCCCAGCATCCCAGAATGCATAGCAGGTCCAACATAGTTTCAGTTCTTTTTGAAGGCGTAACACGCCAGACCTGTAGCATTCCATAAGGAATATGTCTCTCTCCACCGGGGAGGAGGGAGGGCGCTTATGACTATAACAGAGATACCCCTACTACAGAACTGGAGTTACAGGACAGAAACTACTCCTTCTGTAGTAGGGGATCTCTGTGTATAGTTATAATCTAGTGAATAGAATGGCAAGCCCATCCCCACACCAAAGCGGCGGTGGCGAAAAGAGAATTAACGCCACTACTGTGCGAACAGATTTCGCAGCGAAGCCTGCCCAACCTGAGCGTCTGCCCTGGCATCAGTGTCTAGGCAGTAATGCTTAGCAAAGGTATGGACCGACTTCCAAGTGGCCGCCTTGCAGATTTCTGCAATCGGAACATTACGGAGCAATGCTGTCGTGGCAGCCTTGCCCCTGGTGGAATGAGCCTTAGGCTTACCTCCTAAGGTCTTATTAGCTTTTTGGTAACACAGCTGTATGCAGGACACAATCCACCTAGAGATAGACTGCTTAGAGGTCGCAAGACCCGTCCCGACAGATCCATAATTGATGAACAATTGGTCTGACCTACGAATATCCCTGGTTTTATCCAGATAAAATTTCAGCACCCTCCGAACATCCAGGGAATGCAAAGACCTTTCCGCTGGAGATGAAGGATTCTGAAAGAACGTAGGTAAAGATATAGTCTGATTGATATGAAAATCAGAAACAACCTTGGGAAGAAACTTAGGGTGCGTACGCATAACAACCGTAGCAGCATGAAATACAGTATAAGGTTCTTGGCAACACAACGCCTGAATTTCACTCACCCTGCGGGCCGATGTAATGGCCACGAGGAACGCCGCCTTCCAGGACAGGTGCTGCAACGAAGCCTTATGAATAGGTTCAAAAGGCTCCTTCATCAATCTGGACAGCACCACATTCAAGTCCCATGAAGGCGAAGGAAGCCTGACAGGAGGGAACACTTTCTTCAAGCCTTCCAAAAAATCTTTGATCACAGGGATCTGAAAAAAGGAAGTCTGTGAAGGGCATTTCCTGTAGGCAGTCAAAGCAGCCAGATGAACCTTAATGGAATGAACATTAAGGCCAGACTGCGCCAGATGTAGCAGATATGGAAGGATGACATCTTCCTTGCATGTCGTAGGGTCATAGTTCTTAGACTTGCACCAGATGCAAAACCTCTTCCACTTGTAAGCATAAGAAGTCCGAGTGGAAGGTCGCTTAGCCTCCTTCAGTATGTCCATACAATCCGCTGGGAGATTCAAATGGCCATATTGCACTATTTCAGGAGCCATGCCGGCAAACTCAAAGACGAGAGGTTGGGGTGCACCATCCGCCCCCCAAACTTCGTGAGAAGGTCCGGCCTGCACGGCAGCTTCATGTGAGGAAGGAGAGACCGGTGAAGCAGGTCCGTGAACCACCACTGTCTGGGCCATTCCGGGGCAATCAGAATCATCTTCGCACTGGACTGGGAGAGCTTGATGAGAACCGCTGGAATCAGGGGAATGGGTGGAAAAGCGTACGGAAAGCTGTTCTACCAGTTGATCCATAACGCGTTCCCCTGCGTCCCGGCTGGTAGTACCTGGAGGCGATATCTCGGCATTTGCTGTTTTCGGCGGTGGCGAACAGATCTACGTCTGGAGTGCCCCACCTTGCGAAGATTTCTCCTAGTACTTCATCGTTTATGACCCACTCGTGATTTTCCTGAATCAGTCTGCTCAGCTCGTCTGCCTGAACATTCTGCACACCTGGCAGATGAGTGGCCGTTCGAGAGTCCTCGAGCCAGAAGCCAACGCCAGATAGCCTGCGCCTCCTGAGACAGAGTGCGTGATCTCGAGCCCCCCTGCTTGTTGAGGTAATACATCGTGGTCGTATTGTCCGTCTGTACAAGCAGAGAGTTGGTCCGGAAGGACGGTTGAAATGCCTTCAGCGCCAAATGAACAGCCCTGAGTTCCAGAAAATTGATGTGGTACGTGGACTCCGACGGGGACCACGTCCCTTGAATCTGCAGATCCCCGGAGTGCGCTCCCCATCCCAGGAGAGAAGCATCCGTCACAATAGTCTGAGTGGGAATGTCCTTGTGGAAGGGAACCCCTCTGAGGAGATTCTCCGCTGAACACCACCACTTCAGAGACTGAAGAGCATGCAGAGACAGTCGTATCTTGTCGTCCCAAGAGCCTCTCCTCTGGTCCCACTGATCTTCCAAGCACTCCTGCAGCGGTCTCATATGCAGCCGTGCATGTGGCGTCAGGAAGATGCAAGAAGCCATCGATCCCAGCAGCGACGACACCGTCCTCACTGTCGTGGATGGAGCGGATAGGAGAGCCCGAGCCTTCCGAAGGAGTGATAAACGTCGCTCTTCCGAAGGAGACACGCTTGCCGACAGCTTATCGATGGAGGCTCCCAAGTACTGGATGCACTGGACCGGAGTCGGGACAGACTTGGACATGTTGATGTGCAACCCCAGCTTGTTCGAGAGAACGCACGTCTTCTGGAAGTGTGCTTGAGCTTCCGAGAAGGAGGAGGCCTTGATCAACCAATCGTCCAGGTATGGGTAGACAAACACCTTGTTCTTCCGCAGGTGTGCCGCTACCACTGCCATGCACTTCGAGAACGTCCGGGGCGCAGACTTCAGCCCGAACGGAAGTACCGTGATACTGATAGTGATTGGTGCCGACTTGAAATCGCAGGAACTTCCGGTGTTTGTGTGCAATGGGCACATGGAAGTACGCATCCTGCAGGTCTATGGCGCAAAGCCAGTCTCCCCGTTGCAGCTGAGGATAAATCTGATGCAACGACAGCATGCGAAACTTTTCTCTGCGAATCCATTTGTTTGCCTGTCGCAAGTCCAGAATGGGCCTGAACTCGTTCTTGTCCTTTTTTCGGACCAGAAAGAACCGGGAGTACAGACCTCTTCCTCTTTGAGACAGAGGTACATCTTCTATCGCCCTTTTCCATAGAAGGATGTCGGCCTCCGCCTGGAGCTCGCGCAGTTGATACTGCGAGCTGACCGGAGGAATCGATGGAGGAGGGCTTATGAACCGAAGACTGTATCCATTTCAAACAATATTCAGCACCCACTTGTCCCGAGTAATTTTTCTCCACTCTGCCAGAAAAAATTTAACGCTTCCCCCCACCGGAGCGGGTAACGGACGAAGGGGAAGTAACCGCTCAGGGTCGAGACCCGGCCGGGCCCTTGTTCGCGGTAGAGGACTGCTGTCCACCTCTACCCCTCTGGCGTTTCTGGAAGGGCCTTCTGTACTGCTGCTGCTGTTGCCGCTGCTGATGTTGTCCAGAAGACTGTCCCCTTCCTCGACCCTGCGACCCGAACCGCCTTTGGAACCGACGGTAGGGTTTCTTTTCTTTGGGCTTCTCCAAGCCCACCGCCGTCAGGGTTTCAGCCTCGGCCTTCATCCTGGCCATTTCATCATCTGCGTGTTTCCCGAAGAGGGAGTCGCCAGAAAACGGCAGATTGGCCACTCGTTGTTGCGCCTCAGGCTTGAGCGACATCAGCCGGAGCCACGCATGGCGTCTGATTGATACCGTGGCAGTATCCATGCGCAGCCAGCAGGGAGATATCCGCCGCGGCGCGGATGACCTGGTTGGAAACCAGCATCCCTTCCTGGACAATCTCCATGAAGTCCTCCCTCCTGTCACGCGGAACGAGGTCCGCAAACTGCTCCATGGAGTCCCACAGTGCACGGTCGTAACGTCCCAACAACGCCGAGTCACTGGAAGCCTTCATTGTCGTGGAGGAAGTCCCACACGCCTTCCGTCCAGCAGAGTCAATCCAGCGGCTCTCCTTATCCGGAGGCACAGTGGAGGCCGGAGAGGTGGCATGTAGCTTCCGAGCCGCCGTCACAATCACCGAATCCGGTACCGGATCCTTCCGCAAGAAAGCCGGGTCCGACTCTGGTGCCCTGTATTTCTTGAGGAGCCTGGAAGGGGCAGCTTTCACCACCGCCGGCGCAAGGAAGAGCTGTTCAGCCGGCTCAACCAGTCCTGGCACCAAAGGCAGTAGGGGGCGAGACAGGTGTTTCGTATGCAGCGTCTCAAAGATCACAGAAGTTGAGGGCGTCGGGCCGTAACCTTGATTCCCAACTTCGCAGCCCCTCTCAGGAGAACCTCCTGGAACGTGCCAATGTCATCTATCGGAGACACCCTAGTCTCGGTGAATCCGACAACGTAGGTGAATACGAACGGGTCCCAGAGGCCGAACGAGACCTGGACCTATGCCTCCTATGGCGATGTCTGGATCTCGAGGAGGATCCGTGTCCACTCCTAGATCTCTCTCTCCTCCCTGAGCGAGACCTCGATCTCCTGGGTCTGGGACGCTCGGCCGGCTTCCCCGGCTCGGACGTCTTGGGCTTAGGAGGAACCTTCGACTTAGGAGTCTTCTTCGGAGGTGTCGGGAATCTGGGCATCGACACCGATCTCGGCGGAACCGGAGGAGGAACACCCGGTACCGGGGCCTGCGGTCCGGAAGGACGAGCAGGCAGAGGAGGCAATGGAGGAGGAGTCGGAGCCCTCGGAGGAGGACCCCTAGGCAAAGGAGGAGGAGGTGTAATAGTCTTCTTAGGGGTATACACCTCAGAGTACGCCGTTCCCGGCGAGCCATCATCCCGTCCTGACTGAGGGGAGCCCCCCACAGTCTTCGGCCTGTCCTTATGACCCCCTGACGTTGAAGACTGGTGTTCAGACGTCGAACGTGGTCCCCTCGACGTAGAGCGGCCCTTCGGCGTCGACCGGTTTACATGCCTCGGCGTCGACCGGCTTCTATGCCTCGACATCGATCCGGACCAGATAGACGATCGAAACCTCGACGACGATCGCTTGTGCCTCGGCGTCGACAGCGACCTCTTAGACCGCCTCGACGGCGACCTCTTCGAGCGCCTCGACGGCGACCTCGATCGCCTCGACGTCGACTTAGTCTTCGCCGGAGACCCTTTCTGCCTCGACGGCGATCTCTTCCGCTTCGACGGCGGCCTCGACGACGATGATGATGTCCTTGACGGCGAACGGCGGTGTCGCCTCGACGGCGAGCACCAACGCCTGGTCCGTCGACGCCGTCCACTCAACGTAGACGACGAAGAAACCGTCACTGGGTTCGACGGCGGCCGGTGTAAGCTCCTCGACGGGCGACGTTTTCTCGACCCAGAGCCCTGGGGAGACTGGGAACTGGCCGTGGACCTTCCTCCCGACGTCGTGGTCGGAGCCACCGATCCAGACGGAGAAATAGGCCGCTTGCTGGACTTCCTGCCCCTGGGGAGCCCCCCCAGAGGCCACAGCATGGGCAGATGAAGCCCCAGCAGACCCACCTTGAGCCTTCAGCCTCCTCTCCTCGAGGCCCTGAAGTCTGATCTTCCTCCTGTCTTTCAGGGTCCTGCCAGAGAAGCCTTTACAGATCTCACTTCTCTGGAACATGGGAAGAGGGCAGGCAGAGGATACACACCTCATGAGGGTCTGACTTAGCCATCTTCCTGGAGCACTCAGGGCATTTGTTGAATAAAGAAGGCATATTCGACAAAAAAAAGAGTGCAAACACCAAGAAGAAAAGTCACAAAGTACTTTAAAAGTACTCAAAAACGAAATTTCAATGAAAAAACACTAAACAACCCTAAAAAGGGAGAGCTCAATGCTCCAGGGTCCTGCTCGCAGGAGCCGGAAAAAAGAACTGAATCTAAGTTGGACCTGCTATGCATTCTGGGATGCTGGGAGAAGGTTCTGGAAGATTCTCTTAAAGGCACAGTATCCTGTTTTGAGCCACATAATGGCAGCCTGTGGGGCTTGTCTGTCCAGGTTCTTCTCTCTATCATTCCTGAGGGATTTTGCTGGTGAAGCAAGGGAAATCTGTACAGGCTTTTGCTGTTTTGTGGATTTTATGGTGGAATTTCTAGTTGAAGTACTGGACAGTGTAGCCTTTTTAGGCTGCATTATCTGTCTTTAAATTCTCTCTTAAGTGTCTATGCTTTTCTGCATTTTTTGACACTATAAGATTATTTTTGATTGCTCCGGGGTCCACGCACATGGGTGGGACTATTCACTAGATTATGACTATACACAGAGATCCCCTACTACAGAATCATAGTTATGAGCCAAACGCTATAGTGCGCCAAACAATTGCGCTGTAGTGTCGACAGCGTTTCGATCCACAATGGTTTGGGATCCTCTACAGCAGTGTTTCCCAAACTGTGGTCCGCGGACCCCCAGGGGTCCGTGACACATTCCCAGGGGGTCCGCAGGCAACAGGTTTAAAAGCACAGGAAAGTTTTATATAATTAGCAGCTTTCCAGCAGCAATAAAAGTGTCAAGATAAAGCCAGTGATTAATGTACCTGCTGGGGCGTGAGGAGAGTTTTGTTTAGTGGCAGCTTTGACTTAACTAATGTAGCACAGAAGGTTAATGTGCCTACTGCAAAGAACGTGTAACATGCATTTTAAAAAGCAGCATTTTATGTGCCTAGGTTCGTGGTTACTGCTTTTGTCACAGAGATTATTTTGTTACTGTGCACTTCACAAGTGACAATCGTAATGTAGCAGAGGGACCTATAAACTGTCAAAGAGCTGCTTGCAAACTGCATGGTACCAGTTAGTAACTTTTGTTTTTTCCCAGTTATTCATTATCCTGATGCTGCTAAAAAGATTTATTTGGGTGGAAATACATTTTTAATGTTAAAGTCAGTGCTAGCCACTGTGTTATGTTCTGAATCCTGAGTTTGTGCTTTTCCAGACCAAGCACTCTTTAAACATTTTATATACACACTGTTTTACATGTACGATTCAATGTCTCTATATGTGTGTGATGTAAAGTGCTCTGACATCCTACAATGGTATGAGAGATGCTATAAAACAAATGAAATACATGTGACAGAGGGGCTATTACTTCAATATAAAATACTATGGGCCAGATGTACGATCCGTTTTTATATGCGTGAACGGGTTCGTGAACCCGCTTTCACATGCAAAAACGTATTGGGCCATGTACATTGCCTATTTCGCGAGTCGCAGTTGGTTTGCGACTCGCTAAATAGGTTTTGCAACTTGCTATTTGGAAGGGGCATTCCCTTCCAAATAGCGAGTCTTAAAACCATGTACAAATGTTTTGCGGTCGCAAAACACTCGCAATTACCACTTACTTCAAGTAGATGGTAATGCATTTGCAAATGGGAAGGGGTCCCCAGGGGACCCCTTCCCCTTTGCAAATGCATGCAAAATTATTTTTTACGGGCAGGCAGTGGTCCCAGGGACCTCTGCCTGCCCTTAGAAAATGAAACGAAAACGTTTCATTTTCTTCTTTTTTCAAATGCATGGTAAATGGGCTGCATTTTTTTTTTTAACTGCTTTATTTAAAAGCAGTCCCAGACATGGTGGCCTGCAGAGCCCAGCAGGCACCATACCTAGGAGGGCTGGCATTCCCACTAGGCTCGCAAATTGCGAGAGGCTCATTAATATTAATGAACCTCGCAATTTGCGACTCCATTAGGTATCCGAAACAGTGTTAAACACACTGTTGTATATTTCATTTAGCGACTCGCAATTTGCCACTCGCAATGTGTCGCCAATTGCGAGGCGCTAAATGAAATGGTCGTACATCTGGCCCCAAAATCCTTAGGGTCAGATTTACAAGCCCCTTGCTCCTCTTTTACGCCACCGTTGCGTCACTTTCGTGATGCAGCGGCGACGCAAAAGATGCGCTATGGTGCAGGGTATTTAAAACGTCACGCATCTGAGAGATGCGCCACGTTGTAAAGCCCTGCGCCAGAAGGAGGCGTTCCGGCGCAGGAACTCCTCCTAAAAGTGGCTGAGTGAAATATACAAGATTTCCCTCAGTCACTTTGGCGCCCATGCTGCGTCAAAACCCTGCGCCTGCTTGACGCAGGCGTAAGGATTGACGCAGCATTAACAAGATTCGGCCCCCCAGAGCATTGCTGGAGCTGTCGCGCTTGCAACGCAACTCCAGCAATGCGCCACCTTTACAGCACAGATGCGTCATGCATCTGTGCTTTTTTGCCCCATGAGGCGCAGCATTGTAAATGCGTCACATCAATGGTGGCGGAGGCATGGCGCACAATAAGTGGCACATCCCTGCTGATATGCATGGATGCGTCACTTTCTTCGAATTACTGTTTTAATATTTGAAATTTAACTCATACAAATTGCTTGGGGGGCCCCGGCTTCCAGTGGTGACTCAATGGGGGTCCTCAGGAGTCAAAAGTTTGGGAACCACTGCTCTACAGGACAGGGTTGACGAGTTGGTATAGTGCTGGTATTCGGAATGACGCTGGCTCAATGTTGTACCAAGACGTCAAGGTGTGATGGAATCCATGGAGAAAATTGAAGTGTATCCTACGCGGATATCCCAGAAGATACGGTAACGCCTCAGAGTCGGCGTATCTGGATAGGGGAAGGCGTTCGTGTCCAGATGGAAGAGTAGCAGCGTCTGAATAAATCCTTACTGCTGCGGGGACCTGAATCACAAGCTGAAGTTCCGACCTGCGATGATTCCCTCATGATTCCTTTATGATAGAAATGCACATTGCTTTATTATAGTACCGTGGGACTCCCACTTCGATGACCGGGAATGATTCAAGCATGAAAATCTATGACCCAATACTAGAGAATTAGAGGTTATGAAAAAGGTCATTTCTGCAGGTAAAAAGTTTTACGGTTTAAGTGTTTATGGTGTGGAAGGCACAGGTTTGCCCAAGAAACCCAAGGTGCGCAGTCAAGGCTGTACAGATAAAAGTAGCTCAAAGCACACAAGTACATTGAAATGCCCTTTTTGATTTGAATGCCCTGCTAAGAGTGCAATTCTACACTGAAGAACCAGTGAGATCTACATATGAAACCCAAGGTGCGCAGTCAAGGCTGTACAGATAAAAGTAGCTCAAAGCACACAAGTACATTGAAATGCCCTTTTTGGTTTGAATGCCCTGCTAAGAGTGCAATTCTACACTGAAGAACCAGTGAGATCTACATATGAATCCATCTTGATGTCATTGTACATCAAGTAGCTCTTGAATTTCACAAGACCACTAATCTAAGCAATGGTTGCAGCTGTATAGCATTACTACCAAATAAGGTTGATTAGCGTTGGTTTAAGTGCAAAAAGGACTATCTATCTTAACCTGCAATTAAACAGTTGCTGAGCCCCCAACACTCAGCAGAATTCCAAATCCTGGGGACATGAGCAAATACAAGGGTATATTGTGTGATGGTCATAAGATACCTGGTGCAAGCAGCAAATGCACTTTGGAACATCATTTAAAGAGATCCTACAATTTAGGTTTCATGCGGAGTGATTACTCTAACCCTCGCATTTTGAACCCTCCAAAGTTTAACATTCAACCTCAAGAGGCTACAATTAAAAGCACTGCAATAGACAGAGCAAGTCTGTGCTAGTCCTGACAACCAGAGGTTTTGATAGGATAAAAATTGATTGTATCTTTCTTTACTGAAGGACACACCTCCGAATCTCCTTGAATAGTCAACCTATGACTCTTAATTCAACAGCGCTAGTATAACCATACATTAGGGTTATATAGCTCATACACAGTGGCCACATACATGCTAGATAAATACTGTTATTCTTATCACAGATAGGAAGGCTGCAAATACTCACCAGCTGTCCAGCAAGTAGAGGCATATACTCTATGATTGCAAGTCGCACTCTCCATTTGGCATCTTCAGCCAGCTCCACAATAGCAGGAAGGAGGGACTGAGAGAGTTGGCGAATCCCAATCACTTCATTCACACAGTCAAGATTGGAGATGATGTTCAGCCGCACTTCAGGACACTGTTTAGAGGAAAAAAATGAGATTGAAATGGAGAGAGAAGTAAGGCCATATTAGATTATTTACTACACCAAGGAACGAGAAAAAGAACAAGCAAGTGGGGAGCACAGGCTGAAAGTAAATAAGATGTGTGAGGGAGGGTAAATATACACAACTGGAGCATTTTTAAATTGCCTTTCTTCTACTGTACACTGTATGGAGGCAGAGAAAGAAAAGTCTGGTGTCTCTTGGAAGGGAAGGTTCTTGGCACTTAAGGGGGAAGTCTGAGTGCATCCTATCTCCACTGTTTAGCTTTTATTGAGCCAGCCTTGGAGTCTGTACTATTGCACCAACAGTAACGTGTTGAATTTAAACAGCAAGGAAGTGCCACTGATATATCCTGCCTCCTGATAATTATAAAAAAAGCTGCTACAAGGAGGAAGAACAGACAAAATATTTAACATTCAGCAAGCACAGTGAAATATCGGATGGTTACAAGTTCAAATGGATATGGTCATTTTAGTTCTTCCTATTCACACCTTTGATGGCAGTCCTCTGCCATCTTCAGTATACCTACAAGTTCTAACACTGGTAGGGGAGCACTCTGCGTAATACAACTGGATTTCGAAGTCTTGGGCACAGTCACTGAGATCACTGTATTCTTAGTTCAACTACACAGAACAACTTTCTCAATCCCCCAACCTAGTTATCAATTCTCCCTTAAACCCCACTTACCCAAACTATAGCTCACCATTCCAGTTACTTCCCTCTATCCAGCGATTATGGTCAGAAGCTAAAAGAAGTTTTTATCTTGCATCAACTGCCTATTCAATACATTGCTACTTTTTTTTTTAAACGGGCATGTACCAATATTGAGAAGATTACCTCATCCTTCAGTTGAGCCAGGAACAGAGGTAGAAGATGTTCAATCGTGTTATCTTTACCAAGGATAGTGGATAATCCCATAATAACGGAGGCCAGGGCAGACTTCACATGCTGGTTTGTGTCAGAAACCAGTTCCTACAATTCAAAAGGTATTAGATCAAACAATTCCAACTTCATTTTCAAACCAAGTTTTGCTTTATCCAGCTAATAAAATTCACTTGAGGACTGAATGCCTAAAGTAAGCGCTGAAATGTACATCTGGCACTAGTCTTTTTGGAACCAAACATCTTAGGACAGAAAAAGCAGAATGAAATGCAAGATAGTCAGAATATGGAGCTCAAGCGTTACAGGAATGAAGGGACCTACTTATGTTAGTTCCTGGTAGAGCATGTTTAGATTAATGCCTACACTAATTTCCATTACTTCTGAACAAACAAAGCACAGCATTAAAAAAAAATGTAGATATAAAAGAAAACCCACAATTGTGCACCTAGGACTACAAGATTGGAACCATCTTACCTTGACATAAGGAAGAATATGGTTCATAATGATGGTTTCTCTACCATCAGCAGGTAGGTTCTCACAGAACTCTAGAACACAAAGAAGAAACTGAAATTACAATTGGGACATAACAGATTGACAGTGGTCACGCTCTCAGAGCGGACAAGATGGCATGTGGAAGTAAAACAGAAAGGCATTTTCTCAACAGTAGATGGGGTGGAAAAAGACCAATAGTATACCTTCAACTTTTATAACTTCCAAATAGGGGAGAAAGGTACATTTCATAAAGTATTGCTAGCCAGATTAAACCAACTACAATTCAAGCTCTCTCTACATACAGTACAGAATGAACAAAACAAATTATGGACTATCAGATACAAAGTTGAGCTGCAGTGAAAACAAGTTTTTTAAATATTTTTCTTTTAACTGTGCATACATGTAGAATTACGGATTCGTTTTTTACTTTTCGTTGACCGATACTAAATCAGATACTGCAGTATAATTTTACTGACCACTTAATACACAAATGCAATCATTCCTCGCTAGTCTAGTCAATCCTATTAACCAATTATATTTTGCATAATTTTGAATAAAAAGAAGGGAACAGTACAGAGGTATTCTTATTGGGAATGTTTGAAAAAAGGCTACAGCTCTATCCCTCACAATAACTGCACCTCGATTAAAGGCAGAAAGTATTTTGGTTATCCATAGACTCTGGACTTAAATTATTTGGAGGACAGTGAGGAGGTGTCAGCTTTCAGAAAAGAGAAAGGGCGATTGATTCATACATGAACTCTAGTTTGTTAAAAAAATATTGCATGTTACTTTATCGTATAACTACTGGATACACACTCCCTTCCCTGTATACTGTGGTTGACTTGCTGCAACCTTCTTGAGTTGCCTGTAGCTACACTGGCAAATTCCATGTCAAAGAAACACTGTACTTCTTGGAACAGCCAACCAGGTGTAAGTGGTATACATGTACTTTGATGGCTGGCACACAGGGTCTTGGCATTTCATTGTGAAAGGCAGACCAGGCAAGTCTATTGTCACAATTGCAGAAAATTAGAAGACGTTAGTCATGTGTAAATAAACTTTTATTCTGCTACAGGGGATCTTCGAAAGAGACAACTTCTTATAGCTGTGCCGCAGTGTGATCACTTAACCATAAGTAAGTTTGCGGAAAGTGCTGAAAAGCCTATAGGAAATTACTGCAAATGACTTTAGTATTTGGTGAAATACCACTGGGACAGTTATCAAGAATCTAGCTAACAAGAAGGTTAGAGTTTTAATTAGTTCAGGGTTTAATCTGCAGTTAACTCAATTTAATTGAGCTGCAAAAGTAAAGCTGTAGTTGGACTTCTTACCCAATAGCCTCCACCATCCATTCACAAAAGTAGTTCAATGCGGAGCCAGATTGTAACCAGGGAACACAGCAATATGCAGTTCCATAGCAATAAATGTACCGGTGCACATATAGGGCATATGTACAGAAAAAAAGACATTAAGAAAATAAACCAACTAACAAATTCAGAATAATTACCGCCTGGGAAACCATTACAGGATAGGTTTTAAAGTGGAGAAAGGCACTACACTCACCTTTCACCTTGTGGGCACCAGCAGCTCGCACCTCTGCTTCACAGTCTTTCAGAAGATTTTGAAAAGCAGGGACAAGATCATTCTTGGTTATTTCTGGCCCAACTGCTTTCTGGAGCTGAAAATTAAAATAGAAATGCACATTTACATCGATATAGAATTCACTGTCTGTGAGCATCCGCTAACCCTTTGTACCATAAAGAATTAGATGACCAGCACTTTGACAGCAACACATGCACAAGAATTGTTTTCTTACCCTTCATAGGGGCCTGAACTTGTTAACGCACCTCAGAAAATTTATCTGCCACCATGTACCGAACACGCCACGATTTGTCTTCTGTAGCTTGTCGGAGAGTTGGCATTACCAAGGCCTCTAAATCTTCCTCTGGAAGGAGCTGTGCAATGCTAACACAGGCTTCTACAGCAAGTAGACGCACAGAGTCCTGTAGAAAAAAAATACAGTGCAAGTAGAAACAAAGCAGAAAAACTAAAAAATATTTACAGTGATCACTTAGCACTTAAAATGTCTGACGTTCCCCGTGCGACTACATCGAGCTGGCAGAGCCCCTCAAGCTCGCTGTGTGCATTGCTCGCCAATTAATACCTACTTCTTCCAGATGTTCACGACTTGCCCGGCACGGATCCCCCTTCTCGGAGGGGAAAGGAAGGGAGATTTCTATGCATGATTCTAGGCAATCAGATTAACCTCACCCGCAGGGTTGGGTTTATTGGAGGAGACTGTGGGCCAGGGAATGGAAAGGACTTTTGTTGGGGACCAAACGGGACACTGCCTGCAGGTGGAAGTCCCTGTTAACCTCTAAAAATCAGTAATATTTGGTTACCAAAAATTGTGTGACGTTAAGGACCGATGTGCCATTAAGTTAAGACATCTAAGAAGACTACCAACTCAAAAAGACTAACAAGAGAAGAAAAATGATGTAGCAAAAGACTGGAGATGCTGGAGCAAGGGTAAAGAAATGAGCAACAGACAAAATGGGAAGGGGTAATGTTTAAGATAGGCAATAGCTCTTTGCAAAACCTATACACAGACTCAACACAAAGAGACCGGAATACACACTTCTGAAAAGTCATGTAGTGCAAGCACTCTTTCTGGTAGAATTATAAACAGTGATTCATCAGGTGAAGCTAATAAGAAAGGCAACGCAGAATTCTGGCACAGGAAACGTTGCAGAAAGAATTAACCAGATGGTGCAGCTGTGTAAAATAAGTCAACAGCACATAAGGTGGTAGTAGTGGAGGTACTGACTGGTAACAAAAGGCTGACCAGGAAGATACAGATAAACTAAAAGTAAATAAATGCAGTTACTAACATTCAAACGAAATTTGGACTTCAGCAGAATCATTGTAATAGCTTCCAAAAGCTTATAGACTGCTGATCAATTTTATCATTACATGATAATACTAAATGCTTCTGGAAAAGCTTCATTGGTCAATTTAAAGATGGTAGTCCGTTCAAGTCAAGGAACATCACCCCACATTTAAACAAAATTGTGCTTATTTTGGTTTTTTTAAAAAGTTCAAACAAATACAAATGTTTTCTAAAAAGAAAGGCAAGTCATTACAACATATAATTATAGCTAAACTATATTGCATTACGTTATAGTTCTAAATTGCCCAGATATTAGACACCATCTGCAGAAGAAAAGCAGCAAGATTTACTAATAAACTAGGAAATAAATTATGGCACAGCCATTTGACATTTCACACAGGCAAATAATCAACGCTAACACCCTTCCAGGCCTCTTGAAATGGATAACTAACACCCGTTTTTTTAGTACAGCCTCAACAAAAATCAAATAAAAAGAGAATGAAAGACCTACTTCACATATTTTTTGTGGTCAAAACAGAAGCCTCAGTCAAATTTTTTTCAGGTCCTAAAATTGTAAGTTTCACTCATAAAATTATAAAAAATACGAAGCCAAGGGGTGGGAGAAGAGCAAGGATTTTGCACTCAATGCTCAAAGAGCTATTGTTATCTAATATGAAGTTAAAATTGTGCACGCCTCAAACTAAAACCAACACCACTTTTTAAAGTACGAAAACATCTATGAATATTGTATTGTCTTGTCTTGAATGCATGTATATTGTAGGGAGACCAAATAACGGTTTGAAACCACTCTAATACTTTTCCTTCAGCCGCTATTAAGTGCATCACAGAAGTTTGGGCTGTGAAGTGGGCATGACACAAAGTTTTACTCCAACAAGAAAACATAAAAGTACATTTGAAAAACTACAGTGATAGACAGAAGCTAGATTAAAATTTAAGAGCAACTCAAACCAGTCCAAAGCAACCAATTATACATGGCAGAACTGGCGATATATACTGGCACTATATACTGGCACACAAACAATTAGTGAGAACAAGCATTCAAGCCGATTTTAAGGTGGACCAGGTCAGCGTTGATCAGTGATGCCTGTTGATTTAAAAAGCAGTTTTCAAACCAGAAGCTTACCTGTTCATCAGAAGCCAAATTTGTAAACAGGGGAATGATGTCATTTTTTACATACTCGAGCTCCAAAACCTTTGCAAACTCCCCAAGCTTTGATGCTGCAGCACGGCGCACCATAGGGGTGTCATCAGAACACAAACTGCGGAAGTGTCTGTAAATGGGGGAGAAAAAAATTAGAAGCAACCGAAACCTAGGGACTTTGGCAAAGCATAAATAGAGCATCGAGTGGTCTAGTTGGGGGCTAAGTGTATGACGAGCCTCCAAGAATACAAACTGAGTTGAAGTACAAAAATCTATGCATACCCATATGCTTTTTAATCAAAAATCTATAAAGGAGGTTAAGTGCTACCTTGCACTCATGACTGCTGAAAATCTTTCATACTTACTGCCTGATCTCCGCTTTTACGGTGCTGGAAACGCGTGGATAGCAAACGCTAAATAAGCCGCATGCAGAGGTCCGCGAAGTAAACCAGTCACCACTTGCAAGGCGCTTGACCAGAGGCACAAAGTGCGCCTCCAAATCCACAGGTGCATGCTCGTGGGATATCTTCCTCAAGGAGTCTACTGCCTTGTCCCGAACAACTGTTTCTTCTACGGTGGCCAAACTCTCCAAGGGAGGCTGCAAGAAAGCACAATCCAAAAAGTAAAAATAGTTCAACATAAAAAGCGCTGGCAATGCTAGAAGTGTGTTCTGTTTATACAAAACCTAATCCTCTCATGGAGCCAAGAAGGTAAAACCAATAATGTGTCACCACCTGTCAGGACACTGAAGTCTACTGTTTGTAGAGCAACTATAAAACAGGATCTCAGTGCGTCCAGCTTCTAGATATCCAACACAAGAATCAGGGTTTCACGATTTAGAATTCAAACACTGAATAACAAGAACAGAACATATGAACGACGAGTGAATAGCAAATCGCTGTAAGCCCTTTGGGGAATGTTGAAACTGAAATGTTGGGAGTTCCATTAAAGACAATTGGGCAGCTCAGGGTTAATAACGGCTGGCATAAGTCTTCTGCTCCAACATTTCAATGACGGTCTTTGTTGCTCCTATTTTAATTTAGGTGATTCGATCTGCACTGCATGCGGTTCGGGCCAATAACTCTTGTTTAGGGCCTTTAACAACCGGGATAGCCATAGGCAGTGGGCTATAAGACTATAGTATTTCATTTTGCGGATGGCCCCATTAACCTCCTGTGCAATTCAGCAACAATGAAGATGGAACGTTGAGCATGTCACTGGGATGATATTGGCAGTTATGAACAAGAAGGTGTGCAATTTCTGGGGTGTGCATCACTTCTGCAAAGGTATATGAAGGCATCTAATAAGCCACTTCTTTAGAACCGGAGTTCAATCTAATTGTTGCTTACAGAGATGCATAGTCAAAATGAGATTTCTCACAGTACCAAAAGCACAAAAGGAGATACAATTGACCGATTCTTAAAGGCCCTCCAGAGAAATAAAACAAAGCATTTCAGTCATACATTGTTAGTTCAACGAAATTGAGCACACAGTATAAAGCATGTTTAACAGTGCTCAACCACAACACTACTCTAAAAATCAACAGTTATTTGTACAAATAATATCATGCACACCTGGAGAAGAAAGACTATGTAAATGCGGGGGGAAAGGATATACAGTGAAGGGAAGTATGGCTGGAGGCTTCATCCAGGAAAGTTAATAACTATTCATGAAGTATGACTCCTCAATCAAAGAGTGTACATTCTTTACTGAAGCACTTCTGGAGATGGGGTTGAGCTAAAAAAGGAGACTATTAAAAACAAGAAGTGCACATTTTCATGATCTAAGCAATAACCACAGCAACCGATGCATTGCTTCAAATACTGGCCTATAACTCCCACAGCTTGCAGTCTTATGGCTTCCACTATCTCATTCAGAACCATATACGTCCACCTACACTGGACCATTTAAGATTCATATATACTTCATTATGGTGTTATTTGGCTAACAGCTAACTGGCTACCTTGGGGGACAGATCAAGTGGAGGGCTGGGGTGGGATGGGTGGGGGCTGAGTTAACATGTGTCCTTCATATTCTGCAGGGAAGGTTTTTTGATAAGGCACTCAGTGGGCTGAAGAGATTGGCAGAGTGGATTGAGTATAGCCATTTAGATAGTTTACTCTTGTTGGCTTGACAGGTTGTATTAAGACAAAAATCACAGGAGCCCTTATATCAGGGTGTTGGAAGGATATTTTTTAGTCAGAAAATGTAATTTTAGAGTAAAGCCATTTGGAAAAGGTGCTTTCGAATAGAGCCATTTGGAAAAGGTGAACTAAAAAAAAAATTATCTGGGAATCCCCTAAAATGTACTATTGCTAAAAAAAAAAAATTCTGGGGACAAATTGCCAACCCCAAGCTCCTAGGTTCCACTCGAACCTCTAATGGACTAGATTGCTACAACTTGTTATATGGCAAAATACATTTTTTGTTATAGCACCCATGGGTAGATGGATGGATTCCGTGATAATGGTGCATACTTTGTCTTGCGGTGAGTCAGCACGGCTATCCATTCATGTATGTTTGGTACGAACCTCAAAGTCAATAGGTCTCACAATGTGGACCTATTTGCTATGCCAAGAACTTTGCCGTGCTATGTTGGATAAACATTAAGCCAGGCTGATAGTGGAAAAACCGCACATGAGGAGAGCAACAAAGGGGTGGAGGGGTAGTTTGGCATGGGAGAAACATAAGAGAGCAGCACAAGAGGCAGAGGGCAAGACTGCACATGCTCTCATGGAGTGCTCAACAAAAAATAAACTAGTTCCCCAAAAGTGGTGGAAAAACGTTAGCAGTCCAAAAGGGGATGGACAAAAGCGAAGCTCCAGAGAAGGGACAAACACAAGAATAAGAAGGCAAGCAATTGATTAAGAAGCCAGTGAAATGACAATAAGCCAACCAATGGAGAGCATAGGGCAGGCTCCATACCCACTTTAAGTCTTTGGTAATCCCCCAAAAATTCTTTAGCAACCAGACCAATTGTGCTGTCTGGTAAATAAGAACTTAAAAATGTTAAAAGAAAAAAAAAAAAAGAGAAATTTCCTACCTTGTTCCTAGTCCCAGCACAGCTATAAGCAGCTCGGTTTATTTTTAGGTTTCGCGTCAGCGAAATACCTATTGCTGCCCACCTAGCTCGGAAGGGACCACAGACCGGGGCACGAGCGCCGATTGCACCTCGTGGACGCGCATGCCCCGCCTCCCGAGCCGTGCACATCTCTGGTAGTCAGCCATGCCTCATTCGCGCGCACACCAGCTGCCCATACACGCACCAGCCACCCCCAGACACGCACACACGCACCAGCTGCCCACACACGCACCAGCCGCCCCCAGCCCCGCACACACGCACCAGCTGCCCACACACGCACCAGCCGCCCTGGCCGCGCACACACGCACCAGCTGCCCACACACGCACCAGCCACCCCCAGCCCCGCACACACGCACCAGCTGCCCACACACGCACCAGCCGCCCCCAGCCCCGCACACACGCACCAGCTGCCCACACACGCACCAGCCGCCCTGGCCGCGCACACACGCACCAGTCGCCCGAGCCTGTGCACGAGCCCCCAAGGCACCAAGTCCCACTTACCGGGTCACGGGTGTCATCTCCTCCGCCTCCATTGACGTGGCTCACCACTTTTCTGCCGCCACCGCCGGGCTCCCCCTCCGGCATGGGAGCCCCCTCCGGCATGGGAGCCCCGAGTCACCACTTCCATCTCGGCGAATCACTTCGTGCACGAGCTTATGGCGGAAGTCCCGCCCCACAGCAAGCATGACGCTGCCGGACTTCGCGCCAGATCGGGCCGGTGGCTTGCCAGGAACTCAAGCGATTTCCAGGTACTTGTTGTTAAAGGCATTCATTCACGATTGGAAGTCTTCCGTGTTGCTTATTAGTCTTCTGACATGCATGACAACGACATGGTAACCCTTAGTGGGGAACCTGGATGGATGAGAGAATTGCATTCTGCTTGTACTTTTATGTGTTATTCTTTCAATTGAAGCTGATAATCCCATCCGTTCTGTCATTGGCCTTTGAAAAACACTGTGAAGGGCACTTATTGAGTTAGATGGCTGTGTCTTTGGGACCGGTGATTAGAAAATGTGAAGTGTAGCTTAATTATTGGACTCGGAAAACCACAGACTTTTTTTTGGGGCTGAAAGATGTCTTGATTGAATCTGGACCAGTTCAGACATGCTGAGAGGCTTATTTACCTTCTACCCCCACTCTACACATGCTCTCAGAAAACCCTCCATTGTAAAAAGTTGTTTCTCAGGTTAGGCTTCTTTCATCTCTGATTTTTCCACGTGACTGCCAGTCTGTCCTACTTCTCAGTAGCCATTCTCTTTTTAAAATCCATGTTTTATGCGGAGAAGATATTTTCTGTTTGTTATGGGTATCTACGCTGCCACTTTTAAGCACACATGCTACGAGGTGAATTATTTGTACTTTGCCTTCGGATGTTTGAATTTCGTCTTAACTTCCTGTCCTTGAAACGGTCCTTGCGTGCACGCTGCTGTGCTGCATTGTAGAGTAAAATTAAGGTGTTCAAACAACAAACGGAAACTATGAAGTAACTTCATTGGTGTGATTCATTAAGTTGTTTGTACACAGGTGTGTTTGCAAATACATCAGAATGTGAAACCTACATACATAAGAAACATTATTCAGAGCTTCCTAGCTACTGCCTGTTAAAATCTGTTTAATGATATATTAGCAGAACCCAATATCTTACTTTCAGAAAGCACTTGAGGCACACATTTTCCTTTTTAACACTAATACTCTTTCCTCTCTTAATACGTACTACTGATTTATCAAAATGCCTTTCAGACGTATGATGTGTATATCAGTTCCATGTAAGATCCAAACTTCTTTTGTATATTCTGTTGTTCCAGTTGTATGTAATAAGATATACTGTGTTGTCTGTGGAGAGCTATATACCATTTTCAAACAGGTTTCAACCTGTAGGACACTGATTGCGGCTAATTGAAGAATCAGTGTGATATTCTGTAGAACTTCTTGCACTGGCACTTCATTCATTCATCAGCCGTTCACATAGGTCTGCTAGGCAGAGTGCAAATCAGTCCTAACATGGGTTTAATAAGAAAGCGTCCTTTTTAGGTCTCGCTGGCGTTGCAGAGTGCAGAGTGCAGAGTGCAGAGTGCAGAGTGCAGAGTGCAGAGTGCAGAGTGCAGAGTGCAGAGTGCAGAGTGCAGAGTGCAGAGTGCAGAGTGCAGAGTGCAGAGTGCAGAGTGCAGATTCAGATTCAGAGTGCAGATTCAGATTCAGAGTGCAGATTCAGATTCAGAGTGCAGATTCAGATTCAGAGTGCAGATTCAGATTCAGAGTGCAGATTCAGATTCAGAGTGCAGATTCAGATTCAGAGTGCAGATTCAGAGTGCAGATTCAGAGTGCAGATTCAGAGTGCAGATTCAGAGTGCAGATTCAGAGTGCAGATTCAGAGTGCAGATTCAGAGTGCAGATTCAGAGTGCAGATTCAGAGTGCAGATTCAGAGTGCAGATTCAGAGTGCAGATTCAGAGTGCAGATTCAGAGTGCAGATTCAGAGTGCAGATTCAGAGTGCAGATTCAGAGTGCAGATTCAGAGTGCAGATTCAGAGTGCAGATTCAGAGTGCAGATTCAGAGTGCAGATTCAGAGTGCAGATTCAGATTGCAGATTCAGATTGCAGATTCAGATTGCAGATTCAGATTGCAGATTCAGATTGCAGATTCAGATTGCAGATTCAGATTGCAGATTCAGATTGCAGATTCAGATTGCAGATTCAGATTCAGAGTGGAGAAGTGTGGCTCACTGGTTAGAGGAGGCAGACCCGGACGCTGAGATCAGACCCGGGACCAGGGTTCAATTCCTGACGCGGCATGGTCTTGAGCCCAAAATGTCCACGGACTCAGTAATTCTCGCTTCGGTGCCTACTCGAATCACAGGTTCACACTCTGCAACTCTGGGCAATAGCTTGCTTAATCTCCACTACGGCCCCCCGCGGCGGGATGCCTGGCTTTCACCTTGGGGATACCCAGTAGGGGCTATCTCACAGGGAAAAACCAGGACGGGTTCCCAATGCAAAGCGCTTTGAGACCTGGCGGTGATATTGCGCTATATAAAAACCCATCCATCCATCCATCCATCCAGAGTGCAGAGTGCAGATTCAGAGTGCAGATTCAGAGTGCAGAGTGCAGATTCAGAGTGCAGAACCAGAGTGCAGATTCAGAGTGCAGAGTGTGAGTGCAGCGTGCAGATTCAAGATTCAGAGTGCAGATTTAGAGTGCAGATGCAGAGTGCAGTTAAAATGTTGCTAGGCTAGGGCTTTAAAGACACCCCAAACGTGGAAAAGACTGCTGTTTTTCTTTGGTTTTGTCCAATCTTGTTAATAATACATGGTTTGGAAAATGCCCTATGCTTCGCCTACGTGTATTTGGCAGAATTTGAAAAGTCATACTGCAATGATACAATAGTAAGCTGTGCCTTTAATTTGCAGATTCAATGATGCAGCATGGAGTTGAGGCCCATTTATGAGCTAGGACGCCTACCCCTTCTCGTTACATTGTTTGATCTATAATGTTAGTGTCCTAAACGGCTATTTTCCTTGTAAAGAAAACTCTAGCTACAAGGAAATTTCAGCATATGGGGTAGTATTTGCAATTCATTCTGCATATAAACACCATGTTGCCATTTGTTTTTAAATATGGACTTGTGCTGCAATGATTTAAAATGTAGTGGGCGTTAACTCCACCCAGAGGTGATCCTACAATTCTTTCATCTCATGCCATTGAAGGTTTTATGCATCATTCCGCCTCATATGGAATGCTTACATTGCAACATATGAGGGACTAGTTTCCATCCCAACAGAACCCTGAATGAATAAGACAATAAGGTTTCTGCCTCATTGATACATTGTATACAGCAAGTAATAATTTATTGTGTTTTGTGCTTTCACTGTAGCAGGCTTTTTAATGATTTAGTTATCACTCAAAATGCAAGCTAGACCTACTGGCTTTGCCAGTGCATGTTGTTTTATTTGTATTCTCGTTCAATGATGTTGTATTTTTCTTGTTTCCTTTTGTTGTCCTCTGAAACGGTCTAAATACCAGTCAGCCCATAATTACGTGTCCCGACTGAAAGCTCTTAAGTGTTGGCAAATATGCATCCGAGGTCATCATTAACTGGCAGGTATGGCGTGAGAGGCAAACAAAAATACTTTAATCGCATGCTTCTTGGCCTGGGGAGTGTGATTTGAATCTCTGATCTATCATGTAAACTTTTTTTTTTTTTTTTAAAGACGGAAGCGCTAATATTCCCACGGTCGGCAGGATTGCCCCTTATGATCTGTCCCTTGCAGGGTTTATTTTTGTACAAAGAGTAGTAAAGTCCTGCTGTCCAAGTCACACGAGCCTTGGGGCATACTAAACTCCTCTGTGATTGAAGCTACGGTTGGTACGAACCAACTGGCCCAAATGGGAGTTCCGGTGAAAAACGTTGCATGAAAACGCCCATCGCTGGCATTCTGTTAACACTCAGCATTTCTTGGCTTTTAATCACGGTGTAATATGTTGCTTTACAAGTACCGTTAGGGGCTAGCAGGTGATACTGCCTTCAGGGCGCTCCGATGTTAGCGCTGCTCCCCCCTTCCATGCTGGATGGAGGCGGCCGCTCAGGAGAAACTTCGTTGCTGTCCGGCAGGAGCTTTCAGGGGCCGCCGGGGGCAGCGAAGGGAGCCGGCGGACGGCTGCCTGTCCCCGCTGGTAGCTCTCGCCGCCTCGGGCCTGTCGTTTGTGTACAGTGCGCCGGGAGCCACCACAATGCCGGTCCGAAGAAGCGGAGGGCCCCGGACCCCGCTCAAGGTAGGTGTCGCCCCGTGTTTGGGAAGTTGGGGGGGGGCTCCGTCGGTGTTCCCACGCTGCCATGAAACTTGCAGCGCAGTACAGACGAGACCGCCACTGCGCAGGACAGCGGCGCGTGACGGTAAGTGGTCTGTGCAGTTCTCTCAGCTGGGATGAAAAACTAGTATTCAGAAAGAGAGACGGCTCCAGCCAAACTTATTTAAAGCACCCAGCTGCCTTATGTAGACGTCTATCAAGGCGACGTTCACGTGCGTGTATTTTTCAAGAATTAGTTCGTGAACCTTGCATTGACCCGTTGTGTACCTGCAGAACTGACTGCGCCCTTCATCTTTACCAGGTCGATCTAGAGCTCGATTTAGGTGTAGAATCACGCATTCGGACCCGTCATGTTCTGCTGGGAGCTCAGTAATTACACAAGTGCTTGCCGAACGTGCGCCGCTTTATTTCCTGCCCCACTTTATTTCCTGCCCATCACCTGAAAGATCGGTGCAGTCTTTGAGACTTATTGCCTGGTCTTTAGGGAGCTTCAGTCAGAGGTGGGCAGTGCTTTATTATGGAGAAGAATACGTCCTAGCGCCTACATGTTTCTAAGAATGTTGCTGGCGTTGTTGCAGAATGACGGGGTTGCCAAATGCCAAGGCCGTCTAGTCTGTATGTCACACCATGTCTGTTTATCCACCAGTATAGCTTTCCTGCACCTAGGTTGGACACGCCTGGGTTCCTTTTCATCTGTGTGTTCTCCCTTTGCCACTGTTGTCGGTCTTGCTCTCCCTCTTTCTTTCCGCCGTTGGGTCAAAGACTAATGGCTATCAATGAGTTCCGTCCCCAAAGAAGAGTGCCGGTGGGCCCCGCCTGCACCACCGGATAACATGAAGCCCTGGGGATGGGGTGGTTGTGTGGGCTGGAACAGTCTGTGTTGAGACCTCTGGCACGATCGTGTGGAGCCCCCACTACCCCGTTGTAGCATTTTGCGTTAGCGGGGCCGTCCCTCGAACAGATCACCTGAGTTTCTTATTTACTTTCATTTTCATGTCAAGGGCCGCCCGCCCAGCAGTCTCAACTCTGGCTGCACACTAGATACCTTGTGCCCCCCTCGCCTCAAAGTAACCAGCATTTGGCAGAGACCGCCCCCTGCATAAAAACACACGGTACATTTACAGACATCAAGCCAGTGTCTTTTCCACTTTAGAGAAGTGCGCACAGCATGTACAGTGCTGAGTCTTGTATAAGTTTACTAAAAACAATAGAGTTGCCAACCTTCACTTCTGTTCTTTCATATGATAGGTCTGAGAGCGGAAAAGTATATGGTGTGGGGGGGCTCTGTGTGGGTGTGTCGGGAGGGCTCTGTGTGGGGGGCTCTGTGTGGGTGTGTGTGGAGAGGGCTCTGTGTGGAGAGGGCTCTGTGTGGGGGGGCTCTGTGTGGGGAGGGCTCTGTGTGGGTGTGTGGGGAGGGCTCTGTGTGGGTGTGTGTGTGGGGGGGGCTGTGTGTGTGGGGGGGCTCTGTGTGGGGGGGCTCTCGGTGTGTGTGTGGCATTTGCGAGAGATTAAGCTATTGGCATTGTAAATGACAATGCCATTTATTTATCTGTTTTCAAAATCAACTCATAAATAAAAAGGTTGCCATTTACAATGCCAATAGCTCTAACTTTTGCAAAGGCGAAACCGTTGCATTGTAAATGCTTGTTTTCCACAGTGATACAAACCTCGGACTTCAAACTAATTTGGGGACATGGTCTGTGATCTGGCCGGCAGAGAACTGGATTCAACTTAAGTTGTGTACTAACAACTAGTCCTACAGTTCCCCACCCACCCCTGTCCAGAGCACAACATCTTGCTGTATGATATAAACAAGTACGGCATAACGTATTGCAGCAGGTATGTGGAAAATGGCTTTGATGAAAAGGTGTTTTTGGGGACAAAAAACAGCAGCCAAATACAATAATAATAAAAAAAAAAACACTAAAATAAGCCAAATATTTGACCTCGTAATCCTTACCAAAAGACAGTGGACAAACTCTGGACCTCCAACAAGGACTGTGAAACTCCCAAGTTGTTCAGCAAGAGCCAACAAGACCTCATCTTCGTCATAAATAGTATCTGCAGAGAACAAACAGTCAGTTGATTGCAACCTGCTCAATAGGAACTAAACTTTGTTTCATTTAACTTTTCAAAATTGGAAGATCAGACATTAAAGCTTATCATGTTTTCATAAGCTGCATCAAGAGGAGTTAAACGTGAAAAAATATGCTTGCACTGTATATCCTATGTTCTAAATGAATCCTCATCAAGTTCCTCTAGAGAAGTGAATATTTCAGGATTTTGTCTTTCAGCAAAAGGGTGCGGAATTCTCATCGGTAGATACCCAGGACATATTGTTTGGAGGTAGCGGAAGTGTTCATGCATATTTTGTCAATTGAACAAGTAGGCTCAACCCCCTGCAGCACAAACTATTTGGCGGCTGTCAGTTTCAGCACGACAGTATTGATCTGTGAAAGAGGATGGCATGCATCTAAGTAAAGATGTGCTCAAAGTTGTACATATGATATATGAATGCAAAACCTTTACTATTAAGGACAGCACTCGAGGAAATGCAATTTTCTGTGGTTTCAGCTAGCATTAGTGACGGAAGTTCCAGCATGAAAACATGTACACAATTGCAAAATAGTGAGAAGTTGCTCATAATGTTCCCAGAATGCTCCCCGATTAAATGTAAATACATGCAGAAGACCGAAAGGCAGATGGGGGATTGTTTGATTTCTAAATGAAATGAACATAAAAACTGAAACTTGGAAAAAAGAGGAATGTTTTGCTAAGATATTGTGCAACTTTAGAAATCATTTACTTGAGGCATCATTTAGTAGAGGTTGTTTGATGCAGGCCGGTATTGAAAAGAAAAATTGAATAATAATGGATAATCACTCTAACACCATTTTGGGTTGATAAGAAAATAAGTTAGGGCCCAATTCCTAAAGACCATCATAAGTGCACCCATAGCTATTTGGGCATGTATGGATGCAGATTTAGGAGTCTCATGAATTCACTGGAGTTTACAGAGGCAGGCCTGGAAACCATACTCCCAGCATTTCTGCACGAGCAAGAATAGAAGTCAATATTTGCTAGCGCGAAAATTTGCTGAGCAATTGCAAAATCAGTTTCCCTGCGCCCTCTTTCTACTCCATGAAACTTTCGAATTTTTTCAAGTTCTCAAAGCAATTGGTGAGGACTTGGTAAATACCCTTATACATGCAGGTCTGTCGGTGTGCACAGACTCAGAAGGCATGCCCACTGTGGAACTACAGTTTACCACCCAATTCCAATCATTGTATGTAGATTTGCAAAAAGGTGGTAAAATAAGAGCCTTGCCAGAATTGAATCCCTAATATAATAGAAGTCCTAATCAAATGCGTTATCCGAGATATTCTATAATGAGGCTGTTGTCAAAATTTGGTAGCCTGCTTCTTAGCAGTAAAGCGACAAATATATATTTTTTTGTTTAAATAGGACAGATTTATTAAGCTACCATTTTTTGGGGATACATAAATATTTTTATAAAACTCCATACACCTGCTTCAAATTAGTCCTTATTTGAACACAGTCGGGACAAGAGTTGCATCGCTGGCTAACAAAGTTAGATAACTTGTGAACAACGACGTTAACCGCAGTAAAGGATGCATACTATCCCTCTGTTTAACAAGAGTTTACGTACCAGTAAGAAAAGGAAGGAGTTCTGTTCGAGTTCGCTCAACGCCCAAAGCTAATGCAATGGTTGACAGTTTCTTGATGCTGTTGAGGCGTAGCTGTGGAAAGAGAAGAACAAGTGAACTTTAAACCACAGAGCTGTCCGATGTTAGCATGTGAACTAGATAGGTAACTAGTCAGATGTGACAAACCAGTTAACCTCTTGATCGTCCGTATGAAAGACTCAATGCTTTAGTGACTTAAAGGAAAATGGTTGTAGGCACAGAGTTTCTATTGAACCAGGTCAGCCGCCAGTCACAGTTGACTTATTTTGTTGCATGCCAACAGACAGCCACTGAACACATTCTACATATTCTTACTTGAAGCAGAACAAATTGGATTGAGTTTAAGCAAAAATAACTCAAAAAATAAAAATTTAGTAGGAACTTTGGATTCAGAACAGTACAGCAAGATAAATAAAACTTTAGCGAAGGGGGGTATACACTTGCACTGCTAAACATATGAGCCCACAAATGACATCCAGCTAAGCATGGTCGAATAGTCTTGGTTTACCCATAACTGACCATTTAAACAATAAACACAAGAGTACAGAATTAAACGGTAATAGACTCCTCTCGGGTTTTCCAGTCCGAGAAGAGAAGTAAATGTTTATAGAACACAGGGGCATACAGAGGATGGGGATCCTGCTGACCAAAGTGACAGTTCTTCAAAATTAAAACTTTCGTTTTGAAAACTGCAGAATTTAGCTGGATATAAATAGGGAAGCCTACTCTAATCATTTGCATTCAGGATTTTGGAATTAGAAAAATTATGGTAGATGAGAGTTCAAGAGCTTCATATTCCCCAATTTCTGAGATATGTTTCGTTCCCTATAGGGATATAAATTGTGGGAATTACCTCTCAGTCGGACCACCATCTACCCCGCCCACAAATATGTAAGCCCCGCTCATTGCTCCAAGTAATAAACTGCACAGAGTGCGCAAAGTTCTCTCAAAGAATGCACTGGCGTGCATGACCTCTTCAGCAATGGACAGAAATTCCACCACTCCCGAGGTTCACAGTAAAGCTGAACTTTGAAAGCATATCTATTTCATACTACCCGTTAATATCAGTTTGGCACCATTCCCTATTTTTATTTATCATTTTGTATTACATCAAAAGTTAAAACTAATTGAGTGAAAATTCACTTTGCAATTAAAAATTTTTTTTTAAAAACAAGCATTTGCAATGAAATAGGTCTCGCATTAGGAAAGTTTGAGCTATTGGTCTTGTAAATGACACTTTATTTATGTGTTGGTTTTGAAAATATCTAAATGGATAGCTTTGTCATTTACAATGCCAATAGTTATAACTTTCGCAAATGTGACACCTATAGCATTTGTAATGCAACATGTTTTGTATTTACGTGACTTAGATGCATTGATATTACAAATAACAATGGCTTTTAATTTTTTTAAATAATTAATACTTAAATAAAAGTGACAAATTTATAATGGCAATAGCTTAAACTTTTGTAAATAACTTGTGAAGATTATGTTCAGTGTATTTTATTGTGACGAAAATCCAAGAACAGAAGTGAAATTTTAACTTCTTTTTGTGACATTTGTAATAAAGCTTGAAACATTGAGAGAACATATTTGAACCAGTTGTTGAATGGTTGCACAGATTAGTTGGGGTGGCGCCGAGCGATGCTGGGGTGGCGCCGAGCGATGCTGGGGTGGCGCCGAGCGATGCTGGGGTGGCGCCGAGCGATGCTGGGGTGGCGCCGAGCGATGCTGGGGTGGCGCCGAGCCGAGCGATGCTGGGGTGGCGCCGAGCCGAGCGATGCTGGGGTGGCGCCGAGCCGAGCGATGCTGGGGTGGCGCCGAGCCGAGCGATGCTGGGGTGGAGCCGAGCCGAGCGATGCTGGGGTGGAGCCGAGCCGAGCGATGCTGGGGTGGAGCCGAGCCGAGCGATGCTGGGGTGGAGCCGAGCCGAGCGATGCTGGGGTGGAGCCGAGCCGAGCGATGCTGGGGTGGAGCCGAGCCGAGCGATGCTGGGGTGGAGCCGAGCCGAGCGATGCTGGGGTGGAGCCGAGCCGAGCGATGCTGGGGTGGAGCCGAGCCGAGCGATGCTGGGGTGGAGCCGAGCCGAGCGATGCTGGGGTGGAGCCGAGCCGAGCGATGCTGGGGTGGAGCCGAGCCGAGCGATGCTGGGGTGGAGCCGAGCCGAGCGATGCTGGGGTGGAGCCGAGCCGAGCGATGCTGGGGTGGAGCCGAGCCGAGCGATGCTGGGGTGGAGCCGAGCCGAGCGATGCTGGGGTGGAGCCGAGCGATGCTGTGGTGGAGCCGAGCGATGCTGTGGTGGAGCCGAGCCGAGCGATGCTGTGGTGGAGCCGAGCCGAGCGATGCTGTGGTGGAGCCGAGCCGAGCGATGCTGTGGTGGAGCCGAGCCGAGCGATGCTGTGGTGGAGCCGAGCCGAGCGATGCTGTGGTGGAGCCGAGCCGAGCGATGCTGTGGTGGAGCCGAGCCGAGCGATGCTGTGGTGGAGCCGAGCCGAGCGATGCTGTGGTGGAGCCGAGCCGAGCGATGCTGTGGTGGAGCCGAGCCGAGCGATGCTGTGGTGGAGCCGAGCCGAGCGATGCTGTGGTGGAGCCGAGCCGAGCGATGCTGTGGTGGAGCCGAGCCGAGCGATGCTGTGGTGGAGCCGAGCCGAGCGATGCTGTGGTGGAGCCGAGCCGAGCGATGCTGTGGTGGAGCCGAGCCGAGCGATGCTGTGGTGGAGCCGAGCCGAGCGATGCTGTGGTGGAGCCGAGCCGAGCGATGCTGTGGTGGAGCCGAGCCGAGCGATGCTGTGGTGGAGCCGAGCCGAGCGATGCTGTGGTGGAGCCGAGCCGAGCGATGCTGTGGTGGAGCCGAGCCGAGCGATGCTGTGGTGGAGCCGAGCCGAGCGATGCTGTGGTGGAGCCGAGCCGAGCGATGCTGTGGTGGAGCCGAGCCGAGCGATGCTGTGGTGGAGCCGAGCCGAGCGATGCTGTGGTGGAGCCGAGCCGAGCGATGCTGTGGTGGAGCCGAGCCGAGCGATGCTGTGGTGGTGCCGAGCCGAGCGATGCTGTGGTGGTGCCGAGCCGAGCGATGCTGTGGTGGTGCCGAGCCGAGCGATGCTGTGGTGGTGCCGAGCCGAGCGATGCTGTGGTGGTGCCGAGCCGAGCGATGCTGTGGTGGTGCCGAGCCGAGCGATGCTGTGGTGGTGCCGAGCCGAGCGATGCTGTGGTGGTGCCGAGCCGAGCGATGCTGTGGTGGTGCCGAGCCGAGCGATGCTGTGGTGGTGCCGAGACGAGCGATGCTGTGGTGGTGCCGAGACGAGCGATGCTGTGGTGGAGCCAAGCGATGCTGTGGTGGTGCTGGGTGGTGCGGAGTGATGCTGTGGTGGTGCTGAGTGGTGTTGTGGTGGTGCTGTGGTAGCATACGGGTGCCATTAATAAATAAATAAAGGTGCACGTCGCTGTTCGATGTTGTGTCAGAGGTGGGAGGGGTGTGCTTCCAAGGTAAGCCAAGAAAAATAAAAGCACACAGGAGCTATTAATATATAAATAAAGGCACACGTGGAGCGCTGCTCAATGCTGTGTCGGAGGTTGGAGGGGTGTGCTTCCGTGGTAAGCCAAGAAAAATCAAAGCACACAGGAGCCATTAATATATAAATAAAGATGCACGACGGGCGCTGCTCAATGCTTTGTTGGAGGTGGGAGGGGTCTGCTTTGAAGGCAAACCAAGAAAACCTCGCCGAAAGAAAAAAAAATGTAATTAAAAGCGGCCGGGGAATGCTCTCGGCATTGCGGGGGCGGGTTGCTCATTCCTAGGAAGTGTGAAGCAGGGGGCGGGGGGAGCAGATGCATACGGGTGCCATTAATAAATAAAGGTGCACGTCGCTGTTCGATGTCGTGTCAGAGGTGGGAGGGGTGTGCTTCCAATGTATTTATTTATTTTTTCAACTTCTACCCAAAAAGGGTTTCCCGGCGCGGAGACACAGCACAAAAGGTGGCGTGGGTTTGCAGGGTAGTTCCAGTTATTGCTCGAACAACCAAGGTAAGCCAAGAAAAATATAAGCACACAGGAGCCATGAATATATAAATAAAGGCACACGGGGAGCGCTGCTCAATGCTTTGTTGGAGGTGGGAGGGGTCTGCTTTGGAGGCAAACCAAGAAAACAAGAACATCGCCGAAAGAAAAAAAAAATGTAATTAAAAGCAGCTGGGAAATGCTCTCGGCATTGCGGGGCGGGGTGCGCATTCCTAGGAAGTGTGAAGCAGGGGGCGGGGGAGCGAATCCCTTTGAAGTGAAGCTCTCGGCATAATGAGCTAGAGCACGGCCTTGTGGCCGTGAAAGTGAAACAGCAGGGGTGACTTAGGGGGGAGGAGAAGTGAGGCAGAGCGCACGCTGGGGAAGCTTCAGATGCCTGTGGGAGCGAGGCCGATGGGTTTGATGTGGACGCGCGTTTCGCACGAGTGCACCACATGAACTGTACGAAATCCGCAATGGTTTCAGAACTTGGTTTGCCTACTATACTCTCGTCTATTTATCCCTGCGGGATAGAATAGTCGAGACCTAAAAACAGGAAGATCCAAATTTAGTAGAGAGGAAAAGGTAGGTTAAACAAGCATTGGTAATGCATCAGTTTCACCTATGTAATGGATAAAGAGCTGTTTTCATCAATCATCGTCCGGCAGAAGGAAAGAGCTCTGACAGATAACACGGATGTGGAGCAGTGGCCAGAGCTGCGGACTTAAGAGCTGGGAATCCCAGTTCGAGTCTTGGCAGCACCACATATCATGTGATTCTATGCAAAACACTTAATCTCTCTGGGGATAAATGGTTATATAAATTTGCAGCGAGTAAAAGGCAAAACTTTGATAATAATATAGTTCCACCAAAGCGGATGTTAGCTGTATTTCGGCGGCAGGAAACTGATAAGAGAAGCATTGGTAAATGCAGGAAGATATGCTACAGCCAATTGAAATGGAGGAAAGGTAAGTCGGGGGGGCAAGTGTGGGTTAGCGGCAAACGGAGAGGTTGTAACTCATAAGTTGTTTACCCATAACGAGAACATTTTGGTTGAAGAGCTGTGGTTTCAGTTACTAGTGGAAATTACTGGAAATTGCCTGGAGTTTCTGGAACGCAATGCAGTCATTATAATGAGACAAATACTTAGAGTTGTGCATGCATCATCAGAGGTCCTTGGTCACCTGAAAGGTCAGTCGCAAGGGTTTGTTTTTCTGCAGTTTTTTATATAGCGCGAACTAGACCCGAACCGAATCGGGTATCGGAGCGCTTTACATAGCACCAGTTACGTTACATGAGGACACATTCACTTTAGGCACGGGGAGATTAAGTGATTTGCCCAGAATCACAGGAGGTTTTGGCGTCATTACCGAGACTCGAACCCAGATCCCCAGGTCAGAGGTCGAGTGCCCTAGCCGTTAGGCCAACATTTTTAAAGTGATGTCTGCATGCAACAAGAAGTACTGCAGTTCTTCGAGTGGTGAGAGCCTGTCCTAATTTGAGGCAATTAACTGCAAGGAGGCGGCTCTGCAGCGGGTCCAGAGGGATCTCAGGGATGCTGTTCACTACTGCTCTGCCTCCACTGAGATAGGGCGATCCTGGACAGGGCGATCCTGGACAGTAGTTGTTTTTATGATAGAAATTGCTTTATAAAACATAGCAGGGCCAATTGGCATAGGCAGTCTTCTAGTTCAATGCAGAGAGCTGACAAAGTCAACAAGTCCAAGAGTGAAGTTTCAAATCAGTCACTTCTGAGGAGAACAAATTCTTGATCAAGGCCATACGCATCCAGGCTTGTATCATTCATTGTAAGTCACAGGACCTATTGGCTGCCAATGTCAGAAAGGACAAGCCTCAAGAGCTGTACATTGTATACCAGAAGATTCCAAAGTTCTCGTCAGTCAGAGGGATTGTCAAGGACTGTATGGGGAGAGGGTAAAAGCTTGTGAAATGACAGATGAAACAGTTATAAGTCTTGATCTTAAGGAGTTCCTTTGGAACAGCTGCTGGTCTCTGTTCACCAGGTATAAAATGTGAACGATTACAGGACAATGTTTCAACCTCCATTTAGGAGGTGAGGTGTAAATTTTGGCTCAATGGTGGCGGTATAGAAGAGGGAGATGGTCAATGTAATTATATTTCTACCGTGCAATCATACTACTGCCAAGACTGAAAATCAAGTAAATTGGTGATTTGTTTCCCTCCTAAACATTAAGTTGGGTGTCAAGGCATACGTCCAGAGTCCTGATACTGTCAATGAGGGAAAGAGGTAAACAGTCAAGATTTTGCTTGATCTTATAGCATTTGTGTGCGACAGCCTTTTCAAAGGAATTCAAGAATCGGCAGGGGGAGGACACCAATTAGTGAGTTCACGTAGGTGGTCTGCAGGCTGTCCTACAGGTGTGTACGCAAGAGCATCCAGGAAGGAACCATGAGCAAGGGATTCATGGAACAAATTAGGTGGAGGCATTCAAACATTGCCTGAGATTTCCTTGCTGTAAAGTAAATTGCATGGTATTTGTCTCTGTAAGAAATACCCAAAGATTTGAATAGTTATTATCCAGTACTGGGTCTGGTGGCTCAGTGGACTAAAGCAGCCACTGCAGGGGCCTGTGTTCGACCTCTTGGTCACAGGTTTAAATCCCGGCGGGTCCACTCAGCCTTTCATCCATTTGAGGTCGATAAAATGAGTACCATTGAGTTGGGTAACATCTGTTATTCAGCGCCAGGACACCTTCGGGTAATCGTGCGCTTTACAAATACTGCTATGTTACTGTATATTGTTTGCAGAGAGTAATACATGACTGGGATAAGAATACAAATTATCTGGTGACTGTATGGAATTAGTTTCTTGAAGCACAAGTTACTACTTGTGTAATGATATAACTGTAAGAGACATTAGTTAGTGACGGATTCCTTACCTTAGAATATCCTCAGGCGTCAGACTGGATCCGGAAAGTTTTGGTTAGCAGTACCCCTGCGTGTCATTAGGTGGCGTCCTGCGGCTCCGCGTCCGTCACTGGCGTCGTAAGCGCAGAGATGACGTCACGGAGACTACTTAGGTGCCACCCATGTGCGTGGGCGTCAGTTCTGTACACCTCTTTCCGCGCCAGGCACGCAGAGCCATGCAAGATACTGACCATTGGTGCATAAAACTAGGCCCCTGAAAGGGATGCCCTTAACCCTAGTAATCAGTCCGCAGAACTGGGAGGATGGGTGGGGCGGTAAGGAATCTATCACTAACTAACGTCTCTTACAGATTGAATAGGTTACTTACCAGTATGCATCTGTTCTTGGCATGTAGGGCTGCTAACATTCATATCTTTAGCATAGATCGCCGCCTAGTGTTGGGTCCGGATGATTGCACCTTGTTGTCCTGGAAGAGTCTTCGAAGTATCACGAGATAGGTGGCTCCTCCCCTGGACTACAGTGCACATGGGCATCAGCTCCATCCCCAGATTGTTTTTAGCCATTGTGGCAGCGATGGAGTGAAATAGTGTAAAGGATGTCCATGCAAATGATTGAATGCAAGAGAGTGTCTGCAGCCGCTACGGGCACCGGGGAGGAGGGTGGGCGATATGAATGTTAGCAGCCCTACATGCCAAGAACAGATGCATACTGGTAAGTAGCATATTCAGTTCGAGGCATGTGGGCTGCTAAATTCATATCTTTAGAATAGAATACATAGCAGTCCCTCCATTAACGGCGGTTGCCCGTGCCAGCTGCAGAAGTCTGAAAGAGTGTCTTGAGAACAGCCTGTCCTACAGCTGCTTGCTGCTTGGAATGTACATCGACACAGTAGTGTTTGGTAAATGTGTGCGGTGTAATCCAACTGGCTGCTCTACAAATGTCTTCCAAAGGAATGTTTCCCAGGAAAGCCATGGAGGCCCCCATCTTGCGTGTGGAGTGCGCCCTTGGGGGTATTGTTAAAGTATGTTTAGCTTTTTGATAACAGATTTGAATGCACTTAACAATCCATCTGGCTATTCCTGCTTTGGAAATAGGGTTGCCCTTGTGCTGTGCAGAGAAGGCAACAAAAAGTTGTTGTGTTTTCCTAAAGGGTTGTGTTCTATCAATGTAGTACATCAACGCCCTTCGAACGTCTAATGTATGGAGCATTCTTTCCGCCACTGTTTGTGGGTTCTGAAAGAATGCAGGCAGGTCAATAGTTTGGTTGATATGAAACTGTGACACCACCTTTGGAAGGAATTTGGGGTTCGTACGTAGTACTACCCTGTTTGAATGAATCTGGATGAATGGCTCCTGGATTGTGAGCGCTTGCAGCTCACTAACACGTCTGAGCGATGTAATAGCAATGAGAAAAGCCACCTTCCAGGTCAGAAACTGAATTTCGCAGGAGTGCAGTGGCTCGAAAGGTGGGCCCATCAGCCTAGTGAGGACCACATTGAGGTTCCACACTGGAGCTGGTGGTGTTCTTGGAGGAATGACTCGTTTCAGTCCCTCTAGGAAGGCTTTAATGGCAGGCACCCTGAAAACAGAGAGATGCTGCCTGTTTTGTAGATAAGCCGCTATGGCGGATAAGTGTATCCGAATGGAAGCGTACGCTAGATTGCATTTGTAAAGATGTAACAAATAGCAGATGATGTCAGGAATTGAAGCATCTAGGGGGTCAATGTGATGTTCTGTACAGTAGATGACAAAACGCTTCCATTTTGCTGCATAGCAAGCTCTGGTAGTGGGCTTCCTTGCCTCCTTGATGATGTCCATGCATTCAGGAGGCAGGTTGAGGTAGCCAAACTCTAGGACCTCAGGAGCCAGATCGCCAGATTGAGCTGTTGCGGGTCTGGATGCTGAATGTCGCCATGGTTCTGCGTCAAGAGCCTTGGAGTGAGATGCAGCCTTTGAAGCGGTACCACGGAAAGTTCTAGAAACGTGGTGTACCATGGTTGGCGAGCCCACGTTGGAGCAACCAGGATGAGCGTCATCGAGTGTTGCCTTAGCTTTCTTGCCACCAGCGGTATGAGAGGTGCTGGGGGAAAAGCGTACGCAAATTTGCCTGACCAGTTCATCCATATCGCATTGCCCTGCGACTGTGGGTGAGGGAACCTGGCGGCAAAGTGTCGGCATTTTGCATTTTCCTTTGTGGCAAACAGGTCTCTCTCTGGATGACCCCACTGCTGGAAGTACGGGCGGAGTACCGATGGATGCATCTCCCACTCGTGCATCTGATGGCTGTATCTGCTGAGCAGATCCGCCATCTGATTGTCCTTGCCCGGGAGGTGTTCCGCCATGAGGCAAATGTTCCTCTGAATGGCCCACTTCCACATGCTCTGAGCGAGATGAGACAGCTGTGGCGAGTGAGTACCTCCCTGCTTCTGGATGTAGTACATTGCTGTCATGTTGTCCGTCCGGATCAACACAACCTTGTTGCACAGATGTACTTTGAAGGACTTGAGTGCCATGAAGATTGCCATCAACTCTAGATAGTTGATGTGCATTCTCTTCTGCTGTGTCGTCCATAGCCCCTGCACCGTGTAGTGGAGCACATGAGCTCCCCACCCCTGGAGAGATGCGTCCGTCGTTAGGGTAATCTGTGGCACAGGCTCTTGGAACGGTCGTCCCTTGCAAAGGTTGTGTGGAGTCCACCAATGCAGAGAGTTGTATGCCCGACCGGTCACCAACACTAGGTCGTTCAATTGTCCTTGAGCCTGTGTCCACTGATGTGCCAAGCATTCTTGGAGTGGACGCATATGCAGTCTCGCGTGCGGGACTATGAAGATGCAGGAGGCCATCATGCCTATCAACTGCATAAACACTCTCGCTGGAAGTGAGTGTTGCGGTCTGAACCTCTGAATGAGCGACTGGATGCTGTCGATCCTCACAGGGTTTGGCTGAGCCGTAGCAGTCAGCGTATTTATTGTCGCGCCCAGATACTGACGCACGTGGGCTGGCTGTAGGTGCGACTTTGGATAGTTTAACGAGAACCCCAGACTGTGAAGGAGGTGAATAGTGTGGGACATGTCCGCGGCGCACTGCTGAGCCGACTTGGCTTGAACGAGCCAGTCGTCCAGGTAAGGGCACACATGTATGTTTCGTCTTCTGAGGTGCGCCGCCACAGTCGCCAGACACTTTGTGAACACTCTGGGGGCAGTGGTCACTCCGAAGGGTAGAACCCTGAACTGATAATGCCTGTTTTGTATGGTGAACCTGAGGTACTTCCTGTGGGATGGGTGGAGTGCTATGTGGAAATAAGCATCCTTGAGGTCCAAGGTTGCCAGAAAGTCCCCTTGGTTTAGCAGGGGAAGAATTTGTTGCAGTGTAAGCATGTGAAAATGTTCTGACAGTATGTACAGGTTGAGGGGGCGTAGATCCAGAATGGGTCTGAGAGAACCGTCCTTTTTTGGGATAAGGAAGTACAGGGAATAGACCCCTGTGCCTTCCTCCTCCACCGGTACGAGCTCGATTGCGCCCTTTTGCAGCATCACCACTACTTCCTGCTGCAATAAGTGCAAGTGCTCTGCCGACATAGGACGTTGCCTTGGGGGAATGTTGGGCGGAGTGGAGGTCAACTCCAAACAATAACCGTACTGGATAAGCTGTCTTACCCACCTGTCTGTGGTGATGGATGTCCAGACTGGCAGGAACTGCTGGAGTCTCCCCCCGACAGGTGTTGGATGGTCGGGGGGCAGTGACACAGAGTCACTGTTTGTTTGCGGCAGAGGAACGGGAGTTGTTGTTGTTTCCTCTGCCTCTGCCCTTGGAACTATTACCTCTAACCCCCTCTATTCTGTTTGGGGTACGAGGATTGTGCACCACCTTTCGTGAACTGTGTTTGTTGACCCAAGTGTCCTCTGGTAACACCGCGTGCACCTGAGCGACGAAAAGTGCTCCCCCTGAACTGTTGAGACTGAAGCGCCCCCATGGACTTAGCGGTCTCATTGTCCTTTTTAATTTTCTCGAGGGTGGTGTCCACATCAGGGCCAAACAGTCTGTCAGGATTGACGGGCTGGTTGAGTATTGTTGTTTGAATGTCAGGCTTAAACCCTGATATGCGAAGCCATGCTTGGCGCCGTAACATGACGCTAGTGTTAATCGCCCTAGCCGCTGTATCGGCCACATCAAGCGCACACTTTATTGCTGCGTTTGAAATCAGTTTCCCCTCTTGTATGAGCATTTCTGCTCCCTCCTTAAACTGGTCAGGTAGGTGTTGAAGGAGCTGTTCTAGGGTGTCATAATGCGCCCTATCATAACGTGCCAATAGTGCCTGAGTGTTTGATATTCGCCAGATATTGGCACCCTGCGCAGCCACCCTTTTGCCCCCAGCCTCAAGCACTTTCGACTCCTTGTCTGGGGGAGGAGCTTCACCCGTCGTCTGGGAGTTCGCCCTCTTGCGGGCATTGGCAACGACCAGAGAGTCCAGAGGCAACTGTCCCCGAATGTATGCAGGGTCCCCAGGTGCCGGCCTGTATTTCTTTTCGATACGTGGGTTTACCACTCTCGCCCTGGTAGGTTCCTTAAAGATCTCTGGGGCATGCTTAAGGACACCTTTTAGCATAGGAAGGGTTTTAACTGTTCTCTCTGAGACAGAAAAAGTGTCAAACAAGAAATCTTCGTCCACCGGGTCAGCATGCATGTCCACATTATGATTTGCAGCTGCCCGCTCTATTAAGGCATTGAATGCCGCTGAATCCTCAGTTGGGGATGTACGTGCACCAAAAGCCTGTGGGTCCTGTACCACCTGATGGCCTCCCTGGTCACCAGTGTCGTCATATGAGTCCTGATGGACATCCGGGTCATTATCGTCCGGGAAATTGTACTGGTCATCTTGGTCATCCCCTTCTCCCTCTGACTGGTTTGGAGAAGGAGATGGAGTCCACCTTGGAGGAGGCAGAATAGGTTCCACAAGGGCAGGAATGTCCTGTGCTGGCCTTTTCTTCTTTAGAGGAATGACATATGATTGTAGTGGTTGGGAAGTGATTTTCCTTTTATAGAGTGTCATTTTCCCAGTTTCGGCATCGATGAAATGCTCAGATTCATCTTCCGAGACTTGAAGTCGATCCACTAGGCCACTTTGCGTCGAAGTTTCCGACGTGTTCGTGTTCTTCGGCACCAATTTGGGTGCAAACGCCTTTGGTGCCACCTTCGGCGGCAGAGTGTAGAGAAGCTTGCTGGCAGGCTTCGCAGGTACGTCCACCGGTTTCGGAGCCGACGGCGTGTGGGTCGTCGACGTGGAAGCCTTCCCCTGAATACGTTTGAGGGAGTCAGCGACTTGCTTCGTGAAGGAAGCCGAGGGTTTGGTAACCGACGCCTTTTGTCCAGTACCATCGGAGGCCTTCGGCGTTGAAGCGGTGGCCGCCGATGCATCTTCAGGTGCGACGGTCCGTGCCTCCGTGATAGGCTGAGTCGCCGGTGCCGTTGTAGAAGATCTGGTGTCTTTGTGCCGATGCGTAGTGGCTCCGGACTTTGGGTCGAGGGCCTGAGCAGTCTTTGGTTCGACGGCTTTAGTGGATTTAACCGGCGTAACCGTGCCCGACACCTGATGGATGACCTTCTTCGAGGACGAGTCCTTGGGCACCTTCTGCGGCACTGTCGACTCGACAGCCTTCTTCGATTTCGGAGGGCCGGAGGTCGACGGAGTCGATGAGGTAGCAGGCTTCGTAATTTTAGATGGGACGTCGGCCATTTTAGGTGTTGTCGAAGCCGTAGGTTTCGGTTTCGAAGGGACGTCGGCCATCTTAGGTCTTGTCGAATCCGAAGGTTTCGGTTTAGATACGCCCAATGGCGTCTCCGCTGTTGTGTCCATGGCCGGGCCCGAAGGCGGGGCCGGGGATAGCGGTGCAGGGTCGTGGGTAAGGCCGAGTGGCGATCCCGTGACCTGAGCCTGAATCATGTAACTTTCGGGGCATAGCTCTTCCTCTGAGCCATCTTCCGCGGCCCCATAGACTTCTTAGTCGTCCCCTACCTCCTCGACGTATTCAAGGTCTTGGCTCAGTTCCTCGACTTGTTCCTCGGGATCTGCCTCGACCTCCGTCGACGGTGGTGAAATCTGAAGAGGATGGCTTCGGCCTTCTGCGGGGTCGACTAATATGTCGTCAGGTGCCGGAGCCGCTCGCCGGGCCTCGAGGCACGCCGCGCGCCGAAGCTTGAGCGTTTTCTTTGACCTGAACTTTGAGCAGGCCATGCAGGTGTCCTCGTTGTGGTACGGCGAGAGGCATTTGTTACAGACTGGATGCACGTCGATATGTGGGTATTTAGACACACAGACGGGGCAGAACTTGAATGGAGATCGTTCCATGGTAAGGTCGTCGGGGTCTTGCCGCGACGAGAGGGTCTCGATGTCCGAAGAGTTGCTTGACTCCGCAGAAAACCAACTCGAAGAGTGGGAAGATGCTCGAGACCGCACGCTAACAATACCGACGCAGGGAACGAAGGCCTTTTGGCCTTAAGAAGTACGTTTTTTTCGATTCCGACAAGGAGTCGTCGAAATCACATCCGAACCCAATGGCGGAAAAAAACAATCTGGGGATGGAGCCGATGCCCATGCGCACTGTAGTCCAGGGGAGGAGCCACCTATCTCGTGATACTTCGAAGACTCTTCCAGGACAACAAGGTGCAATCATCCGGACCCAACACTAGGCGGCGATCTATGCTAAAGATACGAATTTAGCAGCCCACATGCCTCGAACATATTGTTACACAAGTAGTAACTTAAGCATCTGAAAGAAACACGTTAGTGATAGATTCCTTACCTTAAAATAGATACCCCAGCAATACCAACCCCGGTGGTGAGCCTGCGAACAAGATTACACCAGAAAGTCACGGAGCACAGAACAGCCAAAGAAGCCATCTCTCCAGACCGGACTGTCAAGGCAGTAGTGCTTGGTCAACTTGTGCAGCGAGGCCCACGTAGCTGCCTGACAAATGTCCTGCAAGGGAACGCCGCGTCCCAAGGCAGTAGTCGCTGCTGTTGCCCTGGTGGAATGGGCACACAGTCCCAGAGGAGGGTCCTTCTTAGCCAAGGAGTAACATGCTTTGATGCACAGAACGACCCACTGGGAGATGGTCCACCTGGGCACGGCCCGAACTTTTTTGGTGCCCACGTATCCAACTAAGAGCTGGTCATCCACCCGGAACTGCTGCGTATGCTGCAGATAGAAAGCGAGCACCAGTTTTGAGTCCAGACGGTGGAGCTTCTCCTCCTCCCTAGAGGGATGCGCAGGCGGAAAGAAGGTGGGCAAAGTGATGGTCTGCCGGATGTGGAAGGGTGTGATAACCTTTGGCAAGAAAGAAGGACGGGTCCTCAGAACCACCTTGTCCGGATGAACAGAGGAAAGGAGGTTTAGAAGAGAGCCTGAAGCTCACTCACGCTTCTGGCAGAGGTGATAGCTACCAGGAAAGCCATCTTGAGAGTGAGAAGATGTAAGGGACAGTTATGAAGGGGCTCAAAGGGAGCGCACAACAGAAAGGTCAAGACAAGATACAAGTCCCACTGAGGCATTATGAAAGGCACGGGTGGAAACGTATGCGTAATGCCTTTGAGGAAGCGGTTTAAGACCGGGGACTTAAAAAGAGAAGGCTGATCTGGAAGCCGTAGAAAGGCGGAGATGGCCGAAAGATAACCTTTGATAATGCCCAGAGCAGAGCCCTGCAGGGTCAAAGAGAGAAGGAACAGAAGGACCTCAGAAAGAGGGGCAGAAAGGGGATCCACAGCCTTTGCTGTGCACTATGCCACAAATTTGTTCCACTTGCAGGCGTATATAGTTTTAGTGGAGGGACGCCTGGCTGCAAAGATAACGTTACAGACTTCGGTAGGAAGGTCAAAAGCGGTCAACTGCCGCCGCTCAATCTCCATTCCGAGGTGGAGGCTGGACTGATTTGGGTGGAAGACCGTCCCCTTCTGCTGCGACAGAAGATTCTACCGGAGAGGCAGATGGATCAGGGGATCGACCGCCATGCTGAGTAGGTCGGGATACCAGTATCTTCATGCCCAACCAAGAGCCACAAGGATAACTTTGGCCCGGCCGCACCTGATTTTCTTCAGCACTCTGGGCAGAAGTGGTATAAAGGCGTACAACAGGCCGCCACTCCACTCGCGATGAAAAGCGTCGCAGAGTGAGCGCCGCCTTGGAAATTCCAACGAGCTTAACTGATGTCATTGCGGGTTCTCTTCAGTAGCGAATAGATTCGGGTGGGGAAGGGAGAGGGATCTGCCACTGACCCAATTTCGATTAGTGAGCCACCACTGCAAATATTGAGCAGTGCCCTCCGAGATTTGGACACGATCTGACATGTTGCCCTGATGCTGCACCCACTCGAACTTCAAGTCCCACTGCAGAGCAGGCATATGCCATCTGGCATATGACACCAGCAGGATGCAGGAGGCCATCAGGCCCAGAAGCCAGAGGGTCAACCCGACTTAAGCCCGGGATGGAGGCCGAAAGATCGGAATGGTAGCTTGAATATCCCCGACTCGCTGTTCGGGACGATAAACCCGAAACAGTGTTGAATCCAGAACCGCTCCGATGAAGGGGAGCTTCTAGGAAATACTCGGGTGCAAATTCAGCATGTTGATGGAGAACCCCAGCAGGTGCAGGAGGTCGGCCGTAGTCTGAAGGTGGCTGACGACTGTGGGGGGAGCGTCCGCCTTCAACAATCATTCGTCTAGGTAGGGGAAGACTTACATTCCTGAGCTGCGACCACCGCCATCACTTCTGTGAACACCCGAGGGGTGCTGGTAAGGCCTTAGGGGAGCACCGCAAACTGAAAATGCTCCTGGCCTACGGTGAACCGCAGATAACGCCAGTGGACTTGCAGGACGGGGATGTGAAAATAAGCGTCCTGCAAGTCCAACGCTACCATCCAGTCTCCAGGGTCGAGGGCAGCCAGGACCTGAGCCAGAGTCCGCATTTTGAATTTCTCCTCCTGGAGGGCGCGATTGACGTCCCGGAGGTCCAAGATGGGGCGCAGGCCCCGCTTGTCCTTCTTGGGGACCAGAAAGTAGTGGGAACAACCACTCCCTACTTCCTGCCCAGGGACGCACTCGATGACCAATTTGGCCAAGAGGGCAGTGACTTCCTTCCGAAGGAGCGCAAGATGGGCCCCCGACATGCGGTGGCACAGAGGTGGCATGGCCAGAGGGGAGGACTGAAAGGGGAGGGAATAACCCGTGCGGATTATTTGCAGCACCCATTCGTCCGACGGGATATCGCGCCAGTGAGGGAGGTGGTGGCAGGTCCTGCCACCCACCGGCGTGGGATGTTCCGCAAGGCACGGACTAAGAAGGTTTGGAAGAAGGAGCAGCGGAAGTGGACTGACTCACGTGCTTATTTCCCCGACCCGCTCTGGTAGAAACCGTGGCCACGGACGTGCTGGGTCTGCACAGGCTTGTTGGAGGAACGTGCCTGGGTACCTCTGCCCTGGTCACAAAAGGAACGAAAACCAGGAGTGGCTGGGTTCTTAGCAGAAAGAACCAAGGACTTGGCCATGGCCCACGAGTCCTTAAAGTGCTCCAAGGCACCGTCGGCCTTAACACCAAACATGCGGGTGCCGTAGAAGGGCATATCCATGAGCAAGCCCTGGACATCGGGCGAGAACCCAGTCGAACGTAACCAGGTGTGGCAACGCCACCGTTGTAGACATCGCCTTGCCCAACAAGTCCAGAGTCCTAACCACACCGAAAGGCAAACTTAGCCACATCATTTCCTTCAGCAATTGCTTGAGAAAGTACAACCTGGACTTCCTCAGAACACTGAGGCAACACTTGAGCAACGGTATCTCACGCTGCGTGAGAGTAGCAGCCTAACAAGCAGGTGGTGTTCACCGACCGCAGCCCCAAGCTGGCCGAAGAGAACAGAACAACCACTTACCAAACTGATCCAGTTTCTTGGAGTCCTTGTGCAGCGGAGCCGTGGGAAAGGTACTCTGCGACTTCGAGGCCTGGATGACCAGACTCAGGTGTGAGATGGATGGTCAGAAAGGCAGGAACACCCGGCGCCGGGCAACATTTTTATCCACAGGAGCCCCTGCGGCTGGCCGTAACCAAGTACCTAAGAGGACGTCGGTAAGGGAGTCATTGAAGGGAAGCAGCGGCTTCGACGAAGTAGACGCCATTTGGAGCACCTCAGTGGGAGAGGTGTGGCGCCGCGGCCAGGGCGACTGACGCTGGAATCTGGGGATCACGGTTCGATCCCCGGCTCCGGCGGCAGGTTAGCCCAGCACCATGCGACTCTGGGCAATAGCTCGCTTAATCTTCCCGACGGCCCCCAGCGCCTAGAGACCCTAACGGGTGATTGTGCGCTATACAAATGTGGATTCTTCTTCTCAGTGAGGAGGTTGGTTTTGAGGGCCACTGTGGGGAGATCAAGGTTGAGGGACTAAGCAGCTCTACGGAGCACCATCATGTAGGAAGCGCCCTCCTCCATCGTAGGTGGAGGAGAGGCAAACCCCGGGGCAGAAAAGAAATAGAGGTTGTCTGCATCCTCCAAGACGTCCACTCAATCCTGCTTGGAGTCACACCGCCAAGCCAGGGGGTCCTCTGACCCTTCCCAGTCCGCCTCTGGCACCTGAGGGGCCGGGCGTGGCGACAGGGCCGGAGCCAGACAAGGGACAAACTGTCAGAAACTGTGCCGGCCGGGGCCGAACCGGCGCCGGCTCCCAATGCGCATCCCAGGCCGGAACAAAATGGTCCTGGAACCGGGGCAAGGGCGAAAGAAACGGCACCCAATGCGGCGCCGGGGCCGGCAACGCTGCACCTCGTGGGCCCCGGCTGGAGCCAATGGCGTAGGATCCTGTAGCGCCGGGGCTGGATCCGCTGGTGGAGCTGCCGGGTCGACAGGGTCTGGACATGGGACAGCGGGGACCGAAGGCACGCCGGCGTGAGCCCGAGGCCTAAAAAGGCAGTCCATGGCAGCAAAAAAAATCTCTTGCACCTGTTCGGGAGTCGCCGACCTACCCAGGTAGGGCGGGTAGACCGTGAAACTCCCAGGCTCCAGAGGAGCCGCAGGGGCTCGTCCGCCTGCAGGGAGCAAATGGGGGGACAATGGAGAGCGAACGCGCTTCTTAGACTTCTTTTTATGGCATTGCTTACCAGAATCCGAAGGCGAAGACTTGGATCCCGAGGAGCGACACCGGACCTCCAGCAATTTCCGGAACCGCTCCCTGAAGGCCTTCGGGGCCCTGGCTCAACAGTCCCGGGAGTCGTGATCCGTCTCCAGGCAGTAGAGGTAAAGATTGTGGGGGTCCGCCACAGACATATTACGGAGACAAAAGTCTCAAAAGTTGTCAAAAAGTGACTAAGGTACTTTCTCAATCCGGATCTGAACTTGCTGGCATGGAAAAAGAAAGAACTGATGTCAGCGCTCATGGGTGGCGCCCAAGTAGTCTCCGTGATGTCATCTCTGCGCTTACGACACCGGGGACTGACGCGGAGCCGCAGGACGCCACCTACTGACGTGCAGGGGTACTGCTAAGCAAAACTTTCCGGACCCAGTCTGATGCCTGGGGATATTCTAAGATAAGGAATCTATCACCAATGAGGCTCTTTCAGATTAGCAGTTACTGCATCGAGTTCTGTAATTATAACATGGTTGTATGGAGTCAGCGGATTCAGGATTAGCAAATACATTGCCTTCTGTATCTGGTGGGATTACATCAGATGACTTGCCCAGCAAGTCAATTACACCAAGGTAGTCAGTATCTGAACCCGTTGCCAGCAGGGGAACAGTCTTCAGCCTGCAGGCTGCACGGTTCTCCAGATGTGTGGCCATGTTAAGTCACAGCTCTACGAATACCACAAGTGCTGCAAAAGCAGCAACTAGTCGTAATGCTGAGGAACCAAAACCCAGGGGTGGCGTTCCCTGGGGCTGCGGGGGGGGGGGGGGGGCCGTGTGCTGTAGTTTGCCAAAGTGGAAGACACAGAGGTAGTGATGTAGTAAATATATCCAAAGTTGAAAGACGCCGAACACGGACATATGGCTCGCCTCGATCTTGCCAGTTCCAGCAGCACTTCAACCAGACTCTGGCAACCTCTTATTGTGGGTAGAGACTTGAGACTGTTTAGGTAACTAAGCGTGAAGGGACCCGGTCCTATGATTACACCTTAACTCCAGTATAAGGGGTCGGGAGACCTAAGCAAGTGCAGTTGGCCGGAGGGAGCCCAGGTGCATAATAACGGCTGTAACACTCTGCAATATGCTTAAAGGTGAGATGAGGACAAAAAAAATAAAAATTAAGAAAGACACTGACACGTTCAAGATGATCTTAGAGAAATGGCTATGGTGGTGTCTGAAGATGTTGTGAAGTGTGGCGATCCTGCAGAATGTGTTGATACATACATTGAAGACAAAATAATAGGGTTATTAGTGGATTCTAGGTCTAGGATCAAAATGATCATTAATTACACAATAGAACTCTAGAATCACTTGACAGCTCACCTGTTTGTATGAAGGGTGAAACATGTAGGTGGCTGCTTATTTTGAAGACCTACTGAAGTTTAGGGGTAGGAAACATTTTGGCAAGATTTATGGTGCTCTTAAGGGGCTGTGCGTTTTGTGGGGGTTCCACCAAGGGTTATTACAAATGGTGCAGAGACCAGGCACTAAAGACCAAGTATCTAATGCAAGTTATAACAACTTTACTTAAGATTTAGACCAGCAATTTCCAACATTGTTTCCAGAAAACTTTTGACCATTAAAAATGGTCACACAGCTCCCCCCGTGAGGTGGCCATTTCTGCCCGACTGCGCCTGATTCAACTTAAAATTCTACATAGAATTTATATCTCCTGTACCAGGCTGCAATTGATGAGAAATGGGGGAGATGGACTACTTAACATCTGGGAACCCACTGACCTAACGCACAGAGGGAAACTGTGGGTGACACTTGGGTTGGTGGTGGCTAAAAGGAACATCGCGAGGTTGTGGGGGGACCCTAACCCGCCGACACTGAGAGACTGGCAATGTGACATGGACTGGTGCATGCTGCAGGAAAAGACAGTGTATGTCTCAAGAGGATGTCCTCGCAAATGGGTAGAAATATGGTCCAGATGGAATGACTACAGGGGGAATATATGCAAGCCTCCTCCAACTACGCAATCTGGCTCCCTGGACATATAACACTGGCCAACGCTCACTGAGTCAAAGCACTCGAGAACGTATAGTCTATGTACACACACCGGCACTGCCAAGAACCATGTAGAACTGTAATCTGACGACCGAGTTACTGGGGGGTTTGTTTTTGTTAGTTCCTTTTCTTGATACAGAACGCATTTACAGTGGACCTTATTATTTGTATAACCTTGTAAAATCTGACCTTCTCTCTCCTCAAATATCCTTCGAGATCTCGTACACTTGAACTCCGCTACGCCGCCGTACCCCCGGGTTGACGGCATGGGGATGTGTTATTGTTCTATTACACTGAACTGTTGATTGAAAGCCGGCCCGAAGGGTTGTAGGCGAGGAATGTCAAAACTGATCTAAGTAATAAAGGTCTTTAAAAAAAAAAATGGTCACACAGGATAAGGATAAAGGAGGAAACTATTTCTGTTAAACACAATCTGAGGGGTGTACCTTTCATTGTTCGAATGGACTAAATGAAAGAACCAATAAATTCCGAGATGGGTGTTTCATCTCACCAAAGACACTGGCAGATTTAACAAGCCAACTTTTTGTTTGTTACTGGGTGCCCTTCGGCTAACTGAGTCTGTCTAGGCTGTCTAGGCAAGCCAGGCCTTCCTTACATGTTTGAGGTCTGGTGTAATTATAGGACCCGAGGGAAGGCCCTCCATTTATCAATTGCAAGCGCCGTCCCCAACTTAGTAATGGAAGCCAGATATTTAGTAGATTTTCCCTCTCTGCCGTATTGTTCTAAACGTGCCATGTTAAAAGCAGCTTTGAGCCAGTCTTCTCTACTCTGAGAAAATCTAGCTTTCCACCTTATGCAGATCTCCCTCCTTGCCAAAAGCACAAGATATAACAGCAAGCCTATTTGGATCTGTGAGAGCACCCCGCTGGTAGAATAGTTTTTGCCAAAAATCACCAAATGGAGATCTCTCTCTATATTAGTTTCAAAAATGTTAAAGAATCTCCAAAATTTTCCAAAAAGAGCTTAGCTCCGGACATTCCCAAAAAAATATGAATATCAGCATTGTCAAGTTTGCATCTAGGACAGCTTGGCGCCGGGGCAAATTTGCTGATCTTGGCCGGTGTATAGTAAAGCCTGTTAATCAAAAAAAAGATTCTTCTTTACACTGGCGGGCTTTATATATTTATAGAGTAGCTTAAGTGATGGTTCAAAAGATTCTTCTACACCGTGGGCGAGTGATGTTTGATTCCAAACTGCTGCTTGAGGGGGACCTCAATTTCCTCGGCTTCAAGAAACCTTGTGTACCAAAGAGATATTTCTTTCTTTTTAGGCAGAGGGTCTTGTAATATCTGCTCAAGTTCCCAATTCCCTGTAATTTCGCCCACTTGTGCCTCATACCATGATCTTAAATGTGGGACCAATCTTAGCTTGTAGAACTTCCCATGGAAGAATCCCATCTGAATCCACCAGATCCGACCACCTCACAAAACCAACCACAAAACTTTTCTGACTTTGCCCCTTTTTGGGATTCTCCGGGGACCCCTCCTTTTAATCGGGGTAGCCAGGCTATCACGCATACAAGTGCTGGTTTTGAGAAGGGTGTTAATGAATCCATAGACTCCTTGTTAAGTTTGTCTTTCCTGGTGGTGGCACACAAGAAAAATGCTTAAGAGTATGTGTGAATCTTAGAAGTTCAAATAATGTGTTATTTTAATGGTTTTAGTTAACCCCTCAATAAAATTGAGGCGGTTTCTTAAAACACATTTACTTGTCATACCCTAGTACAGTGCACCATGAGAGCCCAGGGCCTGTAGATCAAATGCTGCTAGTGGGCTTGCAGCACTGATTGTGCCACCCACAGAAGCAGCTTGTAAAGTGTGTCTCAGGCCTGCCATTGCAGATCCTGTGTGCAGTCTAGTATTGCCACATGACTTGGTAAGTGCACCCACTTACCAGTCCCTAAACCTTCCCTTTCTTTTCTACATATTAGCCACCCCTAAGGTAGGCCCTAGTACAGGGTGTATTGTATGTGAAAGGTAGGACATGGCTTGATGTGTGTAGCATGTCCTGATAGTGAATTACAGCCAATTTCGTGTTTCACTATTGCAAGGCTGGCTACCTGTCCCCATAGGCCAGAATGGGCAGTTTGATTATAACATCTTATAATCCTAACTGACCCAGGGAACATGGTAGAAAAACGAATTTAGTATGCCTGAACTCAGAATGATAAAATACATCTTTCAGTAAAGTTGGTTTTAACAGTATGTGTTTGAAAATACCACTTTTAGACAGTAGGTATTTTCTTGCCTAAACCATCCAGCCTGCCTCTGCTAGGTTGTGTATTGCATGTCTGGTTTGTGAGTGACCAGGGCTGAAGAGCTCCAGGAGGCGGGGTGAGTCAGCACTAGGCTGGAAAGACCCATCTGCATTGGGAGTGGTGGGAGGAGTAGCACCTGGGCCCGAATAGGGCTGTGCCTGCCTTCCACAATGCTGGCTCCACCTCCTGTGCTGCGTCTGATGACCCTGGCCCACACTGACAAAGGAAGACGTTGTGCACTGGCAGAATGCACCCAGAACTGGTTTGGACTAGGTACAGACACTCTCTGCCTTCAGAGACGTATTTGAGGGTATAAAAAGGGGGACCCAGACCCCAGAATTTTTAGATCACTTCTGGACATCAAGACAGACCTTGTGCCAAGGAGAAGAACCAGAGAATCTGCAGGAGTTTTTGACTTCCCCTGTGACAGTGTGTTGCTTTCTGGGGTTGGCCGGCTGTGGTTTTTTTTATTGCCAAGGAAAGGAGAAAGACTTTCATTTGCAACTTTCATCTTGAAGAAGAATCTCCAAGGGCTTTAACTGTGCTTGCCTCCTACTGAAGTCTCAGGGATACAAGACTTCACCACCAGCTCCCCCCTGTATTTCCTTGCTCGGAATTCTGTCTGCAGAAGCCTGAGTGTAGTTGGGAGCTGGAAGTGAGACTCAACGAGAAGAAGCGTTCCGCATCTGCTGCCGGCGCATCATCGGAGAAGTGTGTCGCCACCGCAAAGGTCGCATTACCGGAGGAGCGCCATCTCCATCGCAGCAGTGTGTCGTCGCATCACCGGAGAATCGTGTCACTACCGCAAGGGTCGCTGTCGCATCACAGGAGAAGCGTGTCGCATGGCCTGTCGCGGCTCCAAAGTTACAGTGTCGCCACACGGCCATGCACGCAGTCTGCATGTCGTCGCATCAAGGCGCCATCTTGTCGCATAGCTACCGGGATGCACCACGAGATCAGCGCATCACCTGCTCTCTGGTAGGAACAGACTCATCGCCTACTTTACGTAAGCACTGAGGGACAGACGCATCGCCTCCGCCGAAGAAAGGAACCAACACATTGTTCTCCCTGCGAACCTTTTCTTTATCGTGTGCGACGCATCCTAGGGTACTTTGTGTCGCATTTACCATCTCAAGTGAACTAAGTTATTTCTCCTGTCTTAAAGTCATTTCCTTAATACTGTATTGTAGATTTTTGTCATTTGGGTCGCGTTAAGTCTATATAAAGAACACTTATTTTTATAAAACCTGTGTGGTGTCCATCTGTAGTGTCTTCACTGTATTACGGTTTGTGTTCACAAATGCTTCACACACTGCCTCTGAGATCTGACTTCCTGCTCGTGCAAAGCTACCACAGGGTTGAGCAGGGGTTATTAAGAGTGTAGCCCCCTTACTCGGACTAGAAGCAAGGGTCCCTATTTGGACAAAGGAGCAAGCCATTGCCAACTAAAGACCCCAGTTCTAACACAGACACAGCATTTAGTGCACTTGCATTTTATATGGGTCGAACTGTTTTGTTAGTTTTGGAAATCTAGAGCCACTGATCAGCACCCCGCTCCAAAAACTGTACCAGCACCCCTGCCCATTACAATACCTGCAGTGCTAATAAGTGCCAGCAAGAACACCTTGGGGTAGGCGAGATACCAAATGGAATGGAGTATGGTTTAATGCTCCAGACTAACAAAACAAAACAATGGATCTCCATGCGGTGTTGGTTTACTTTTCTCACGCGAGCGGCAGAGTTTTCATGATACATGGAAGCAGGAAAAGTGATTGGATTTTGAGGGAAAAATTAAATTTGCAAAATTGAGAAAACCTAGAGGGTCTGAATGATAGATTCAATTCTTATTCCAAAGAACACTGAACTGTTGACCATGATCAGTGGTTCTAAAAGGTTCACAAAACTTGATTTGGCATCAGCATACCTTCAGGTGGTACTTGTTCCTCTATCTAGACATTTAGCAGCATTTGTCTAGCCAATTGGTATGTTTAAATTCTATAGAATGTTGTTTGGCCTGGATTCGGTAGACTCGGTCTTTCAGAGAATTGTGTTTACTCTATTTAAGCGAGTCAAATGTACAGCTGCTCTTCATGATGTCAGAATACGCTGTCCCCTAGAGAACAACTGGACGTGGTGTTAAAAAAATATTTTTGAAGATTATGCAGGAGCATGGCATGGAGTTTAAAGTGGAGAAATAAAGTTCAACATTTAGGGCACATGGTCTACGAAAAGGAGGACAGACCAGGATTATTTAAGGTCATAATTGATGCACCACCATTTCCTGATACAACTGGTCTTAAATAATTTATTAGATTATGTGAGTTTTACTCTAGGCTTATTCCAGACTATGCATAGCATGCCAAACCGATGACTAACTTGAAGGAAAAAAAAGAAAGAAAATCAACTAAGACACTCAGTGCCATGGAGCTTTTGAGTGTATCAAATCACGGACAATGGGCTCAAGAATTCTCAAACCCTAAGACCCCCGGCTTGCAGTGTATGTTAACAGTGGATGCTAGCAATGTGGGTTCTGGGTAGTACGAACACAAATCAAGGACTGGGTAGAAAACATTCTGGGTTATGCCTTGTGTTCTGAGAACCGCACTTCATCTATTGAGAGTTCCATCAAGTAGTCAACAAGCAGATGAGGCGGCTGAAGAGGAATAGAATAGTGGTCTCATAGCAAATGTAGAATTGGAAAATGTGTGCCTTAAACTAAATTGAATGGAGAGAGAAACGATCACAGGATTTGGTGTTATCAAAAGATTAAGTTTGTCATAAATGGTTGGCCATGGGAAAATAGCCTCCAGTGTACTTTTCAAATGTATGTAAATATATTGAGTGAACTGTTTGTTAAAGATAACATTCTTTTAAGAAATAAAAAAAACTCACCCCCAGGAGTTTATGACAGAATTATCATGGGTGCTCATGTGGGACATCTAGGCAGATCTTTCACTAAACATAGGGTATGTGAACATTTTGAGTGGCGCAGCACGTTGATGAACAGATAAGAATGCATGATTTGAAACCGAGTTGGGAAAATGGAATTAAAGTTAGAAAACCTCCACACCAAACAAAGAAACCATGGGTAACGTTGGGGATTGATTTTGTCAGTTCTTTTTTTTTTTAATAAAATTTTTATTTTTGATTTCAAGAATAAAACAAATACAAAGAAACAAGATCATGAGCGACACCCCTGGAATGGAGATTACATGTGGGCACAGCAATGCAGTAGGTAAGCACCAGGCAGGTCCAAAGATCATGTCTAGAAGGCGATCAAGGAGGGTAGCCGGAGCGATAGCAGGCAGAAGCATGCCTCGACCGCTGGGTCCTTTTCGTTTGTACCAAGGGAGTCATATCTCAGGATCAACCAACAAAGAACCCCCCCCCCTCCACCCACCCCACCCCCGTGGTGATGACAGCCATTCATACATACAGACAAATCATGTGCACAGTTAGAGTTGAAACAGGTGGAGCGTGCGCACTGAAGGGCAGACTGCTGATGGCAACCCCCGTGAAAGAAATCTAACAAGTGGGCCCCAGCGGAAGATGACATTTTTAAAGTTGCCCAGGAAGATGTCCGCAACCCGCTCCACACTCAGCCTCCACAGTCGAGCGTGCCAGAGAGAAATCGCAGGGCCATCTGGTTTCTTCCATGCTGCCGCTAAGGTGAGTTTAGCCGCTCCTAGACAGAGCCAAAGTATTTGCTTGTCGGCTCTCGTCTGGTGTTCGAGACCGGGGTCACGAAGCCCGAGGAGGACATGCTCTAGAGACGCAGAGACTGGATAGCCTAGTATGTCTTTGAGGTGGGACAAAATCTCCTCCCAGTAGGGGCGAATGACCGGGCAATCCCACCAGATGTGGCGGAAATCCCCCAAGAAACCACAGCCCCTCCAGCAGCGGCCAGACGAGGTCGGGAAAATACGGTGTAGCTTGGATGGGTAGAGGTACCAATCCATCAATGTTTTGAGATGGGCTTCCCGAAGAGCCACCGAGCGGTTGTGGGCCGTGATGTCTCACCAAAGGCCCACCCATTCTGCATCAGGGATGTCTCTGCCGAGCAGCTCCTCCCAGTGTCCCATATACCGCGGGCGGGGCGACACTGCCGTAGTGAGCAGCAATTTATAGAGAAAGGAGATGGCACCCTTCATGGAGGCAGTTCGTAGGAGAAAGGCCTCGAAGACAGACCGCGATCTCGTGGCCGCATCCCCCACTCCGGGGGAGGTAGCCCAATGGAGGAGCTGTAGATGGTGATACCGTTCAGATGGAGGGACCCCATAGTCTCTCATGCAGTTAGCGAAGGTAAGCTGGACAGTACTGTGAAAAAGGTGAGTGAGTGCTCTGCAGCCTCCTTCTCGCCACAGGCAGAAGGGGCCGTCCTGCAACGCCGGGGGAAAGGCCGGGTTGAAATGAATGGGGGTGAAGGGCGACGGGAACGTCGTCCAGCGGTCGTCGCCCGAGACCGTGTCCCATACTTTCAGCACCGTGCTGGTGGGGGTACTGATGCAGGCATTCCTGGGTCTATCACCCTTGGGTTTCCAAGCTAGGTCCCAAACTGACCGGCCCGCGATGCTCCTGTCCATATGCAGCCAGTGTTTTTCTGAGAGTTGCTGGGACCATTCCACCAGGACTCGTAGTTGTGCTGCCTTATAGTAGAGGTGCATATCAGGAAGACCCACTCCCCCTTCCGATCTCGAGCGGTGCAGTGTAAAAAAGGAGAAACGGGCTCGCCCGCCTTGCCAAATGAAGCGAAGCATCAAAGTTTTAAGGCGCCTAAAAAAGTCCAAATCTAGGGGGATGGGAAGGGCTTCAAAAAGATAAAGAAACTTGGGGAGGAGCACCATCTTGATGGCATGTATCCTGCCGAGCCACGAGATGTATTTGGGCTTCCAGCGGGCTAAATCAGCTCGCATGGACGTCAGCATCGGTGGGAAATTGGCTGTGAATAGGCCACCCACCTTAGGCGTCAAGTGGACCCCTAAATACAAGATGGAGCTGGTCGCCCAGGATAGGGGGGTCAGAAGCCGTACCCGATCCGCTTCAGTCGGAGATAGTGTAAGGTTAAGGATGTACGACTTCCCAAAGTTAACCCTAAAGCCGGCAACCGTTTCAAAGTGGGACAGAACATTCTGGATATTCGGAAGCGAGCTGGCTGGATCTCCAACTGACAGGAGGACGTCGTCCGCAAAGAGCGAGATCTTGTGTTGTTCCCCGGTAAAGGGGAGGCCCCGGATCCCCTCATGCTCCCTCACCACCAACGCTAGCGGTTCAATGCTCAGCGCGAAGAGCAGAGGGGAAAGGGGACAGCCCTGCCTGGTCCCGCGAGAGTGGGAGAAAAAGGGGGACAAGTGGCCGTTAACCGACACCCTGGAGCGGGGTATACCGTAGTTCGCTCGAATCATCGTGATAAATTGTTCCGAGAAACCAAAGGCCGCCAGGGTGCGGAACAAAAATCCCCAGTCCACTCGATCAAAAGCCTTCTCCGCATTCAGGCCCACTAAGGCTGCTGGGATGCGGAATCGGTTGGCCTTTTCAATCAGATGGATCACCCTCCTTAGATTGTCATGAGTGTCTGCCCGTGATAAAACCCGACTGGTCGGGGTGTATGAGGATCGGCATTAGATCCTGGAGGTGTCGCGCAATGATAGCGGAATATAGCTTCGCATCAATATTTAAGAGGGCAATCGGCCGGTAAGAGGAGCAACTGGAGGGATCCTTCCCGGGCTTAGGAATGACAGAGATCACTGCCTCGGCCATTGTGCCAGATATGCCTCCCGTCTCAGCCATCGCATTAAAAAGCCCAACCAGATAGTCACAGAGGTCGGCAGAGAAGGTCTGGTAAAAGAGGGCGGTGTACCCATCCGGTCCAGGCGCCTTGTGAGGTTTCAAGGCCTTGATGGCGTCCAGAACTTCCTCCCGGGTGAAGAGGGCTGTCAAAAGGTCGTTTCGGGCCGCAGAGACCTGAGGTAGAGACAGGTTTACGAGATATCGCTGTTGCACCTCCGAGTCGAGGACATCACTGCTATAAAGGTCAGCGTAGAAACGGCCAAATAGGGCCACCTTTTCCTCGTCCCGATGGAGCGGGTCACCCGCTTCACCGCGCATGCCTCCAATATATTCCCTCTCTCGCTTGTGCCGAAGCTGACGGGCCAGATGTCGCCCCACCTTGTCGCCCTGCGCGTATGCGGTTTGGCGCAGCCGCAGGAGCGTAAATTCCGCCCTATTGTTATAGTGGGCCCTCAGTTTCCCCCGAACCACCGTAAGGGGGCGAAGAGTAAGTCGGGAGGGGTTCAATTTATGCGCGGCTTCCAGGGAGGCAAGCTCCACCTCAAGCTTCTCCCGATCATCTCGGTGCAGTTTGTTAAGATTGGCGTTTAAGGAGAGGCATGTGCCTCTCAAGGAGGCCTTGCAGGCATCCCAAGTATTGAAGATGGAGGTATCGGAGATGGGGTTCAGGGCCATGAAGTCCCGGATGGCCGTCCGCAGAGCCTTACACGAAGCATCATCTCGAAGCAAAGCAGCTGGGAAATAACATTTGCGCAGCCAGTCACCTTTCGCCGTCCAGCGTAACTCAAGCACCAATAAGCTGTGGTCTGAGACAGAGTGGGAATATGCTCGAGTCGCGGACAACCCCCCCCGCAGGGCCTGGCTGAGGAAAATGTGGTGTAGTCGGGAGTAGGAGTGATGGACTGCAGAGAAAAAAGTAGTCTCGGGAGTGGGGATGCAGCGCGCGCCAGCAATCAAACCCAGGTCACCAATCATGCTCTGTGTGGCAGAAGAAAATAAGCCGGCATCGGCCCTAAGAGTACCCGAACTATCCAGAGTTCTATCCCACACCAAATTAAAGTCCCCCAAGAAAATCAGATGACCCTTAACAAAGTTCTCAACTCTACGGAGCAGGCCCTGGAGGAAATTATTTTGCCCTGAGTTAGGAGCATACACCACCACAAACGTACAGAGCCTTTCGTGCAATAACCCCTTGACCATCAGCCACCGGCCTTCTCTGTCACTCTGCATTCCAAGCGGCTGAAAATGGAGGGCCGCTCAAAATAGAAGGGCCACTCCTCTATGTTTGGTGGGGGCCGAGGACCTATAAATAAGAGGGAAGTGCCTAGGTTTAAGGCGAAGCTCATCCTTACGCGCCAAGTGGGTTTCCTGTAGGCCCACCACGTCTAGCTGATGGTCAATCAGATATTTCCAAATTCTCTGGCGCTTCTGCGGAGAATTCAGGCCCTTCACGTTCCAAGTAGCAATATTATGGCATTGAACCCAAGTAGTCCCTCCCGCCGTGCAATCAGCTCATTCACTCGACCACACACAACAGTCAGCCCATCGGCCCAATTCTCCCAGCTCCTCCATAACTCGGCAACATACATAACAACCCAAACATTCCTGTCATCACCACCCCCTCGAACAGCCTGCCCAACCGCCCCAACCCCCCCACCCCGTTCCCCTCACTTCAACACCCCCGGAGGAATCCACCCCACTCCCACTCCAACCGCCCCACCTCTCCCATAGTTCCCCCCCAGCACACCAAAAGCCCATATAACAAACAGTAAATGTCCCAAGGAAGTAGAACAGTCCGAAGGACTTCGTAGGGGACGGGGTCGGGGACCATCCATAGGGCCTCCCAGGACCAAGGACCGGGTGTCTTAAAAAGTACTAACATACCCTTGGTACCCGAGTTCAAGTGCCCCTCCGGCACCAGATGGCCAGCAAAAAAGTTCAGGCCGCCCCGGAGCTCTGCTGGGAGGACATCTCCGTTACCGAGGCCACGGACGCCACCGCAGCCGCTCTCTCCTGCAGGCTAGTCGAGTGATCCGGACGTCTGCGGTTCGCCTCCGAGCCCACTCTGTGCCAAGATGAAGATCGGCGCCGTCGTCGCGGAGGTGGGCTACTAGTCCCGGGCGCCGGGGACGCGTCTGCTATGCCCAGAAGCTCCTTTGCCTCTTGGAGAGAGCGAATCTGTGCCAGTCTGTTTTGCCATCGGAAGACAATGCGGAAGGGATGGCCCCCACGAGTAGGAGATGTTATGTTCCCGCAAGTATGCGGTCACTGGTCGGAAGTCGCGTCTCTTTTGGAGCGTCGTGGCCGCCAAGTCCTGATACAGCTGAGGTCGATGCTCCCGGAATTGCAGGGAAGGAAGGTCCTGCGCCTTACTCAGTATTCGTTCCTTCAGCTGGAAGTCATACTAAGATGTCCGGGGCGGACAGCCCCCACGTCTAGGCAATCCCACCCTGTGCACTCTATCCATTCTGATTTCTTGCAGGTCCTCCTCGCGGTGGCACCTCGATGATAAAGCGCTCTCACTTCACTGGGGGAACCCCCAGGCACTCACGGTTCAAGTCGCTGCTCTGCTGCACCTCCGAGTGGCCCCCCGTCAGTCCTGGGCCGTCCAGACGCGGCCGGCCTCTCAGCGGGTGCACTCGATCCCACGTGGTCCGCTCCGTGGTTCGTGGGGACAGCTCTAGGCACCTCTAATTCACTGCAGTTGCGCTGGGGGCCCAGGAGCCCGGCCACACCCGGCTAACTCACGTGGCCTCCAGGGCACCGTGCCCCGCTCTGATGATCGAGCTCCCGGAGGTACACGTGTCCTTACTGCGGCGTGAGTCCTCACCCTCCGCCGCTGAGTGCTGAGCCGGGCCGCAGTGCACCGGCAACTGCAGTGTCTCCGATGCGGGCTCAAGCTGCGCGGCCCCGCATGCACGCCTAGGCCTCCAGCCCCGGACTTGCCTGCACTGGAGTCCGGGGGCGGCTCACCACACGCCACCGCCCCTGCTCCGCCTCAGGTCCGGAGGCCGCCGCTCCCGTGATCCAGTAGGGGGGGTCGCCTCTCCACCACAGGGGACCCTGAGGTCCGCTCCGCCCTCAAGTCGCCGCAGCTCACTGGCGCTCTCCCCGTGGTCGGCGCTCCCCGGGGCCGCTCGAAGTCGCAGAGCGGCCGCCGGCGAGTCCGCCGCAAGCTCTGCTCCATCGCTAGGCTTCGTCGCGTCCGCTCCGGCCAGGGACCAGCCACTGCTCTCAGGGGGACTCCGGGGCACTCAGGAGGTCAAGGAAGAGCCCGGGGCAGAAGCTGGACAACGCTATGCAGGGCCCGGCGCCGGAGGGACGAAAAACACGTCTTACTCCGCCGCCATCTTGGCCACGCCCCCCTTTGTCAGTTCTTTTAATTCACTTCCAAGTCATTCACTTTATTCCTTGATGCAGATTGATTATTCAAAATGGCCAGAGATTAGTTTTGCAAGAGAAGCAAGTTCGAAGGACACTATTGAGTTATTAAAGGATGGATTTGTAAGAGAAGATTTTCCATCTTATTTTGTCTTTGATAATGCTGTCCAATCTAGTCAGTGAAGAGTTCCAAATGTTCTTGAAACAAGGAGATATAAAACATTTTCGGAGTGCACTTTGCATCCCCAAACTAATGGTTTGGTGGAAAACATGAATAGAGTATTAGTTGAATGTGTACAGTAAGCTGTTGCAAACAAAGGTGTGATAAGCAATAAAATGCTGTGCCTCTATGGCACAACACCTCATTCGACAACCAAGGTGTAATTATTGTAAGGATAAAAACCTTCATATAAAATTTGCCCAGGATAGATGTCCAAATGGGGTAAACAAGGAGTGTTGCATGAAATGAAGCTGCGTCGCGCCTGTGCCGAGGTAGCAGCAGTGGCGATGCAAGGTCTGTGAATGACTATGCGTTGTCTCGCAACTGTTCTGAGGAGCTGCAGTGGCGATGAGGTCTGCGCAGGGAGATGCAACACACATCTGCAGTTCCGATCAAGTCCTGCATCAGGGGTACACTGCGCAGCAGTTTTGATGCAGTCTTGCAATGTGATTAATTGTGCTGCTTCGGTTCTGCTGGAACCACAGATGGGCTGGCAGAGCACCTTCAAGCCCACTCCAAAGAGTCAAAAATCTACAGGTGACACCCATCTTAACCTCGAGGAGCTAATGTAGCTTCTTTCTACTCTCAACACCCACTCTGACACTTAGTTTAATTGAGGACTCCATTAAATAGATGGGTGTGATCTGATGGGATTACGCGATCAGAGTGCTGATAATGTAGGGGAACATTACAGACACGAAGGTAGTAGCTGGTGTGTGCTGGAAGGTTTCCATGTGGATTTCGTAACCTAAATTAATGAATGATTTACTCCTCTTGTGCCTAGACTGTTCAGTTAAAGGCACTGCCGCCCAACCAAACCACAGATTGCTATTCACATAAACAATACCTCTACTTCCAGTAATGGGACAGGGCACTCACCCGTCTCACTGTGGGCAGCACCCAGCTGCTCAACACCACACCTCTTCATAGGCATAGGCTAACAAGAACATAAACAAGCATTGAGATAGCCAATAGGTCTTGCCTTTGGGACCTTTAAGTGGGATAAAAACAGGGGGGGGAGGTCTCTCCTAAGGGCGTGGCATATGTAATTAAGGGTGTGGCTTAAAACACAAGCTAAAAATCTGTACTTCGCATAGTGTGCTGCCCCACTGGTATTTTTCTGCTTCTGTCGATTCATCCAGACATACAAGTAAATCGCACCTACAACAAGCCAGCACTATTGGCTTTCTCAATGGTTGTAAATTGGTAAAGGTACATAAGCAACAACTATGAATTTGGTGTACATTATATTGAAAATACTTCCGTTCTTGTTGTCCTTTGACAAACATGCTTTTGCTTAGTGCTTCATGAGGGGGTTCTGCCTTCTCCCGGTCCTCTCGAGCGCCAGCTTTTTATTTTCAGTCAAACAGGTTCGAGCCAGACGTCCGCACAACATCCCGGGATTCAAAACATGAATATGTCCTTGAGCACATACTAATTAATGTTTTAACTAGTGACGTTGTACTCAAATTTTGACTGCAAAATTGAGGCTGTTCATTCATGTGATGCGTATTGCGTATGATGTCTCTTCCAGACACATTTTTTATTTTTTTTGCAGAGTTTTATATAGCGTGAACTAGAACCGAACCGAATCAGTTAGAGCGCTTTACATCGCACCAGTTAAGTTACATGAGGACACACTTTCATTTTAGGCACGGGGAGATTAAGTGATTTGCCCAGAATCACAGGGGTTTTTTGGCGTCGTTACCGAGACTCGAACCCAGATCCCCAGGTCCGAGGTCGCGCGCCTTAGCCGTTAGGCCAACCTCTCCCCATCGCCTATGCCGTTAGGTCAACCCCTCTCCCCACATTGCTTTCTGTAACAGTACTATGCCATGTCTATGCTTTTTAGTCATGCCCGAAGACTTTTCTCGCACAGCCTTAGAACCAACCACATCCTTCCGGATATCTTTAGTAAAATGATGACGCGGGGTTGTTGATAAGGTTATGTGACAACAAAGTTGACGGAGACACTTGCTTAGATACAGTGAGTGTAAACTCAGACATGAGATAGGAAGTACTGGAGACAAGACATCATCATCACCCTTGCTGATGCAGTTCAACAGCTGGGCTGACAAGTGACAAGCATCACTAAATGACACATTATCGACTGTCTCTATACATGCGGGCAGACCGAGAGGTAACTCCTCACATGGACTCTCAGTGATGAGGCAGTAGAGCTTCAACCCAGAGGGTACTTGAAAGCCCCGATGTGGGTTTTAAGGGGCAGATAAGCAGTTTAGTGAAAAGAAAATACCTGCAGCAACCAGAAAGAGAGCCCGTCTCGGTGGGTACTAAAGAGGCTCCACGCTGTATTAGTGGCCATGGGCAGTGAAGTGTTCGAGGATGCGCCACACTCAGAACTAAAATGGCTCCCAGTCGAAATGTTTGCCAGCTTTAGAACTGCCTGCCTCACGCACAAAGCCCTGCACACAGGCAAACCGGAATTCCTGGCCTCTAAACTCAAGAAAGCCGGCCAGACAAGAAACCCCAGGAGCTCCAACACCCTTTTACTCATCCCAATGAAAACACACAAACAAAAAAACGCTGCACGAACGCACCTAAAATCTGGAACTCCATCCCAGCCGATATCAGGACTAACCCTTCCTTTATAAAATTCAAAAGACTCCTAAAAGACCTCTACCTCAACCGTGCCTTCCTGTACTGAGAACCGCCACTGAAACGCACAAGCCTGCACTCCGCAGCAACCTGACAATGTTCCACCTCAACCTACCTCTTCCTGCACTTTACAGCCCCTTGATAATGTTCCACCACTACCTACCTCATCCCCGCTCCCCAACCCACTCCACGTTCCCTCCTCCCTTAAGGAGTTTTAGCCCAAGACATTGTACACTCCGACTACTTCAGGACTACCCTACCTCAACGCCGCACAGCACACTGGGTCTTATGAACAATTTGCGTTTTCCTATGCCTTTGTGACTTCTGCTTTAAATATGTTGTAAAGCGCACCAATACCCTCGGGTCTGGCCAGTGCTATATAAAACTTCTTAATAAATAAATAATAAAGACTAAATGCAGACCATGGCGGTAGGGGAAAGGAGCAACCGCGAGGGGATCCATTCCTTGTTGGTGGGTAGCCATGTATGACAATAACATATTCCGTGGGTGCTGGGTAAGGGTGAGCATACCACACAATTACATTGAAGAGATGAAGCGGCAGCTGTTACATAAACAAACTTGTTGCATCCACTGTGGTCGATGAGATGTGCTGACCACAGGACGATGTTCACACACAACCTTCTCTGGGTCAAAGTTCGAGCCACGGGGTTGCTAGTGCCATTATTTGTAGTAGCTGCGGGGGTTCAATTTTTGATACTAAGAGCAAATCTGCTCTTTTGTCTGTTTTTTAATGGGGGTGTTGGGGAACCTCTCCTCATGAAATTGTTTCTATAAAAAGTAAATCCCTATGGATTCTTTAGTGTTGGCACGTTGGGCGGTGCCGGGGAGCGGGGCGAATCATAGCACTATTATAACTTCAGGTCGTGTTCGCACTATATGCAAAGTGGCTTTCTGTTAATTCTGGAGATGCTCACTGGGGGAAGGGGGTGCCGACAAACGCATGAAAGGCAGCAACCCGCAGTGTGGGAGCGAGCTGAAGCAAAACAAAAAGTAGTGTGCCAAACTGGCTTAATTTGTGAAAAGTGACCTAATTGATGTAACTGGGTCAGTCGCCTGGGGGGAAACAGGCAAAAGGCGGGACAAAGACATCATAGCCACCATAGAAGAGGAAGATTTTACAAGGGGCACTACAAGGAGCCATTTACAAGTGGTGGGCATGGCCTAAGCACACAGAGACTACCCCATGCCTCGCAGAGCAGCACATGCGTGCTGCTAAGCTCGACCTAAAAATTACACTAGCAAAGACCAGGATGCAACAACAAATCATACTACTCCGCAATGAAACAAAATGTTCACAATTTTACAATTATCATGAGGCCTACACTACATGATGAGCACATTGAAGATGACCTGCTCAACATATAGTAGTGGATCAGTAGAAAGTCACTCAACTCAAAAGAATTAATGCCTCCCAAAGAGATTCCAAATCTCTCTAGAGATCCAACTAGTGTTAATGAGGTTAAACGCAAACCTTATAATCTTGACGACTAAGCTCTTGAGTAAGGGAGAATTCATAGCATTCACCCAGCACCCAAAAAAGTTGGAGATAGCATCAACTGAAATTTTTCATTACACAAAGATCAAACATGCCCTTATGAAGACTATCCCTTCAGGCACGGTGGTCCCAGAGGCCTCACCATTAGAAGACAGACTCCTGACAGAATACATGGATTAAAAAGCAATTTCCCTAACCTACTGCAAGATTATCAATGATCAACCGGACCCCACAAAAACTCTTAGAGAAAAATGGCAGACAGATATAGGGGAACTGGACAAGGGAGATTGGCAGGAAGCACTGGCACCCCCTCCAGAGGTGGCAATGACCCTCCAAATTAAAGTTAGTACAGTTAAAAAAAACTTCACCGCAATCTACTACACAAGAATAACTATGCACACAATGGGGAACATGGATAGCCCACTGTCTGCTGCGATGCAGGGCGTCCAGTACTTTTTACCATACATTGTGGGAATGCCCGGAGATCCAGATATACTGGGGAACAGTTATGTGCACAATTTCCCAAGTTAGCGGGCCAGCGTAGCACCTGAACCCAAGAGATGTCTCCTCAATATTTGGGAACAGACAGATCTTAACCATACGGCTCAAGACTGGGCGACGCTGGCCAAACGAAACATTGCTAAGTACTGGGGAGCAAGAACAGTTCCAACCTATCATCAGTGGTGTGGTGATATGGATGGCGCAATGATAGAGAAAGTGGTATCTGTGCATAGAGAGTGCCCCAAGAAATGGACGTGGATATGGGGAAAGTGGAACAACGTTAGGGGAAATATCTGTGCCCCACCTCCTTGAATAATTGTTACGGTACGATGTAATATACTGCATTATAATTTGAATGTATTCATGATATAGGCCTGCGTGGGGGGCAATTGTAATGAGATGCACGATTATATGAAAATTATTTTATAATCCCATCACTATAAGTTGCACATATTAAGAATTCTATTCTATGTAACTTGTATAAATTGATGAAGCGGGTCAATAAAAAATGATTTTTTTTTTTAAACTCTTGATGACTAGTGACCATTTAACCATCTTTAAATTGTTACTGCTATCACGGACCTACCTGCCTCGAGCACACCTCTCAGTCACCGGAGCGGCTCCGTGTCAATCACGCCGCCGCTGGGGGCAGTCTTGTGCGACTAGGGCACTTCGGTTCCCGGCATCCCTACGTGGCGCCCTTTCATCGCGTCATACCATAGCGCCCGGAGGCGCTTAAAAGAACTCGGTGCCTCCCGCGGCGCGGGACGCGGGCGGAGCCAGGGCCAAGGGCGGGCCCGTCCGCGGCAGAGAGGCAGTGCTGGGCCACCCCCCTTGATTTCACCTCATGGACTTCAAGTAAGCGAACTGATCATTTAGGTCTTTGGACTAAGGGGACACTGATAAAAACATCTATCAAGACAAGGGAGGGAGGCTAACTGCAGGATAGACTGCTGTTAAAATATTGCCACTTAGTGGTTGTTGCTGGTAACTAAGCTTTGTATACTCCCAACGGAGTCTGTTAATTTAGGCCATGAGTAAGATCACACGTAAGGGGGCAATGGGGTAGGAGTTGTTGGCACATTGGATGCGTTTCTCTCTAGAGCTGAGTCTGTGCTAATACACGAGATTCAGCTAACGGAGCGGAGGCTCTCTCTAGAGCCAACACTACCCCTACCATTACTAGCCCCTCTAACTGAGGTAAACCAACTGCAGCTATGAGCCCTAGTTTACCACGGCATATCACACATACCCCACAGCAGGGCACCCCAGGAGCATCAACCACAGCCAACTCCCCCAGTACAACCCTGGATCCCTCCCCGCCACCTACCCGTACTAGGCAATTGAAGCCTACACAAGGCACTAAAGGGAAAGAACAGTCAAGAAAGAGAAGAGCGTGTAGTGCGCCCAAATCAAGTTCACAGATCTCAAAGCAGGCCAAGAATAAGAATGCGGCATGCGAGCACGGTAGTCCCGCGGTATCATCTATCATCTCTGATGGTTCGAGTGGGGGGGGGGGTGGGGGGGGGGTTCACAAATAGATCAAAAAGATCTGTGGCTGTCCAGGGCCCTAATTGTTCTCAAGGGACACCGGATATAGTGAAACAGCTTGAAGAAAGGCTTCTAGCATTGATCAACCCTGTTATGGCAAAACTAGCCATAATCTCCCATAGGTTAAGCATATTAGAGAAACACTTATTTAAAGATCCACCCGTTAGTCAGGGAATTAGTCAGACTATTAAGCCAAAGGAAAATGAACTAAGACTCCCAACTAGTTCACAGGGTAGTGGGTTGGCAAGCCTTCCTCTAAATTCAATGGAGATGCAACAGAAACATCAAATACAGCCCGAACATAGGGGCAGGGTAAGACCACAGAGCCCAATAGGCAAATTCAAGGGCCGTGAGAATGAGCGGTCATTGAGAGCCTCCCTACATCTTCCACCTGAGGCCACGGCATATACGATTATCCTTGCAAATGCACCAAAACTTTCACACTATGAAGAGGAGCATTTATCTTCCCTTAAGAACAAGTCACTTCACTATCTGAATCACAAAACTGGGCTAGGAACCATCTTTTTCAGCATTTTACGATGGTTAGAAGGGTTCCCTGGGTGGGGCGATCCCAGAAAGGTTTAGAAGGTGACTGCATTGTGCTTAGTTTTAGGTTACCAATCCAGGTTAGGGATATATTGGACCGGGCAGCGTACTCTCTGCCTAATCAGGAGGGTATTAATATACTCCCGTTGGATTTTTTCTACTCTCCCGATACATACAATAATCCAATAAGCTACAGGCAAATGAGTAATATGCCAAGTGATAATAGGACAATTGTGGTGTCTAATTATTTTGATGCGCTGAGCAGACTGGACGAAAATGATTGACTGCCCATTCTAACAAACCCCAAAATGCCAGGAATAGTCACTCTACAAGGGCATGACTATGTTGACACAATAAGTGATGAAGCTATTGCCATACCAATCCCCGGTCATTTGGAGTGTAATAGTGACGCCATTGATAACAGGATGGACAACACAGACACGCAGCCCACATCTTATGCTGAGTCCAGCTGTTGTTACCCCAGTATTAGGTCACATGACCGTCATTGATGTTTCCGGAGTCAGCCAGTGCCAGATAAGTGATCGCGCTATTAATGTGCAAATAGCACAATCCTTAGTATCCGGGAACATTGCAGGCCTTAAGGACAAATTAGTATCTCAAGATTGGCTATCGTTTATAGGCAATCATCATGTCCTACTTTTCCAGGAAACCTGGCAAATGGAACCACTGTATAGACTGGGTTTTCTGAACTTCTACAACCCAGCAACCTCTTGTCTGAGGGGAAGACCAATGGGGGGGTCTGACCATTTGGGTCAGACAGGATGACAGTTATAAAGTTGCACAGCTGGACTCTAAGAGCAGCGACATTCTAATTATTAAAATCCAAAGCCCCAAAATGCAGATTTGTATATAGTACATATGCTAGGGGCAAACCCGGGGGCAAATCCTCAGAGACAGTCTCCCTGTTAGATTCCCCTCTTAATCATTACAATGGCATGGGGAATACGCTTGTAGCTGGAGACTAACTGCTGCTTTGAACCACTAGATAACAATGATATTGAACTTACATTGGAGGAAGATCTTGCCTGGGATATTCCGCAACAGACCATACCTCCTATCAAGACGTGGTCTCAAGCTGCATTACAGCTTAAAGCTTTATGTTTGGAACAGGGGCAAATGGTAGAACAAAGTCAAATAAGGAGGGTGATCACACGTTTGATAATGGGATACGTAGTAGTCGTACAGACTACAGTCTTTTTAACAAATAGTATTGGTCCTCTATTAAGGATATGGCTGTATTAAAACGGGTGGAAAGCGACCATAATCCACTTATATTATCTGTAGAGTTGTTTGCAAGAAAGCGGTCTGAATCTAGACCTAGTACAATTGATATTTATCCTTCAAATGATACCAGGAGGGTAAAATGGACAGAATATCTTCTTAAGGAGGACCATATAACTGTAATGAGTGAACTTGCGGCAAAGGCAACATTAGAGCTTCAGAGTTGTATCAAGGACCAGGATATGAAGTTAAAAGTTGTTTCAATACATACAATTTTTTAATAGGTTATGGGATATTTTTATTATGGAGGTCTGTAAATCCAATCGCAGGCCTAAAAACAGGGTGGAAACATGGTATGGTAAAAGCTGTAGGGTCGCATAGAAATCTTTAGCCCTACCAATTAGATCAAAAGCCAGGGATCGGATTCAAGTTGCAAGGGAGAGGTATAAGAAAGCCCAACACGAAGCAAAGCGATCATGGGACGAACAGTATTGGTCAGAGCTATACAACGCGAGCAGAGCCAGGAACATGGGTGTTTTCTGGGATCTGGTGAAACTGGGTAAGGGGTGCCCTAGGGACCACCCACAAAACTATGTTCCTCCTGATTTGTGGTTCTCGCATTTTAAGACGCAGTTTGCCTGTCCATCCTTTGATAAGGGGTTGAGCATCGACATCCCCCACATTCCTTTTGACATCACACCACTACACTTCAGCGTAAACGAGGTGGATAGAATCCTTAACTCTGTCCCAAAGGGTAGAGTGCCCGGGCTGGACAGTGTCCCTGCTAATCTGTTTATACATAAGAAAGGAGTGTGGGCACCATACATCCAGTCCCTGGCTAATGCCATCGCAAAGGGCTCCCCCATACCCAACACCTGGAAGGGGGCCGAGATAATCCCCATCTATAAGAAGGGGGATCGTTCTGAGCCAGCTAACTATAGGCCGATTAGCCTTATAGACTGCATCCAGAAGGGGATAGCCAGGCTCGTTTTATCTAGGATTCAGACCTGGATTGGGGAGGAAGATATTCTGTCCCCTCTCCAGCCCGGGTTCCGCACACACACGAGCACCATAGATCAGGCCTTTAGATTAGTTTTGATTTACTGGCGGGTGGTAATCCTTAGAGGTGGCACTCTTTATGCGGCGTTTGTCGACCTTAAGTCGGCTTTCGATTTGGTACCGCGTTTCGAAATGTGGAGTGTCTTCCAAGAACAAGGTATGCCACTTGATGTACTTGCCTTTTTAATTAAACTCCACAATGATAATTTTGCTCAGGTCCAGTGGGGAGAGCAAGGCAAAGTTACAGACAGGTTCCAGATTCTAAGAGGGGTAAGGCAAGGGTGCGTTCTGGCTCCAACACCGTTTTTGTTGTACATTAACAGGGTTATCGATTATTTCAAGAATGATCCTACGGATGCCCCACAGTTGAATGGAATACCGATACCCCTGCTAATGTTTGCAGATGACACTCTCCTAATATCCAAAACGCAACATGGTCTACAGAAGGCCATTGGGTGTTTTGAAGGGTTCTGCAAAGATTACAGCCTTACCATCAATGTGACCAAGACCAAATTTATGGTCATGCACAAGCAAAAGCTTGTGAGAGGGAGGGCGATCATGAACGGTGAATTGCTTGAACAGACCCAATCCTTTACCTACCTTGGTATTACACTGGGTTCAAGGTTGAATGGAAACCTCATTTCAACCAGTTGGTTACCAAACATGCCCAGTTAGTAGGAGCACTAATTAGGGAATTGTGCCTCTCGGCTACAAAACCTATTGCCCCAGCAATTAAAATGTATAACTCCAAAATAAGTGCATCTATATTGTATGGGGCTGAACTTTGGGGGTTCGGTAACATTGTACAACTGGCGAACTCCCAAAATAAGTTTGTGAGGGGTTTAGGTAGTCTTCCGCCATCTACGTCACTCCTGCCCCTCTACTATGATCTGGGCTGTCAACGACTTGAGGATGTAGCGCGTTTTAGGCCAGTGGCATATTGGAGGAGGCTCTAGGTTACACCCGAACTCTCCCAGTATGCCCAGGCCCTCCTCTAAGTCCGAGACGCGGATACAGCCAATAAAATTCCATGGTTGAAAGAGGTTATGGCTGTTTACACCGCTATGGGCTTGGGTCCATTGTGGGAGAACCCTACTGTTAATCTCTTCCCACCCCGAAAGGTTAAGGAGCTTTACTGGTCAATGGTGTCAAAGTGAAATTTTCGAACTTGCACTGGCCCATCACTTACAAGAAACTTCCTTGAGCTCAAGTTTGAACCTGTCTATGAGGGCTATTGGGATATTATTACAATTCCTGAAGACCGGAAACTGTACCACCAATACAGGGTGGGTACCCTTCCTGTCAATTCCTTTACCGGTAAATGGCAAGCTGAAAATAATACATCATGTCCATTTTGTTCCACTCAGCCGGAAAGTATAGCCCATATTCTTTTTATCTGCCCTGAGTACAAACATCCTCGTCATAAGTGGTTGAAGGCCATATGTCTGCTGAAGGGCATTAGTACCGGGGCAGAGGCCCTAAGGATCTTTCAAACCGAATGCTCTGAAAGTATTGTAATTGCTGTTGCAAAATTCTTACATTGGATGTGGGCAATCCGGAGGAGAAAGCTACGCCAGGACTAAAACGGGTTTTTTTAATCAAATTGTGTACTAATATTCTTTTGATGCCAATTGATTATTGACCTCGGATCTTTTTAAACTTAATTTATTGTATGGGTTTTTATATCTAGCTGACTTTTTTTAATAATAGTAATTTCTTGTATGGAATAACTCGTAGACTCGTTTCTCTGGTAGGAACGCCGTGTCACTGTTACCGTTATGGTTTTTTAATATGTGAAGTCTTTTTTAAATGTACAGTCTTTTATGATATATTTGTCGAAATAAAGACTTATTTGAATTGATATGGATCACTGCATACTCCCAGTTGGCAAGATGAGTATTTAGCAATCAACTATGCAAAACCCAACTGGCAATGGCAGACGCCCATTCATCTAGCAGGCTCACCAAGGCCCCGATTTACAATAGTTTGCATCACAAAAATGACACATCCCAGCAGACTTTTATTTGCGCTGGAAAGTTATGCAAGTAAAGCAAAGCAGCGCAAAGAGCTGATTTGACCTGCTCTGTGTCAAGGGGGCGTTCCATGGATTGTAAATGGGTGCTCCCATGCAACTACCTATGAGTTTTGAAGCAAAACCATAATTTACTAAGATTAGACAGGGTTTTGTGCCAAAATAATCATGCCACTTTTAAGCAGACGTTAAAAGGAGAAAGGACTTAATTTTTTCTAACTTCTTCCACTTTGCATGTGTGCTGCACTGTACAGACCACCTCCAAAGTGGGAAAACAAAGTTTATCTAGGCATAGTGTTTTGTACCGACAGGGTACCCTTTGAGAACAAAACCAATGCTAGACTCAGACCCTTGCGCTATAGTGCAATTGTGCGTGCCTAGCACTAGACAGCATGATTCTGCACAAGCGTCAAGGATAGAGCCATCTTTGTAGATATCTCGCTTTCCTACTCTTTCTCCACCACAAAATGCAACAATTTTGCTGCTTTTTCACTACTATATGGGTATGGTTAATACGTTTACTATTGTGTTAATTCTTGGAGTTTGGGGGGTCAGGCCCAATAAGCAATTGGATAAGGAGCCTCCTTGGCAACTGCCCTCTCAGAAACTAAGGACACGTAGGAAAACGTCCTCCCAAAAGTGCCCCACCACAAAACACTGCCAGACCATATGATAAAATCCTGCCTCTCTTCAGCACACCCAGGACAGGCATTGGACTGAGTACATTTGCCCAATTCTTACAGGAGTCAAGTATATGTAGTGCAGGTAACATTTGATTTTGGCAATTCAGGATACTTGCTAAACACTCTGCCAGAAACTGGGTCCATTCCTCCGTAGTCAAAAAGCTGTTCAAATGAAGCTCACACAATCCTTTCAGAGTGCTCATTTCGGGCCTGGTGTCATGTACTTGAGGTCATTGTACAGACGGGTAATCGCCTCCTTCCGATTGTAGGCTTCTTATTGAGCCAGTTCTGGTGGCTCAGTGGACTAGTGCATGCACAGCAGGGGTCTGTGTTTGACCTCATGGTCAAAGGTTAAAATATCGGTTAGTCCACTCAGCCTTTCATCCCTCTGAGGTCAATAAAAGGAGTACCATTGAGTTGGTTAACAATAAACATCTGTTATTCAGTGCCAAGTTGCCTACGGGTGAATGTGCACTTTAAAAATATACGTTATGTTACGGTATAGCTGTGAGCCAATAACACTTGCAATACGTGTGAGACCTCCTCCCCACCCATGGTGAATCCTATGTGTCCGTTAGTAGTTGTGGGAGGGCTCTGTATAGTAAGAAGCTTCCAGGCCCAGATTATGTACATCAGTGAGATCTGTAAATGACAGTACAATCTTAACGCTAAACAGGTCCCCACAAAGCGTCAGACCCACCTCTGTTCAGGGTAGTACGTTAAGCACTCTTAAGAGCACAGTCAAGTCGTAACAACAATGGTAGCTCAGGTGCATATGGCATCTTACCATTCTTGTTCCGTACATACACATTTCAACACCAGTAAGCTACTCTCAACAATGTATGTTATGTTATGTTATGGAATCTTGTATAGCGCATGGCTACCCCAGCAACGGGGCGTCCCAGCGCTTGCGGACATGCCTACAACTAGTGCGACAGAGGATGTACTAGATGGACGCAAACCGCCAAGTTTCTATAAGTTTGCGAAATAGCAGATGGTTTGAGGTGGCTCGAGCTTTTAAGGGGATGGAATTCCAAAGCTTAGGGGCCAGATACCTGAAGGAACGGCCGCCGGCTCTGCTCCTCCGAATCTTAATGGTACGTGCTAAAGAAAGATCCGCTGAGCGGAGTACGCGCGTGGGGATATAAAAGGAGCATAGTCCTTGAAGAGTTTGGGGGCCAGCGCTGTACAAGATTTTGTGGGTTAGACAGAGGGTTTTGAATTGTATGCGTTGCTTTATAGGCAAACAATGTAGTCGCCGGAGAAAGGGGGAAGTATGACAGGTTTTGGGTAGAGCAAACAAAACACGGGCAGCAGCATTTTGTGCTCTTTGCATCCTGTTTATTGTGGTCGTGTTGGAGCCTAGCATGAGGGAGTTGCAATAGTCCAGGTGAGAAAGGACAGACGCCTGGACTATGAGCTGACGGGTAGGGGGCTCGAAGAACCCCAGAATGGGTCTGAGAGAGCGCAGACGCCCGTAGCAGATGCCCGCCACTTTTTTGGCATGGGAATCCAAATTGAGCGAGTTGTCGAGCATCACTCCTAGATTTTTTTACCAACTCCTTAGGTATAGGAGCTGGTCCCAACGCAGGAGGCCACCAATGCTCATCCCATGTCTGTGTGCCATTGCCAATCAGAAGTACCTCTGTTTTGGAGGAGTTTAATTGAAGACAGTTGTTAGATAGCCACTTAGATATGGCCAAAATGTCTTCTTGGAACTTCATTTGGTCTATCACATTGTTATTGGAGAAATTAAAAATAAGTTGTGTATCGTCCGCATATAATATTAGTTGTATCTTACGTTCCCGGGCCATCACGGCCAGGGGGAAGAAATTCACATTAAACAATGTGGGACTGAGCGCAGACCCCTGAGGTACCCCACATTCAAGGGGGAGCCTGCTGGATGAGTACGGAGGGGCGTGCACCTGGAAGGAACGGTCAGATAGAAAAGACGCGAACCAATCCAGGGTATCATTCTGCTTTTATCAAACCTTGGCCCCATCAACCACTCCAAAATATTACATACCCCTAGCTTTGCATGTGTATCCCCTGCCATCAATCCATCGCATCAGCCATTGCAGCTGTGCCACCGCATAGCACAGCTCATAATTGAGAGCAGCCAACCTACTCTCTGCTACAGGTACATATAGTTACGCAATCGTCACTCAGCAGATCCTCTTTCACCGCACAGGAGTGGCAAACAGTGATTGCAAGTCCTTGAAGAAACTTCTGTGATTAAGTACAAAAGTCAATGGAGCAACAACATTTTTGAGATCACCACTCTACCTATCTGGGAAAACAGGAGTGAGTTTCAGAATGGAAGCAATTGGCGTATTGATGTTACTGCCCATTCCCAAAGTATAATCTACTATGGGGCATATGTAGGTAATTTCCATTTTGCGATTCCAAATAGCGATTTTTAAGGAATCGCTATTTGAGAATAGCAAAATGGAATGTAGGTAAAAATTCGCCATTTTTTTGCGAACCTTTAACATTCCTTATTTGCGATTAGCAAATCGCAAATCGCAATTAAGGAATGAGTGTTCCATTCATTCATGGGGATACATTCTTAAATTGCGATTTTCTGTGTGAAAATCGCAATTTGAGAATCGCTATTCCAAGGGTGCCAGAGTGTCCAAAGGACACCTGTTGCACCCCTGGAATGTGCCTGTAAGTACATGTGGCACACATACATGCCCTAAGGGCATGTCTGTGCGCCACATGGCACTTGGAATTTTTTAAAAAAATGCATTTTTGAAGGAAATCGCAAAATACCATCTACTTGAAGTAGGTGGTATTTTGCGATTCCTTATGCAAAAATCGCATTTTTTAAAGCACCCCTCATAGCATTTAAGGAATCGCAAAATTGCGATTCCTTAAATGCTATAAGCAAAATAGGGAATCACAATTTTTGCGATTCCTTATTTTGCCAAGTCACCTACATATCAAAACGCCGTTTGCGATTCGCAAACGCCGAAATTCGCTGAATTTCGGTGTTTGCAAATCGCCAACGGCTACCTACATTTGCCCCTAGATCTTTTTCAGAGTGATAAATATTAACTCCCTGATATTTGAGTGTTGTACTTCCGCTGCAAGACTGTATAGGGCACCATCAATCTCTGAGATTCCGATAGTCTGTGCAGGAGGAACAGACAGGAATTAACCCAGTTTATCTTAAACCCCAATATCGTCCCAAATTAGTCCAATGAGTCATTATCATCTCTTAACTAAATCAGTGCTTTGTCTACATATAGCAAGAGGATGTGCCATATGGAGGGTCGACAAGAAAAAAGCTTCTAAGACCGCTCATTGGGGTATAAATATTCCATAAATAACCTAGGCCTTTTTTCGCAAAAGGCAATCGAAAAAAAGGCATTTCTTCGAAGCAAAAGTTTAGTCCATAAGATCTCAGATTCAGTCAGCCAAAAATACGCCTAGAAAACATCTGAAAGAGTCAAAGCAGCATCTAAGCCCGTGCCACTCAAGACCAATCAATTCCAGTGCAAACTTTAAACACTAGTGCCGTACTGGCCACAAAATCCTACAGAATCTGGTCATACTGCATTAACATCTCCCAGACTGAACTAGGAAAGCCTGTCTCCAAGATTAAACCCTTCAAATCACTTTTTACTCACTACTGGCCAGTCCAGCAAAAGAGATGAGCATCATCCTAATACCCAACTGGTTGACATTTATAAACCTTTAACCACACCAAGGCATTTTCCTAGTCTACCTAAAAGGTTAAGAGAGACACTCTGCTGAAAATCCCAACTGATTAACAAGAAGATTTCAACAACTATCATCTAGTCTCTAGACTCCTATTCCTGGAGTGCTGAGTAAACACTCGACTGAAACAATGTGCAAAGGGCAGAAATCTACTTGGTGAGTATCAATCTGGGTTTAATGAGGGTCAGAGCACAGACACTAAGGTCTGTCATTAAAGTCCCCAGAACAGGCTCAAAACTGGATGGACTAGGAGCCTCCTTCAACGACAAACTCCTCTTCACATTCACTCTTCCATGAAAACGCCACACCATTTTCAGTAGGATTTGCATGCTCTTGCTCTTCTCAGCAAAGTTTGCTATAAATTTGCCATAGTACTTTATAGGAACTTTCCCAACTTATCCTTGTTGGTTGGAGAGGGCATCTCACCAACTGCAGCCACCAACTCCTTTACAGGACAAATACCCTTCGCAGAAAACAAGTGACCCAAATATTCCAGGTGGTCTATCTTGAATTAGCATATTTCCAACATCAACCTGAGTCCAATCGCATCTAGCCTTCTAAGAACTGTACACAACCATTCATCATGCTTCCTAAAAGAACTCCCAAACACCATCACGTTATCATGGTAAATCTTAAGAGCTGGAACCCCGCCCCGTAAAAAATACTCTGAAATACTGAAGAAGCAGATATCAGTCCAAAATGCATCCACACATAATTAAATGTACCATATGGAGTGATAAAGTTAGCTCTAGCGACAAAGGATGCAATTTGATCTGACAGTATACAGACGTAAAGTTCAGTGAAGAAAAATATTTGGCATCCCCCAAGAAGCCTACCTGTCTCACGTAAACGTTAAAAAATGTTATATACGAGGCCAATACTTGTTTATATATTGGTAGCAGCAGTGAACCCCTCCAAGAGTCTGGGACGTCCCCCAGTAGCCTATATTCCCCGTATAATTGCGCCAAGGTGTCTGACCAGAAGTCTGGATTATCCCTAAAAAGGGGAACCTGGTAGACCACTAGGGCCGGGGGCTCTGTTCTGTCGTATCTTTTTTAGAATTAAACGGACCTCCCCTTTGCTTGGGAAAGTTGAAGCGGCTGGAGGGACAGCAGGCTCTGCTAGGGTGTTCCCATGTCTCTCTCCAGATGTTAAGGCACTGTTCTGCAAGTGCCATTCGGGTCATCGGTATACAGTCTTAACATGGGCCACCCATGTAGCTGCATCAAGAGGTTTCTCTCTGTTTGAGGTCCCGTGAAATAGATGGTTTAGGTATTGCCAGAATTCTTGGGATTTACACGGTGTCAATAGGTAAAAAAAAAAAAACTGTTGCCTCAGTGAGTTCACGATTTACCTTCCAACCCGGTTGTGAATGATGTTTAGCAGCTAATTGGAGTTCCTTTTTAGTAGTCTCTGACCTCGTTTTTTTATAGGCCCTTTGTTTGGCTTTTAAGTGTTTCGCGCATTGCTTTATCGCTGGAACTGGACCCATACGTATGTTTGATTTCAGGGAATGCGGTTTGTAGTGTTCCCCACCAGCAGTGTGGCCAATGCATATGCAAGTTTGTCCCATTCCCCTGTACAATTACAATTATTAGGGTCGGTCTGCCATCCGATACATGGTGTTTTCCATAAGGCAAATTCATGGATTGTCTTTGCCCCCCATTTAATCCTTCTAAGAAGCCTGTTCTGTTCTTCACCCTGGGATGCTCCAATGCAGGGGGTGGTATAGCGGATGTCCGCTCTGAAGGTTAAGTTCAGAGTTAAGGCAACATGGTCACTTTCGCTCCGTGGAAGCACTTCGAAGTTTAGCATGTATTTTTGTAGCCTCTCACCTAGTAGGATGTAGTCTCGGACTGACTGCAATTTGCCATCCAGGAACATTTTTTCTGTTGTAGTTTGGTATGAAAACAGAATTATGGGTGCCAAAATTCAAATATAAAAGTCGCTGGGCATCTCAGTAGTTTTTATGTTCAACTTCTTGCTATATAGTACCACCCAAAGTGCCATGCTTGAGGTATATAAATGTCACACACTTGAACACTGCAAACATACAATTGTCAAACCCATACATACCGAAAGCTTGTCAAATATGGTACATTCATTTTTTTTTCCAACAGTTTGGTGTGTGCCTGTAGCTTGTCCTCAGTGCCTAGCGTCTTACTCACATGAGAGCAAAGGGGAAAACACCTTTTTGAGGCGACAACTTCAGGGCTTTCTGTAAGAGCTCACAACGATGTGGCACTCCATGTCAGTGAGGGGAAGATTTTTCCTGGCAAAACTGTTAACTACCAATTGCAAGGGTTCCCTCTTTTTTTTGAGAAAAATAACAGCAACATTTTCCCTTAGGGATATTCTGCAAGGACACTAAAATGCTGCAAGCATATAGTAGTGGATGGTACAATGGGGCAGCAGTCCACACATGGTATTTAATTTCCAGTCCCTGGACAAACTTTCTTCACCTTACGAATAAGTCACTATAACCATGTTAACAGGGGGAGCACAGGCACTTTACTATTGGTAAGCAGGGGTTAGAGTGCACTGAGTACTAAAGCCAGCAAAATCAGATAAGGCAAAAATCTAATCTACACCATGCAAAAGATAATGTCTTGCAATCATAATGATAGACTCCCAACCCCTCACATAATGTACAGCTCTCAATATGTTTACTAGTTAGGGTACATACATACAGTCAGTCCTGGTGGGACCATCAAGAAGAAAGGTAAAACATTTGTGGAGACTGGCTTTAGTGTTTCGCCACCATTAGAAACTTGTCCGCAGAGATACACAAGAAGAAAGGCAAGACCTACAAATCTGAGAAGGAATTTGCTGAACTAGGCACAGAGGCAGTACTGTTTTGTACAATAATAAAATACAAAAAAAAAGTAAACAGGAAGATTAAATGGTTCAAACTCATTCAATTAAACACATACATGATTGTGAGCAATACATATATGTTCTAAACAATAAATGTCACAGTTACAATTTAAAAGTTTGACAGTACCTTGCCACACTAAAGCAGCTAAAATGAATGGTTAGTCATGGGTAATCGCCAATACATATTAAAAACCAATATTCTACACCTCAATCTTTTTCAATATGACACCTGTACATTTCACAAAGCACTTTTGAGTGGAGGGTCTTGCCCACCTAATCAAGGAATTACTGCAAAAGCAAAGTTTTGTATGCCTAGTCTCGTAAGGGGAATTTTTAAACACCCCTTTCATTCATTGTTAAGCTTGAGGAAACCATAAATTACATGAATTTTAAACTCTTTGATGTTATTGTAAAATCCACAGCAACCCGCTAGGTGTGGGTTTATGCACACTTGACATTGTTCCTCCTATTATTAAAACCCAAAACCTTAATTCTAATAGCAAGCAGGTCTTACAAATCTCTACAGCTTACTGTAGGAGTAGGTGGTCAGCCCCAGCTCAGAATGTTTTCTTTCAGCAACCAGTTAGCTCTACTCAGTAGGATATGTCATTTAGATGTTTTATAAGCATTATGTTAAATACACCATGTGCCAATCCAATTTGCCATATCTCCTGCATATCTATCAATGTTAGTATGCAAGTATGAATGTAAACCATTGGGTTATGGTAAAGCCCTTAAGCTAAGCATTTAATGTGGCTCTTTGAATTTCTGGTTTGGTGTCAAATCAGGACAAAGCAAGCTTCATTCCCAGGTGTACTTGGTTAGACTGTTCTTATGAGGTGGAGTTATGTAACCTGAATAATCAAAGCAGATTTGGGTCTGTGTCTGACTTGTTTGAGAGTTCCCCAAGTTAAGCCTCTGCAGCACCGGCCACAGAATTGATGCATCAGGCAGATAGTAATTTGGTTCAATATGATTATGTCAGATGCATACTGTAACAGTGACGTCAAGTTCCACTCCTGCTTTGTGTGTGTGTGGATGGGGGGGGAGGGGAGAATCAAGATTTATGATTGGCCAAAGCAGTCCCTAAAACTGCTACATAGAGGCTGAAAAAGAGAAGGGTGAGCACATCTCCTGGTTTCAACCCCCTTTAAATATAGACCCTAGAGGATAAAGCAGTGGCGCTGTTCACCTTTATTTGAACTGAGATGTCACTGTATAGCTGCCAGATCACTTGTAACCGTATGCAATATCCAAATTATAGCCATTATACAATAAGTTCCCATCGACTCAACAAGTGTGGTTTCATAGTTCACGAAGCAAGCATACAGTAGTTTTCCAGCATTCAAATATTTACAACGGCAGTGATAACATTTTGTCTGATGTGCGATCAATGAAGCCTATTTAAAGAATGGCAGAAGATGTTGGTGTGCAACCAACCCAGTTTGTAATTGATGCAGCAACTTCAACATAAAGTAGTGCCATTAGGTCTGTGCAGGGGCTGTCTTATATGGCGGGCGCGGTAATGCCTCCTTCCCTGTATTCCGTAAAGTAAACCCTTGCTGATTTTTACTGCCTGCCCATGCATATTAATGGCCCACTCGGGTGTTTTCGTGGCCCTTCCATGCTGAGAATCCTGGAGCCGGGCCTGCCACAATGACACCTAAAAAACAGTTTCCCAACATATAAGAGGTCATCACGCGCAAAGGAGGCTACCCTGTATTAGTGAAGTGTCCGAAATATAATTATACACCAATTTCCCTTTTTACGGTTTCACTGAGCTAATGGACACAAACACCGGACCACATTCATCCCCTCACACCAGGCCAAACACTGAGGTATCCAAGGTGAGGCCAGGCCACGCCCCCGGTACCACCTCTTACCCACCAAGAGAGACATACCCTCTATCATGCCCCTAAACCTCGGCAGACCGCCATTCTCTTTACCCCTGAAGATTTACCTGCACATCCTCATTCCGCAGCTCGTCGATCAGCACGGCAATGGGGTAAAGCGAGTCGTCTCCGTCAGCACCAGCCATCCTGAGCCCGAGAGAAAAGCACCACTTCCGGCCGCAAAGAGGAAGGCGCGGGGTCTCCGGGAGGAAGCGGCAGCTGGAGCAGGGGCGGGGAACCAGTTCTGCTGCCTAGGGCTTGCTCTTATTGGGCGTAGACGTGGAACGAGTACTGTTCTGACGTAAAAGTCACCGACGGCGGCCATCTCGGAAGTACAAAGCAGGGGAAACAGCACACGTTTCTGGTCTATTGAAGGAACATATAGGCTTTGTTAGAAAACTCTTTAAACATTTAAAAATATTTAGTATAATCGGTATAAATGAGGTAGTTTTATCAAAAACTAACAATTGTTTCCTTTTATGTAAATCTCAATAACGTATTAACTTGCATTAGTTCGCTAGAGCATCTTCATATCGTTCTTTTACAGCCTTTCAATTATTTCACCGTGTTTTTGTTACCTTTTGCCTCTGCTCCTGTCTATTGTGCAACTCCAACATGGCCCACTTGTCTCGTACAACATAATAAAGGCTGGTACGAAAGGCGAGGCTTAATTAACCATTTTCAATTATTCTCGAGGCTCTGCTAAAATATGAGCAAAAAAAAGATAGTAAAGTGAGAGCAAGTCCTCTCTTAGCTATGATAGAGAGTCTCGTGTTGTAAAATGTGTTAACATTTTTTGTAGACAGTATGTTTGATGTAACAAATCATTGGTTTATCAACACGAATGTGTAAAAATACATGTTAAATAACTAGCTATTTGTTTACCTCTTAGTTCTTAGTTTTATAGTGAATTAATTAAAGCGACGTTTGTATTAAATGAATTACAATGCATATTGGGGGAAATAGTTTATAGATAGCTGACTGCTTTGGTTTGCTTGATGTTTTTAAGGTTCTGCTACCCCTTGTCCTTCTTTATCAATTCTCTAAAGAGCTCGTCTGTTTTGTTACTGTGTTGCAACTTCATAGACGCTACTTATCTGTGTCTATGGTGAATGTAGTGTTCTCTGATCTCCGAGGTAGCGGTGCAGTCTACCCGCGTCGGAGAAGTTACGCTAGCGCTGGCGCGTGTCGTCATGCGCCAGCTATAAAATAAAGGGGTGTGTCCCAGGGCGAGCAGTGGGGACTACGCAGTAAAAGAGCACGAGTGTTCTGAGTATTTACTGCGGCCGCGGCGCTCACACCACGTGCTCCAGCGGCCCCCTCCCCCACCACACTGGTGACGAGGGGCAGAAACGACCCCATGCTGTGCTATACATTTAGCACCTTCTGTGCCTGATGAGGGGCGATCAGTGGGCCTTTGATAACAGCCCTGGGCCCATGGTGAGCAGCTCGAGTGTTCCTGGCCTGCTGTGTGCCCTCAAGGGAGCCTGTGGCAGGCGAGGCAGGCCCTGTAGCTCCTGATAGTGCTTTGCTGAGTTAGAGGCCCTGCGCACTCAGTGTAATCCTCGCTTGCGTGCGCCCCAGCATCTGGAGAGAGGAAGGAAGTAAGTAAGTAAGTAAGTAAGTAATTTATTTGGCATAGTTACTTAAAAACACTGCAATACAAAATAGATTAAGAACAGAGAATGATAAAACTACAATTCTAATAAAATAAATATAATACATTCACATTTCCTTTAATCAAATGTACACACGATAACCTCATAAGTGATAACATTTTTGAAAGAATAGTTCAATTTAGTATTTATAAGATATTTTTGCTTTCCCGGTATCCTCATAAGCTCATGAAGTCAGTCTTGCCAATAGACAGAGCAATGTTAGATCAGTTATACGGAAACCGTTAAAGATTGATTTTTGGCATCTTTTTTTCCACTGCCTTCATAAATTTTACAAAACTACAGTTCAGACGAGGGTCGTGGGGAGAAAAACAATCAAGAACTGCCTTTCTTCGTGTACGGATCTCTTGATGATTGAAGTGATGTTTCAACAAATGTTTCCGTTCATCCCGTAGTTTCTCGCAAGAGCATATCAAGTGCAGCATGTCCTCTTGCGCCAAGCCACATAACCGACAAAGGGGACCTGCTTTGATTTTTATCCAGCGTGGGAGATTTTGAATGCAGGGTAGCAAGCCTAACCTGTACTTTAAGAAGCACATTTTGATGGATTTGGAGTATCCCTCGCCAAGGTAACTCTGTGATGCTTTTGTTGAATACGAGTTCAGGGTCATCCAACCATGCGCTCTTTTGGAGAGTGCTGCCTTGTCTTGAACCCACGATAATTGTTTGATCGATTTCTTGACCAATTGTTTGAGTGTAATGTGATTTGCTGAAGTATCCCAGAGCTGCTCTAACCCCGTGTTTGTCAGGCTGTCCATAAGGAACTTGGCTGATGCTGAGGACAGGTGTTGTGCTAACTTCATCCATAAGTGCTCATTTAATGTTCCTTGTTTCGATTTCCTCACTTTGTCCCAGGCTATGATATAGGCTCCCTGCCTTGCCAGAAGCTGTTGATCAATGCCGAATTCTAGCCTGATTTGTGCTAGTGAGGTTTGCTTGGGCAGACTGAAGATGATTCTGTAAGCAGCTGTAATTGTGTTGTCAAAGATCTTAGCATCCCTTCCTCTAAGTGCCTCACTCCCGTAGGTGATTGTAGGGAGGAGTTTCGCGCGAATTACTTGCGCCAAGGGCAGGAGAGAGGGGCCAGAAAGTTTGCGATTTAGTGTCTTCAGAGAAATTGCCAAAGATAGCCCTTTCCCTCGTATACTTGTTCTCTGAACGGAGAACTGCCCGCCTTTGTCGATCTTCACTCCTAAATATTTATACATTGTGGTGTCTCCAATTCTTGTCTTGTTCCAGAACCATGGTGTTAATTTCCTTTTTTTCTTACTGATGGTCATTGTCTGGGTTTTCTCAAGATTTATTGTAATCTCATTTTTGTTTGAGTAGCAGTGGGTTGCATTCAGAAGATGTTGGAGTCCTACCTTGGTGTAGCTTATTAGGACAATATCGTCTGCGTATAGTAGACAAGGTAGTTGGAGTCCTCCTAGCTTAGGAGCGTGGGAGTTACAGCTGTTTAAAATGGGAACCAGGTCGCCTAGGAACAGGTTGAATAGGGTGGGGGCCAGTACGCAGCCTTATTTCAGGCCCTTGTTAGTCTGTATGCGCCTGGACAAAGCTGATCCATCCCCCACCTTTATCTGTACCCAGGTCTCAGTATGAAGGTTTATCAGCAGGTCCAACAGGGGTCTCGGTATCCCCCAGCCGTTCAGTTTAGACCACAGAAGATTCCGGTTTATGTGATCGAAGGCAGCCTTATAGTCTATAAAGCAGAAATGGATGGGCATTTTATTTGATTCTGCCTTTTCTATAAGCATGCCCATGCCCATGGCCAAGATGTTTGTCATTGTGCCTACTGATTTGGTGAAGCCTGTCTGGTTGACCGGGATTAAAGATCTCTCTGTTGCCCAAGCCAGCAGCTCTTCAAGGAGAATGCCTGCAAAATATTTAGCCTCATTGTCGATTAAAACCACCAATCGGTAATTATGAGGGGAGGTAAATCCTACGAGGGTCACTGGTCTCCACCACATATTTCCTGGGCATTATTTCACCGTCACGCTGCTGCACAAGTCCTCCTGCCGCCGCCTTCACCACCACTGCGGCCGCTGAGCGGAGGACTCGCTCTCCCTCCAACCCCTGCGGCGGGCGCAGGCTGCTCACGTCACCAGAGCGCCAGGAGGCGCTACAAAGGATCTCAATATCCGGCGGAGCGCGTAAATCCTACGAGGGTCACTGGTCTCCACCACATATTTCCTGGGCATTATTTCACCGTCATGCTGCTGCACGAGTCCTCCCGCCGCCGCCTTCACCACCACTGCGGCCGCTGAGCGGAGGACTCGCTCTCCCTCCAACCCCTGCGGTGGGCGCAGGCTGCTCACGTCACCAGAGCGCCAGGAGGCAGTACAAAGGCTCTCAATACCCGGCGGAGCGCGTAAATCCTACGAGGGTCACTGGTCTCCACCACATATTATTTCACCGTCACGCTGCTGCACGAGTCCTCCCACCACCGCCTTCACCACCACTGCGGCCGCTGAGCGGAGGACTCGCTCTCCCTCCAACCCCTGCGGCGGGTGCAGGCTGCTCACGTCACCGGAGCGCCAGGAGGCGCTACAAAGGCTCTCAATACCCAGCGGAGCGCGTAAATCCTACGAGGGTCACTGGTCTCCACCACATATTTCCTGGGCATTATTTCACCGTCACGCTGCTGCACGAGTCCTCCCGCCGCCGCCTTCACCACCACTGCGGCCGCTGAGTGGAGGACTCGCTCTCCCTCCAACCCCTGCGGCGGGCGCAGGCTGCTCACGTCACCAGAGCGCCAGGAGGCGCTACAAAGGCTCTCAATACCCCGTTTCGCGGGACGGCGGGCGAAGCCCGGGCCAAGGGCGGGCCCGTTTAAGCCCGTTCAAGATCGGCCAAGGACGGGACGGGCCACCCCTCTGTCATCTGGTCCTGCGATTAAAGGTCAGTCTTCTTCTTCTACCTGTATTGTAACTGGCCTCACTAGCAGGAGCATAATTGATAAGTCCCTTAAACAAAAACTCAATCATGGCAACAGTTACATCTGACGCCCCAACCAATAGGAAATCAACAGGGGGTTCTCTACTAGGCACTTTAGATAACTTCCTAGTTAGGGTATCAACAGCCCTGGCCAAGGATATTGAACTTTCCGAACATAGACTCTCCTTGGAAATTCCATTTGATAAAAGATCTTCCTTGGGAAAACTGGCTAGGGCAAGATGTCCCACCCGCCACCCTTCTAACTCACAAGAAACATTGCCTCCCTCGGGCGTGGTAGAGCGAAGCGATACTATTCAGCCAGTTGTTATTGAGGACACTAGTCTAAATTCCCCAACTGGGATGGTTGCCCAAAATTCCGCAAAAGCTACACTATCTCCTAATATCAAAACTCGCTCAGCCTCTAACACAAAATCATCTCTTCCTCAGCGAGATGCGGGAGCAGCTGTTAAAAGAAAGCGCATTGGCGCACAAACCACTCTAGGAGGGAAAAAAGCCAAAACTGGTAAAAGGGTTGTACCAAATGAAGTCCCAGCTGCCAGTCTTCCTCCTAGTCCACCCTTTTCACCAATGATTGCCACAGAAGTGCACAGTGGACCAAAAAATGTTCTGGGAGGAGAAGAACAACCTGACTTGGGCCCACAGTTTTGGAAAAAACTAGAAAGCACATTTAAAATTTTTTGCACCCCAATCACCTCACGTCTAGATTCAATTGAGAACAGACTAGTCTGCCTTCAACTCTCAGTTGCATCTCTCCAAAAGTCAGCGGGCTCGAGGGCTAATGACTCTTCTCACGGACAGACAATAACTTTGGGCCCAAGGCCAACAGATCTAATAGTTGCTGCAACACCCAAAAGCCGAACCGCCCACACCCAAAGTTCCTCTGCTGTTGTATCTACTAATGTTTTGGCCCAATGCTCGCCCTTGGGAGCAACCACTGTCATAAGGGATAAACCCCACCAAACAGCTGTTGACAGCACAGTACCTAGATAAAAAAAAAAAAACCCTGGCTCAGAACATCGATCAGTTGCCCATCATCGACCTCCCACCACAATCAGCGCCCTATGTGGTGGTTATGGCAGGGGTCCCTCCTCTGGCTCAGGGAAAAAGGGAGACCTATGCAGAACTCAAGATTAAATGCACCTTCTGGCTTAACCAGAAACGACCACTCCCATCAAACATTACAGCCAAAATTCTTTTTGCCAGGAGAGTGAACTGGATTGGCAAGAACACTAAAACTTTGGTGGGAGACTGTGTCATCATTAATTTTAGAGACTGGAGGTGTGTCAAATGTATTTGTGATTGGCCCCAAAATACTCTGATGCCCGGAATTCTTACACTGCCTTTGTCGCACTTTTATGAATCTCGGTATTTACCTGTAAGAAATTCACTCCCACAGGACGAAACGCCAAATCCATGTTCCCTAGGAAACATAATGCTCTTTAATAGATTTGATGCCCTTTCCGGTTTGGGGGACTGTGACTGACGCTTTGAGCAACAAACGTCTGCACAGAACATTATATCATCTAATACCGAGGGAACTGTGGAAAGGGGAATTGGACGAGATTTAGGCCAGCCACCATTAGCTGTTGGACTGGAATTGAATGGCGTTGAACATTCTACTGACCTATCATCATTGAGTGTTGAATTACTTTTGGACCGGGTGTTTTCACCCAGAGGTCTAGCTCCACTCTCACCAACAGCTCACACTGCCATTCCTATACTTGTATCACCTAACACAGATCAGGAAGGGTTCCCGAATGCTCCTGACGGTTCTGCTAATCTGGTCATTAGTGGTTTACAGCCACTCAGATCGTACTCCCACAACCCAACCTTAAAAATGTTATCCTGGAATATAGCAGGCCTTGCGGCAAACCAGGATAACCCTGACTGGTGTGCTTTTATAGACCTCCATGGGATCTGCATATTCCAGGAAACATGGGCCCTTAATCCTATACATAGACTGGGTTATGTGTCGTTTATGGAGCCAGCTCTGAAAGGCCCCAGAGGTAGATCGTCGGGGGGATTATCCATATGGGTGGGTGTCCATCTCGGGTTTTCCATAAAAAGAATTGACACCAACAGCCCTGACATAACCTGTATCACACTATCTCACTCTAAAACATCTAAACTGGCCCTTATCAATATCTATTCGAGGCCAGCTGAACAGCGGGGTATTTCCAAAACTCTAGACTCTTTGTCCTCCCTCTTACACTCCCTCCCAGGAGATGTTGAGTTGATGATTGGTGGTGACTTCAACTGTCATTACGAACCTCTCAGTGGAGTCCACCATTCTCCAATAGATGAGGACGAATTATGGTCAGTCCCCCACCCAAATATGTATCCAGTTAAACAATGGTCTCCCATGGTACTCCAGTTAACCTCCATAACCTATTCTTTTTCTATTAGAGCATGTAATGGGCGTTTTAAGGGGGACAGTCCAGGTGAACCAACTTATTGTGGTTGGGGCCACTCCTCTGTAATTGATTATTTCATGGTTAGTATGCCCCTATGGCCCAGGATCCTCAATTTCCACATTACTAGTCGTACTGAAAGCGACCACAACCCCTTGCTAATTGAGTTAAACCTTGACCTGACAGCTGAGGCCACTGAAACCTATGAAAATAGTGACCTCAGGATAATTCAAGGCGGAAGGAGAATTAGATGGGCCAATATAAAGAAATCCATTGAAGATCTGGGTAAATTGTACCTGAGTATAATTCCCTTCTTGGAAAAGGCAAGCTTGATTATGACTCATACTTTCAGTAATAGTGTACAAAGGTCCCTGGCAGAGCTGCACATGGAATTAATCGATCTACTGGCGAATTTCTTTTATAAAACAACCCCTATTAGACCCAAGCCCTCTGCAATTAAGAACCTGTGGTTCAACGAGGGGTGTAAAGCAACGAAGCAGGGACTACTTACGGCTTTGAAACAAGGTCCCCCGGCTGCCGTGATTGAAGCCAGGCGTGCCTACAAATTTATGATTTTTAATGCAAAAAAAGAGTGGGAAGAAGAACGATGGTGTTCAATCAGACTTGCACTTGAGGCCAAAGACACACGGTCCTTCTGGAACCTGGTACACACAGGGAAACCAGAAGGCAGGACCTCAATTGATCCAAATATATCTGAAGAATCTTGGTCTTTATATTTTAAAGAGTTATATTCCATTCCCCCAACATCAAATAGTTTAGCCTATACTGCTCTGTCAGACATGGATTCTAATAGCCCCATACCGCTTTTCACTCTGGATGAGGTCCTTATTGCAGTACACTCTCTACAATCAAACAAAGCCCCTGGGCTAGATAGGATCCCAGGTGACCTCTTTAAAGATGAACCTGTTGTATGGGCCCCCTATCTGTTACTACTCTATAATGCCATTTTACAGGGCCTGCCCTTGCCAGCGACATGGTTGGGGGCGGAGATTATTCCCAACCCTTAAGAAGGGATCTCCGTCAGAACCATCAAATTACAGGCCCATAAGCCTTATCGATGTCAGTCAGAAGATTTATGCGAGACTACTTTTACAACGTCTACAGAACTGGGTGAACAACAACAATATTCTGACTCCCCTTCAAGCAGGCTTTAGGGCCAAAACGTCCACCATCGACCAACTTTTCCGGCTCTAAGTCCTTTATTGGAAGCACGTTATCTTGGACCGGGGAAGTTTATATTTAACGTTCGTGGACCTTAAGTCAGCCTTTGACATGGTGGATCGTAATCAACTCTGGGCAATCTTATCATCAATGGGGGTACCCCCCTATTTCTGCCACCAATTTAAACACCTACATGATGGCACCTATGCCAGAGTACGTTTTGGGAAACATGGACAGCTGACAGGGCCCTTTCCGGTTGAGAAAGGGGTTAGACAGGGCTGTGTTCTCGCCCCTACCCTCTTCTCCCTTTTCTTAAACGGGCTCATTGAAGATCTACAAACAATTGAAGATATTGACTCCCCAAAACTGGCCTCGCTGATGTTCCCTGCATTAATGTTTGCAGACGACACTCTGCTCCTATCGAAATCACCCATGGGCATGCAGAGGGTACTAAACCAATTCATTAAATTCTGCAAACACAGAAATCTAGTAGTCAACATCGACAAGACTAAGTATATGGTATTTAATGCCAATACCACTAATTGTCCTCACCCCATGATGGAAGGCAGACCGCTAGAAAGAGTTCCAATTTTTGATTATCTAGGGTTGACTCTTACCGACAAAATGGGGTGGGGACCACAAATGCCTAAGGCAAATCTAAAACTAGTACAGACAAACGGGGGAATTTCTAAAGTCCAAAAAAGCTGTGCGAATAAAATTATTAGCGCCCACTGGAAATCTATAAAGTCCAAGCAAGATCATCTTCCCTTTATGCGGCGGAACTCCACTGACTTAGTTATCACAGAAAACAACTTCATTAGGCAGATCTTAGCCCTGCCCAGAAGTACTCCTTTAGTTCCACTTAGGCTGGATTTGAATATCAGGCCTATAGCCGAGGTTATTGCCTCGCGCCCCCTTCTTTACTGGAGGAGGCTGTGGAGCACTCCCGAGCTGGAAAGCTATAAAAGGGAATTAAAGGTGGTTTTAGCCTCCCCAGGAGCAAGCAAAATTCCATGGCTACGATTTGTGGGACAGTCCTTAACACAAATTGGATATGAAAACCTGTGGCTAAATCCTGAGGCCACTTTATTAACTATTTGTAAGAATACTCTGGCCAGCGCTGTGAAGGACTTTAGACTTGCGAGGACCATCAGATCAGCATCATCAACAAGCCTGACTGGTGCCTTCCTGAGCCATAAGTCCATATACAGCTTTGAGCAAGAAATAGATGCTACAAATGGGGGTGGGGTCGCACACTACTCACACACCGGCGGTGTCGCCCCTAAGGACTCTGGTCAATGTAGTAAAGTGTTCGCGATGCATCATCTTTCGATCTTCTGCTATCTTCGCTGTCTTCGCCATCCCTGGACACGTGTTTCGGGGTATTACCCCTCATCAGCAGGGATAGGCCGTGTACTGGGGTTGCCGATGGCTGCCAATATCTGCCAGGTATAGTACCACTCAGGCGCGTAGGTGCGGGATCCCAGGCTCGTCAGCCCGCTGCTCGAGGGAGCTTTAAATTTACAAATGGGGTGGGGTCGCACACTACTCACACACCGGCGGTGTCGCCCCTAAGGACTCTGGTCAATGTAGTAAAGTGTTCGCGATGCATCATCTTTCGATCTTCTGCTATCTTCGCTGTCTTCGCCATCCCTGGACACGTGTTTCGGCGGTGTGTGAGTAGTGTGCGACCCCACCTCCATTTGTAAGAAATAGATGCTATCCAACCCATTTTGGCGAAGAAGCTGTACTTACAGTTTAGGTATGGAACATTGCCCCTTAATTCCATCACTGACAGGTGGATGGGGGTCCCAACTCATCTATGCCCTGGATGTAGAATCAAAAATGAAACCACCCTGCATGTTACCCTTTTCTGTCCAGCCTACTCACACATACGAAGAATGTGGTTGATACAACTATGTAACAATCTGGGTATAAGGGATTACCAAGCCTTTTTTAGGATCTTGAAGTCCGATATGAATCCTTTGATAGTAACTGCTATCACTAATTTTTGTTCTCTATGTGGTATATAAGAAGGAAACTACTTAAATAATATGGCATTTTCTATTTTTAAATTACTAAGACGCTACATTTATTCTGGATCAACAAAGGTTATTTTTACTTTTTATAAAATAAGGATTTTATATTATTTAAATTATTTAAATTTTTATTTCTTATCAATCTGTCTTCGCCCCTCTGAAATTGCATGATGTATTTTAAAACTGATATTTACAAATGAACTGTGGTAATGTGAAGATGCTTATTTTATGTACTTTTATGGTTAAAACTAACCGAAATAAAGTTTCTTGAATGAATGAATGAGGGGAGGCCTTGTCTCCTGCCTTATAGATTGGGGAAATGGTGGAACCCTTCCAGGAGCTTGGCAGGATGTTGTGATGTCTTATCTCCAGGAAAAGGGGTTCAAGAGCTGCTGCCCAGCCTACCGCATCTTGTTTGTAGAGAATTGGCGGGATTCCGTTTGGCCCTGGTGCTCCCTCACTTCTTCCTTACATGATTTGGCACTGGATGATGTTTTGTAAGTTCGGCAAAATCTCGATTTTGCTCGAAGTATAGCATTCTATGGAGCTTATATCATTTTTTGATGAAAGTTTTTTGTTAGTAGCAGTCTCGTGGTCCGATGTTGGCACCTGGTTATTTCCGATGCCCTGGATAAAATGGGTTCCAAGATAGCTTGCCCAAGTGTCCTCTGAGATGTTAGATGAGACCCCATGGTGCGTAGGTCTTATAAATGAATTTATCGATTTCCAGAACCTTGCCCCATCGTTTCGTTTGATATCGGAGTGAAGTCTCGCCCATAGGTTGTCCTCAGCGTATTTATTTGCTTCCCATTTTAATTTTTTCAATGTTGATTTTAATTTCCGTAGATCGTCATGCTTTGCTATGTCCATGGGTTTCTATTGGAGTTCTCTCATTGTGCGATAGATTGATGTTTTTATGCCTCTAATTTTTCCTTTGTATTCTAGAGAGAATTTGCTCGATCTATCATTGCCTGATTGTAACTGTGGCTTGGATCTTGTAGCGTACTTAGACAAAGTGTTTGTAAATTGTTCCCATTTTGTGGTTTCGCTGCATCCAGAGCGAGTCCCAAAATGCTGTTTTGCCCTTTCCGCTAGTGTTCCATCTATTACCGCTGAGTATTTGATTTTTTTAAAGTTGACGGTGTGGACTGACTCTTTTGGTTCTTTAGATAGCTCAAAGTTGGGCTTTACAGTCTTAAAGATGGTTTCTTGGGGGCAATGATCGCTGTCTCCGCTTCGGCCTATCCGGTAGGAGTTTAAGAACTGGAATAGTGATAATGAGATAAAAGTGTAATCTAGAATGCTGCTTGTTCTAGTTGAGTGAAAAGTTGCGGCCGGGCGGTTGTCACCAGAAGTCCTTCCATTTAGGGCCCTGATGTTGAAGTGTTCCAGATCTTCTAGAATCTTATTACCTAGCTTTGTTGGTTTGGAAGTTTGTGAAGTCACTTGTGATGGGATATCCCAGATTGAATTTTGGAATAGTGGCTCATCTTCTTGCGTAGCACCCAGGAGATTAAGGTTGAAGTCTCCAGTAAGAACAACATTGGTTGTGGGTCTTTCCCTTATGCAGTTCTCCATGAAGTTACAAAGATCATTGGCTGCTTTTCTTTTCCTTCTCGGATGCACATAGGCGTTAATTAGAGTAAAGTCGGTATCAGCGATACCTGTTTTTGATTGTAGCAGATGAATGCGAGGCTGTAGAAGATGGACCGACTTCTTTTGCCGTCAGGACGCTTGTAGCCAATATGTAGGTTACTAGGCCACCTTGAGAGTGCCCATATTTTTCTATCCTTTTTTGCGGCGGAGTGAAAGCGTAAGTAACCATGAAGGTGCGGGGGGTCTGCAAGCCATGTCTCTTGCAGTTCCACGATGTCGAAGGTTCTAATATAGATCATAAACTCTGAGTCAGTTATTTTGGAGGCCAAGCCGTTAATGTTCCATGAACATATTCTCAGTAGGTCGTGAGTGTTCTCCCTTGGCTTAAGGCCGGTTTGTCAGTCGTTGTTATTTAGAGTTCTGGCTATCCATCTTAAGTCAGGCAGTCCAGATAATTGTGTGTTTTCCTCTCCGATCCATCGGGTAGTATCGATATGTTGGTCGGTGTTCTTTCCCCCTGGCCCTGCCGCTCCTCTCAGAACAGAGATTCTGAGGCTTTTTGTAGTAGCTTGTTCTGCCACCTTTTCCACCGGGACAAGGATTTCAGGGTATCTTGGCTTTGAGTATGGTTTTATTGGGATCCCCCAGTTTTTAAAGGTCTCAGCTTCAGCTTGTATTTTCTGTGAAATTGCCAATGTTGTCCAAGTTGCTTTTGTTATTTCTCTTCCTGTACCATCATCGGCTATAAATTCAATGGATACCAGGTCAGAGCTTTTTACTTCTGCCAAAGAAGGAATATGGGATAGCAGCCGTAAGATGTTGCCTCTGTTGAGTGTGTTGTGTCTTCCTTGCGAAGTGTAGTCCGGGTTAAACCAAATGGCACCTGTTGCGTTACTTTGTTCACTTATCAGCCCACTCTCTGTTTTAGGTTGGCTAGATCGCATATCCTCTACTAGTCGTGTTACAGTTGTTTTAGCTTGATTTGCAGTAGGTGCGATGACTCTTAACTCTTGACCAAATATATGCTGATTTGGTGCAGACGGCTCGGCGTTTCTTTGTTCATTTGGCAACCCTCTCTCTATTTTGGGTAGGCTAGGTCGCATATCCTCTACTAGTCGTGTTACGGTTATTTTAGCCTGGTTGGCGTTAAGTGCAGTGACTCTTAACTCTCGACCGAAAGCATGCTGGTTCGGTGCAGGCGGCTCGGCCAGATGATGATTGTCGCCAGGCCTGGACATGTGGCGCGTAAAATCCGCAGTCACCATAGTGGCTGATTCTTCTTCTCTCTGTGCGGACGGTGTTCCTTAAGTAGTTGTAGATAGATAGCTTTCTGGCAACCATTTGCCTTTCCCTACCTTTTCTGATCCCGAAATCATCCCAGGATTTGTGCCCGGAATGTGTTCTTGCTCTTTAAGTTGCGGGAGGTTGGGACCGGGCAGCCTGCTGCTTTTTGGCACCCGTTCCAAGCTGGGTTCCATGCTGGCCGCACCAGATTGGAGACATGTGTTTTATAGTCCTGTTTCAGGCTCTTTTTGTATGAGGTTCCTATGTGTTTCCAAATTTTTTGTTTGGATTTTGATTTTAGTGTTACCATTAGAGGGGTGAGTTGGGGTTGTTACCTTGGCTGGAGACTCTGTTGTACTAATGCCTCCCTCGGATTCCGCTAGACACGTGGCACCCTCATGTTGAACTAGGCATTGTTCTGTAGTTGGAATATTCCCAAAGAGGTGCAGAAAGCCTTTGCGTTGAGAGTCAATTTTGTGTTTCCTCCCTTTGCGTTTTTTTGCTCGTCTTTGTTTGGCATTCATTTTTGAGCTTGTTTTTTCTTCTTCCGCGTTTTCGGAAAGTGGAGGTTCTGTTGTTCCAATTTCGCTAACCCCTGTGCTTATTGGTGTTATGGGTGGAGGGGCTCTTGTTTTAGAGTTGCCTTGTTTGTTACTCACCAGCGCTTCTTTGGTCATTGAATTATCTGTCTCAACATTGGAAGAGCCGTTGCAGGGATTGCTTTGTTTGCACTTAGATGACCCTCTAAGCTGTGTGCACAAGGCGCTCAATATTGTTGGAAGTGTCGACAGTTTGTCGATGATTGGGCCGCATCCACATTCTCCTCTATAATTCCCAATTCCTTGTTGCGGCTGAACCAGTTTGTTTTGAAGAAGCGTGTTTAGCGTGCCCAGCTTCCCATCGAAAGCAACCACAAATACAGCCAGTGTGTCCAGTAGGGTCAATTGGGTGTCCATTTTATCCGATTGGTAATGGAGGGCTTCTACCAGGAGTTGTGTTGTTTTAAGCAAACTGCACCAAGCGCTTTCGTACTTTGTATGTTTTGGGGTTTCATCACGATTCTCAGAGGTTTTGGAGCTTTTTTGACCCATCTCTGGTGCCCCTGCATCCGTCACTGGCTGTTCATGTGAGCCATCACTTATCGTAGTCGGCGTATTCAGCGTGTTAGTGTTTGTCTCACTTCTGCTTTTGTCTTGGGAATATGCAGCTAGTAGGTCTTCCCACTCTTCCTTTCCCAGATATGAGGATATTTCTATCACCTCTGACGGAGGGGTTGGTGGCCTGTCTGTATGGGCCACATCCCTTCCAGTCCTCGACGTTCTGTTGTGGTCAATATGAATTGAAGTTAAGCTTCCCAAAGTTGTATCATTCTCTTCCCAGCGCTCCTTTTCGGTGATTACGTTTACCTCATTATGGTCCCTAAGATCCTTTGTTGCTTTTTGGCTTTTCGCAATGCAGTTCGTGGGTCCGTCAATTTTGGCGCCCATGCCAAGTATATTGCCCTCGCAAGAATTGTCATTGGCAGTATTGCTGGTGTCTGTGAAGCTCTTGTCAGATATGTCTTTAGGCTGGCTTTTTTTGTTGTTTGCCCTGTGCACTTGGATAAGGTTTGCTTCTAGAACAATTTTCATTCCGGTCTTTATCCCGTTGGTTGTAACGTCCCTAATGATGCAGCTTTTGTCGCACTGGGGGGTTGATGTCACTTGTGGTGAGCCTCTAGCTGTGGGGCTAGGGCTTCCCTTGCTGTTGTTATCTGGCAGTGGGCCAATATACTGTGCAGGCTGGGGGAGCTGAGATGGTTCAATGGGTTGCTGTAAGCCTGAGGATTCATTGATGTTTGAGAGTAGTGTGTCCCCCGCATTTTTTAGAAAATGGTACTTTGTATATATTTTTGGTTGGAGCATTGCGAGGCTGGTTTTTAATTTGCTATTCTTTTCTTCTTTTGTCGTTTGTTCACTTCTCAAGTTGTTAGAGTCAGATTTGTCGGTTGTTATATCAACTATATCAACCAATGAACATTCGCTCAGAGTTGTTTGCCAGGGTTTGGACGGTGGCTCTTCTCTTGTCCCGTCGTCCGCTTTCAGGGATCGTTTGCGTTTATTTGTGTGTTTATTTGTGCCTCCTTTGCTCGTGGGGCATCCACGAACACGCCCTGATCTCATACCGCGCGGGCGGTCTGGCCGTCAGGATAGCTTCCAGTAGCGTCCAATAACCAACAGGCAGGAGAAATGTGTTGTTGGTTGATGTCTTCCAACACAGCCTCAGGGATCGGACAGTTTGACTGGTACTTGACGATTGGCGGGTCTGTTGTATCTTGAGAGGTCGGCGTTCCTGATACGAGCCTCTGGCTTCTGCCACCTGATGCCTGCCTGCCAATGGGTTATTAGTCTGTAGTGGCACTTCCACCACCGAGCCTTCTATGCAGAAACTGCACTGACTCAGGGCCTCAACACCTCTGTTCCTTTGACATGCAATGGCTTCCCTTGGGGCCCCACTTCTCCCCATTGAAGTGGCAGGCTCCTGCAGGAGAGACAGAAACGCGCACAGGGCGCTGAGATCACGAGCCTTGCTCCCAGCTCTCCTCAGTGGTAACAGCCCACTTTACTGTGACCAGGACTGCCGCCACTGTTGTTTTCAGCTCCGCCTGCTTCCCCTGCTCTCATTTACCCCCTCTGCCGATCCTCAGAATGCTCCTCACCTCACCTCATATGCCTGAAGCAGGAGCTGCTCGGCTCACTCGCTTCACCGCTCAGAAATTTTTTCACTGCGCTGCCCCCCTTGCTCACCGGCAACTCAGCGCCTCCTCCGCACCACCTCCGGGCTTCCACACACAGTCGCAGATAACAGCGCAGATGACAACGCAGAGGGGGGGACCAGACGGAGGGGAGGGAAGGGTGCCTTCTCCGCGGCTTCTGCGGTGCTTCTGCGGTGCTTCTGCGATGCTTCAACGCGGCTTCAACGCGACTTCCACGGCTTCCCTGCTTGGCGGACAAGTGAGCCTAAGGCCGGTAGCCTGAAGCCAATAGGCCCCCGGAGCCTGGAGCCTGGGGTTGGTAGCTCGTCTGCGGCACACGCTTGTGGCTTCACCGGCAGCGGCAGCGGCAGTGGCAGCAGTTCAGGCGTTCTGACGATTACAGCTCTCTGGCGCCCTCTAGCTCTAGTCAGTTGCCCATTGTGCTCTGGAGAGAGGAGGATACATCTTTAAGGCCTGGAACCTGCTAGCCACAGGAGAGGACCCTGACGGCGTCATCTTCACCCTCGGCCGGGCGGCTGCTGGAGTCCCTCGGAGGTGAGCAGTGCACGTGCTGCGAGGTGTGACCGCGTCTGCGCCAAGATGGCGTCGATTCCCGCCATTGAACCCTTTGTGGTGGATGGAGCTCCCTCATCTCTCGCCCCGCGATGGAAAGACTGGACTGATCGCCTCCAGATCTACTTTGAAGGGGCTGGCATAGCCCGAGAAAGGCGCAGGGCCCTGCTCCTCCACCTAGAGGCAAAGACATCCACCGCATCTACAAAACCCTGGTAGAAGCTACGCCCAAGACGTATGTCACGCTTCTCAACGCCATAAATGCGCACTTTGAGCCGATGGCGAACAGGGACTTTGAAAGATTCATTTTTCGTCAGGCCAAGCAAGAAGCAGAGGAATCACTAGACGAGTTCCACGGGCGTTTGAAAGAGCTGGCCAGCACGTGCGGATTCCTCGATGAACAGGAGGAGATCCAAGGTCAGATAATACAAGGATGCTATTCGTCCAAACTGAGAGTGAACATTCTTCAGGAGGATGGTAAGTCCCTGGCGGACATCCTCACCCTGGAGCGGTCAAAGGAGTTGTCGCAAGCCAGAGCGTCCCATATGGAAGCGGCCCTCCACCGACCCATCAGGATGGAACAAATCAACATGGTGGAAAAGGCGAATGTGGTGAGGCCCAAAGTGCGCCAAAACGCCGGGAGACGACAGCAAGACAGGACGAGGGAGTGTGGCTACTGCGGAGGCGCGCCCCATGGCATGCAAGACTGCCAAGCAAGAGGAAAAAAGTGCAGTACATGCGGGTGGACGAACCACTTCGCGGCGGTATGCCGTCGGCGAAATCAAGGAAGGAGGCAGCGCAAGCGGTAGCTGAAGAGCGAGACAGCGAGGACATGGATGATGACACGGGAGGCTACCCGGTTCACTACGTGTTCGCAGTCGATCAGCTGCGAAAGAAGAGACAACGACTCCCAAGATGCAGAATTAAGGTCCACCACCAGGAGGTGAGAGTCACCATTGACACGGGAGCGTCGATCGAACTGATGGCTGCCAACGTATATAACCAACTAAGTCCACGCCCGCCATTACGTGAGGCCAGGATCAGAGTATTTGCATAGGGCCAGAAGACACCCATCCCACTCCTGGGATGTTTCAAGACTGAACTGCAACACAAGGACCTCAAAACCCCCACCACAGTATACGTGTCCAAAGAAGGAAGCAGTATGCTGATAAGCGGTCAATCCGCAGATGAACTAAATCTAATATCGTTTGCCATGGCAGTGCAAGAGGAAGAACTGGAGGCCATCATGGAGGAGTTCACAGACGTCTTCAAAGGTATGAAAGGAAAAGAGGTCTCCCTCCATATTGACCCGTCAGTCCAACCGGTGGCGCTGAGGCACAGGCGCATTGCGTTCCACCTGAGACAGAAGGTGGAAGAAGAGCTAGAGGTGTTGGAGAGGCAAGGTATTATCGAAAAGGTCAGAGGGCCCACACCATGGGTATCCCTGATCGTAGTGGCACGGAAGCCTAAACAACCGGGGCAGGTCCGCATCTGTGTGGACATGCGCCTCCCAAACACTGCGGTGAAGAGGGAACGCCACCTAACCCCCACCATTGAAGATATATTGGGAGAACTGAACGGCGCAAGGTGGTTCTCGAAGATGGGCCTCTGGTCCGGCTATCACCAACTACCGCTACCCCCAGACTCCCGTTACATCACCACCTTCTCCACGTACGTTGGTGTCAGGAGATACCGACGCCTCAATTTCGGGATCTCGAGTGCTGCGGAGGTGTTTCAAAACACCATCCGCAAAGTTCTCAGCAGGCTCCCAGGAGTCTTAAACGTAAGTGACGACCTACTCATCTATGCGTCATCAATCAAAGACCACCACGGAGACTTCATGGGGTCCTCCAGAGGATAAAAGAATCCGGACTGACTCTACATCGAGAAAAGCGCCAGCTCCTAAAGAACAAGATTAGTTTCTTTGGCTACACATTCTCGGACCAAGGATTGGCCCCAGACCCTGACAAGGTACGTGATGTACAAGAAGCTCCGGCGCCAACTAACATCTCAGAAATAGGAAGCTTCCTGGGCATGGTGAACTTTTGTGGACGTTTTGTCCCAGACTTGTCAAATCTCACGAAACCCCTCAGGGAACTGACCAAAGCTTCCTCCACATGGCAGTGGGTCCCCGAGGAGGAGCAAGCCTTCAAAAACACGAAGTCAGCTCTGTCAGCAGACACGACACTGTCATACTTCGACCCAACCTGATCCACCAACGTCGCTGTAGACGCTAGCCTACATAGGCTTGGAGCAGTACTCACTCAATTACAAGGGAACGGAGAGTGGGCACCGATAGCGTATGCGAGTCGGTCCCTGACGGACACAGAACAGAGATACTCGCAAATCGAACGAGAAGCGATCGCCATCCAGAGGGCCTGTGGCATTTTCACGTCTACGTGTATGGCCATCCATTCACAGTATCCAAAGACCACAAGCCCCTGATTCCCCTGTTTCAAGGATCAGCGTCCAGACTTCCGCCGAGGATTGAAAAGTGGATACTTCACCTGCAGGGATACGACTACCGTGTGGAGTACAAACCGGACTCGTCCAATCCAGCGGACTACCTCTCGAGGCACCCCAGGGCGGCCACCAAAGCGGAAGAGGAGGATGCCAAAGACACTGAAGAATATGTTTGCTTTGTATCGGAAAGATCCCGACCACTGCCCATGAGTCTCAAGACCATTTGAGAAGCTACCCAGAAGGATGAATGCCTGCAACTGGCCGTAAGCGCAGTCCAATCGAATGACTGGCGCCCCATTCAATCCACCATGACCCGAAGGACGCCACAAGCCAAGACTATTCTGGAATCCTTTGTGCGAGTCAAAGATTAACTTTCGGTCGATAGCAGAAAGTGTCTGCTCCGAGGCCTGCGACTAGTGATACCCTCAAGTCTGAACAAACAGTCAGGGCATGCGCATGTTGCCAGGCAGCGGGCCAACCAGACCGCCCTAACCCAGTCATCACGGAAGAGAACCATCAACGACCCTGGGAGCGAGTGAGTGTAGACTTTGGACACCTCCCAGACGGACGCTATGCTCTAGTAATCATCGATGATTACACAAAATACCCGGAGGTCGATATCGTGGGAAGTCAGACAGCCACGGAGGTCATAACTAAGCTTGAAAAGACCATCACTACCCATGGAATATTCGAAGTGGTGAAGACAGACAATGGTCCACCCTTCCAGGGACAGGAGTTTGCGGACTATCTCAAGGCCAGGGGGATCCAACACCGGAAGGTGACCCCGCTCTGGCCTCAGACAAATGGGGAAGTAGAGAGGGTCACGCGTACTCTAAAAAAAGTGATACGCATTGCGCATGCAGATGGATCACCGCACGAGAGGGCCATATACAGCTTCCTGAGGGAATACCGTCTGACGCCCCATCTCACAACTGAGGCAGCTCCGGGACCAGCAAGCATGGGCTGAGTAGTGCGGGACACCATACCACATCACTCGAGCTGGACCCCGTCTCCGATCGACGCGGGATGGACCCTAGCCAACAGGACCAGCTCCAATAACCACGTCAGTGCCTGCCGACGGGCCCGGATGTCCGCCATTCAAGTGGGAGACAGAGTTTATGTCAAGGACCGGTACCCAGGAAGCAAGTTCCAGCTTCCATTCGAACCTAGGCCTTGGACAGTTGCCCACAGGACCGGCCCCATGATAACCGCCAGAAGAGGAACGGAGGAAGTAACCCGCATTGTCTCATTCTTCAAAAAGGTGGATGCCGGGACTCCAGACCTGCCAGCATCAGAAAACATGGACACATGCCCACATCAACAGGCAGAGGAGGAGGTCCCAGACGGTGATCACGAATCAACCACCACTGGGGACGAGACCTGGTCAGACCAGGGCGCACCTTTCCTGCCGGGAACACCAGTTGCGAGTCCGCAGAGCTGTTCTGCAGGATCCCAGGGGAGCCAAGCCTCGCAGAGGGTGACCCCATCTCTGCCATCATCACGGGGAGAGCACTCCAGGTATGGCCTGTGAGGAAACCCAGCTCCATCCTTCCGGCTGACCGACTTCATTGTGTGACGAATTGGGACTGGAATTCTAGTGACTGGTAATAGATCTATTTTGATCATTGTTTGTTGTTTAATAAAGGTTAGAAGGAATGTAGCGTTCTCCGATCTCCGACGTGAGGTAGCGGTGCAGTCTACCCTCGTCGGAGAAGTTACGCTAGCGCTGGCGCGTGTCGTCATGCGCCAGCTATAAAATAAAGGGGCGTGTCTCAGGGCGAGCAGTAGGGACTACGCAGTAAAAGAGCATGAGTGTCCTGAGTATTTACTGCGGCCGCGGCGCTCACACCAAGCGCGCCAGCGGCCCCCTCCCCCACCACAGTGATACACCATATCTGACAAGTTTTCAAATTACATATGTTATATTTCCATGGTGTAGATGTACTTATGAGTGACATTCTACAGCCACATGTGTGACACTTCGAGTGAGAAGAAGTATTATGAAAACGGCCTCCTGAAAAACCTACATACCTCGCAAACGAGCTATCAAAAGCTGGCCAAAACAGACTTTTGCAAAGCTCAAACATTTTATTTCTGATTCTGCCAAAATTTATGAAAGAAAAATCAGTCACCTGTTCTTTCTCTGGAAATGCACCTAGAATGTGGAATGCTCTTCCACAGGATCTACGAGACAAACAATCATTCTTACTCTACAGAAAAAATCTTAAATTACTTCTTCTCTACAAATACCTAAACACTCTTTCCTAAAATAATCAACTTCCCTTGATACACTTCCCCCCTCCACCATCTTAGAGCCAGAACTTCACTACTCCTCCTACCTCTGAAATAACCTGCCTTTGCTACCGCCGAACTCTTTTGTCAATCCACTACACCATTTATTGTGCATTATTACCATGTATGCATATTACTTTTTTCCTCGAATGTTTTCCCTGTACACATTGCTGTGCAAGCTATGTGAAGCACTCTGATAAAAAAGATTGCATTTCCTACCAATGAACTCAAATTCATCCTTCAATTTAAGTGTGCAGTGCGACTTTACTTTAAATAGTTATTTGAAGGGGAAGACCTCTGCGCAAGCTTGTTCGTTGGTCTCCTAGGTTCGCATGGTGAGCACTATCTCGACATGTGCTCTGACTGAGATGCCAGCTGCCTGCCTGCCTGTCTATGTGGTTACTGCTGGTGAGGCTTTGTCATGCTGGCAGGCTCTAGTTTTTCATCCAAGATCTTTGGAGGAGGCACAAATGAGTCTTGACTGGATGCAGGCAATGTCACAGGTGCGGGTGGGTGGCGCTGGAAGTGGTGCTTTTAATATCTTACCTGCACAGCTGATGTCTGGCCTGGCCAGAGGACTCAAGCTGCAGGTATCGGCACACACATCTCACCTTCTCTTCCTATGTGTGCGCCAACGGCTCAGACAAGGAGCTGCGTAGTCCCTATATGGACTTTGGGGCTCCCTGATTGCACTCCGCTCTACTTCTTCGAAGGCTCAGCAATAAAGAAGCACTGTGACATTTTCAATAAGAATGACATGGGTCAAGGTTTCAAGGCTTTATGTAAAGAATTATTGGGCAAAGCACATGAAATATCATCAAGCAGGTTAGCAGCAAAAACGCATCATATAAATACAAAGAGCTCAGTAAAGTTAAATAGTAAATCCAGCATAGCTTCGCCTTCTAAGAGTGGAAAAATAGGGGATCCATCAATGTGGGAAAAGCAGATCCTTTTGTAGGACTTCAGACAAATGATTTCACACAATGCTACAAGAATAAACAGTTCTCAGGATATGCACCAATGAGAAATAGGCAACAAGAAACATTTTACTACAGAATACATGCAAAGATTCTCTCATAATAATATTACACTGATATGAGAGGCTCCCAGGGTCAATTCAGGTAACATGAACTGCACTATTGCATACAGAGCGGTCTGGGACAGCTAGTTTGTCCTTGGTTAGGTAAATCTTAATTACAAAGGCTGGGAAAGCTCACAATTCTCAGTTAGATCAAAGGCAACAACAATAATGGTCACAGTGTATTGTATGGTGTCATTTAAAAATAGAAGACAGTTTACTTTCGATTATGTTAGCTCAAGCTTGATTTTGAACACATTGGAAGCTTAGAAAAGATAAAATAACGTTCTTAACCCACCGCTGATGATTTCTGAACCATCACATGTACATCTTTATTATAACACAGTGTTCATCAGCTTGGTGTTCTTTTCCTTAGATTATCCTAAATCTTTTTTTTGTGTTGTAGAGTCCACTTTGCATCTCTTTCTGTCAATTCTCTTCCTCTTACTTCCTCTTGTTGTTAGCAACCTCTTATACCCACTACCAAGCTGGTTGCCCGATAAAATTCCTTTGCAGAATTTTAGGTGGAAGAGCACACATGCAACACCAATTAACCAAGAGAGGAGTTAAAAGCAATTTTAGTATCCGTACACCCCCTAACCATTTGACTATCTTAGCAAATCCCCTGCCAATAGATCCAAATACTGAACCTATTATTTCCCAGACATGTCTCTTCCAACTCATTTAGTTCATCCCTTATATTTGTAATGTTAATGAAATAATTATTATCTATGTGCTGAATGCATGCCAAACATTCCCTTACATGGATGACCTTGCAGACTCTGTCTTTCTACCCAAGCAGCAAATCTAATGCAAGGTGGTTCTGCATGAGCATAGCTCTCATACCTAGGAATTCCTTATTAAGGACCTTTAAGGCATCTGCAGTGTTAGCGGCAAGTCTATCTACTAAAGCTGATAACTTTCTAATCTTAAATTCATTTAATGCAACTCCTACTGAGGCTATTAATGTATGCATGCCAACATTTTACTAGAGGAAAGTGGAACATTACAAAAAAAAAATCTGAAGAATGCATTCCTTCTATTGAAGGAGAGGCAATTTCAGGTGGTAGATAGCCAAAATGAAGCCATTTTTGTCTTAAAAGATTGGAAGTTTCCTGCCTGAATCAGGTCTACTGGCATGTATGTTAATACTCCTAAGATATGGCTAAGGATCTGCTTAAAGTGCTGCTTACTTCCTTTTGTGTAATGGTTGAGGGATGAATCTAACTCATTAGTGTGATAGATTCTAGGAAAGACTAAAGCTGCATAACAACTACCTACCCAAGTATGTTGTAACTGGAAATATGCTGATATTCATAATAGATACCCTTGATACTTACCTCTAGTTCTGTAAAGATTTTACCCTTTTCTAGATTACTATGCTCACATTCAATTCAACCCACTAATTTCCTTTACCTTTCCAATAACATGGTCTCTGTTAGCTTTCTTGTTCGCCCTCTCTTCATCAAGTCTTATCCTTTCATTTTGTTCATCTGTAAAGACGCTCTCATCCTTGTTAATTTTGCAGTTTAAATCATGGATGCTTTGGTTAGTAGCGCTCAAGTTAGTCACAGGAATAAATAATTTTATCATATACATTCGCTGATCTCTTAGTTTAGAAGCCTTAAATGAACGATAAGCATGTTTAGTGGACCACAAATACATATGTGCATCAGTTACTATTAGTACATCTTCTAAGGGTTTGTGAACTTAATGGAATTTTGCTGATAGAATAGATTAAAGAAAACAGCACACAGGAAGTAGTATGACAAAGGCAGATGAAAATAGGCAGCCCCCTTAGCTACAGAGGCCGGAAAATAAAAGTAAGCAAAGCAGTCTTCTACTTGTATGATTTTCACATATTCGGCTAACATCTGAAAATAAACAATATAACTATACACACCTTCAGCATGAGAAACGTGTGATGTCTTGACTTACCTCTTTGCACAGGTTGACTAACAACAAGGCTCCCTCGAGCAGTTGGCTGACGAGCCTGGGACCCTGCACCTGCGCGCCTGAGTGGTACTAAACCTGGCAATATTTGGCAGCCACCGGCAACCCCAGAACACGGCCTAATCCCTGCTGATGAGGGGTAAATACCCCGAAACACGTGTCCAGGGATGGCGAAGATAGCGAAGATAGCAGAGAATCGAAAGAATATGCATCGCGGAACACGAACTACACTTACCACAGTCCTTAGGGGCGATCCCGCTGGTGTGTGAGTAGTGTGCGACCCCACCCCCATTTGTAATGTGAAAGCTCCCTCGAGCAGTTGGCTGACGAGCCTGGGATCCCGCATTTGCGTGCCAGAGTGGTACTAAACCTGGCAATATTTGGCAGCCACCGGCAACCCCAGAACACGGCCTAATCCCTGCTGATGAGGGGTAAATACACCGAAACACGTGTCCAGGGATGGCGAAGATAGCGAAGATAGCAGAGAATCGAAAGAAGATGCATCGCGGAACACGAACTACACTTACCACAGTCCTTAGGGGCGATCCCACTAGTGTGTGACCCCACCCCCATTTGTAATGTTAAAGCTCCCTCGAGCAGTTGGCTGATGAGCCTGGGACCCCGCACCTGCGCGCCTGAGTGGTACTAAACCTGGCAATATTTGGCAGCCACCGGCAACCCCAGAACACGGCCTAATCACTGCTGATGAGGGGTAAATACCCCGAAACACGTGTCCAGGGATGGCAAAGATAGCGAAGATAGCACAGAATCGAAATAAGATGCATCGCGGAACACGAACTACACTTACCACAGTCCTTAGGGGCGATCCCGCTGGTGTGTGAGTAGTGTGCGACCCCACCCCCATTTGTAATGTTAAAGCTCCCTCGAGCAGTTGGCTGACGAGCCTGGGACCCTGCACCTGCGCGCCTGAGTGGTACTAAACCTGGCAATATTTGGCAGCCACCGGCAACCCCAGAACACGGCCTAATCCCTGCTGATGAGGGGTAAATACCCCGAAACACGTGTCCAGGGATGGCGAAGATAGCGAAGATAGCAGAGAATCGAAAGAAGATGCATCGCGGAACACGAACTACACTTACCACAGTCCTTAGGGGCGATCCCGCTGGTGTGTGAGTAGTGTGCGACCCCACCCCCATTTGTAATGTGAAAGCTCCCTCGAGCAGTTGGCTGACGAGCCTGGGACCCCGCACCTGCGCGCCTGAGTGGTACTAAACCTGGCAATATTTGGCAGCCACCGGCAACCCCAGAACACGGCCTAATCCCTGCTGATGAGGGGTAAATACCCCGAAACACGTGTCCAGGGATGGTGAAGATAGCGAAGATAGCAGAGAATCGAAGGAAGATGCATCGCGGAACACGAACTACACTTACCACAGTCCTTAGGGGCGATCCCGCTGGTGTGTGGGTAGTGTGCGACCCCACCCCCATTTGTAATGTTAAAGCTCCCTCGAGCAGTTGGCTGACGAGCCTGGGACCCCACACCTGCGCGCCTGAGTGGTACTAAACCTGGCAATATTTGGCAGCCACCGGCAACCCCAGAACACGGCCTAATCCCTGCTGATGAGGGGTAAATACCCCGAAACACGTGTCCAGGGATGGTGAAGATAGCGAAGATAGCAGAGAATCGAAAGAAGATGCATCGCGGAAAACAAACTACACTTACCACAGTCCTTAGGGGCGATCCCACTGGTGTGTGAGTAGTGTGAGATCCCACCCCCATTTGTAATGTTAAAGCTCCCTCGAGCAGTTGGCTGACGAGCCTGGGACCCCGCACCTGCGCGCCTCAGTGGTACTAAACATGGCAATATTTGGCAGCCACCGGCAACCCCAGAACACGGCCTAATCCCTGCTGATGAGGGGTAAATACCCCGAAACACGTGTCCAGGGATGGCGAAGATAGCGAAGATAGCAGAGAATCGAAAGAAGATGCATCGCGGAACACGAACTACACTTACCACAGTCCTTAGGGTTGATCCCGCTGGTGTGTGAGTAGTGTGCGACCCCACCCCCATTTGTAAGGTTAACAGTTGTGTTTAGCGAAATACAGGAAACATTTCCACTCAGCAGATGAACATCTAACATCCACCCAACTATAGAGACAGAAGTGGCAATGGTCAAATTCACAAGTATAATTTTGCAGCGTTGCTGCACCATGTTAACTTAAATCAAACCCACAAAAGCTACTACTTCTATTTGTACCTTATCATCACTACTCTATCTCGGAAGCGACAGGAATTTTTACTCTGTGTGAACCGGGAGCCAGAGGCTCCACAAGCCCTCTAACCATTAGATTGACTCTATTTGACTTTTGTCAGTGGTCTCTTTAAAGTAAACCCCCTATTTTTTTGGGCTAGGGCATAAGCAGGTTCATTAATATCGGTCAAACAGCCATCATATTTTATGTAAATTCTTGCAAAATATGTCCAGTCAGGAATCGAGTGATTGATCTTCCTCTCTCTCCCTTTCAGATCATTTTGATTCTGTTAGGGCTGAACTCTCACCTTCAGGGTCTGGAAGTTACTTCTTCTCTAACTCACTAACCTCTCTTATGGTTTCTGGTCTTATCATGGCTGTTAGGAGTCTCATTTGCTTAATTTTTGTCTGTTGCCACCCATCCTCTGTTGATGCATGATTCTTGGAGGTGCGTGTGATCTCTGCTTCAGGTGACAGTGATTCACTTTCAGAGGTGAAGTTTTCTCTGGCAATTCCGCTGATACCTGAAAACCTGACTGCGGCTGATTTGACTCAGCTCTCCACGAGATCTTGCTGTCTCTGTGAATTTGTATTCTTAATCCGGTGCTTAGTTTTGCAGTCGTCACTTGAATGACATTTCACCGAGATTGCTCTTTGGCTGACTGCAAGCTCTCAAACAGGCTTTCTTCTTTCTACGCCTAAGAAACTTTGAAGGTACGCAGACTTGAGGAGTTTGCGGACTTTGGATCCACTTCTTCCTCTTCTTATCTTCTTACCTTACCCTTTTTGTGTGCGAGGCGTGTATCCAGTTCAGCAGACCAGCGCATTTTATAGTAGTGTTGGTGACCAGGATCACCTGGTATGGGCCTCTCCAACACTCTTGTAGGCAGACATGCTTCTTCACATGAACCCAATCGCTGGAGTTCACGTCATGACCTGGAGACTCTCGTCCAGCTTCAGTAGCAGCTTAAAGCTGATGAGAGCTAGAACGCACCACATCAGCCAATCCAATGCAATATTTGAGAACCATATCATCTATGATATTCACAAGAGCAGCAGCTGCTGGAATGGAAGCAATTTGCTTGGCCCAACTCATCAACATCTTATACTGAGACAATTCTGTCCATCTATAGGGTGAGCTTCGAATACTCATAAATACCTGAGGAAGGGCATCGAGCCATATAAGAGATGTGGATGCACATGTCTTGACCAATTGTGCCTTGATAGTTCACTTCAGTCTCTCTATTATGCCTGAAGCTTCTGGTCTGTGACTGAAATTAAATATCTGCTCGATCCCTAAAGCTGCGCCTAGCAATTGCATTACTACATTATTGAAATTACTTCCTTGGTCTGATTCAGGATGAACTGGCATCTCGAAAGCCGACTTACTTCCTGCAATAGCCAGCTGATGACTGTCAGACTGTCACATCTAGTGAGATATGACTCCACCCAATGAGAAAATAAACATACAATAACAAGGATGTACCTTAGCTGATTACATCAGCGCATCTCCAGCAAAATCGCACTGGAGATGGTTGAAGGGACCATCAGATTTTCCTAGATGGCTCATGGTCCCTACAACCTTTTTGCCCACATGTTGCTATTGGCAGATTACACAGCACTGCTACTAGTTATCCACCATGGATCAAAAGTACTGATTGTGACAAAATTGCTGAAAGGTCGACACCATCCCGTTCCCTCCTCACATGTGTTGGTCCATGCATTTGTCTTACCATAGCAGGTTGGATAGATTCAGGGAGGACAGGCTTTTCATCACTGGATACCCTGATGTCACCAGCATCCTTTACACATCTCATCCTTTCCCACCTGGCCTTTTTGATTTTTCTGGTAGTGTGTTGTACTTCTCTTAGCTCATTGAAAGTCTGTGCAGTGTTTAACAACATGTTAGTCACAGTTTCGCCCTCAGCCTTACACAGCTCATTCATGTGAAAAGTGCTGGACTCAAGAGCACAATATCGGGCAATCTCATCTGCATAGCGGTTACCTCCAGTGACAAAGTTGTTGCCACTCCTATGTGCTGCACATTTCACCATGGCAATTTTTTTAGTAACTGAATGGCTTCCAACAGGTTGGACACATTCAGCCCATTCCTGATGGGGGATCTGGCAGACATCATAAATCCTCTCTGCGACCATAACTGCCCAAAGTTAAGCACAATGCCAATTCCATACTGGTTGTCAATCTAACTGATAACTTCCAAGCCTTCTGATATAAACAGGCTGTGGTTAATTCTGCTGCCTGTGCAGACGTTGAATGGCACAGGTGAGAGGCTTCCACAACCCCGCTTAGGGTGTGCACGGCATGTGCAGCTCTCAAAATGCTGCGCCAACCTCTCAAATAAGACCCATCTACAAACAGCGTGTGCTCAGATTCAGGAAGGGGGACATTCGATATGTCAGGTCTTGGGTTGGCGCACAACTCAGTAACACTAACACAGTCATGGTCAAAATCTCCCTCTTTGTTTCCCTCTGCGGTGGGTAACAGAGAAGTGGGGTTTAAGGTATTAATCTCCTGATAGAAATGTTCTCATCAGCCAAAATGATTTAAATGGTTCAAAATGGTTAAGCGGCTGTTGGTCATATGTTGCGTGCGGGTACGAGTCATAAGCATTTCGATCCAATGTAGGACCATTACCTTGAGTGAATAACCCCCTGACTATTTATAAGGTTTTCTTAATGCTTAGGCTTACAGCTGCAGGCACCTTGAGACAACCAGGTAATGCTGCACCTATGGTAGCAAGATTCGCTGAAAAACACCCGATGGGGTGCCTAGTCTTTCCATGAGCCTTTGTCATCACAGAGAAAGCACGCCCATCTCCCTCATGACAAAAGAGTACAAACTCTTTGGTGTAGTCCCCATTCCAAGAGCGGGTGTGCTGCAAAGTAAATTATTCGGCTCTTGGAAGGTTTCCATGCTATCATCATCCTTTGGTACCGGGTCATTGATATCAGTGTGCATCAGCCTCAGTAGAGGCTTTGCCACAATGGAAAAGTTTGGGATCCACTGTCGGCAGTAGCCAACCATGCTAAAATACATTCCTACTTCTCTGTGTGTGGTCAAGAAGTTCGTGTTAAGGACTGTTTCAATTCATTCATGGGACACTAGCCTGAGTCCCTTGTTGATCTGATGTTCCAAGTACAAGACCTCATTCTGACAGTACTGTAATATTTCTGGGGAAACTTTGTGCCTGTTTTCAACCAAATGGTTGAGCAAAGCAATAGAATCTTTCCTACAAGCTTCTTTGTCATCGATGCAGTGAGTGAGTCATCAATGTACTGGATCACAGTATGTAAGCTGTTTCTAGGTTCTTTTTAAGTATCTGGTTGAAATAGGATGGGCTCTCTGTATACCCTTGGGAAGAGCAACACCACACAAGAGTTTTCTTTTGGAACCCAAACGCGAAGAGAAACTGGCACTCTTCATTAAGGGGAACTGATGAGAATGCCTGGCAAAGGTCAATGACCGTGAACAAGCCCGCTTCTGGGGGAACTTGGAACAGGATCACAGCAGGGTTCAGTACCACATGATAGCATGGAGCGAGAATTTGGTTAATTGTTTGGAGATGCTGCACTATCCACTTTTTGTTTGCTTTTTTGCAAAGCCATTATCGAAGAGTTACATGGACTCTGTATGACTTCCTTCAAAATGCATTTTTCTATCATATTCTAGATGACAGGCGTTATCCCTGCAATGGCTTCCAGGGACTGCTTGTACCGGCGTGTTTGAGGAAATATCACGTTAGGCCGAAGGGTTACGTTTAGGGCCTTGGCACCCTTAATCAACCCAATTTCTTTCCCGGTGAAATCTTGCACATCTTCACTAACTGTCTCTCTCAAATCAGTAGGTAAATCTTCTTAAGTAATGACCGGATATAACCTGACTACAGATTCTGTGTCTTGTAATTTAAATTCTGTGTGTGCTGCTTGGATCTCTAACCCTACTGTGTCTTAAATACTATAGATTACGCAATTGAGCTTGCAGAGGGGATCCCTCCTTAGCAAGTTCACAGGGCTTGAATCACACACAACAATCTGGTAATGCTCTCTGATGTCTCCAATTGTTACTTGAACTGGGGCACTGATCTGATTCATACGCTGCGGATTTGTAATTCCGACAACTTGGACTTCTTTTCCTGAGAGAGGTATGTTTGGGACCTCAACTGTCCTAACGTTCGAGAAAGTGGCTCTGGTGCCTATCAAGAAGGACACAGGATGTCCGTTGACCTCTCCATATACATCTGTGCCTCTATAATCCACTTCCAGGACTGTGCCAAGTACGCACTCCTCCTCCCCCTCACGCACTGTCATTGGGACTGTTCAAAGTCTGTGGAACGCCCAAACATTATGGGAATCAGGGCAGTCTGAGACGTGAATGGGTTATGGTGAACTGTGTGGCTCAGTTGGAAGTGGGGATTTCTTCCTTGCATCTGTACAGGCCTAGGGGGATTCTGGGGCATGCTTAACTTTGGGACCTTTGAATTTTGCAAAGGGAGTCTGGATACTGGGGGAGGTTCTCCCTGCACTGTGAGGTTTGGATCTAGGGCATCGATCATTGCTCTATCAAGATTGTAGCAACATTCCCACTTCAAATGCCCAATCTTGTTACACATGTGACAAGGGCTGACCTTCTATAAAGTACTTATATTACTTCCAGGTGCACTTCCTCGACCTCATCCCATTCCTGGGGCATTCCGTCCATAAGCCATCGAGCCTTCTTGCATATTTATTACTGTACTGACGTCAAAGTCAAGTCTCTAAATTGGCAATTTAGGTCCCCTTTCTCCTCCATTTGGTGCCCACTGGGTCTGTGCAATCATGAACCTTTTTTTAGAACCTTACGTTTAGTCTCTAATATATCACTGCAATATTTTGCATATTGTAGGATCTCATCCAGGGGTTTACTCTGCCAGCAAAGAACACATTGTATGATCTGACTCATAATTTCATATTGCAGTTCTTGCCTGAAACCCTACCATGTTATCTTTGAGTGGGTCTTTCAGACCTCTATGCTCCCTGTACACCTGCATTAGCCTTTCAAAGTACACATGCACAGATTCCTTGGGTTCTTAAGATGTTCGTAAAATTTTGGGCCAACTCACCTCCTTTTGGGGAATGTTAGTGTTAGTCTAGGTCATTAATGACTGTATCCTATAGGTCTTGACCAATGGCAAATAAGTATCTGTTCCTGCTACTCTATGGGATTCCTGCGTCAGCTGCTTCACTGCTCACATTACGCTCACAGGTCCTTTAGGACTGTCATTTCAAACACCACATCCAAATCCTCTCATAAAACCATTGAAATTGTAACTATCTGATTCAGCTGAATGTACCACTTATCAGGATTTTCCCATAACCCGGGGAGAGAATTTATGAAATGGAAAAGTTCTGTCCAAGACCATGGGACATGCACAAATGTGCTTCCCTGTACTTCCCTTGAAGGGCATTTCTTTGCTAGCGCCCTTGTATCTTCTCCCTCATCCTCCTTCGTGACTTCCTTTTTCCATTTTACCATGACCCTCTCCTTCTTGCACCACAAGTCCCTGAATGTTTCCGTCTCACTCCAATCCCTGATGTTCTCAATCAACTCCCTTACATGCTTTCTTAGCCCTCTCATATTCAGCAGCTGCAACTCATTGTCACCCATCATCATCCTGACATTCTTTCTCAACTTCTTTTTTGTGTCAAATTAAATAAAAAGAAATCCGTCACTCTGTCCATCTTTCCATAAACCTATTGTACCTCCCTCACAGCTTCTTTGCTCAAGTAAAGTAGCTCACTATCATCATGGTGTCCTAGGAAGTACATTCCTACATTATCATTAACAATTTAATCAAACTCAGCTTTCATTTGGGTGACATTTAGTTTTTTCGGGGTCTGTCCCTTACTATGGGGGTTGACCAGTATAATGGCAGTAGCCGTGAAGATTTACAAACAGTGTCTCCCTAGGCTGAAGTTTCATGTCATACATTCTCTGTCTTAAATGATACATTCTTGGAATTTTAAAGGTTCTGCCCAATAGGAATCGTAATTCCCTATCGTAGGAAATATATGTGTTAATTGGCTAAGCCACATGCACATGTGCAACCCTTTTTTTGCAGCCATTTCCTTAGCTGGTGGGAATTTCTCTTCCTTATTTACATCTTTCTCTTTTTCCAAAAAAGGTATCTCCCATTCTGATAGTTTTCAGTCAACCCTATCTAAGTCTCACAATCTCTCTGTACAATTTTGTTCACGATCTGCCTCCCAGTGACAGCGTGTCTCTGTCAAAGGTGACCCTGTTGCAGTGAGGCTTCAGTGTCAGCTAGTCAATCCGAGCTGCAGCACATGATGTAAACACCTGACTACTGGGGCTGGGGTGCAATTGTCACATTTAATAGGCTTCAATAAAGAGGATTGAAACTCATGCACAATACTCCTGAGGCATTTGATTGGTTGTTTAATCTTCAAAATTGGACGACAGCATATTGTTTGGAATTTCTGTACTGCTGCTATTTGAGCAAAATTGATCATATAATTATATGCTCCTTTTCATGTTTTTTAATTTTGAATTTTCTGTGACCACAAAGCAGTGGGGTCACGATAAGTTGAGCATAGGCAAGATATAATTACAACACGATTTTACACTAGTGCGACATTCGCTGACCCAGACTGCTAGTGCTTCTCAAATGTATTTCTAATTTATGTATGTAAATGCTCCAAAAGAGAAATCTTGGCAAGATTGAAGAATGAAATTCCACACATTCTTCTTGTGTTCTTGGGAACTATAGGAAGGGCCTGAGCATCATCTTAATTAACTTAATTCAGCAAGCTTCACTGCATGCCTTGAGACGCAGGTGATTCCTTTCTGGATTATGGCCATAACAGGGCAAGTTTGCACATGACTGATCCTTCTAAATAGCCTCTGAAAACAAGTAAAACATGTTTTAAAGCTTTTTCTTTGAGCTAACTCTTTCTTACTCTCTCCCAATCATCTAGTAAACAAATGTAAGATCCTCGCAAAGACTGCTGGATAAAGATGATGATCCAGGTCGCTAAAGGCTTCACACCGCTGCTTGTGTTTATCTTAATTTATTGCCTGATGTAATGATGGACACACACACACGGGCACTAGGACCTGCCCGAGGGAGAACGAGGGCGGGCGGATAGGGAGGAGCCAGGGACTGGGGATGGCAGTTAGCCGACGAACCAGGAGGAAGAAGGACGTGCAATAAATACGCTACCCCCATACCCTGTGTCCGTGTCTCTGTGCCAGTAAAGACACTACACCACTCTGTCCTTCGGACAAAATAGAAATAACAGCTACTAGCCCCCCCCCAAAGGAACCACCATGTTTTGAGCCCCGGGAGAGAGGAATTAGCCAACCCTGGGTCGATCTCTTCAACTTTATGCTTTATGCATGTAATAAATGAAAAATCAATAAATCTCATCAAAAATACTATAACTGCTTCCTCTACAACTTATGCCACACAGTAATTAAATTCAAAGTCCGCCACTGCATTCCACCACAATGCACCTACTGCAAGTCCTAAAATGCACTCATTAAGGCTCATTTTTCGTCACAGGAGCATAAGTCCCTCTTGATGATCATGTTGTCCTTCATCGGGTTACCGCTCCCTCATCCTCTGGAGCCAGGATAAGGTCGAGGTGGAACCACCTGAACCATGTAGTTACAGTATTCGGTTCTATATTCGAATGGTTTCATTTAATGCTGATGGGATCCATTCAGAACCATCAGCTCTGCTATTAGATCTCTTGGCGCCCACATTTGTATCACCCTGTCTAACCCTGTGCGCGCCAATGGCTCAGACCGAGAGCGGTGTAGTGCCTTTATGGACTTTGGTGCGCCCCTATTGGGCCCATCTCCACTTTTTCCAAGACTCTGTAATCAATTTTGACAGTGACATTCTCAATAAGAAAGGCAGACATGGGTTAAAGTTTCAGAAAAAGTACATGAAATAGCATTGAGCAGGGTGGCAGCAAGAATACAGATTATAAGTACAAAGAACTCAGTAAAGTTCAGTGATAAATCCAGGTCAGGTTTGCCTTCAAGAGAAGGGAAATGGAGGATCCATAGACATGGCATTAATGCACAGTATTCAGGATATGCACCAATGAAAAACTGGCAACAAGAAACATTTTACTCAGCGGCGGCCCCTCCATTAGAACAGATGAGCGTCACTCCCCTGCTGCCGGCGCCGCCGCAACGGAGAAAAATAAAATGGTAATAAAATACATTTATTACCATTTTGTTTTTTCTTTTCCAAGGCCGAGCCCTGTTTGGGGGCGTGGCCACCGCTGCTGACTGGCAGCAGGGAAGTGGTGCTCACTCCACCTCTTTACACTGCCAGGTCATTTTGGCCGGCTGTCTTGCGATGGCCAGCCTGACTTGCGCCGTGTAAACCTCTCCACCTCGCTGTCTAAGACAGCAAGGTGGAGAGCAGACACAGGCCCCTATTGCCTCGAGGAGCGTCGAGGCAGCCTGCTCTAGCCAATCCTGGTACTGCTTTGATGCTTCTCATCTGCAGCATGAAAGCAGCCACAGGATTTGTGTGGGGAATTCCATTGCTGCAGTCAGAGCGCTGAGGGACTCCCGAGGACTGGACTAGGCAAGCCAGTAGAGGTCAGGGCATTCCTATTTTTCATTTTAACCCCTTCGCTGCTGGCCCGTTTTCGCCGCTGTGCGGTAAACAAACGAACAGGGCGGGGGTTCGTCACCAGCATGCAAGGGGTTAATTTATTTTCAGCCTCGCCTCCCACTTCAGAGCTGTCAGTCATAGTTCATTATGAACACTGTTTATAACGAGCCATGAATGACAGCCACATGCGGCTGGTACCCTAAATATTTGGGTGGTTGCCCTACCAAATGTCTAGGGTACCAGCTGCCACTGATTTTACTACAAAACACATTTGAAGATTTTCTCATAATACTATTACATTGGATTCAGAGGGTCCCAGAGGCAAATCAGGTAACATGAACTGCAACATTGTATGCAGAGCGGTCTGGTACAACTACTATGTCCTTGGTTAAGTACATAGTAATCTCAAAAGCTGGGAAAGCTCACTATTCTCAGATTAGAGCAAAGGCAACAACAACAACAATGGTCTCATGGGTTTTCTCCGTTAATTATACTATGAAATTAGATAGAGTTAATATGGCGAAAAAGACCCCTACGAACAACAGGGGAAATAGGCTGGATTTTTGGCACCGGCGTGATGCCTGGATTTCCTCCTGCTAAAATTAACAGCTTGGTCCAGTGATTAAGCCTTTACACTTTATATACTTTACCTCCCTGGTTCTGAAGAGCGCCCAGGAATCAGAACATCTATTCAGTGAGGTTCTGTGTAAAGCACCACCAAGTAGCTACAGAGTGCTCTAGTTGGTACCTTCGAGACGGAGATCATGGGAGCAATGCAATAGCTCTGTTTCTACTCATTGGCGAACGAGGACCTTATTTCTCTAAAAAAACAACAGTAGTGTAGTGCTGCATCATTTCAAAATGGTAGACAGTACACTTTCGGTTACATTAGTGCAAGCTCGATTTCAAACACATTGGAAGCTTGGAAAAGATAATGCAACATTCACACACGCTGCCAGGAAAACAATACCCTCCCAGCAGAATTTCCTCCACAGCACAAAGAGCACTGTGTGGGGCCCAGGGCTGCATGAGGTGCCATTGTTGTTGCTCTGGCAGAGGACGCTAAAAGGAAAAAAACAACGCTTCCGCACGCCACCTCAGTTTCTGCTTGGGCCAGTCATCGCCGGCTCACCACTGCCATTTCATAGTAGGGTGCTGCCTTGCCAGAAAACAACAGGTCAGGTGCTGCCCTAATCTATGTTCTGTAGAGACATAGGGTAATTCAATTGTGTTGTTTATGTTTTTCACCCACAATTGTCATTGAGGCAGAGCACATGGTCTGCCCAGAGAGATTTAGAGGTTCATCTGGGCTCTGCTTGATTGAACAGAAGCAGCCTGCCTTTAACCAATACTTGTTCGCCATAAGTTGGCAGGGTATGCTCAGACGTGAGTCCCTTGCTCACTTTGCCACTGGATTCAAGCAAGCCGGGCTGAAGACGGCTGAAATGCCAGAAACCGGTCCTCGGAAGCTTGTTTCCAGTCCAGGGACGGCATGGCTTGGCAGTTCGGGCTGGACTGTTCCCATGAGGCACAGGGTCAGACTGATTTGCATATGGCCATGTCTGAACTGGGGTGGCAGAGTGGGCTAAAGAACGGTGATGGATTAAACCCAGATCTGTTGACTGGGTGTGAGTGTTTGATTGGTTCAGATGATCCGTCCATCACCACCCCCTTTTGTACTGCCTTTAACCAATGGCACTATAACAACACAAACACCAGCACTCAGCCCTGTGTCAGCAAATTTAAAGTGAGACGATTTGGTAAGAGGCAGGCTCCGGGCAACAGCAGCCGGGGCACTGCTTTCTTATGTAGCTTCATTCAGCACACCTTTTTATACCCGGGTGGTCCTGGTGGTGCTATTATGCATGACTAATGCTTTTTAGTGCAGTGATTCGGACACCAGCAGTAAAATGACTTAGTCTAAACTCAGATGTGTGGCACTTGGCAGGGCTGAAACAACATTATCGTACATCGACAGAGTGCCACCCTTGCCGAGAGACTGTGGCCTGTGCTGCTCATCAGTGTATACTGACCCAATTGCCTGTGGTATGTCTGTGCATATGATAGTACACTCTTAACTGCTTAATGACAGACATTTTAGGAGACTGAAGACATGGATCCTCTCACAATATCACTGACTGGATTTGTGAGGGTCTTCTAAGCCAGGACCAGAGGTTCAGATTATACTTCTCTTTCTTAACTGTCAAAATACATCAGCCAAAAACAACTATTTATTTTTATTTTACAAAGTTTAAACACAAACTACAAATCCCATGAGCATGAGTAATAGCAGCACTCTCTCCTCCACTCCCAGGGTGCTACTATCCTCAAAACTGTGCAACACCATCTTTCTGCCTCTTTCTTTGTTGATTGGCAGTCATGATAAGTGTCTCTTAGTTTTGATCACATATAGCTGATAATGTACTCACTGATATTCAATTTGTGTTTCAGTATAAAGGACATACTGTATTTCTGTATGTTGCTTTGATGTTTCCTTCACATATTGATCACTGGAGGTAGGTTGGCTCTGGCCCAGATGTACATGCATATCTGCCCCCTAACTATGCCATAGTCAGGAAGGACAGGGGCCACAAAACTGGTGGGGGCAGAGGCATCATTTTAAAAAAGGATTTCCAGTGTAAATTTCGAGTCTTTAACATTTACGAACTGTGAAGCAGCATCTTTCAAACTGGCCTTAACTCCGAATTTTACCCTCTCTGGAATACTTGTATACCGTCCACCCGTGCCCTCCGCTCCTTGGGCCTCATCCTTTCCCAGCCTTATAACCCCCCTACTTATCAGCTCTGCCAATTTTTCAATTCTGGGCGATCTAAAGCTACACCTGGATGACGCAGCATGCAAAATCATCACAAATTTCATCTCTGATTTGGCAGGCTTAAACATAAACTTACTCAATTCTGGCCCCACACACGGGGCAGGCCACTTACTAGATCTTATTCTCTCCAACATCCCCAGCATTTTCTGCTCCTCTGCGCTCCCCCTATGTTGGTCGAACCACTTTATCACCGGGTTCATTTTGGTACCCCCTGTGTTCGCTTCCCCCTCCTCAAGGACATTAACAAGAGATTGGAAAAAATTTGACCTGACTGCCTTAAACAAAATTTTGTGCTCTAACTTGCCCATCACCAAAGATAGGGTGAATATGCTTTATGACACTGTGCAAAAATGGCTCCTTGATGCCATTGACACCTGTCTTCCTCTTTCTTAAAAAAGGGTCAATAATCATCGCCCCCCAGAGCCATGGTTTACTGACACTCTCAAAATAGAGAAAGTCAAATGTCAAGAGTTGGAACATAGATGGAGAAGGAATTATGCGCCTGAGTCTAAAATTATTTATAAAAGGCCAAAAAATGTGACCATAATCTCTGTAAATCTGCCCGTGCTGAGTATGTTTCAATAACTATCTCTGATGCCATAAACAACACAAAAACACCTTTTAGCATGGTAAAGGAGCTCGCTGGGTCTGCTACCCTAGCTATGCCCCCCCACTCAATAAACGACTTTTGAAAAAATTTCTTCTATTTTCATTCTGATTTGATCATGATTCATGGGTTAAATCGAACAAATCATTTATGTTACTTCTAATGTGACAAAGTACATTTAAAATCCATAACAGACTTTAAAACCAATGCTTTCATTTGTTAGAAGATGGAGGTTCACAATTACATAGAAATAACCTAACATTGCCCACAAAAGTAACTAAACCATCATTATGGTAGCTGGTAGCATTCCTGGATAAATCTATTTATACAAAAGATACTTATGAGTCCTTGTGGTTATTAAGAGAATTATCTATAGTCTCATGATTGACGCATACCGTTAAAATAACATGCTAAAACCCCTTTTATTCGCTGTAATCAGAATCCAAGAATATTATTAGATGTTAAAATTCAGATACCCAAATCACATACAGAGCTATTAAAAATATAAACAGAAAATTCCATATAAAAACCGGAGTCAAAAACAATATATGCCCACATCATGTGACTATTATATGTAAAAACCTATGTAGGGAAAGGAAGCAGCTGAGATTTTACGACAAATTTATCTTATATACACAGAATATATACAAACAATACATGTATATATATCGGGGAGATTCATAAAAATGTGTGAAAAACATATTCTTGATTCAGGCCATTTGGAGCGCAGGCCGTTTGGAGCTCTGGAGTCCAAATTTAAAATATATCTGATTTCCGGCTGTTTTACCATCCACTCATGATTGCCACCTCTTGTTTGTTTAGGAATTGAATCAAACACAACGTATTTAATACAATTCGGGTTGCTGTTATGCCTTGCAGCAAAATGGCGAGCAACAGGGTATGTTTGGTCAACATTAATAATGGCCCTCAAATGTTGGAAGATCTTTTTATGGACTTGCAGCTTGTCACTCCCTACATATTTCAATCTACACTCACACTTCAGAACATATACAGCATATTCAGTTTTGCAACTGAATATGCCCTTGATTTTTGAGGTTTCTCACTAAAGGGTATGGTGTATTATTGATGTTGTTACCAAATCTGCAGCCCCTACATGTACTGCACTTATAAAATCCAGTTCTAGGTTGTAGCCAACTCTTTTTATCCACCTTCTCAGGACTTCTTTTCACTAAGGCATCCCTCATAGAGAGAGCCTTCCTGAATGATATGGATGGTGCTCTTGGCAGAATGGGCCCTAGTGTGGCATTACCCTAACTAGTGGCCAATGTTTTCTCATAATGGCTCTTAATTGTTACTCCTAGAGTGCCAGGAGGCGCCAGGAGGTGGACAAAAGGACGCTTGGGCTCCCGAGATACGGGAGCTCAGTTTAAAAAAATTCCGACCACCGCTGAGAGTCAGCTCTTGAACTTACCTGCTGGGGCACCTCTGGGGAAAGCAGCCGCCACTGCCGAGAGTCACCGGGGGCCATATTATTGCGGACGGACACCGGAGGGGAGGAGGACTACACCTCCCAGCGTCCCTAGCGCCGCGCACGCCCATCAGAACACCAGGAGGCGGATAAAAGGAACTTTGACCTCCCACGGCCTGGGACGCGCGCGGGCAGCGCCGGGACAAGGGCGGGGCCGTCTTAGGCCGTCCGAGGCCGGAGGAGGCTGGGCCGGGCCACCCCTCTAAGAAGCTGGACTTGGTACTTCTTTTATTAGTCTCGTGGTACTGTTTAAATTTAGTATGAATAAGAACAATACCCCTAAAAGCAGGTCCATGGTAGGGAACTTAGATGCCTTTTTGTTAAGGGCAGAAACCGTTCTTAACCACAAAATTGCGCACACTGAGCGAAGACTGTCTCTTGAACCCACTCTCCCGCCCAGTAGACTCTCTCTGACACCTACGGTGCTGGCATCGAATGTAACAGTCAATTATGAGTCCCCTTCTTTAATTGCTGGTTCTCCAGGTCAGGTGGGACTAGATTCCCCTTCAAGTGCTATTTTAGTATCGTCACCAGGGCATAACAATGCAAGCTCGCACGTAATTACTAGAGGGCAAAAGGCGAAATCTAAACGCAATCAGATAATTAATGAAGAACCCCACATAAATATGTCTAAAGGGAAGGTTAATCCAAATCAACGTAAAGCTGTTGCTTACCATCCAGGAAGGAAAGGAAAAGGGGTACAAATACAGGCGGACCCAAGGGCCACACAGTTAGCAATCTTGATCGAAATAGTCCAGGTAAACCTGAGGAGGATGAGAATTTTTGGGGAAGAATGGAGACATTGATGTTAACTCTTTTAGAGCCTATGCACTTAAAAATCACTACCATCGAAGCCCGTGTAGCTAAAATAGAGGAGATGATGAATAACACCTGTCAACTGCCCAGAGGGTTCATTCCAGCATACCAGTTCCTCCGCCCCTGATAAAATGATAGATAATCCCAATGGTATGACTTCAGTTATGGCTAACCCCGGACAATCAAAAAGCAGGGAGGCTAATACCATACTAGAACACAATAACCCAGCGCGTAATAGGGGAACCGGTGAAGCAAATCCAGAATGGCCAAACGGGGGGGGGGGGGGTATCACTAATGGTAACATCAATAGTGATATAGGCAGAAACCAACTTGGCCAAAGGGAAAACCCAGACAACAATTCAATAACTTTAAATTTATCATCAGAGGCCACGCCATATACAGTTGTTTTAGCTAATGTTCCAGTTTTACCCCCCAATGTTTTTGAACACTGGTCAACGCTGAGGAACAAAGAATTGGACTACGCGAATGCAAGAATAGACCTCTACAAATTTTGCAGAAAGGTCAAACTTAAGAAATACTTCCTGGAGAAAAAACCCTCACCTGGGAACCGGCAAAAGGAGAAAATCGATCTATCACCAATCTTGCAAAAAGATCTTCCAGCATTAAAAACTTTAACCTCCCTAGACACAGATGTGTCCCCCAATATAGAAGACACACAAGACTCCATAGTGTCGGATATGGAATTTTGTAACACAATTGGGGTGGCAACAAATAGAGGAGGAGAGAGTGGACTTAAAAAACAGTCCAGATACTGCCCACAACTACCAGCTGGTAACAAAATTGACCTGTTTCAAGAGATCATGGTGGAGGAAATCACAAGGATGGCATCAAGACCAGCCAATAATTCGACTCAAAACAAGAACATAACCTACAAAAAAAAGAACTGGAACCTGACACCGAATGAATATAAAGCTATGTCAGAATTAAAAAATGATCCTACCATAATCATCAAAGCCTCTGACAAAGGGGGTAACGTTGTAATCCAAAACACCTTGGATTACGTGGAGGAAGCCAACCGTCAGTTAGAAGTCAGAGAACATTATCAACTGATGAAAGAGAATCCCATTGATAAATGGATGGAAGAATATCATAACCTCCTGCTAGCATGGAGAGATAGAGAACTGAACTTTGAAGAACTTATGTACCTTAAAACAGAGAACCCCATCACGGCAACAATTTACTTTCTGCCGAAAGTGCACATGTCGATAAACAGACCACCCGGAAGACCCATTGTTAGCTCAATTGGATCTCTCTTAGAATCAGCTTCAAGATTCATAGACATCTTCCTGATGAACTACGTAATGAAATTACCCTCCTATCTACGTGATACCATGGACTTTGTAAACAAACTGAAAAACATGGAATGGGAGACGGGTTTTCTTATGGCAACCATCGACGTTTCCTCGCTCTATACATCCATACGACATCAGGATGGTGTAGATGCTGTAAATTCTTTTTTGAAGGAAAGATCAATAAACTTCCTGGAACATTCTGCCATGTTGATCGAGATGTTGACCTTCTGCTTGACACACAACATTTTCCTCTTCCAAGGCAATCTCAATCTACAACAACAGGGGACGGCAATGTGAACATCTTTTGCCCCCACATATGCAAATTTACTGATGGCCGTCTGGGAAAAAGAGGTTCTACTAGAAGAGAACAAAAAACATCAGAAAATAAAAAGTTGGTATCGATATATCGACGACCTCTTTCTAGTATGGGACGGAAATCAGACAGAGTTACAGACCTTTATAGACTCCCTAGAAAATAATCGGTACAATCTACACTTCACCTCAACCATCAGCAACACCAGTGTGATTTACTTGGATGTAGAAGTGGAGATATGCAACAACAAACTATGCACTAAAATGTACCGCAAACCCACATCCTGCAACAGCATTCTCCATGCCAACAGCGGTCATCCTTCTAATTTAAAATGGAGCATACCCTATGGAGAAATGCTAAGGGCCAAAAGGAACTGCTCTGAAGAAAAAGATTTGAATGTGGAAATAGAAAGAATGTTTGGTCGTTTTCTTTCTAGAGGATACCCATTGGAAGTCCTGATGACAGCAAAATCTCGCATGCATCTAAAGGATAGAGCGGATCTCTTGATCTCTCGGAAAGAACAAGCACAAATAACGGAAGGTCAGGACAAATCGGAAAGAAGAAAATTGGAGGAGTCAGGGAACAAAACACATCTCATTATGGACTTTAACAATCAGAGTCAGAACCTTAAGAGGGTGATAATGAAAAATTGGGAAATTCTCCTGCTGGATGAAACTCTTAAGGAACATCTAACACCCTATCCGAGCATCACCTATAGGAAAACAGCGTCCTTAGGAGATATTCTGACAAAAAGTCACTTTGAGATTAAGCCGAAGGAGAAAACGTCTTGGCTGAACACACCAGGGTTCTGGAAGTGTGCAAAATGCAAAGCCTGTGAGCATAGACAGAACATCAAAGAATACACACTCCAGAGTGGCAAAATTGAAAAAATCACAGATCACATCACATGCGATTCAAAATTTGTAATTTATAGACTCAAATGCCCATGTGGAAGAGACTATATCGGGAGCACAATTAACAAATTGAAACTGCGAATCCTACAACACCTGCGTGCAATCAAAAACAATGACCCGAATTATCCTATGGCGAAACATTTTAATGAACAACACCAAGCAGACTGTAGCAAATTAACATACTCAGGTCTAAAAATCGCCAAAATATCCGAGAGAGGAGGGGATCGCACTTTAAAGTTAAGAAAGATGGAAAGCAGAATGATTCTCGGCATGGGCACGGAATTCCCATACGGACACAACTTGGACGCAGAACTATATGTCCATCTGGAAAAGTAACTAAATAAATGTGATCAATGACAAATCTTAATAATCCAATCTCTCAATTAGCATTGTCTGATTAAGAACTCATATTTGTCAACAAAACTGCAAGCCCCAGAAAATACAGATATCCTAAGGAGGAATTAATTGAATCCGAGGGAGCGGACTGATTCACTCAGTTAAAATATAGGACTGGTAAGATAAAGGAAACATCAGATGAAATGTACCTTATGGATTTGATCACCTTTTGTGCAGGAATAGACTCCCCAAAAACTAAAAAGGACAAACATCTTTAAGGGAGGACAAATCTACTTTAGAATATAAACCTTGGATGAAAAAAGATAATATAACAAACAGAAGAAAATAAGAAAGAGAAAAGTCAAGGAAATATCAATAGAAAGCTTTTTTCAGACATTTGCACATATTGGATTGATCAATTATTGTAATCCTAATAGGTTATAATCTAGAATGAACTCTTGCAGTCCCTTAGCAACTTTTGTAACAATTGTACTTTACAAACATATTTGCCTGAGAGAACCACTTATCTCCTCAAAATGAACTCCTTAAAATGAATTCTAGAAAAGAACTCTTGAAAAAGAACCCTCATAATGAACTTGGGATATGTATTAGAATCACACCTTGGTCTATGAAAAATGTCAATGTGAATGAAAAGCAGAATTTTATTTGAGTACTTTACATTATGTATATTACACAGTTGTAAATTTACTTTTATTTCAGTACTTTACTGAACAAAACAAGGTGAATAGACTCAAGGTGTAAAAATGGCAACCACAATATGCTGTGACATCACACTCAGGATTGTTGGCTAGTTGTTTTTAAAAGGGCATGGAAACTAACAAGGGTACTAAACACAGAGCACAACATAAATTGTCTAGACACAAGGGACTCTATGGTCCAGTTGAAGACTAAGTATAGTCGAAACGCGTAGGCCGTCCTGTTGCTAAATGCACATGGTGTTTGTGTAATAAAGAAACTTGAAACTTTAACTCAGCTGCTGTGGTGCCGTGACTTCTGTGGTGACTACGTGAGCCCAGGGGATCCGAGGTGATATATATATATATATATATATATATATATATATATATCTGCTCAGAAAGTTCTCAAACCGCTGTCACGCGGAAAAAGAGATAGCAGCACTCCAAGGGTATATGCACAAAATGTATTCAAGAACGCGCTTTCGGCACTCGGCCTTCTTCAGTAATAAATCATCAGTTGCCACAAACAACTGCCATTTAAAAGAAATAATCACATGACATATAGACAGGGAAAACGGACTCAGATGAAAACAAAGAAAACAAATGGTCGCCATCTTGGAATGGGTAAATACAGACATGAAGCTGAATGCATCACGTTATATCGTGTCATCTCATATAAATTCATATTGAGTTACTAATCAAACCCTAGATGGGTCCCCCATTTTCATATGGCAGCAGAGAATTGCATTATATACGCATATCAATTAATCCACCTGCATTTAGTAATCTTGCCCTGAATGGGCTACTCTTATCCAAGCCCTCTGTCCATGTCAACATTTATATACATATCGCATCTCTTATCTTAGTCATGTTTTAAATTCATTACAAATTATCATAGTTCAAAAACCACGGAACCATACTTAAGCTACAATCATATTAAATGAACTCCCAAGCCTTCATGTATATTTAAACCCATCGGTGTCTTTGTTTGAAGATCGATTATGTATCGCGACTCAAGTCGTCTTAGTTTCTGCAACCTGTCTCCCCCTCTCTCATTTAGCGGGACAGCATCCAGACAAAAATAAGATAACAGATCCCTGTTACGAGCATGTTCTAAATCAAAATGTCTGGCCACAGGATAGCTGGGGTCTGCATTCTGAATCGCCCTCTGGTGCTCTAAAATCCGTAGTTTGACCGGATTGGTGGTACTGCCGACATACCTTCTGCCACAAGGACATGTCAGACAGTACACCACATATGGTGTGGTGCAAGTTAGAAACTTCAATATCTTTCTGGGTTTCTGCATCCCAGGGACACTGTATTGTACAGTTCGCTTACTTCCCTTGCACGCTTTACAGCGCCCACAAGGAAAGAAGCCTTTCAAGGGTTCTGACTTGGAAGTAGGCTTGTGTTCTTTATGGTGACTGTGTACTAAATAGTCTTTTAAAGCCCTAGCTTTCCTAAAAGTTTCCAAAGGATATGGCGGTAGATCTTTCTTTATAGTATTGTCAGTCATCAATATATTCCAATGCTTCCGCATAATACGTTTCAAATCAGAAGCATTACTGGAATAGGTGGTAATGAGTCTAAATTCACCACCTTTGGATTTAGCCTGTTTCTTGGTTAGAAGTGTCTTTCTATCTAACTTCTTAACTTTATTCAAGGCCTGTCTCAGGATCCCATCTTTGTATCCTCTGGCCTTAAACCTTTGTATACAACTGCCTGCTGCTTTCAAGAATTCTTCATCATTGGTGTTGTTCCTTTTGATGCGAAGTAATTCGCCATATGGTATACTATTTACCAAGCTAGTGGGATGACTGCTGGTGGCATATAAAGTGGAATTCCCAGCAGTGATTTTTCGAAACAGCTTAGTTTGTAGACAACCATTCTCAATGAATATAGTCAAATCTAGGTAATTCACCTCTGTTTGACTGATTTCACCCGTGAATTTCAAGTTGCATGCATTGTGATTTAATACTTCAATGTACTCTTCAGCTAATGCAACCGACCCCTCTATAACAATAAAGAGGTCGTCAATGTAACGATACCATCCCTTCACAATATTGTTCCATTTCTTGTTATCGGTTGACCAGGCCACCTGCTCCTCCCACCATCCCACGAAAAGATTCGCAAAACTGGGGGCGGAGCAGGTACCCATCGCCACGCCTGTCAGCTGTTTAAACAACTCTTTACCAAAAAGAAAGATGTTATTATCAAGGCAGAATTGCATGAATTCAAGCAGCATTTTGTTGTGTTCAAAGTACTTTACAGGTCTATTTTCAAGAAACCATGCAATAGCCGACAATCCAGGTCCATGTCCAATACATGTATATAATCCTGTAATGTCCATGACCAACATAGTGTATCCATCATGCCATTCAAATTGCTCCATACCATTTAAAAAATGTTTTGTGTCTTTTAGGTAGGATTTCAAATTTGTCACCAACGGAGAAAGAAAAGAATCTATGTAAATGGATAAATGTTCCGTTAGACTGCCTATGGAGGCAACAATAGGTCTCCCGGGAGGGTTCACCAAATCTTTATGTACCTTTGGTAGGTAATAAAATGTGGGAGTTACTGGATTCAGGCATCTAAGAAAAAGATGTTCATCACAATTAAGCATATCTTTGTTGTACCATTTAAGAATCATTTTATGGTATGTCTGAATGCTGTTGTTATATATGGATTCAGTGACCCTGACATATGTGTTGGAATCATTTAGTTGTCGTAACGCCTCTTTCTCGTAGTGAGTCTTAGGAAGCAAAACAATGTTCCCCCCCTTATCAGAGGGTTTGCAAACCAAGGAAGAGTCCTCACATAATTTTTTCAATGCCATATGTTGTTTATTGGAAAAATTGTTTTGGTTCACTTGTTTATATTTCAATGTACCCCTCATTTTCCTCAGATCTTGAATTACTGCCTCGGAAAAAGTATCAATAGCATCGGATCCCATAGTTGGCATAAAGGTTGAAGTGGGTTTGAAAGCTGTAGCACCGCCTTTTTGCTGTATATCCATTTCCTTGACTAGTTGAGTGTTTCTCAAATTAGCATCGTCGTCTTCCATTATTTCAAGTCTCAATTCTTCCAATGATCTTATGCCAGCTAAATCCCTACAGATCAGGGTGCCATCTCCGGAGATATTTGCCGTCGATGATTTGCCTGGTTGAGGTTTCAATTTGAAATATTTGAATAATTTCAATTTACGGATAAACTTGAAGAGGTCTATACGAGTCTGCGTAAATTCTAGATTCTTTTGAGGACAGAAGGTGAGTCCCAGTTTGAGAATACTTTGTTCTTCTTCAGTCAGGACTTTCGATGTTAAATTTATTATGGTTAGGTTATCTTGTGCTACTATGCTTTCTTCTTGTAGAAGTTCTTCTTGCTCCTTGTCATGGGTGGCGACCCTGCGGTGTTTGCGGCTCCAGCCCCCCCTCCTCGTTTTCCTCTTGTTCCTCTTTGGTCTGGGGGTTTGCCCCTGCCCCCTTGCAGTTGCTGTTTTCGCATGACTCGGTATTCCTCGTGAAAAGCCGAAGTCTCCGGCAGACCATCCTGACCTTCTTCACTAGAGCCTTCATCCCCAGTGATGGATGAATCTGAGGTTTCTGGAATCGGAGCAATTGCTTCTGGTTGTTTTTTCTTTCTCACTTCCTTCCTGGGATTATCATATTTCTTGGCGAAGGTAAGAACCCTTCCCCTGCTATAGTCTTTCTCGTCCCTCTCAAATTTTTCTTCTTTTCTTTGTTTGATTTTTTCTTCATATTTTTTTAGCCGTTTTTTCATGGCTTCTCGTTTTTCATCCAATTTCGATTGATCCTCTTCCTTAGATAGGTCATGTTCAATGTCCTTTATTTGGGCTAAAGCCTTGTCTCGATCGCTCCAAGCAAAGCGTACCAGGATTATCAGACTCCCTTTGCATGATTGGGCAGTGTGTTCAGCCCATGCATCAAGTAATGAGGGGTCCGGGTTCTCATGTGCCGGTATCGTGTATATCCTAAGTCCTCTAGGAACACGATCAACCTCTATATAATTTTGGAGGGAGGTCGCCTCCCACCATTTTCTGACTTCTCTTTCATAGAGACGTTCCAACGATGTTAACTTGGCATTTAAACCTGTTCCCGTCTTGCTGGTAGCGCCCTGTGCTTCTTCCTGTGCATCAGTTGTTTTAATTTTGTTTTTGAACATGCCCTGCACCGCTTTCCTACGTTCCGTTTCGCAAAACATGACTTTTTGCGTGTAGTTGCAGCCGCAACAACAAAAGGAATAATAATGTGCCCCCTACGCCGACAACAATCGATTTCTTTGCCTGGATAATTACAGTCGGAAATCCCTTACCCTTTACGCGGCTTCCCGCCACAGTCACAATCCATCCGGAAAGGCGAAGGGCGTTGGGTGGGATCCGCTGTTAATTCCAAAGTTCCTCACGTTGTGGTGCGGCTGGAAAATTATATTCCTGCTCCGTGTACACCTGCCTCCCGCACTCGTGGGCTGGTGCTTGCTTTGTCGGGGGTGTGCCCGACACGTAATATCTGCTCAGAAAGTTCTCAAACCGCTGTCACGCGGAAAAAGAGATAGCAGCACTCCAAGGGTATATGCACAAAATTTATTCAAGAACGCGCTTTCGGCACTCGGCCTTCTTCAGTAATAAATCATCAGTTGCCACAAACAACTGCCATTTAAAAGAAATAATCACATGACATATAGACAGGGAAAACGGACTCAGATGAAAACAAAGAAAACAAATGGTCGCCATCTTGGAATGGGTAAATACAGACATGAAGCTGAATGCATCACGTTATATCGTGTCATCTCATATAAATTCATATCGAGTTACTAATCAAACCCTAGATGGGTCCCCCATTTTCATATGGCAGCAGAGAATTGCATTATATACGCATATCAATTAATCCACCTGTATTTAGTAATCTAATATATGCAGAAACTCCACAAACGCCACTTCCTGATCCACCCAGGACCGGCGAGGCAAAGTAGGAGACGGACCACGTAATTCACAGGTTCTTCACTTTATTGCAGCTGATAGAAACAGGAGGGCAATACGCGTTTCGGGCTTCAAGAGCCCTTGTTCACATGCAAAGAACTAGTGCAGCTTTTTGAATTTTATAATGCTCAAGTGACTAGCTTAAACACCGCCCTTCCCACGTGACCATAGACATAAACAACATCTTCTATGAAGCAAAGTTATTCTTTGTGCATATACGCAAAAAACGTCCTGGCATAGTTATACATATGTCAGTTAATTATTAACATATATCATTTATCATTTCAATTAATTAAATTATTTTAATACACAATGTATTACAATGCAATTTTATAAAAAAATATACATATAAAAGAATGTGTATATAACAGGATAAATCCAAAAAAAGCCAAAAGAGCGTTTTAAGTCCATAGTAAAATTTCAAGTGTTGTTGGGGCAGGTTAAAGATAAAGTGCAAATTACAGTGCTGAACTAGATCAGTGTCTAACTGTGCAAAAGGTGCAAACATACGTGCTATAGGGAATAACAATATATAGATTATAACAAGTACATGATAAAGTGACCTGTGTGAAAAATGTATAAATGCTTGAATTGACAATTGGGAATCCTCATAATTTTGTCATTTATAAAAAGCATCATTATAAAACATTTGATACAGGTAAAAAACCATTATCATGTTAAAAAGTGATAAAAACACCCATGTATATAAAGTGCTAAAATCCTGAATAGTGATAAATATAAATAACTATATAGAGGTGAAGAGTTGGCGACTAGTGTTGCCGTGGCTAACAAGGAACTTGACTAGCCACGGCATATAGACTGATAGAGAAAACAGGATATTTCCAGAAAAAATCAGGATTCATGAATCAGTATGAAGAGTAATCAACTCTAGGTAACAGGGAACCTGACTACCTGAGGAATAGAGTTTATTCAAGCACGGGATACAGTTTTTTCAGAAAATTACGCAAATCCTCAGTGTTATTGAGCCCACTTGGCCACTTGCTGTCATATTCAAGAATAAATCGAGATTCTAATTGCCTTAATTTTAACTCTCGATTACCACCCCTTCTAAGAGGGGGGACTGAAGCTACCACATAATACGATAGGCAGTTAACATCTTTATTATGTGTGCTCTGGAAATGACGGGCCACCGGGTAAGATTGATCACAATGCAGAATAGCTCTGATATGCTGTAGAATTCTGACGTGCACCTGCTGCTTGGTATACTGCCAATATAGTTAAGGCCGCAGGTGCACGTCAGGACATACACAGCATAATCAGTCTTGCATGTGTGATTTCCAACAATAGGCGTTTCTTCTGATTTAAAGGGGGTACTATAATGAGTTTTGTTGATGCCAAATTGGCACGCTCTACAAGTAGAGCATTTGCGGAACCCCGATGCTAGTTGTAACCAGACAGCCTTTTGCTTCAATTCTGGGCTACTTTGATCTAGTACTGTCCCCATGCTCTGTGCTCTCCGGAATGTTACCAAAGGTTTATTTGGCAGCATACTTCCTAGCACTGTGTCCGTCAAAATAGTGGGCCAATTGCGATTGATTATTTGTCTAATCTTTTTCTCCTGGTTACTGAATGCAGTGATGAATCTCGGGCAATTATTAGAGATTTCCACATCAGGGGTTATTGACACAGGAGTATTTTCAGAAAAATCTCGGAATAATGAGGATCTAGATCGTTTGTCGGCTCTAGCCAGAGCACGATCAAACACCAAATCAGAGTATCCTCGAGCTTTTAATCGTATCCGTAGATCTTTAACACATTTGAGAAAATCAGTCTGAGAGCTACATATTCTTTTGATCCTGAGAATTTCCCCCAAAGGTATATTGTCAATGGTGTGCATAGGATGGAGACTGGACGCATGCAGGGTTGTATTGCCTATATATATAATGCACCGAGAGGTGGTCCATGCTCCTTTCTTCAGCATATTGAAGCGACAAGCAGCAGTGGAGTGTTCCATCCACTCCTGCGTCCTCCTCAAGATGGACAACATATCGGCGGTCCGATATATCAACCATCTCGTAGGCACATGCTCGAGAGCCTTATTGGATCTTGCGGCGAATCTTTGGCAGTACTGATGGAGCATCAAAGCTCCGTCACGGCGGAGTATTCTCCCGGACTGGACAAGCAGGTGGCAGATTTCCACTCATGCCACTTTCACGACCAGAGCCTCTGGCAATTGCACCCGGGAGTGTTTGCGGATCTACACAGTCTCTGGGGTCCCTTTTCAATTGACCTCTTTGCCTCCCGCCTGGATCACCAGCTTCCCCAATTTTTCAGCTGGAGGCCAGATCCTTTGGCGGAACAGGTGGAAGCCTTCCTTCAGAACTGGCAGGGGGAAGCAGGCTATGCCTTTCCCCCGTTCGCCATGATAACCCGGGTCTCGGCCCAGGTGCGGCACCAGAGAGCGGAGATAGTGCTCATTTCGCCGATCTGGAGGCCTCTAGTATGGTTTCTGGTTCTAGTGGAACTTTCTTGGGTTTCTCCAATCCCACTCCCCCATCTTCTGGCTCTTCTCCTTAGCCCGAACAGGGCTCCCTGACGCTCATGGCTTGGTAGATTACAGAGGACGATGGGCGGTCCCAGGCCTTTCTGAAGCAGTTGAAAAATTCATGTCCAAGGCCTGGGCGGACAGCACTGTCAAACGCTACTGATCCACCTGGAGATGGTGGTGCCATTGGTGTCTACGACGGGGTATCGATCCCGTGGCAGCGGATGTGTCCTCAATCTTGAATTTTCTGGCCTCCCTGGCAGAAGACGGTTTGGCTTATAGGAACATCAATAGCTTCCAGTCAGCAATCTCGGCGGGGCATTCCATGGTTGATGGTTCCCCGGCCGAGAGCACCCTTTGGTTTGTCGCCTCCTTCGGGGTATACGCCTTTCGCTACCCCCCCAGAGCCACGCTATTCCCAGCTGTGGGATGTCAATCAGGTTCTAAATGTATTCCTTTTGTGGCAACCAAATAGATTCCTCTCTATGAAAGAACTGTCTGCGAAGCTTGCCATGCTGTTATGTCTTATATCTTGCAGTCGTCCTTCAGGTGTTAGAGCTCTGGATGTGTCCGTCGACGCACCAAATGTGGAACGACATTGATTTCTTACCCCAGATTCCCAGATTCTCTGAAACTATGTGTGGTTTCCTGCCTCAAGGCGTACAAGGAAATGACTTAGGATTTCAGGCCTCAGGAAAACGCCAATTGCTCATCACTCTCAAAAAGCCCCTTAAGGCTGTGTCCTCACCCACAATTGCTCATTGTGTTCGGTGGATAATGCAAGAAGCATGCATCGATATGCATGCATTCGGTGCGCACTCTACCAGAGAGGTAATGGCCTCCAAAGCATTTACACTGAGAGCTCGTCTAGAAGACATTCTGAATGCTGCAGACTGGTCTTCAGACTCCACCTTTAAGCGATTTTACTTCAAACCGGTGGATGATATGGCTCATTTAGTGGTGAGCAAGCTTTAAACGAGCATAATTCTCGCCGCCGGTCCTGACATAGAATGAAAAATTTCCTAGCTAACGTAACAGAAAGTTTCATTTCTATTAAGGACTCGGAGGTGAGGATTATCCCACCCAGGGTACACATTTGTTTGTCTACCTTCCCTCCCTCGTACTGGAGTAAGTAACTTTTACCTTTGTTTGATATACTGTATTGGTCATCATGGGGATGTTTAACATGTTCTCTTCTCAGGGTTGATCCTTAAACATTTCTGTCGCTTACACTTTATCCTGCTCATTGCAGGCGATTTGAGCAAACATGACTCCTGATGTGGATTTACTGGCTGACCGAGCGACGAAAGAGGAAGCATGGACAGAGATAGAGGGCTATCATCACCAAGGGGATCCCTGATTGGTGCAGAGGAAGGGACACGCTAGCTATGGATACTCTATTGTCTTGACTGTTTATTCCCTATGGTTTATGGGAATGTTGAATTGTTTGACTTTAAAATGGCTGCTGTTTAATAAAATGAAGAAAGAAAAAGCATAATCCTCGCCTCCGAGTCCTTAATAGAATTGAAACGTTCTGTTACGTTAGCTAGGACATTTTTCATTAGTGCTTGAAGAAACGGATCGATATATAGGGCAAATCAAATAAAATTGGGGAGCAGGGACACCCCTGCCTTGACCCCCTTGACACCCTTATAATGTCTGACTCTCTGCCCATCAACTGTAGCTTTGCCTATGGTGCCCTATACATTGCTTTGATTGCATTGATTATCAGAGGGCCACCCTGTCAAATGCTTTTTCCGGGTCCAGGAGGATCATAGCCAGACTGTTATTAGTTTCCAGTGCAATATCGAATAAGGCCACAGCTCGCCTTACATGGTCAGTTGTATCTCTACCCGGTACAAAGCTGTGTTGCCAAGGTGAAACAAGTCTGGGTATGACCCCCTGGAGGCGATTCACCAAGATTTTGGGATACATTTTTGCATCCGCATTAATTAGAGAAATGGGCCTGTAAGAAGTAGGCATATCCCGTGGTTTATCCTTCTTGGGGAAGATAGCAATATTGGTACTTTTCCAAGAATCTGGTGGGTTTCCAGAATACTGTACCCCCAAATCCCAGAAAATAGGGACTAGCTCTTCTAAAAAGATTTTATAAAATACTGGTGGTATCTTATCAGGGCCGGCTGCCTTGCCTGAGGACAGCTGCTGTATCGCTATTTGTATCTCCTCCATTGTGAATTCAGACTCCAGCCTATCTCTCTCGTCCCCCCCAACCTCCTATACTCTTCGCTGGTCCTCATAAATAAATTTCCATGGGGGACCTGTTTCTCTTCTGTGTAGAGATCTTGGTAAAACTACCTGAATATCAATTCCTGTGATGCCTCTATTATGCCTCTGTTGTTCTTTGCTATAACAAATAATATTTGCTGACCTGTAATGCTACATCTTCAGGTTCTAATCCCTTTAAATGTTTTGATAATTACTGTTCTAGGGCACATTGTGCACTGTTGGAAGCAGTTAAGGCTATTACAAAAGATCGCACTTTGGTTGCTACTCACCATACCTCCTATAACAGAACTTTAAAGGCGCCTACAAAGTTTTTGCGCGAGTAGGCCTGGGCTCAACTTTTATGTGCTAGCAGACTAAGTAATAGCTCCAGATTTTGCGAAATCATCAATTGACCCCTATTCAAGCCTTCTGTTGAACCTTCTTTATTCTCTATTATTCTGCCTGACCTCTGGGTTAGTCCTTTTAAACAGAAACTATACAAAGGTGTCCTTTGGGAATACTTTAACAACTTTAATGACACTTGATCAAGCACAAAATCATACTTCAAACACCCATCATCCAACCCAAGGGGTCACTGATCGGACCATTTCTCACAATGTGTTAGCATGGAAATCTACAGCTTGTACATCTATAATCACAGTTTATTAAAAAAAAGTTGTAGAGAATTTAAAAAGACATTTCATACAATGTGATTTTGTGCTTGATCAAGTGTCGTTAAAGTTGTTAAAGTATTCCCAAAGGACACCTTTGTATAGTTTCTATGTTTCTATTTGAACCCCAGTCCTTTGGGTGACCAAGGGTCTTTCTCTGCTTTATAAAAAAAAGGAGTCATTTTAAAGTAATATGTGACATGCCTAACCCTGTTTCTGAGTTCTTGGGATATCCCTGAGAATGCCACTTCTGTATGTATTAATTCTTCTTGGGAGGAGGTTCAAGATGCTATTCTAGAGCTCCCTTTGAATAAGGCACTCAGTCCTGACAGAATGCCTTTGGATGTTTTAAAATCCAACTTATTATCACTTTAGGCCCCCTTGATTACTTTATACATGATCTCAGTCGCTAAGCAGTCCATACCCATGACTTGGTCCACCTCTCTGATCGTGGATGTTTTTAAACAGGGGAACCATGCCAATCCCAGATGCTATTGTCCTATCTCTTTGATTAGTTCTGTGGTTAAGATCCTTGGGCGGTTGGTTTTGAACAGGTTATTGACCTGGTCTGAGTATTAGAAAGTACTATCCGATGTCCAATTTGGCTTCTAGTACAGTCATGGGACTGTTAATCAATGTCTTAATATGTATCTTATTATTAACAAATATATAGTTGCCAAGCAAGGTGCTTTATATCTGGTCTTTATAGGTCTAAGTTCCGCGTTTTGATAGGGTCAACAGGGAGTAACTTTGGGATATTATGCTATGTCTTAATGTCGAGGTCAATATAGTTACATTGTTGCGTGATCCTCATTCTAATCTGTCTTCTTCAGTCCGTTAAGAGCTTAATTGGAAATGCACTAAGCACTTTACATTGAATCGGCGGGAGCACTAAGGTTGTATCTTGGCACCGTTCCTATTTACCCGGTGCATAAATCACTTGGAGAACTTACTTGTTGAGGGTGGTAGGCACATGCCCCGTACTGGTTATCGCTGGATTCCATATTGCTCTATGCTGACAACACTTTCCTAATTTCTATGACTTCACTGGGGTTGGAATGCTTGCTTAATTCCTTTGTCCACTTCATGCATAGTCTTGACCTAAGCATTAATTTGACTAAATCTCATGTTATTGGCCCTCGTTTACTAAAACTAGAAACTTTCGTGTTGAAGACAATAATATCAGCCATTTTGCTACTTTCCCCTAGTCAGACGTATTGTTTGAATAATCTTTGACCTGGTCCCCCTTGGTTGCTGCCAGGATAGCCTCTGTTTTTATTTTTCTACTAGGCTGGGGCATAAATCTATTAAGGTCATGCTGCATATTAATAAAGCTAAATGTGTTACTATTGCTGCTCTGGCATCGATATTTGGGATGTTGCCAATCTTTCAGTGCTAGATGTTATCGAGAAAAAATTCCTCAGAAGTCTTTTTTTTATGTCTCCCACTCAGTTCTTCATCAAATATTATTCACGAGGAACTTGGGCTTGGGTTTTTTACTGATATCCTACAGATGCAATCTTTATTACTCTGGCTGTTTGGCTCGGAACTGAAAAGATCATCTATACTAATATAATAAAGAGAGAGCCCAAACCTTTGAGGCGGGTAATCTCAGGAACCACAGCACCAATCACAACACCCAATGCAGTGTTGGAAAGGGCAGTTGCAGCAGAAGGACATAGGCTATGCAGACGCCCACCATATACATTTAAATGGTAAAAGAACCGTGCCAGCAAAGTAGTCCCTTGTGGGCGTGTCTGCGTTGTGCTGCGGGCGTGTGCTGGGGGCGTGACAAACGCTGGGGGCATGTGGTACGTTCCGGCCTTCATGCCTTGTCTCATATCGTGTGCTGCGGGCGTGGGCATGTGCGGGGCGCGGGATTACGGAAAAAAGCGAGCGTTGTGCCCAATATTTCATTGTTTTTTCTTCCCAGGTTCTGTACATTCCAGCTCCGGGTGTCCACCTTGCTCCCTTTAAATACCTCTGCACCCCATAATCATAACCCACCCTTACTCCTTAAAATACCCCAACACCCTTAAACACTAACCCATCTTAACCCTATAAATATACCCCGTAGCCCAAACCCCAAACCTATCCCTAAACCCAAAAAATACCCCTGTACCTCAAAACCCAAACCTACCCCTGAACCCTAAAAATACCCCTGTACCCCTAAACCCAAACCTACCCCTGAACCCTAAAATACCCCTGTACCCCAAACCCCAATCCTAGCCCTGAACCCTAAAAGTAACCCTGTACCCCAAAACCCATCCCTACCCCTGAACCCTAAAATACCCCTGTACCCCAAAACCCAAACCTAGCCCTGAACCCTACAAATACCCCTGTACCCCAAACTTAGCCCTGAACCCTTAAAATACCCCTGTACCTCAAACCTCAAACCTACCCCTGAACTCTAAAAATACCCCTATACCCCAAAACGCAAAACTATATCTGAACCCTTAAAATACCCAAACACCCCAAAACACATACCTCAGTACCCCAAACCATATACCCCTATACCCATACTTACCTTATCCAAACATTAAAAAAACATGATTTTACCATTCATGCATTCACAACGAATTTCGTTGTAAATGTATGCGTGGTAAAGCATATAAAATGTAATGCCATGCGTTATAATGGCATTGCGGAGTCATGGTACTTTCGTAATGAAAGTATGCGGAGTCATGGTATGCGGAAAGAAAGTTGCGGAATAATGGGTGTTTACCCTCCCCCGGTAAGTACATTGGTGGCACGGCGGCCCACATCTCCAGCAACATACTCATATTTTTTCACCACCGATTTGAAAAATGCACATGTCTCTCTCATTGATGGCCAGCACCGACATACACTTTTAGACACACCTCCCGACACAAGTTCTAGAATTGCGAACTTTAGAGCTGGGGAGCTACGTTCGAATCTCGGCATCAGCTCAACATCCTGTGATTCCAGGCAAATCGCTTTGTCTCCCCGTGCCTACCACAAATGAATGTGTTCTTCTGTAATGTAAATTGTGCTCATGCCATGTTGTTGAGTTTGCGCTATATAATATTGCAAGGAAAAATAAAGTAGGGAAACTCGAGTTCACCCACTACTGAACATGCACTCTGCAGTGCATGAGCAGTGCACTGTGAATCGGAGCGTTTCACAGGCCTGTCACAGATAAGAAATGCTATCAAAACGAAATCCTACAAAACAATATACTACTGGCCGGCAGCAATTCATACCCTGACAACGTCGGGACGGGCTGCTAGTTAATCATAAGATGATTGTATGTCCCTTCATCAAATGTCAAGTATAGATTGGTTAAATTATCTCAAAGTGTGTTTTAGTTCATTAGGAATGGCTGAAATTTTGAATAATCCTGATTGTATTGTCATGGGTGATGTTGCTTTGACCAAGCCGGCATTCGTAGCCTGGAAAATAAAAAAGAGAGAACCATAATTGAATTGGATACGCTTTCCGTTCGAACATATGTTCAGCTACAAACTACTCTGGCAATGGAGCCATACTTCAAGCCGCGGTCTGTGCAGGTAACAGCGGTGGGGCAATGGAGCCGGGTAATGGGGGATTTCAAGGGACGATGCAGAGGGAAAATTAATTATTTATATAATTTGATCTCGGCATCGTCCCTTGAAATCCCCCATTACCCGGCCCCACCCCTGTTACCTGTACAGACCCCGGCTGCATACTTAACTTTGATATGTCAAATCACCATAATTTTCTTTCGGCTCGTTTTAGACTAAGGGACTGATTATGAGCCTGGCAGAGTGGGAGCGGACCGCCATGCCACCGCTCTGCTCCCACACTGGCAAACCTCATCGTCAGCCACCGACCAGATTACGAGTTATCTCGTGGTCTGGCAGGCAGTCCTTTGGAATTTCCATGGGAGTGTCTATTAAAAAGACACCGCAATGGGTGGGGGTGCCAAAGCCCGTTCATGCACGGCATGACCTGCAAAGTCCATGGCATGCAGGAAAGCCGGTGAATGCAGACCGAGGGGCACACCATGTGCCCTCCTGCATGCATTCCATGGCTCTGAGAGAACGGGGAGACCTGTAGGTCCCCCTACGTTTCCTCACCATGACCTTTTTCCTGGCGGGTTCACCGCCATAAAAAGGGTGGATGTGTGAAAAATCATAATGTGTTTGGTGGTGCCACAGTGGCATTGCCAGCATATTACGGCCCTCAGACTGCCGCGCCACTGCCAGGGATCACAGTTCTCTGGCGGTTGTGCCGGTTCTATTGCTGTCCAACCGCCGTACTCGTGTTGCTGCGGTCGGACCATTAGAGCAGCGGTCCACAACCACCACCAGATAGGGTGCCCAACTGGCATGGGTGTAAATTCATGACAGTGAGTGTAAAAATTCAGGACAAAGGGTCACAATTCAGGACAAAAAGTCAGGACAGGAGGTCAAAATTCAGGACCTAACTTCATGACAAAAGGTAAGCTTTACAGACACATCAGAGGAAGTCGCACAATAGTATATAAATTAGCCCATCCATATCCAAACATATTCCACGATTTGCAAACCTATACATCATGTATCCTTCCATCCATCATTTCCCTCATCTATCCCAACATCCACCCTTTTACTCATCCATCCATCCACCCTTTCACCCTATCCATCCGTACACTCATCCATTCTCTCTTCCACCCATCCATCCATTCACTCATCCATCCAGCCATTTACCCTTCCACCCATCAAGCCATTCTCCCTTTCTCTCTCCATCCACCATTTCACTTAGCCATCCTTCCTTCCATCCACCCACCCATCCATCTACTCATTAATCCACTGACCCTATCACTCATCCATCCTTTCTCTCATCCATCCACCCTTTCACTCCTTCACTCATCTGCCCGTCCTTTTGTCCATCTACCCTCCCTTCCACTCACTCATCCATCCTTGCATCCACCCTTTCACTCAGCCGTCCATCCATTTACCCTTTCACTTATCAATTCATCAATCCATCCATCATTTCACTCATCTATCCACCCATTCACATGCCCAACATTTACCCTTTCACTCATCCATCCATCCTTTCACTCATCCATCCACCCTTTTACCCATCCATCCTTTCTTTCATTATACATCCATTCACCCTTTCATTTATCCATTCACCCTTCCATTTATCCATTCGTCCTTTCACTTATCCATCCAGCCATCCCCCATCCCTTCACTTACTCACTCATTCACCCACCTTTTCATATTAATTGTAAGTGGAGTGGTGTAGCTCACTGGTTAGAGGCGGCAGACCTGGGAGCAGAGGACGGTCCGGGACCAGGGTTCAATTCCCGACGCGGCAGGGTCTTGGACCAGGGTCAACGCACTTGATAATTCTCGCCTCGGTGCCTACTCTAACTAGGGCTCACACTCGGCTACTCTGGGCATTAGCTTGCCTCATCTCCACAACGGCCCCCCACATACGCCGGGGATGCCTGGTTTCACCTTGGAGATACCCAGTAGGGAAAGCCAGGACGGGTTCCCCAGCGGTCTATAGCGCAGAGATACTCCTTCGGGAGTCGATTCTATCGCGTTAGAAACCCTCAATTAATTAATTAATTAATTATGAGCTGAGCCTTGGTCTGCAAAGTAGCAGACAATAAGGGCCATCACGAATTTCGCCCTTGCTGTAGTTCCTAAAGCAAGGGGTGGGGCGGGGGTAGGGTTTACTATGCCCCTGCACATAGGCAATCTGAAAAAGTGGAAGTCATGAGTCATGCATGATGTACAGTGCCAGGGTGTGAGGTGACTGTGACATGGTGTTGTTTCCAGGGCTATTAAGTGGGATGAAAAAATTGAGAGGTCATGGCTTAAAACACCTAAGCTAAAAATCTATGATTAGTATAGTGTACCGCTCGACTGGTATTTTGCCTCACCTGTCATTGTATCCAGATGTATACCACAACAAGTAACGTTACACCTACAACAAGCCAGAACTATCGGCTTTGTCAAAGGTTGTTAGTTGCATGAAATACAAAAGCAGCAACCATGGCTTTGTTGACTATAATATTGAAAATGCATCAGTTCTAAAATGATGAGACTGTGAAAGAACTCTAGCCCCTACTTCTTAACTTCTTTTACCAGCTTCTTTTCTTGCACTGGGTTCTCACCTAATAGCATTGGCGTTTTTGCACATTTCTTCCATCTGACAGAATGCCCTACCCTAGATGGAGGCTGGGGGAGGCCCACCACATGATTTGCCCCCCAGACTGGCCCACTGTCATTCTGTAAGTGGCAATCAGCCGGCATGCAGAATGACAAAGGGCAGGGTGGGCTGGTCTTGTGCTCCGATGAGGAGTTCAAGGCGGCCCCATCAGGGAATTGAGGCTCCATGCAGGGGAACAGTACTGTTTGCTGCAATGCCCGAAATTACAAACAAAAGGTATCCGTAAAAGGGATCATCACGGACAACGGACGTGAGATCCAAATGACGGACGGTCCGTGAAATTTATGGAAGGTTGGTCACCCTACCACCGGACCTCCACCACAAGTTTGGCAGTGCTATGGACCACCAAACTTGTAATAGGGCCCTTAATCTGTTTCATCACCAGCTGGATATTGCTAGGGGAGCTCCTTTGATTCTACTTCTGACCACGTTTCCACTCAGGATACTCTGCATTTTTATTAGGTCTTGTTCATGGCCACAGGTTCAAATCCTGTTGGGTCAAACCAGCCTTTCATCCTTCTGAGGTCGAAAAAAATAGTACCATTTAGTTGGGTAACAATGGACATCTGAAATTTAGTGCCAAGAAGCCCTTCTGGGGCCAGGACAGCCGTGTGAAGATGATCAGTGGCTTACACATGTATGGAGAAAATGCCATGCATGTCACAGCCATTGATTTTTGTCTTGTAGAAACCCAATACACTTCATGGCTGGCTAACTCCACCAACAATGCAACTTTATAAACACCATGACAAAGCCAATAGCCAGTAGGCCACATCCCCTCTTACATTGTAAGGTAAGGCAGCCTCTATTCAGTGGGCCAGATTCACAGAACTAACTTTAGAAAAAATCCTAAACTTAGTACCATTTTGGTATTCACAGAAGGCACTTACTTATTTTGGTATTCACATGAGTAAGTGCCTCTAAATGAGTAAGTGCACTTACTCATTTTGGTATTCACAGAAGGCACTTACTCACTGTCTTAAGTTAGTTCTGTGAATTGAGCCCTGAGTCTGCAGCAAGACGGCCAATACTGTAAACAACAGTAATGGACCAGGTGTTACTGCAGGCGCCTGTATTCCATCAACTGCGGAAGGTAAATGTCACAACAAGGTCTGCTGCACAAACTGGAATCCGACACCGATGACTAAATGTTCTACATACCTCAACAGTGCTAATTCTTGTCCTAGCATGTAAACTGGTGTTTAAAGGGTCGTGAACAAACTGGTAAGGATAAGAGCGAGAATGAAATACATCTGTTTATTGATTATCAGTTTTAAGCGATTGCTTCTGCCTGACTTAGTGAAATTAACCCCTCAGGGGTGGGTGGAACCTGCTGCATGCTATGGGAAATCCACAAGATGCCCTAGCCGAGATGTGCCAGACGAGATCCTGGACTTCGCAGAGTTACGGCAACACAGTGCTTAATTTGAGCAGGTGGTTGCCGGAATTTTTTCTTCTACAACCTACATTGACCGCAAGCAAGAGAGGGAAAACCCCACAAAGAGGAAATAAGAAGGAAAGACAGATGGAAAAACCGTGGCAAAGGGAGAAAGCAGGAGCCTGTAGGAGTGAGATAAAAAGTCAGGGAGTGTCTGTTAGTGGATTAAAGAGGATTGAGATGGATGAAGTCTATGTATCCTCGGTATTCTGTGTGCCATCATTTAATTGTACCGTCCACGAGTTTCAAAGAAGAGCTTTGGGCACCGGCACTCATTCTACTACAAATTAAGTACTGGCAACACTCAGAGAGCTCATGAAGTGATCAATGACAGCCAGGGCAGAAAATGAGGGGGTTCCTGATAGATCATGGAGAAGCCTCTATTATGAAGCCGGATCTGTGCTGGCCCCAGTGAAGAAAGATGCTGAATTTGTGCAGGAGTCATTCGCTGACACCAGGAATTCTTCATCAGGTCAGGTACATTTTTCTGCTGCCCATTTGGAGGTGCAACCTGCAGGTGGAGATAGGGGCTTTCTTATTTTCACTTCCAGCTGAACCCAAAACAAAAGCTTGATCTAAAGGGCCATCCGCCATCCTGTTGTTCAAGTATGCTTGTAACTATGTGGAACCTAATAGCTAGATGCCAATGCAATTAAGGGATATATGCACACAAATTGTTATCACCGCACAATTGTTTAACAGAAATTATGATTTGGTGTCAGGTCTATTATATTGTTTAACACCTATATACATAAGAGATACACTGTAAGAATGTCCTGTGTATGTATCTGTGGTAGCAACTACTCAAATGACAATTTAAATGTTGATTAATATTTTTAGTATTTTTTATTTAATTCTGTTAAAGTGCTACTCATCCCAATGTAGGGTATCAGAATGCTTTACAAGACAATAAATCATATATGTAAATCACGGTACAGGAAATGTTACATAAAATAATGAGGGTTACAAGGTGTAGGAGTCACACATCGTCTATGCTGGTAGGGATTATGCTTTAAGAGTGTTTGGGTGGGGAATACGCTAAATCACATATTTATAGCCTATTGGAAAGGATACTTTGTCACAATAGCGGCAGAGTATCCTTAGTGCTAAAATGATTATTTGCCAGCCACAGTTATATGTGGGCTGACTATAGGTGTAACCATGGCAGAGACTGCTCTGTCTCTTCCACCCCTAAGATGGCGAGAAGGAGTAAGGGCCGTGTGACGCTGACCTCTATTTCCACCCACCTAATTTAGATGGGCGAATATACAGACCAGTTTTCATTGCCTGTCACTGCCAGGAAACCCCTAGTGGTATGGGGGAGTGAAAACAGTTTAATGCGCCGCTCACCATAGGAGATAACTCCCATGGAGACCAGGCTTTTTTTTTATTTTCAAAAAGAAAATCCTGCTTCGGGAATTTCTTTTGTATTTTTTTTTTTTACTTTTGACTGACAGCTCTGTCACATTGACTGAGCTGTGAGCCGAACATTAAAAAGCACCGACAAGAACCGCCGTCACAGCGGTTCCTGCCAATCCTTTAGAAATGAGCGCTGGCTTGGCAGTCATTTCGAAATTTGGTAGGTGGAGTAGCCTCGGCCTGGTGGAAATTAATTTACTGCCAGGCCAACAGAGATTACTCCATCCACAAAATAATAAATCAGGCCCTAAGTTAGGATTTAAAACATAACACAGAGATTGCAGATGTCTGTAATAATGAGACTAAATTGCAATTTAAAGGATTTATTTTTTAGTAACATCAGACTAATGACAGATTGAGAAAAAACCCACTAAGGTTGTAAATACATGACTTGCAACGTGCATGCAGTTCGTTGATCTCAGTTCATACCTCGCTGTGCTGTGTTAGAAAGACTGCACCTGATTGCAACTAACAAAAGGATCTCTGTGTTAAAAGCAGTAACCCACTTACCTACCTACATAAAATACAAACCTGTGATCCATATGTTGCACAATATTCATGGCAGCAGGCACATTAACCTTCTATGCTACATCATTTAATACTGGGACTAGACAAAGCACAGATTTCTCCAGCAAGTGCTTTGACTACCAGTGTTGTCTTACTGTTTTTATCCCCTGAAAGATGCTAGGCACACAAAATGATTTTTGCAGCAGGTACCTTAACCCCATAAGATATTTTAAAATGCAGCCTCATCGTGAACAATTAGGTAAGCGAGAATAGATTCACTGTCACATTTGTCATTGTTGCCACTTTCTTCACTGAAGAGTTTTTTAACAAATAAGGGGCTTATTTATGAGCCCCAGAGTCACTTTTGCGCTGCCGTTACATCACTTTTAGTGATGCAGCAGCAACGTAAATAATGTGCCATGTTGCGCCATATTTACGAAGTGACGCATCTAGGCAGATGCGTCACTTTGTAAAACCCTGCGCTACATTATACCTGCGTCATGTATAATGTATGCAGGGTGGGCGTTCCCCCGCAAGAAAGCGTTGTAGGAGTGATGCAGTGAAATCTAAGAGATTTTGCGGCGCCACTTCTAGGACCCCAATGAGGCTTGCCCCATGTGAGAGGAACATTGCTGGAGTTGCGTCACGCTTCTGACACAACTCCAGCAAAGCGCCACATTTGTGGCAATAGATATGTCAGTAATACTGATGTATCTGTATCTCCTTGCAACATGATGTGTCATACAGTAAATAAGACACATCCTAGGTGTCGCAAGGTGGGCGCAGTGAGAAGTGTTGCTTTGCTGCTTTCACGCAGGGATGCACCACTTCTCATAAATGAGGCCCTAAGTGTATAAGTTGCCTGTCACACACCTTTTTTTATTACTCTGTCCCTCGTGACTTCAGCACCTTTCCACTGCCACACTTTGACCCCCAATATATGGGTTCCCAGAGTTAATTTTTCCATTTCCAGCACTGATGACATACAATCACAAGACTGAATCTAAACTTGAAACCAGATTTGTTTATATCTCTTTATACCATCACAAAACCACTGCACCACACCACATCCCACAATATGAAACAATACACCACACAGGGTGAGCGGTGAGTTAAGATGTTATTATTACATTTTTGGTATTTTTGTCCTGGATGTTGTAGGTTTGCAGCCATTTCCTCAGTGCATATTTGGGACATTAACATCAGCAGTTCACGGTATTTGAGAAGTGAGTTTAGTTTACCAAAACACCTTAGTAAATGCATTTTTCAACTTTTTAAATTGTTTTGGGCACCAGCCATAGTGATCATATCTGCTGCTGAACCTTGCCTCACAGGCCATTTTTAGGTCGAGCAGACCTGCATTCAAAGCGAAGCTTTGATTGCTGTCTGCTTCTAGACCTATTTCTCAGCCGTATTTGGGAATGTGGACAAGAAATATGCACAAGCGCAGATTGCACCTCGTGGGCGCGCACGGCGCCGTGCCCATCTCCTGCCTCGGAAGCTCCAACACGAATACGCATACCCAGAGACACACACACACACGAGCACCCATGCACGCACCCATACATACAGAGAACCCACCCCCGCCGTCGCATACACACACACGCATACACTGCATACACACACTGCATACACACACGCTCCCCCCCTTACCTCACCAGAGACACACACACGAGCGCACATACACACATGCACGCATACACAGACACCCCGGCCGTCGCACACATACACACACACACGCGCGCACACATACACACACGCGTCCCCCCATACAGTCCCACTTACCGCCAACCCGGTGTTCTGTAGCCTCCACGGGGCTCTCCCTCGGGCATGGGAGCCCCGCGTCACCACTGCTACTCGGGCCAGGAACTCCGTGGGTGCTGATTCGTGCACAAGACGGAAGTCCCGCCCCCACACTAGGTTTCGTTTTCCTGAGTGCGCGCGCACATCTTGTTTTTAAATGCAGGTAATTTTAAATTGTGTACAGTATGTGCTTTCTGCCTATTAAGTTTAATTTGATGCTGCACATCTCTTGGGTGCACCATCCTCCCGGCCCCCGTCCCCGCAGCATGCCTCACATACCTGCCCCTCATTCCCGAGCTGCTGCTGGTGCCCATCGGTTGTGCAAGGGGGATGCTGTGTAAAGGATCCCGGTGCGCCATGTGCTGAAGACAAGTCGAGACTTGCAGCTCAGCTCGTGTTTCGGGCGGAGCTCCAGGGATCGTAGGCGGGATAGAGGGGTCTTCACACCTCCTCATACCCTGTCGGGCTGTGCGCGGGGCCCTGACACTGACCTCTCTCGTAGCCTCCTTGCTCCAGAACCACGGACCCCCGCCGCCGTGCCAGCCCAGTGCCGAGTAAAGCCACTCTCATTGAGGGCAGAGGGTTCTGTCAGACACCCTCGCCGCACACAGGGAGACTGCAAGGACCATCCGACAGGTAAAGCAATGCTTTTTTTTTGTTTTTGTTGCGAAATTAAGGTGGGCATAACTTTCCCGGCTGTAAGAGGGGAGGGGTGGATCTGGTTGTAGGGCAGTCTGTCTGTGAAAAGCAGGTACATACTGTACCTCTTTAAGGAGGTAATGGTAAACTCCCAGCATATGCCTTTCTCATTTCGCGCTGGGCGTCACACGTTGTGTTTTTTTTGTATTTGTTCAAAAAAGTGAAGAGGGGCGTACGTGTTAATTAAGGTTGTTAGTGACTTTTTGTAAGCAGTGGTGGTGTCGGAAGCGTTACGTACCTCAAATAAAGGAGGGACCCACCTAATCCAGCTCAATGTAAAATATTGACCAATCGAGTTGGTTCTTAGAGAATATCACTGTTCAATGTCGGGGGTTTATCATAACAACTCCATAGCTACCGAGTAGCGCAACAGCACTTTACGGGCCGTGGATTTTAAGTACTTTCTTGCCAGGTTAAACAAGAAACTACAGGTCCCAGAATGAAATGAGTAGCGATTTGCTAAAAACCAACCACGTCCAGCATCTCACGTGGTACGTGGTATGTAGAGCCCTATATAACCCAGTTCGACTGGGCTGAGAAACACGGGTAAAACTGGAGAGCAAACAAAGGGGAATAATGTCCGAAGGAGTCAGGAAATGCACTGTCTGTTTGCGTGGTCTTTAAATAACGTTTGTGTGTGTAATGAAGTCCCATTGATTGTTGATTTGGGGGAGGAGAGATAGGTGATTTTTTTGCCACTCTAAATCTGTCATAAAATCTGTTTGGTCCTTGACTTAGCGTGCCCTAGTCGTATAAAACAGGTATTAAACATATGAACAATTTTTATTATAGTTTTTGTCTGATGAACTGAGGCACTACAAATTGTTCTCTCCATAAAACCAGTCTGATGTCACCATCGGACCAGTGGAGGTTGTGCGTGTCATATTTTCTGCATGACAAATGACCTTGTTCACGATTTCCATTGAAATACACCGAGCTAAATTGATTTTATTGTGATAATCTGGCAGTATGAAATGTCTGTGGCCCATCTGGTCTTAGCTGGGGCACCCTGATGAAATGTTGCTCAGAACCCTGACTTATTTTGGAGTTGCAGTGTACACAGTCTTTTTGAGAGACTCAATGCTCAATATAATGTAACGAGGACAGAAGTTGTCTTTAATTTGAGCACTGGAACATGCAAAATATGGGACCCAAAATAACCCAAAGCAATGAGCTATTGCATATTAATTCCCCGCTCTGGCTTATTTAAATATGCTCTTCCTCTACATTGCCCTCAAAACAGCTCCCTCTGCCGCTCTTCCTCTCCAGTGCCCTCAAAACATCTGCTACTGCCGCTCTTCCTCTCCAGTGCCCTCAAAACAGTTCCTTCCCTCTGCCGCCCTTCCTCTCCAGTGCCCTCAAAACAGCTCCTACTGCTGCTCTTCGTCTCCTGTGCCCTCAAGACAGCTCCCTCTACTGCTCTTCCTCTCCAGTGCCCTCAAAACAGCTCCCTCTGCTGCTCTTCCTCTCAAGTGCCCTCAAAACAGCTCCCTCTTCACACACTCCGCACCCTCACACACTCCGCACACGCTGCAACCCTCCCACTCTCCGCACCCTCACACTCTCCGCACCCTCACACGCTCCGCACCCTCACACTCTCCGCACCCTCACACTCTCCGCACCCTCACACACTCTGCACTCTCACACACTCTGCACCCTCACACACAATTACACTCTACTGATTACAACATACACTCCACACAATACCACTCAGTGCCACATAATTATATGCTACATAATTACACTGCGCACAATGCAACATACACTCCAAATACCACTCAGTGCCACATAATTACACTCTACTGAATGCAACACACACTCCACACAGTACCACTCAGTGCCACATAATTATATATGCTACATAATTACACTGCACTCAATGCAACATACACTCCAAACAATACCACTCAGTGCCACATAATTACACACCACATAATTACACTCTACTGAATACAACATACACTCCAAATACCACTCAGTGCCATATAATTACCCACCACATAATTACACTGCACTCAATGCAACATGCACTCCAAATACCACTCAGTGCCCCATAATTACACGCCACATTATTACACTGCACTCAATGCAACATACACTCCAAACAATACCACTCAGTGCCACATAATTATACACCACATAATTACACTCTACTGAATACAACATACACTCCAGACAATACCACTCAGTTCCACATAATTATATGCTACATATTTACACTGCGCTCAACGCAACATAGACTCCAAATACCACTCAGTGCCACATAATTACACGCAACATAATTACACTGCACTCAATGCAACATACACTCCAAATACCACTCAGTGCCACATAGTTACACACCACATAATTACACTCTATCTATCGCATCACCACAGCATCACTCAGCACCACCACAGCATCACTCAGGGGCACCACAACATCACTATGCGCTACCACAGCATCACTCGTCGCAACCACATCATCACTCAGCGCCACCACAGCAACAATCTGTGCAACCATTCAACAACAACTGGTTCAAATATGTTCTCTCAATGTTTCAAGCTTTATTACAAATGTCACAAAAAGAGGTTAATATTTCACTTCTGTTCTTGGATTTTTGTCACAATAAAATACACTGAACATAATCTTCACAAAAGTTATTTACAAAAGTTTAACCTATTGCCATTATAAATTACAATAACTTTTATTCAAGTATTAATTATTAAAAAAATTCAAAGCAATTGTTATTTGTAATATCAATACATCTAAGTCACGTAAATACAACACATATTGCATTATAAATGCTATAGGTGTCACATATGTGAAAGTTAAAAGTATTGGCATTGTAAATGACAAAGCTATTAATGTAGCTATTTTCAAAACCAACACATAATTAAAAAATGTGTCATTTACAATACCAATAGCTCATACTTTCCTAATGCGAGACCTATTGCATTGCAAATGCTTGTTGTATATATGTATATACGTGTGTGTTTGTTTACTGCGGAGCAGTCAGCTCTGAGAGTGAAAAGAGTGTGTAAATTTAAATGAGTGAGGGTGATACAGATGCCACAGTGCATGCATGCCAACATTTTAGACGAGGAAAGTGGGATATTTTAGAAAAATAGTCGGGAGATTGTATTCCCACTGACTATATTAAGGCCTTAATTGGGTCTGCTGTCATGAATGGTAATTGAAAGTGTGCTGCTGCAGGACCGGATAACAGAAATGCAGATACGTTTTTTTCTCTTAACATGTTAGGAGCATGAAGAAAGCTCTATGGCATTCAGAGAGTGTGTGACAAAAATGCTGTGCACTGGCTTGCAGGACTAGGTTACTGGCAGTGAATACTACGAGTCTCACTAGACCAGTCACGGTCGACAGAAGTCCTGCGAGGTATCGGGTTTTTTAATGCAGGGATCAGGAGGCAGGAGCCTGGCCTTGAAATCGGTAGTCTCCCGCCTGAATCGGAAGGGTTGTCACGTATGACAGTGGCAGCTGTATACCAACAATGTACAGCGAGAGGACATTCTTGTACAGCTGTCTTCAGGATGTTACGGCATGTTGTCACTGCTTAATCTGTGCCTGTGATTTGTTGTGGTGTGCACAAGCACTCATTATTTGGGAAACAGGACTTACTTTTTATCATCAGACATTGACCCAAATCAAGGGAGAACAGAGGATAATGAGGAAGAGTAGAAAACAGCGCAAAAGGGACACAGTGAGAATGAAAGGAAACTAGATAGAGAGAGAGAGAGAGAGAGAGAGAGAGAGATTAAGAGACCAGAAGTGTATAATGGAGGAATATGGTGCAGTGAAGACGAGGCAGCCTTGATTTGCAGGCTGCTAAAAACATTTTTGGGCTCCTGGATTTCTGTCTTATAAATTAATCACTGCATGTTGTATGACAGCATATTCATGTTAAACAAACTTGAGTTTCTTTCTACTGATGACCTATTCAGGCTAATTCCGTGTTGAGGATCCCTTTGTGTGTGTACATTGTGCAGATATATAGACTTTCAATGTTTGTTTAGTTGTGCACGTCACATTTGTATTCTTCAATGAATATGAGGTTGTTCTTTTCTATAAGCTTGAACTTCTAACCAAAGTCTAGTCAAATTAGTTCAAAAAATGGGCTAACCTAGAACTAATGGCAATACAATTTCTGTGAGTGTATTCTTATTGAAAATTTTCTGTAGAAAACGATGGTGAAAAGTCTACCACTCTATCATGACGCGTTAATCCAATATGATACAAAAGGGGATGATGAACGGTGATGGATAGAACCCAGATCTTTTGACTGGGTGTGAGTGTTTGATTGGTTCAGATGCTCCGTCCATCACCACCCCCTTTTGTACCGCGTTAATCCAATATGGCAGATTTTTCAATGGCTGCCCATTATTTGAGATATAGGGTATAACTGTTTATATGCCCATGTGTGGTATCATTTTATATGTTTTTAGGGACGGGAAAGACAAAAATAACATCAAAAATTGTTTCTGATGACCATAATATCAAATAATCACGGAATATGTCAGATAGACAAAGTTTGTATAATTTTTTCGTTGACTTATATGACAAAGTGTGAAGGAACATAAATATTACAATTAACTTTTGAAATAAAAAGTTTGCTATTGTTTGTGTTTTGTTTTGTAACTTTGTTGTTATTGTTTTTTTTTGTTAATCAAAAATGTTTCATTTATGTGTTACAAGTTCTTGCGAGTTGCTGTGAGATACAGTGAAAATGGACGTAGAAAAGTGTTTCATTTGTGATGTGGTGTTTCAAGAAGATGACGATGTATCTGTTCTCACGTTCAGCTGCAGCAGAAAGAGGAAATACTATACTTGTCCTTGTGGAACCTTCTGAAATACTATACCTGTCCTTGTGGAACCTTCTGAAAGTTCTCTGAAATTCGTTCAATATGCAGCTGATAATATTGATCACAATATTATTACAATAGATGGCCATGGTACTTTTCATGGGATGGGCATTATCGCCACTGTGACTCCAACTGGAAAATGTTCAACGGTCATTAAGATGGGGTTTCACAGGACCGTAGAACACGAGAAGTTGTGGGATCTGATTCTTTCTCCTGGAACGGAGTTTTCAAGTTAACAAAACGCGCTCTGCATTTCTTGTGAACTTTCTGCCCAACACAAACTTGAAACTTAGATATTTTTCTCTCCTTGCATGTTTTTTGAATTCCAGTCACTCCTCTTTCAGTGAGTACAGATACATCGTCATCTTCTTGAAACACCACATCACAAATGAAACACTTTTCTACGTCCATTTTCACTGTATCTCACAACAACTCGCAAGAATCTGTAACACATAAATGAAACATTTTTGATTAACAAAAAAAAAACAATAACAACAAAGTTACAAAACAAAACAATAGCAAACTTTTAATTTCAAAAGTTAATTGTAATATTTACGTTCCTTCACACTTTGTCATATAAGTCAACAAAAAAATTATACAAACTTTGTCTATGTGACATATTCCGCGATTATTTAATATTATGGTCATCAGAAACAATGTTTGATGTTATTTTTGACTTTCCCGTCCCTAAAAACATATAAAATGATACAACACATGGGCATATAAACAGTTATACCCTATATCTCAAATAATGGGCAGCCATTTTGAAAAATCCGCCATATTGGATTAACGCGTCATGATAGAGTGTTAGACTTTTCACCATCGTTTTCTATGGAAAAATTTCAATAAGAATCCACTCACAGAAATTGTATTGCAATTAGTTCTAGGTTCCGCAACAAATTGACTAGTCTACCAGGGGCTCGGGGCACTGCCAGTGCACATGTAGGTTTGGCTGTCCATCCAAGGCCGGCCAAACCTAAATGCGCACTGGGATATCTCCAAGCTATTTCCTGAAGATATCCACAGTGCTAAGTAGCACAGGCTCTCTGACCCTGCTGGAGCATCGAACCAGCCCGTTCCACACAATCCCTACGCTTCTCTCATGCTGGGTAATACCAGCATGAGAGTAGTGTCTGGATTTGCGCAGAACACTCCGGGAGCCTGTGTGGGAAGCTTCACGTCGGCAGCTGAAGCAGCGGCAAGGCGAAGGACGTCAGTATTCAGGTACGTTTTTTTTTTATAGTTCCCTGCACCACCGATTTACTCAGCTAGCAGCTGCCACTGTTTCTAAGTACAGGTTCCTCCAACATATTTCTATATATGGCAGTTGTTCCTCCATCAAGGATGTGGTCCATCCGTCAGTTTGGAAGGCCACTAACTAAAACTTACATGCCACTCCCTAATCTATTCTACACATCATACTACATCTTAAACTATAGCTAAATATTGTTGATGTTCATCTTGTACTCACTAGAGCTGCTTCATGCTGCCTCATTTTCCAAGCATGCTTCATTTCCTAGTAAATCTGAAGGACTTGTCAATTTTGACTTGAACAGCTCTAAATAATGTATCCCCAACAGGACTCTAAAGAAAAGGTCACTTTAAAAAAGTTTAACAAAAGCTCTCTTAAACAAACTCTTTCATGGCATGAAATTCTGGGCCGGCACCCACTTCACCTTCATCTCTGACTTTTCAACTTTCACATCTGTAGCCAAACTTGCCCACACTACAGAGAAGTTTCAGTGGTTTATTTACATTATGTTTTCTAAAAGTGGAGTAGGATTCCAGGGGCACAACTCTTTTTGCCAAAACAGGACCTCTTTGTACATATGTGGATGCGTTCAGTGCACAGTGTCATGACAGAAAGCTATCGAATCTGCTCATTATTCCCTTTTTTCATGACTGTGTTTTGACAGCACTCCTGCTTACATTACACACAGAGTAGTCTTTGGCCAGCCCTTTTCAACCACTGGCTTTCTTCAACTAGCCTCTTTTAACTATTGGCATGAGACTTTGTTAAACACTTCTTGGCTCAACCCAGTGAAGTGTACATCTGTCATCTAATTGACTGTGTGGATGTATCTTTCTGCTTCCACTCAAGTGCTTGCTCTGAACTGTACAAGGGGCCAAAATATAAAAGATAAAATATTGTGTGGCCACAAACTATTGTGGTAAGGATATCAAGCACAAGAATATGGTGTAGGTAAGTTTCTATAGGTAAGCAAAGTTTTACTATGCTTAACTCAACATATATGAACCTTGACAGTCTAAAATATATATAGATATCACCTACTGGCGCCAGTAGGTAATTATAGTTAGGTCCTAGTTTCTATAGGAAAAGCGTTTACTAACTTGCTTATGACTTTGGTGCAATTTGACAAAGCTTTACAACATTTTCCCCAAAAAAGTGTCCTCCTGATTCTAGTTGTGCATGGAAAGTTTTGGGATGATCCATCAAGCGAGGGCAAGAAAAAGGAGGGGAGGGTCAAAAAAAGTGTGTTTCGCATGTCAATTCCCATAGAGCTTTAAGACATGACTACAGCCCAAACTGCTGAACAGAATGACTCCAGATTTAGCAGAAAGCCAGCTATTGATACAGAAAAAAAACCTTTTTATTATTTGGTGTAAATCCATTCAATAGTTTTGGAGATATTAAAGGAAAGCCAAATTTGTATATCTGTGCAGAGCCTAAGCACAGATCTCATGGTGGGATCTGATTGGCTGTCAGCACTGCAACCAGGAAGTCCTGCAGTCATTTTGGGGCCAATATATATGTTAGCACCCCATTGAAATGCATTGTAGTAAAGGCAGGTTTTGAGGTTCACAAAAAGAGAACGTTTAAAGGGTGATAACAGATTTTAGTAACAATATAAATCGTTTGTTGATGGTACCATACTAATTTTAGGAATTGTGGTATGTTCATTCTAAGGTGATTGTACCCTGTGAAAAAGCCTCCTGCTGAGATTTCATGAATCGTGTTTGAAAGAAAACTGTTTTCTCATAATTTTTCCACAGAGGTTTTGGAAGGTGCTCCCGAAGCTAAATAAAGAGCATATTTTCTTTAAATTCACTCTATTTTCTTCAGCCATATGAGAATGAAGTCTGACATTCTCAGTAAATCATGTCCTTCCAGCAGAAGCAGCCTAGTAGTTGATTCCCTTGTGTTCTACTGCAGCCTCCCAGAGTGTTCTAAAGAGCAACTTGAGCACTACCCGTCATTCTTATGACAAAAGTATGGCACACATGAACTTAAAATATTTAATTTAGAAAGGAACACAATGAGGGGCTTCCGTCTGCCATAGAAATTATGGTTAGTGCTGTAGATAGAAAAATTAGGACACATTTTAAGTGAGTTCTCAAATATCTTCTTCTATTTCATTAAAACATTCTGACATGCAGAGTGAAACATATACTTTTAACACCAGCTGCAGAAAGCCATTTAACTCCTTGGTGATCAGCAGCTTTACTACCGTGTTCGAATCAGCAACTAGAGTGCTAACATTCAGAATTTATGCCAAAAGAGTGGCACCTCTGAATACTATCTGGATGGAATTGGAGTGGAAAACTGAAAGCATTCTTTACTGAGGATACTGCAGAAAATGTGGAAATTAGGGAGCTTCATACCACGTAACTCTCCCAAGATGGCCACAAGAGAAAAAAACAGCACAAATATCACCCAAATGTAGCCCAAGTATAGCCAAAATCAGAGGTGTGCAAAACACTTATTTTTTTTTCTTCTGTTTTTTTATAGCAGAGACTTGACCTGAAGATATTGGAGTGCTTTACATGAGCATCTGTTACATTACACAAGGACACATTCAATTTGGTTTTAGGCATGGGGAGATAAAGTGATATGGCTAGAACCACGGGATTTCGAGCTGACGCCCAAACTCGAACCTGGTTCCACAGTTGCAAAGTCTGCAGCTCTGGCCGTAACGCAACATCCTCTCCCTTAAGTGTAACATATAATCAAGTGATCAACGTGATAAAAAAATAAAGAGAGCAAATTATTTTAAAGTGCTTTGTCACTATTTGAGAACTCAGAAATGATGTCCTTATTTTAATTGTTTGTAGCACTGACCATCATTTCAATGGGAATAAGACCCTCTCATGGAAGAGGGGGCAGAGGCAACAATTTGACCACGCTGGGCCGGCAAGAGGGGCAGTGGCAGCACAACAACCATGGAGGGCAGGGGAAAGGGAGGCAGGGGCAACAAACCAACCATGCAGGACAGACAAGAGATGCTGTGGCAATATAAAATACCATTGAGGGCTGAAGGAAGAGACATTGCCAGTACAACCATACATGCCAACATTCATGGAAGGAGAATCCAAATGTTTTTAAGCTCTTTAGGTCGAGCCTAGCCGCAGCGCACATGCACTGCTCGCTCTGCGAGAAATGCAGTAGTCGAGTATGCTGTAGAAGCCTCGCCTCCTCTCCCATGTTTTTGATTGGCTGGTGTCTTTGTTCTTGGTAAATGCTGGCTTCCGATTGATAATGAGGCTTGTTAGTCCCTCCTTGTAACCACCCTGTCGCCATTTGTTACCTCCCAAGAGGACTGGATCTTTTACTTGCAGCGTTACACGGTCTCCTTCATAAGACGTAAGCGATATTTTGATTTTGATTTTCAGCGCGGTCCGCTTTCACTTTACCGCCTGCGCTTTTTTATTGAATTAATTTGCTGCGCGGGCCGAAAGGGAGCGTTCCTACTCACTAATCTAACAAGCATTTGAATGCAATAGGTCTCGCATTTATGCGAGTTTGAGCTATTGACATTTGAAATATTAATGCCTTTTATTTTTGTTTTAGTTTTTAAAACATAAATAAAATACATTGATTTACAATGCCAATAGCTTAAAGTCACGTAAATACGAGACCTAATGCATTCACTTTAACCCGGCATTATCTTGTGTCTTTCAAAACCCCCCCAAGTAAAGTGGAATTAGAAAGGATTAGCGAAATAAGTCATGTGAATTCCAAGTAGCACATAATCATGTGCTTTTGGGCTGAAGCACACAACAGCACATCTGTGTTGCATGTCATCTGTACTAAAGACACCTAACGGGTTGCTTTCAAAAGCCTGTTTTATTAACAACAACAACACCACCACCAATACCTCCACCACTACCCGTACCACCACCACCAATACCTCCACCACTACCAGTACCACCACCACCAGTACTACAACTTCCAACAGTACCACCACCACCAGTACCACCACTACCACCAGTACTACCACAAGTACCACCACCACCAGTACCACAAATACTACAAGTACCACCACTACCAGCACCACCAACACCACCACCACTATCAGTACCACCACCACCACCACTACCAATACCACCACCACCACCACTACCAGTATAACCACCACTACAAGTACCACCACCACTACCAGTACCACCACTAACAGTACCATCACCACTACCAGTACCACTACCACCACTACCAGTACCGCCACCACCACCACTACAACTACCACCACTACCAGTACCACTAGCACAACTACCACCACCAACATCACCACGTACACCACCACCACCAGAACCACCAACACCAGTACCACCACCACTACCAGTACAGTACCACCAGTACCACAAACACCATCAGCAGTACCACCACCAGTAGCAACACCACCAGTACCATCACCACCACCAGTACCACCACCAGTTCTTCCACCAGTACCACCACCAGTACCACCACCACCAGTACCACCACCAGTACCACCAGTACCACCACCACTACCACGAATACCACCCCCAACAGTACCACCACCACCAGTACTACCACCACCAGTACCACCACCAGTACTACCACCACCAGTACCACCACCACCAGTACTACCACCAGTACCACCACCAGTACCATAACCACCAACAGTACCACCACAGGTATCACCATCAGTACCAGCACCACCAGTACCACCACTATCACCACCACCACTATTACCACCAGTAACAGTACCACCACCACCACCAGTACCACCACCACCAGTACCACCGCCAGCACCACCACCACTAGTACCACCACCAGTCCCACCACCAGTATCGTCACCGCCAGTACCACCACCACCACTACCACCACTAGTACCACCAGTAACACCACCATCACTATCACCAGTACCAGTACCACCACCAGCACCGCCACAAGTACCACCAGTACCAGCACCACCACCAGTACCAGTACCACCACCAGTACCACCTCCACCAGTACCGCCATCACCACCAGTACCACAATCAACAGCAGTACCACCACCAGAACCCCACCACCAGTACCACCACCACCACCACCAGTACCACCACTACCACCACCACAACCACTACCACCACCAGTACCACCACCAGTACTACCACCAGAACCACCACCACCAGTACCACCACCACCAGTACCACCACCATTACCACAGCCACCAGTACCAGCCATACCAAAACCACCACCACCAGTACTACTCCAACGCCAGTACCACCACCACCACCAAGTTCAAAGTTCAAAAAACACTTTATTCGATTATTTAAAATCATAAAAGTATGCTATTCAATCACATGTTAAAATCAAAAATACAAAAAAAAAATTATTTACATAATATACAATTCATGTGTACATAGCTCACAGAGTTTGTCAAATGCAAAAAAAATTCAAGTTATCATCCAAAATGTACACACTTTCTGTGGATCAACATTTAGTAACTAGTGTTTATTAATCATATATATACTCAATACAATCTAAAAAATGTCTTCAGTCGATAAAAATTGCTATTGGTCAGAATATGTTTCATCCAATTGCCTAGCTTTTTTATTACGGATGGATGCTACCAAGAAGTTTGCTACCCCAAACATAACAGCAGAAGTTTCCATTAACTGTAAGTATAACAAAGCAGGTTTTACTTGTATGAAACCCCTGTTTATCAACAATGGAGTAATAAACTTTTTCCTTCCCTCCGTATAAAAAGGACAGAAGAACACAAAGTGCATCGTGTCCTGGAATGAATGATGGTCACATTTACAGGGAGCGGCTTCCTCTGGTTTACTCCACTCTCTATAGTTACCCAGTAACACATGCGATTGATTAAAGCGGAATTTGGTAAGCAGCCATCGATGGAAGGGTTTGGTGACAATTGTCAAATATGGTTGAATAGACATTGTCATGATCAACAAATAATGTGCCCTCACTCTAGGTTTACATAATTCTAATGCTTCGCGGTCCAATTCCCTAGATTTGATAAAATTCGTTTTTACCCAGTTAATATCAGCCTTAATTAGTCCTTCCGGGTTGGAATAAATCTCTGGGCACCCAAGATAATTAGAAATCGATTTAATATATAACAACCATTTTATTTCTGCCACTTTGTCAAGAGCCATACAATCCTTAATAATCTTGTGATTCAGAGTTAGGTTGGGGTTTATCCAGGTTCTTATCCATTGCAAGATAGGTGCCATGTTCAAAAAATCTGAGATGTATCCCATCCCTAGCTCAAGGTGTACAGCAAAGCTGGCGGTTGACTGGGCGAGACCCAAGAGAGCTCGCAAAAATGTATTTTCCTCCCTCTGTATGAGGGTTGTGTCCTTATAGCCCCATATTGCGGCCCCGTACCTAGCAATGGCCACAGATTTAGCTTTATAGATGGACAGGATTGCTTCCCCCGGTTTGCCTCCCAGTCTCTTTGCGAAGCCAAGAATAGCAGATGTTGATCTTCTTATAGCAGCTGCTTTATTTAGTAGTTGGGGAGCCCAGGAGCCTACATCATCAAACACAACCCCTAAGTAGGTGAAGACTCTAACCGTGGTTAATGTGAAGTCGTTACAGGAAACTGTTTTAAAGTAATTTCTTCTTTTCCCTAGTGACATAACATGGGATTTGTCTATATTGACCACCAGGTCCAACTTTCCCATAAATTCCCCAAATGAGTCAAGCAAACGTTGTAAGGCAATACGGGTTCTTGCCAACAGTACTGTGTCGTCCGCGTATAGTACAGGGATGGGCGTTCCTCCTATACGCGGAATATCGGATGTTACAGTTGCTAAGACTTTTTCCAGGGAGTTAATGTAAAGTGTGAACAACATTGGGGCCAGTATGCTTCCTTGACGCACCCCTCTGCCAGATCTAAATGTAGCAGTACATTTGCCCCCTTGCGTCATTCTAATTGATGCCGTCAGGTCCCTGTGTAGCTCAGCTAGAAAATTCACCAGAGCCTGGTCTAATCCCAACTCCAAAAGCATCTTCCACAACTTTGACCTATTGACTAAGTCAAAAGCTGTGGATAGATCCATACATGCCAAGAAGATTGAGCCTTTCGATGCTACTGTGTATTTGTTAATTATTAAATGTAGATTCAGGCATTGATCTTCTGTGCCTCTTCCCCCTCTAAACCCATATTGGGCGTCACATAGGATAGCTTTTTCTGTGGCCCAGTCGTTTATTCTAGCCAAAATTACTTTTCCCAATATTTTGATTGATGAGTCAATCAGGGAAATAGGACGATAACATCTTGGGTCCCCACCTTTGTCCCTTCTTAAATATTGGTAATATAGTAGAACGGGACCAAGTCTTAGGGAAAGTGGCCGGGATGGAATTTGCTGCTAAATTAAAAACATTTGTGAGTATTATTGACCAATGGTCAGGGTTAGCTTTGTACATATCAGCCGGTACCCCATCCGGTCCAGGTGCTTTCTGCCCCGAAGTTTCAGCTATTGCTAACTGTACCTCCTTAATGGTAAAACTCTGTACAAACCCCACTAGTTCTTTAGATTGTATCTCGTAAGTATCAAGTTCCAAATTACTCCCGTATACATTCTCAAAATGGCTTAACCATTCCCGTTCTGTAATATTAACTTCTTGCGCGGTATTTTTTATTCCATTAAACACGGGAGAGTTTACAATGGACCAAAATTTGGAACTATTCCTTAGGGTAGCTTTATCATATAGTGAGTCCCATGCCTCTTGTTTTATTTCATTTTTTCATTTTTGTAATGTAGTTTTATATAGTCTCCTTAGAGAGGAGACCTCACTCTTGTCTCTGGGCTTCTTATTTAAAGCATGCAAGAGCTCACTGTGAATTTTGGTACAGTTGTGGTCAAACCATCTCTGTGTGATGTATTCCTATAGGTTCTGTATCGATCCCCCTATTCCTGACCCTATTCTGGTTAACAAGTTAACTAGCAGCCATCCCATGATGCAGAAACCGTTATCTGATTACGCCAGACCACGGCACAGGAGCGCGTTATCTGATTAGGTCATAACGCTTGCCATCTAATTAGGCAAAGCAATATTCCTCCAGCCCCTGATAAGGCATACGGAGTTCTCAAAACAAATCAAACCTATGACAACCTGGGAAAAACCCTGCGGCCATTGTTTTGATTTCACCGAGAACTTCAGTAAAAGAATGTGCTAACGACCAGCTCGTATGACATCCTTAATGACGTATCTATGTCCATCCTTACGTCAATCTCGGCACCTTACAGGTATAAATATTACCGATATTGCCTTAAGCAAACACACGCGGTGGTGACGAGATCGGAGCAGCCAGACTTGCCGAAGCCCAGCAGAGAGCGAAGCCCACTGGCGCAGCCCTGCCTTCCTGACGCGCTGAGAACGAGACGCTGCCTTTCTCCTGCCGAGAAATCCAGCTCCGGCGCTTCCGAGCAGCCCTTGCAGGCAGCCTGGAATATCGAGACCTCAGACGAGAGATACTATCCCTCAACCATCCTAGATTCCAGGTACAGAGCTGAATAACCCCTTGCAGAGAATTCTTGAGTCAGTCACTTGGCAAAACAAACTTAACTTAAACTGCTACTTTCTATTCCCGCCCACGTATTAGGCTTAGGTCAGGTACACTGGGGTAGGCGTAGTTAGAAGCACCAGTTGAGTACGATTAGTCAAATGTTTATATGTATGTATCTATTTTATCCATTTTAAACCACCATATGGCTTAGAAACCATATAAATGTTTTTACAGTATTATTTTATACTTCTGCTTTTATTGTATGCACTTTACTTAACCATAAGTATTACAATAATATCAATCCATTTCTCTTGTACGAGAAAAGAGACTGATCAATAAATACCATCTTTTATTGAACACGCCCGTCTCTTCCTTTTCTCTACAATCTGGTGAGACTAAGAATGCACGTACTGACTGAGTAAAATAAGTTGTCTTTTGTTTTCACACGACTCTAGAGATACACTCTTGATTAGGGGAGAGCAAAGTTGTCATGTTCTATGGTTGTCAGAAACTAAATCCCTTCTTGTCTATCCAGGGAGGTTCAACTCCTCCTTGCCTATTCGAGAACGTTTCTAGTGAACTCTGAGCTAGCTGGCAAACCCAAAACTTTAAGTCTAATATCGACAGTAGAAGACCTAGTTAACGTCTGGTCTAGGTCTATACTATTGGAGGTATTATTCCAATGCGCAGAGCCTATTGGGATAATAGGAACTACACTACATGGCGCCCAACGTGTTTGGATAGGCGATAAAACTAACGCAAGACTTTAGAGTAACTCAGTCGTGCTCTTTCACTCAGACCCCTTTCTCCCCATAATACTCCAAAGACGTCTGGAGTGGGTGAGAGGTAAAATCCGCCAAACCTCGCAGGAGGGAACTCCTATGTATGGTTCTTGGTTCAATCAACGTTGAAGGATACACTGTTCCAAAATATTGTGCATCTAATCTTTGTTTCCATAAGGAACCTGATCTGCAAACAAACAGAATAACCTTCCTGACAGTAAAATGCCAGAAAGTGATGATGAAAGAGAGAGAGTTAGATTAGCAGCTGAACTAATAGAAGCTGATAATACTATGCAAGAAGCAGACCCGGATATAAAACTCATCCCGGTCAACATAAGAAGATCTATAACGTTAAAACTTATAGACAATGGACTGACACCAAGAGGTGGTACAGTCATATTCGTAATTGAGGCACACGAATATCGGCAGACAGAGGTATTCTATTCATGGATAAACTTTCCAGCAGCAAATGCTGTAACAAAGGAGTTCCACTATTATAAAATAGAGGAACCACTGGATAACTACACTCCTTTCGAGGAAGTGGAAGTACCACTCAAATTCCAAGAGCACCTGCTCTTGTTTAATGGCGCCCTAAAACATAATAATCACATCACCAGGCTCGGTCCACTAGGTAGACCAGGAGCAACATGGCCGGTCCTAGCCGGATACACACCACATCCAGACATCGAAAGGATGTCTGCAGCAGATGTTTTAGTACAACTAAAACAACTAATTAAAATATATAGACAACTAGTCCAATATGTAATGCGGACTTCAACCATCCAACCTGTAGTTAAAATTCCACAGCTGACCCCACATCAGGGGAACACAAATAAAATTACACCACAGAACATACAGTCCTGCCTAGGTAAAGTACCAGCTAAACGGGAACAAATACCATTCTGGTTAGCACAAAAAATCACCCAAATAGAGGCGGTGTTTCCAGACACCAACCCTGTGGATAAACACAGGATTCTGACTATCTGTCTTCCAATGGGAATCGCACCACACGTGGAGGACTGTGACACTTGGGGTACAGTCTTTGCTTCCATTTACACAAAAACACATGGTGTACCATCCATGTCGGTAATACCAGATGTGCTAAAACAAATTCAAGACGAATACGGTCCAGAACCCGCTTTAACTCTCGGTATGAAATTACTAAAAGACTTCAAGCAGGTCTCGGCAATATTACTAGCCAACATAAAAGGAGAAGCAGCGAATGTGGCGATCCGCCAGAGGTTAAAAGAGACAGATATAGCAGACCAACCAGCTGAAATTGCCAGAATTATAGAAAAATCCTATGAAGAACTAGGTAGAGATAGTTTGGGTGGAATACCAGTAAAGCCCCAACTAATTGAAAGTCCTGAAAAAATATTTATTAAAAATAATCTAAACAGTCAAAAGAAGAACTGGGATGGAAACAAACAATCCAATCCAAAAGAAAAGAGATTCCAGTCCAGAGGAAGGTCTCCTCGGCGGAGAGAAAGATCTCCGGACCAAGGACCCAAGTCTCCCCAAAGGGAGCCCTCTGTGAAAAAATACAACCTTAGAAATAGGGATAACATAAAGAAACCGGATAGATATCAAGATTTTGATACACGTCCCTCTCAATCTTTTCAGACTTCCTCGCAGAAATCGGAAAGAAGAGGACGATCGGAACCCAGGGAAGGGCACGTCAAGTCCAAAGACAAGGAACCTGACCATCCAAATAAAAAATTACAGTTTCCCAAGAAGAAGGTAGCCAGCATTAAAGTATTCAACAATGCCGAGAATACTGAGGACACAGCTGAAAAACGGAGAGTGGGCTCAGACAATGCTAGACAGCGCAGCTGAAGTGAGCATAGCACGCAAAGTCCTTATGAATCATCTGGAGACAGTGGACACGAATGAATACATTCAAGTGGAAACTGCAGACACCAGAGTTAGCAAACCTCACAAAATATATGAAATAACTTTACGTATAGAAGGGGATAAGACTAGAAAAATAAGGGGCCTTTTTTGGGATAATCTCTCCAAGGGCTATGACATCCTTCTAGCTGAAAAAGATTGGCCACCAGAGTTTGTCAGGGAGTGCCCACATGGCGAAGAAATAATTATGCCTGCCTTCTCAAATCATATTCCAATTCATAAAAAATATACACTTGCAAGAAAGTGGGCAGTAGCTCAAGCTTCTGCTTTATATAAAAATCATGTAGGATGGGATGAGGACTCTCCTCCTCACAAAATCCAGTTAAAATCACAACCTACTGCACAAAGGCAGTATCCAATCAAGCAAGAAGCAAAAAAACAGGTAAAAGAAATTCTAGATCAACTAGAATACCAGGGGGTGATTGAAACTTGCACCTCACAAATGAACAACCCTTTGTTTCCTGTCTCCAAACCAGACAATTCATATCGTCTAGTTTTGGATTACAGACACCTTAACTCATGTTGCAAAACTTTTGCAGTACAAAACTCGCATAGTGCTGCACTAATGAATAACATAGTGCGCAAAAAATATAAAACAACATTAGACATCTCTAATGGATTCTTTTGTCAAAATATAGCACCAGAGAGCAGATACTTGTCAGCGTTCTCAATAAATGGTGCTCAAAAAGAATTCTGTCGGTTACCCCAGGGGTACAAGAATAGCCCAGGATTATTCTCAGCGAGAGTAACAGAGTTACTACAAACATATGATGACGAAGCATTATCGTATGTCGACGACATATACCTAACAGACGATGACTTGGATACTCACTTGAAGAGAGTGAACACCATAATACTTGGGTTCGCGGCAGAGGGTTACAAATTCAACTTTAAAAAATCTAGAATTGCCCATCTAACAGTCCTGTTCTTAGGATATGAATTATCAAGTGAAGGCAAAAGCCTGGCTGACAATTTCCTAGAGAAATGTGCCGTACTCCAAGCACCTAGAACACTAAAAAACCTACAGTCAATTCTAGGCGTCCTAAATTTCGGAAGAACATACATTGCAAATTACGCAGAAAGGGTCAAACCCCTTTATGATCTAATAAAACAAGATTTTAAAAGAACCAATTGGACTCAAATACACACAGAAATTCTGAGATCCTTACAAACAGACATGTTAATTAAAACAAAATCAGAAACACGTGATAACACACGCAACCTTGTGATTCGAGTCATCCCAGGAAGATGCGGATTCACATACCTGACCTCTAATGAGGGAGAAAAGGTACCAATTGCATTTAAATCACACTTGTACACAGAAGCTGAAAAGAAGTTCAGCATTAAAGAAAACATTGTTCATGCAGTTCAAACCGCAATAGCTAGAGAAAAAGATAAAGCTGACGGTAGACGTATAACAGTCAGAACAGCAGAATCAGCCTTTGAGGCATTAACAACACCGTGTAATTGACCAACAACAGCATTGAATCCGGAATGGATACAATGGGTGAATTCAATTACAACGGACAGAGTAAAATACTACTTTGATCCAGAATTAAAAGAATTGAAAAATCTAGAATATGAAAGAACATTCCCTCTGCCAATCGACATTCTGCCCTTACGACAGTACGCGTGTGTAATCTATACAGACGGACATGCTCAACCCTCCGTTTGGGGAGAACAAGCATACAACCCCACATGTGAGATTACAAAAGAGGTGTGGCGCGGAGGTAAACTAAGACCTCTATTAACAAAAACACACTCAGTAGAAACTAATTCAGAACAACAGACTGAAATAATAGCATTGAAAATGGCGCTAGATAATGCAGATCGCGAATTCCCGACACTTATAGTGTCCGATTCATATTACTGCTTCAAATCATATAACAACGATTTGCAGAAATGGATTCAAAACGGTTACAAAGATGACACAGGTGCAACAATAAAGCAAAAACTGCTTTGGGAACAAATAGTTCTGTTACAAAAAGAACTACCAAAGACTCACGTGACACACTCACTGAGTCATCAGCGGGATGGCGTTCACGTTGCAGGGAATTCATTGGCTGAGACAGCCACAACGGTAGCAACTAAATCGGCTTCCGTAGCTAGAAAAAAGCGTACAGTGAAATACATTGACGGTGAAACAGTGCTGGCGGTGAAAACGTCATCAAAAGGCGACTGCTCAGCGCTACCGATCAACTATCCACTCAATTATACATACATAATCGATGCAAACTCCGTCCCTTTTGCTCAAATCCCTGGAGTGGGGGATAGAGTAATTCCAAACATGGACAGGAGAACTTTGTTAATTGTAGACGCACATATAGGTGAGGGTCTTAGTCATCTCAAACTAAAAGATTCTCTGGAAGAACTACAATCAGTGTACTGGTGGCCAGGCATGAGCCTGCAGCATCACATTTTTGTAAAAAAATGCCCGGGCTGCAACAGAGATCGCAGCGGCGAGAGGAACGGGGTAATACCATGGCGTTTCACTCAATAAGGACTAAACAATAATCAGTGAAACCAGTGTAAATAATGCGTCCCATTAACAAACAAAGACTAGTTTCCACTTATAATGTAGACCCCAGCACTCAGCTGACGTCGGGACTGTTATACAAAGATTTGCGAGTCTAAATGGCATATACGCTAGGAGCATGCTACGTTTGACCAATGTTTTCACTTTAGCCCTCAAGCCTGTGGGGACACATGGCCAAATGAGCATAGCACAGCGGGATTCTTCTCACTTCCTTCCTGAGGGATACGGGATGGTGTAAAGAAAAAACCAAGGCATAAAGCTATCTATAACGGAAAGGATATTAGGTTCGGGAGCTGGGTGGGTCAAACATCTAATAAGTGTCCAACGTAGTCTAAACAACCTGCCAAGAAATTCTCTGAAGGGATTCAGTCCGTACGAATTACTGTTTGGGACTGGGATGCTAGTCTTAGATCTTGACAGTCAGACTTCAGTGGTGAAAGAAAAAAGCTTTGATATCAAAGATCGTTTGGCTATTTTGCAGGACTTAAACGAAACAAGAAAAGACCTGAGCAACATAAAGTTGAAACAGCAGCCAACAACCACTGAAGAACCACCACCGGTCCCAGCAAGACCTGTCTGGATTCCAAAAGTCGGGGATCTAGTCAGAGAAAAGATTGTGGTAAAGAAGGAATTTGGGCCTTCTTACAGAAAAGCAGTTCCTGTCTTGTCTATCAACGGGACAAGATCAGTTGTACTACCGCCACTTGCTGGTAAAAAGGAGAACCGAGTTGTATCCATCGACCTGGTAAAACCACAATCATGTGGCCGATAACAAACAGTAGGCCAAGTGGACTCCCAATAAGTAGTAGAACACCGAGGTTTGCTACAAGTACAGAGGTGCTAACTAAAAGGCTAATCACATTCGAAACGCCTACAGAACAACAACAAGGACTATGCAACAATGCAATGGAACTCACACCTCTGAAAACCCAAATAAAAACATTTAGTAGAGACACACCAACCTACAATGAAGTAACAAACGAATATGCAAGAAACAGTAATCCTGAAGCAATTGGAACAATTGACAGAACGGCATCCGGCTACTTCATCAACTTTGATGATTCCTCAGAAGACCTCAGTGAATCAAAGACACAGCCATCAACAAAAACTTTTAAAGATAAAGCTAAGGAACTTTTGAAACAACTGAAAGAAACCTATCTGATTTCTCCATGGATTGAATTTTGGGTGTCCTTTGGTGCATTTATCCTCATACTTTGGCTCATCATGATACTATGCTTGGGACGCTTCATTGAGGGAAAATATGCTAAAATGGACACAGCAAGCCAGAAAATCAACTTGATCCTCAAACCACACACATCTTCACACGTCAAGAAAAGAGAACTTTCTTCAGTCAATTTCACAGCCAATCCTATACCGGGTGGGGTAGCATGGGACAATACTGACTATGAAATTTATGGTCCGGTCGAAATCCTCAAATATCCACACCAAATCAAGATCTCGTTGAGTGACTTTGTAAAACCAAACTCATTTGCTGATGATTGGGACTTTGAAAGTATCAATGACATGATGTCTGACCTAGTGATGTCTGCTAAATTTACCAAACATGATTATTTGCAGGGTTCATCTAATTATGATAGTATGTACTGCTACAACCACTATGGTAACCATTTTTTACATAAATCAGCACAACCTAGAAATGTTTTAAATTATAATCAATGGGAACATTGTGCAACCCCTCCAAAAGGAAGCTCAAGAACCTTTTATGACAAATATTCATACTTTTCAGGGTTCAACACAAGTAATGCTGAAACATTTTATTTCAAATTGTCAAATAAGACAGGAACAAAAACCATGCTTACAAACACGAAATTGATATATTCGGACTCATTTTTTGAACAAATGAATACATTTGGTTTTGATTATTGGGACAAAAATGTTGAAGTAAAAAGTGTTTGGGGTACAAAAGAATGGCAAGTACAAGGTATGGAATCATTGTTTAGAGCCTGCATGATCCCAGAACAAATTATATTCTTGAATGAAACTATTCAACAAACTACCTGTCTTGGATTATCCAAAATCAAAGACTTAAAAAAACCGTCTATTCCAAAACCAACAATGAACAGCAATAACTCTGCAGATGAAGAGATAGACGTAAACTATGTATTAAACCAAAACAGAACAAATCCTGATTGGAAACAATGGTTAATCTGGCCCACAGATACTAATAACTGTCAAGACAGATTCCTGAACAAAGCACAGGGGTTCAAATTGACCAGGCCAGACCCTAGATATTCCCAAAGACAACACCCAGGGATAATCACCACCTACAGTGTGGGCAAACTCTGCCTTCAATGGCTAAAAACTTCCACACTGACAGAAATTAAGCAACACCTAACTTTACTTACTGATGGTGCTGACTTGCGTGATTTCATTATGGGACCACGCAAACAGCGTCAAAAACGCTTCATAGCAGCCTCTATATATGCAGCTTACAACGAGGCCTGGAAGATAACTCAAATTGAGACAGAAGAAAATATACGGGAAATTGACAGTATTAATTTGGAAAAGGCGCTTTCTGTAGTGGACAATGGGTTAATGACTCTGTCCTCCAGAATCTTTTCATTGGACAGCATTGTGTCATCAGCAATCGACATAATATCGCAAGACTTACTGTTGTTACAACACGGTCAGTCTCAATTGCGTTCTAATATACAGCTTGGCTGGACGTTACAAAACATGCGTTCAGGCTATATGCCTTGGCGTTTAATCAACACAACGTCACTATTCAATATCTTTAACCTTACTGATAAACAAGTCAGTATGGCACAAAAGGGTGCTGATTATACAATCCTGAGCATTGAGAAACTCGAGAGATTACCATTGACAATGTCAGAACGACCTGTCATTGAATGGATAATACATGGGATAATTAATATTCCGATATCTACTTTCAGGTTTCAATACTGCCAAAAATATATACAGGCTGGCATGTACGAAAAATTGGGAAAAGGGTACATTAAGACAACATGGAACTTGCCCTATTCACATGCATGTGTCAGTAATAAAGGACAGAAAGTGTTTCTTAGTGGCAATAATTGTGCGATGTCACTAAGCGGTACACTTTTGTGTAATGGAATTAGTTTGCATGGAGCCTGTGAAGGGAACTCAAATAACCTTTCATGTCACCAGCTAGGCACACCTGCAACAGAGATAGAACCATTCTTTAAAAGACTCTATAACGGGAGTTACATTCTAATTGTGGATCGCAGATGTTGTAGTCTACTGCCCGGGGTTCCTTATCTCGTTAGTATGACTGCGAAGGTCATGTGCTGTGGACGCTTATTGTTCCCCAGCTCCTTTCCAGACAGGGAGGCAAGGGCATGGCCTAACTTGAAAATTACTTCTATTCGAATAGATACTTTAAGCAGAATGAAAACAGTGCTTCTTCAGACGCCGACCAGACTCACGTCATCAAAAGAAACGTATGATCTACTAGTCGCAAGGACGACTGCAGAGATTCACTCATTGTTATCAACTAATTCCCCCATACATTTCGCAGAAATCCTGAATGAAATCTTAAATATTTCTGATACCAGTGGAATCTCAAATGTATTTAAGACAGTATTTTCGATGGCATTAACACCATTCAAAGCCATACTGGGTATTTTTCCAGACTTCGTCCATTCGATTTTTGGAGGAGTTCCCCTCATTTTGGGACTAATTGCAGGAATCCTATTCTTGGTCCTTATATTTCGTTATGGCAAACCATGTCACAGACAAAACACCCGCGACAAGGGAAGAAACAATCCGAGCCATTGGATACCGGGACCGGATATAAAAAATCCTGGGACTAACCCGGCTTAGAGACCTGAACATGACTTGGTTTCTTTCATTTCGGCCGATATGGCAAAGATGTGTTTTACCTGTATTAAGGTGCATGCTGTGCGGAGAAGAATGCGTGTTGGACACCTGTCTGACGCTACAATCGGATGCGCCAATGGATGCAGAAACATTGTTGGGTCCGGTAACGGCTCATGCATTGTGCTGCCCTCAACGGCTGCCAATCCTGATGACGGCATTCGTGGAAACTTCACCACTACGATTAAGGGGTAGTGAAGATCAAGATGAAAGCAGCATCTATCAGGTACGACCTTCTGTCAGCAATACTAATCAAAACGTCAATGGAGACAATCATGCACACGAATGCATGGTTACACCTTTTTCCGAGTTAGTGGAACTTTCACAGGAAGCTGTTGACAGCTTTTTCAGCAGTCTCAATGATATGATGTTCTCACCAGAGCAGAAATAATGACTCTTGAGCAAGCTAGCACACGGCGTTCCCAACACCCTGAATTTGGCCTTCAACTTTAATAATAAAATAGCATGAACAATTTTCCCTCCAGTTCACGGACAGCAATTTTTTCAGCAGCCCCAAAATATTTTTACGATTTTTCGGGACACTTATCTTCTGCTTAAAGTAAGAACTATTCTTAGAGAACTAAATTTCTATTTTTAGAAACTTTATAGACATTAGCTGCCCGCTGGTATGTTCATAATTATTTTATTCTGTGATGAAGTGGTCTCGAACTTTTTTCTTCTGCATTAAGAGCCATTTCATGTGTAATTCTCATATTCGATTAATACTAATGTATACAAATGCGTGATTAATTTAGCATTGTTCTACAGCTTGAGTGCATATAGTACATGTGATTAATTTTTTTTTCGTATATTACATAATTTCGAAATGCATTATATGTATTTTGGGGTGGTAAGGTATACACGATACTCTACAGTATGTTTTACTATGCCTAGATTCGTAAATATGGCCATAGTTAGCGTGGAGTGGGTGTGATGTATTCCTATAGGTTCTGTATCGATCCCCCTATTCCTGACCCTATTCTGGTTAACAAGTTAACTAGCAGCCATCCCATGATGCAGAAACCGTTATCTGATTACGCCAGACCACGGCACAGGAGCGCGTTATCTGATTAGGTCATAACGCTTGCCATCTAATTAGGCAAAGCAATATTCCTCCAGCCCCTGATAAGGCATACGGAGTTCTCAAAACAAATCAAACCTATGACAACCTGGGAAAAACCCTGCGGCCATTGTTTTGCTTTCACCGAGAACTTCAGTAAAAGAATGTGCTAACGACCAGCTCGTATGACATCCTTAATGACGTATCTATGTCCATCCTTACGTCAATCTCGGCACCTTACAGGTATAAATATTACCGATATTGCCTTAAGCAAACACACGCGGTGGTGACGAGATCGGAGCAGCCAGACTTGCCGAAGCCCAGCAGAGAGCGAAGCCCACTGGCGCAGCCCCGCCTTCCTGACGCGCTGAGAACGAGACGCTGCCTTTCTCCTGCCGAGAAATCCAGCTCCGGCGCTTCCGAGCAGCCCTGGCAGGCAGCCTGGAATATCGAGACCTCAGACGAGAGATACTATCCCTCAACCATTCTAGATTCCAGGTACAGAGCTGAATAACCCCTTGCAGAGAATTCTTGAGTCAGTCACTTGGCAAAACAAACTTAACTTAAACTGCTACTTTCTATTCCCGCCCACGTATTAGGCTTAGGTCAGGTACACTGGGGTAGGCGTAGTTAGAAGCACCAGTTGAGTACGATTAGTCAAATGTTTATATGTATGTATCTATTTTATCCATTTTAAACCACCATATGGCTTAGAAACCATATAAATGTTTTTACAGTATTATTTTATACTTCTGCTTTTATTGTATGCACTTTACTTAACCATAAGTATTACGATAATATCGATCCATTTCTCTTGTACGAGAAAAGAGACTGATCAATAAATACCATCTTTTATTGAACACGCCCGTCTCTTCCTTTTCTCTACAATCTGGTGAGACTAAGAATGCACGTACTGACTGAGTAAAATAAGTTGTCTTTTGTTTTCACACGACTCTAGAGATACACTCTTGATTAGGGGAGAGCAAAGTTGTCATGTTCTATGGTTGTCAGAAACTAAATCCCTTCTTGTCTATCCAGGGAGGTTCAACTCCTCCTTGCCTATTCGAGAAAGTTTCTAGTGAACTCTGAGCTAGCTGGCAAACCCAAAACTTTAAGTCTAATATCGACAGTAGAAGACCTAGTTAACGTCTGGTCTAGGTCTATACTATTGGAGGTATTATTCCAATGCGCAGAGCCTATTGGGATAATAGGAACTACACTACATCTGCACCGGGTTGGATTTCTGTTGTCGTTTCACCGTGAGTTCCAAGGAGACCTGTTGACAAATCGTGTCAAAAGATGTTATAAGGTCACCCCCGTACTTAGATGGGTCTCTACAGGTGTTAATTTCACTCCCCCACTTTAGATTTAATTGTAGACAGGAACTCCTCGGGTATAATTTTGCTCCATTTTAATCTCCTCCACTGGTCCTTAGGAACAACCTCAGTAATTACTTTAAGGATCTCTGATTTGTTAAAAGAAAGTGTTGAATGTTCCAGTTCCAACACCACTGGGTTGTGATCGCTAAACATGGATTGAATGGCATTATAAAATAAAACAGAACTTAACAGTCCAGGTGATAAAAATATATAATCTATGATACTTTCGCTTTCCCTTGCATTGTATGTGGGAACCCGATCCTTTACATCAGCGAACCCAGGTTCGAACAAGTCTACCTCTGTGAGTAAATCCTCCAGGGCAGATCCCTTTACAGTATGTTCGAAATGCTGATAGCTTGAAAAGGCCAGGTAGTCTGTATCTAGAAACTGGCAATATAAGTCACACAAGTGAACGTTAAAATCACCCATTAGGACGACAGAGAAAAAAGTGGTTTGAGCTTCTTTATATGCAGATACAAATTTCTGTAGTGAATGAATATGCTCGTTTGGATTCTCTCCCTGTATTGCGTTATAAAAGTTGATATATACCACTTTATTGTTATTTGGCATTAAAACTTCTATAGCTAGGATATTAGGGGAGACAATATTGAGCTCTTTCACAATGCCTAAAATGTTAACCGAAATTAAAAACATCAGTCCTACTTTATCCCTTCCTGATTTGGATGTACTTGAGGCTACAGTGTAAGATGTAAACCCATTCACCCAAAAATTGCACTCCCTTTCCCATGTTTCTTGCAGCGCCACTATGTCATACTGCCTCAAAAATTCGATCCATACCTTATCATCCCTCTTGGAGCGTAATCCTGCAATATTCCAGCTCATAAGTTTTACAGGGGGCTCCCCTTTTTCATGATGTACTATGGGGCATATAGGCGGGATTGATGTGCGTTCTTGTGTCAGTCAATCAATGTCCCCCAAGTTGGTTAAGGTGAGAATCTATTTGATATATCGATACCCTCATTGATCACATTTGTGTTGTGGTTACATGATATTGGAAGTAGACCAGGTTTTTTTGTGGCCCAACTGTTTAAGGGTACTGGAGGGATTACTGAGTTTCTTTCTATTACTGTTCGACCAGTCTCCAGTGGGCTCCTTCTGGGTATATCTATTCGAGGATAGAAGAACCCAAGTGGTAATGCTCTTATCTCTCCATCTTGTATAAGCATGTCCGTTGCATCCCAGAATAACCGAGAGGCAACATGCGGTCTATTAAAATTGACAATGAGACAATCTCCCATATGTTTTTTTTTTAGTGTTTCCCACCCAACTCACCCGTCTCCCCATGTTTATGCTGGCTGAGAGATTTTTGCCCCCCGTGCAATTTCCATCGCACCAGGCCTTAATGTTTCTTAACAATGTTTCATGTGACTCTACCTCTCCTGTTTTTAGTGGCGGTACATTTACTAGAATAGCCACATATGGTGTGGCCTCTGGGGGTAAATGACCAGTACGTTTATATTCCATATCCCTGTTCTTGGTACACTCTCTCACAACTACACGGTTCTCTTGTGAATTAGCGGAAACACTGGGCAACCCCTGAACCTCATGACCCTTGGTCTGACCCATAGATATTATCCCACTATGTAACATAGGGGAATTAGGTGGGTTCAGATGGGGCGAAGGTATACAGACATTTGAAGACCCCTTTAACACAGTAGGCTGAGTTTGTATTTTTCCAATCAGCTTGTTTTTTTCAGTAGAGGGCGAGTGGTTATTTGGGGACAGGAATGTGTTTATACGTTCACATTGTTTCAAAATTTCTAAAACACACTCTCTTAAGGTTTCAGTGATGTCACTACAAATCTGAGTCAATATTGTTTCCAGTTTTTCAGTTAGTATATCCTCGACCATGTCTCTCATAGAAGTTTCAAAATGTCTAGATATAGAAAATCCTTGTTTCAGGGTGGAGGGTGTAGGCATTTTAGAATTTTTGGTCTGCCTCTTTGTGTGTTTTAAGGCTACATTTGATGCCTCTCCGGTGGAGCTTTGATCATTGGGAATGTTTGCGGCCACGTCATCATCTTGCCTAACTATAGTTGGTAAAGGTAAGATGTCCACTTTATTACTAATCGTGATCACAGGCTCCAAAGGAATAGACTGTATTTCAATTGAAAGGGGTTCCGATGGCACTAGTATAGAGGTTTCAATTCGCAGTTCCCGTTCAGTAGTTGCTATTTCTTTATTTAATTTGCCCACGGCAGAGGAAAGGTAAGACAGTATATTTGCGGGGTTGTTGGAGTTGCGTGGGACTTTCGATTTTACACCGCCTGCATTAGCAGAAGTTTGTAGCTTGCGCTTACCCATTTTAGTCGTTGTTTCTCAGGGGGGTGGCCCGTCCCGTCCCTTGTCGTCCCCTGACGGCCACAGACGGCCCGCCCTTTGCGTCGCGGGGAGACGCGCTGGGATTTATGTGCCTCCTGGCGTGCTGTTGTGCTGTGCGGCTTCCTGCCGCTAAGGGTGCTGGGTGGTGTAGTCCTGCACTCCGCTCGGCGGCCGCTCTCAAGGTGGCAAAGGGAGTGGCAGCGGGAGGCAGGTTTGTGCACTGACCCTGGTGACCCCGACTCCGCTGGTAAGGGTACGGCAACTCTGGTGTCTGCTTTGAATTCCCCCGCTCTGTCGGGAGACGCGCTGGGATTTATGCGCCTCCTGGCGCGCTGTTGTGCTGTGCGGCTTCCTGCCGCTAAGGGTGCTGGGTGTTGTAGTCCTGCACTCCGCTCGGCGGCTGCTCTCAAGGTGGCAAAGGGAGCGGCGGCGGGAGGCAGGTTTGTGCGCTGACCCTGGTGACCCCGACTCCGCTGGTAAGGGTACAGCAACTCTGGTGTCTGCTTTGAATTCCCCCCACCACCACCAGTACCACCACCAGTACGACACCCACCACCACCAGCACCACCACCAGTACCACCACCACCAAAACCACCAGTACCACCACCATCAGTACCACCAGTACCACCAGTAACACTCCCACCAGTACCACCACTACCACAAGTACCACCGCCAGTGCCACCACCACTGTACCACCACCAGTACCACCACCAGTCCCACCACCAGTACCACCTCCACCACCACTAGTACCACCAACAGTACCACCACCAGTACCACCACCACCAGTACCACCAACACCAGTACCACCACCAGTACAACCACCACCAGTACCACCACAACCAGTACCACCACCACCAGAACTACCACCTCTAGTACCACTACCAGTACCACCACCACCAGTACCAACACCACTACCACCACCACCAGTGCCAGTGCCACCTCCAGTACCACCACCACAACCAATACCACCACTAGTACCACCACCACCAACAACAGTACCACCACCACCAGTACCACCACCACCTCCAGTACCACTGGTACCACCACCATCAGTACCACCACCACCAGCACTACCACTACCAACACCACTACCACCACCACCAGTGCCAGTGCCACCTCCAGTACCACCACCACAACCAATACCACCACTAGTACCACCAACACCAACAACAGTACCACCACCACCAGTACCACCACCACCACCAATACCACCACCACCAATACCACCACCTCCAATACCACCGGTGCCACCACCACCAGTACCACCACCACCAGTACCACCACCACCAGCCCTACCACTACCACCACCGGTACCATCACCACCAGTACCACCACCACCACCACTAGTACCACCACCACCACCACCAGTACCACCACCAGTACCACCAACACCTCCAGTACCACCGACACCAGTGCCACCACCATTACCACCGACACCACCAGTACCACCACCACCACCACTACCAGTACCACCACCAGTACCATCACCACCAGTACCACCACCACCAGTACCACCACCAGCACCACCACCGGTACCACCACCACCAGTACCACCACCACCACCAGTACCACCACCACCACCACCAGTACCATTACCACCATCACCAGTACCATCACCACCAGTACCACCACCACCACCAATACCACCACCTCCAGTACCACCGGTACCACCACCACCAGTAGGACCACCACCAGCACTACCACTACCACCACCGGTACCATCACCACCAGTACCACCACCACCACCACTAGTACCACCACCACCACCACCACCAGTACCACCAACACCTCCAGTACCACCACCACCAGTGCCACTACCACCATCAACAGGACCATCACCATCAGTACTACAGCCACCACCAGAACCACCACCACCAGTACCACCAATACCACCACCACCAGTACCAACACCAGTACCACCACCAGTACCACCACAACCAGTACCACCATGACAGAACCACCACCAATACCACCACCACCAACATCAGTACCACCACCAATACCACCACCACCAACACCACCAGTACCACCAGTACCACCAGTACAGTATTACCACCAATACCACCCATATCACCACCAATACAACCAGTACTACCACCAATACCACCAGTACCACCACCAATACCACCACCACCACTAATACCACCAGTACCACCACTAATACCACCATTACCACCACCACCAGTACCAGTACCACCACCAGTATTACCAGGACCAACAGTACACCAGTGCCAGCACCACCACTACCACGCCCACCAGTACCAGTACCACCACCATCACTACCAGTACCACCACCACTACCACCACCAATACCACCACCACCAGTACCACCACCAATACTAGTACCACCACCACCACCAGTACCACCATCAGTATTACCACCACCAGTACCACCACCAGTACCACCACCACCACTAGTACCATCACCACCAGTACCACCAGTACCAGTACTGCCAGTACCAGTACCAGTACCACTAGTATAACCACCACCGCCAGGACCACCGCCAGTACCAACCCCACCAGTACCACCAGTACCAGTACCTCAAGTACCAGTACCACCACCAATACCACTACCACCAATAGCACCAGTAGCACCACCAGTACCAGTACCACCAAGACCACCAGTACCACCACCAATATTATCAGTACCACCACCGGTACCACCACCACCACTACCACTACCACCACCACCAGTACCACCAGCAGTACCACCACCAGTACCACCACCAGTACCAGTACCACCACCAGTACCACCACCACCAGCACCACCAGTACCACAACCGGTACCACCACCACCAGTACCACCACCACCAGTACCACCAACACCTCCAGTACCACCACCACCAGTGCCACCACCAGTACCACCAACACCACCAGTACCACCACCACCACTACCAGTACCATCACTACCAGTGCCACCACCACCACCAGTACCACCACCACCAGTACCACCACCACCAGTACCACCACCACCACCAGCACCGGTACCACCACCACCAGTACCACCACCACCACCAGTACCACCACCACCACCACCAGTACCACTACCACCATCACCAGTACCATCACCACCAGTACCACCACCACCACCAATACCACCACCTCCAGTACCACCGGTACCACCACCACCAGCACTACCACTACCACCACCGGTACCATCACCACCAGTACCACCACCACCACCACTAGTACCACCACCACCACCACCAGTACCACCAACACCTCCAGTACCACCACCACCAGTGCCACTACCACCATCACCAGGACCATCACCATCAGTACTACAGCCACCACCAGAACCACCACCACCAGTACCACCAATACCACCACCACCAGTACCAACACCAGTACCACCACCAGTACCACCACAACCAGTACCACCATGACAGTACCACCACCAATACCACCACCACCAACATCAGTACCACCACCAATACCACCACCACCAACACCACCAGTACCACCAGTACCACCAATACCACCAGTACAGTATTACCACCAATACCACCCATAGCACCACCAATACAACCAGTACCACTACCAATACCACCAGTACCACCACCAATACCACCACCACCACTAATACCACCAGTACCACCACTAATACCACCATTACCACCACCACCAGTACCAGTACCACCACCAATACCACCACCAGTATTACCAGGACCAACAGTACACCAGTGCCAGCACCACCACTACCACTCCCACCAGTACCAGTACCACCACCATCACTACCAGTACCACCACCACTACCACCACCAATACCACCACCACCAGTACCACCACCAATACTAGTACCACCACCACCACCACCAGTACCACCATCAGTATTACCACCACCAGTACCACCACCAGTACCACCACCACCACTAGTACCATCACCACCAGTACCACCAGTATCAGTACTGCCAGTACCAGTACCAGTACCACTAGTATAACCACCACCTCCAGGACCACCGCCAGTACCAACCCCACCAGTACCACCAGTACCAGTACCTCATGTACCAGTACCACCACCAATACCACTACCACCAATAGCACCAGTAGCACCACCAGTACCAGTACCACCAAGACCACCAGTACCACCACCAATATTATCAGTACCACCACCGGTACCACCACCACCACTACCACTACCACCACCACCAGTACCACCAGCAGTACCACCAGTACCACCCCCAATACCACCACCAGTACCAGTACCACCACCAGTACCACCACCACCAGCACCACCAGTACCACAACCGGTACCACCACCACCAGTACCACCAGTACCACCACCACCAGTACCACCACCACCACCAGTACCACTACCACCATCACCAGTACCATCACCCCCAGTATTACCACCATCACCAGTACCACCACCAATACCACCAGTACCACCACCAATACTACCAGTACCACCACCTGTATCACCACCACCACTAGTACTACCACCACCACCAGTACCATCAGCAGTACCACCGGTACCACCCCCAGTACTGCCACCCCAGTACCACCACCATCAGCATCACCAGTACCACCACCTGTACCACCACCACCAGTACCACCACCAATACCACCACCACCAGTACTACCACCACCACCAGTACCACCACCACCAGTACCACCAATACCACCACCACCAGTACCACCACCACCACTACCAGTACCATCACTACCAGTGCCACCACCACCACCAGTACCACCACCACCAGTACCACCACCACCACCAGCACCACCACCAGTACCACCACCACCACCAGTACCACCACCAGTACCACTACCACCATCACCAGTACCATCACCACCAGTACCACCACCACCACCAATACCACCACCTCCAGTACCACCGGTACCACCACCACCAGTACCACCACCACCAGCACTACCACTACCACCACCGGTACCATCACCACCAGTACCACCACCACCACCACTAGTACCACCACCACCACCACCAGTACCACCAACACCTCCAGTACCACCACCACCAGTGCCACTACCACCATCAACAGGACCATCACCATCAGTACTACAGCCACCACCAGAACCACCACCACCAGTACCACCAATACCACCACCACCAGTACCACCACCAGTACCACCACCAGTACTACCACAACCAGTACCACCATGACAGTACCACCACCAATACCACCACCACCAACATCAGTAGCACCACCAATACCACCACCACCAACACCACCAGTACCACCAGTACCACCAATACCACCAGTACAGTATTACCACCAATACCACCCATATCACCACCAATACAACCAGTACCACCACCAATACCACCAGTACCACCACCAATACCACCACCACCACTAATACCACCAGTACCACCACTAATACCACCATTACCACCACCACCAGTACCATTACCACCACCAATATTACCAGGAGCAACAGTACACCAGTGCCAGCACCACCACTACCACTCCCACCAGTACCAGTACCACCACCATCACTACCAGTACCACCACCACTACCACCACCACCACTACCACCACCAATACCACCACCACCACCACCAGTACCACCACCAATACTAGTACCACCACCACCACGACCAGTACCACCATCAGTATTACCACCGCCAGTACCACCACCAGTACCACCACCACCACTAGTACCATCACCACCAGTATCACCAGTACCAGTACTGCCAGTACCAGTACCAGTACCACTAGTATAACCACCACCTCCAGGACCACCGCCAGTACCAACCCCACCAGTACCACCAGTAACAGTACCTCAAGTACCAGTACCACCACAAATACCACTACCACCAATAGCACCAGTAGCACCACCAGTACCAGTACCACCAAGACCACCAGTACCACCACCAATATTATCAGTACCACCACCGGTACCACCACCACCACTACCACTACCACCACCACCAGTACCACCAGCAGTACCACCAGTACCACCCCCAGTACCACCACCAGTACCAGTACCACCACCAGTACCACCACCACCAGCACCACCAGTACCACAACCGGTACCACCACCACCAGTACCACCACCACCAGTACCACCACCACCACCAGTACCACTACCACCATCACCAGTACCATCACCCCCAGTATTACCACCATCACCAGTACCACCACCAATACCACCAGTACCACCACCAATACTACCAGTACCACCACCTGTATCACCACCACCACTAGTACTACCACCACCACCAGTACCATCAGCAGTACCACCGGTACCACCCCCAGTACTGCCACCCCAGTACCACCACCAGTACCACCACCATCAGCATCACCAGTACCACCACCTGTACCACCACCACCAGTACCACCACCAATACCACCACCACCAGTACTACCACCACCACCAGTACCACCACCACCAGTACCACCAATACCACCACCACCAGTACCACCACCACCAGTACCACCACCAGTACGACCACCAGTACAACATGACCAGTACCACCATGACAGTACCACCACCACCACTACCAGTACCACCAACACCAGTACTGCCATAAGTATGAGTACCACCACCAGCAGCAGTACCAGTACCAGTGCCACCAGTACCACCACCACCAGTACCACCAGTACCACCACCACCACCAGGACCACCACCAGTACCAACACCACCAGTACCACCACCAGTACCACCAGTAGCAGTACCACTAGTACCTCCAGTACAGTACCACCAGTACCACCACCAATACTACCACCACCACTAATACCACCAGTACCACCACCAATACCACCACCACCACCACCAATACCACCACCAGTAGTAAGTAAGTAGGTAAATGTTTATTGTTTAGTTAATTAAAACCATAACAATGTAAAAGCATTATGTTATACACATCAGATTAAAAAATAATTAAACAATATATCCATTTTGTTGCTACTATACACTCATAAAATGTCATTGTTAAAATTCAATAGCCATGGGTTTGTCCATTTTTCTTTTACCAGAATTCTGACCCTTTTAACAAAGCTTTGAAAAAACTTTGAGGAATTTGATCAGTCTACCATTCAGTTGTGGGTCTGATGGATTTATGCACCCAATTATAGCAGCTCTACAGGACCTAATGCCTCTCACATTAAAACTTTGTTTGAGCAGAATGGCTCGTTCATTGTGAAGTTTATTGCAAGTGCAAATTACGTGGATGAAGTCTTCTTTGTAGTAATCACAGAGCCGACAGGATTTAGGACCAGAATGCACCCAGGTAGGCTGGTCTGCTATGGATGGTAATTTTCCAAAACGTAATGTCATTATTTGTTTTTTTACGTCAATAGAAAATGTCGGATTCAGGTATGACGCCAGTGCAAGAGACTTGTAATTGTTTATCACCATCCAAGCATGCGACCTTAACCTAAAGATGTTTTTGTCAGTTTGTGCTGAATGGGTTTTAGCTGCTTTGTTTATAGCTTGTTTGAAAGACTGGCACGGCAAATTGTTGTTCCATAAGTCAGCTGTACAGGTTATTGAGAGAGATTTACACAAGTAATGATTAAAAGGAGAGTTTCTGTCCTCGTTTACTTCGGTCCATAGGGCCTCATTAATTTGTGATATGGCTGCATTTTGTTTCAGCCGGTACCAGGTTTTTACTGTGGCATACATTCTCCCTATTTCTTCATTTATTAAGCCGAATTCAAGCCGGACCTGTGCCGGCGAGGCCGACCTTTGTATCTGAAATACTTTTTTATAAATGGATGCTGTTAATTGGTTTAAAATCTCCAATACCACCACCACCAATACCACCACCAGTATTACCAGTACCAACAGTACACCAGTACCAGCACCACCACTCCCAATAGTACCAGAACCACCAGTACCACCACCACCACTACCAGTACCATCACTACCACCACCACCAGTACCACCACCTCCAGTACCACCACCACCACCAGCACCACCACCGGTACCACCCCCACCAGTACCACCACCACCACCAGTATCACCAACACCACCAGTACCACCAACACCTCCAGTACCACCACCACCAGTGCCACTACCACCATCAACAGGACCATCACCATCAGTACTACAGCCACCACCAGAACCACCACCACCAGTACCACCAATACCACCACCACCAGTACCAACACCAGTACCACCACCAGTACCACCACAACCAGTACCACCATGACAGAACCACCACCAATACCACCACCACCAACATCAGTACCACCACCAATACCACCACCACCAACACCACCAGTACCACCAGTACCACCAATACCACCAGTACAGTATTACCACCAATACCACCCATATCACCACCAATACAACCAGTACTACCACCAATACCACCAGTACCACCACCAATACCACCACCACCACTAATACCACCAGTACCACCACTAATACCACCATTACCACCACCACCAGTACCAGTACCACCACCAGTATTACCAGGACCAACAGTACACCAGTGCCAGCACCACCACTACCACGCCCACCAGTACCAGTACCACCACCATCACTACCAGTACCACCACCACTACCACCACCAATACCACCACCACCAGTACCACCACCAATACTAGTACCACCACCACCACCAGTACCACCATCAGTATTACCACCACCAGTACCACCACCAGTACCACCACCACCACTAGTACCATCACCACCAGTACCACCAGTACCAGTACTGCCAGTACCAGTACCAGTACCACTAGTATAACCACCACCGCCAGGACCACCGCCAGTACCAACCCCACCAGTACCACCAGTACCAGTACCTCAAGTACCAGTACCACCACCAATACCACTACCACCAATAGCACCAGTAGCACCACCAGTACCAGTACCACCAAGACCACCAGTACCACCACCAATATTATCAGTACCACCACCGGTACCACCACCACCACTACCACTACCACCACCACCAGTACCACCAGCAGTACCACCACCAGTACCACCACCAGTACCAGTACCACCACCAGTACCACCACCACCAGCACCACCAGTACCACAACCGGTACCACCACCACCAGTACCACCACCACCAGTACCACCAACACCTCCAGTACCACCACCACCAGTGCCACCACCAGTACCACCAACACCACCAGTACCACCACCACCACTACCAGTACCATCACTACCAGTGCCACCACCACCACCAGTACCACCACCACCAGTACCACCACCACCAGTACCACCACCACCACCAGCACCGGTACCACCACCACCAGTACCACCACCACCACCAGTACCACCACCACCACCACCAGTACCACTACCACCATCACCAGTACCATCACCACCAGTACCACCACCACCACCAATACCACCACCTCCAGTACCACCGGTACCACCACCACCAGCACTACCACTACCACCACCGGTACCATCACCACCAGTACCACCACCACCACCACTAGTACCACCACCACCACCACCAGTACCACCAACACCTCCAGTACCACCACCACCAGTGCCACTACCACCATCACCAGGACCATCACCATCAGTACTACAGCCACCACCAGAACCACCACCACCAGTACCACCAATACCACCACCACCAGTACCAACACCAGTACCACCACCAGTACCACCACAACCAGTACCACCATGACAGTACCACCACCAATACCACCACCACCAACATCAGTACCACCACCAATACCACCACCACCAACACCACCAGTACCACCAGTACCACCAATACCACCAGTACAGTATTACCACCAATACCACCCATAGCACCACCAATACAACCAGTACCACTACCAATACCACCAGTACCACCACCAATACCACCACCACCACTAATACCACCAGTACCACCACTAATACCACCATTACCACCACCACCAGTACCAGTACCACCACCAATACCACCACCAGTATTACCAGGACCAACAGTACACCAGTGCCAGCACCACCACTACCACTCCCACCAGTACCAGTACCACCACCATCACTACCAGTACCACCACCACTACCACCACCAATACCACCACCACCAGTACCACCACCAATACTAGTACCACCACCACCACCACCAGTACCACCATCAGTATTACCACCACCAGTACCACCACCAGTACCACCACCACCACTAGTACCATCACCACCAGTACCACCAGTATCAGTACTGCCAGTACCAGTACCAGTACCACTAGTATAACCACCACCTCCAGGACCACCGCCAGTACCAACCCCACCAGTACCACCAGTACCAGTACCTCATGTACCAGTACCACCACCAATACCACTACCACCAATAGCACCAGTAGCACCACCAGTACCAGTACCACCAAGACCACCAGTACCACCACCAATATTATCAGTACCACCACCGGTACCACCACCACCACTACCACTACCACCACCACCAGTACCACCAGCAGTACCACCAGTACCACCCCCAATACCACCACCAGTACCAGTACCACCACCAGTACCACCACCACCAGCACCACCAGTACCACAACCGGTACCACCACCACCAGTACCACCAGTACCACCACCACCAGTACCACCACCACCACCAGTACCACTACCACCATCACCAGTACCATCACCCCCAGTATTACCACCATCACCAGTACCACCACCAATACCACCAGTACCACCACCAATACTACCAGTACCACCACCTGTATCACCACCACCACTAGTACTACCACCACCACCAGTACCATCAGCAGTACCACCGGTACCACCCCCAGTACTGCCACCCCAGTACCACCACCATCAGCATCACCAGTACCACCACCTGTACCACCACCACCAGTACCACCACCAATACCACCACCACCAGTACTACCACCACCACCAGTACCACCACCACCAGTACCACCAATACCACCACCACCAGTACCACCACCACCACTACCAGTACCATCACTACCAGTGCCACCACCACCACCAGTACCACCACCACCAGTACCACCACCACCACCAGCACCACCACCAGTACCACCACCACCACCAGTACCACCACCACCACCACCAGTACCACTACCACCATCACCAGTACCATCACCACCAGTACCACCACCACCACCAATACCACCACCTCCAGTACCACCGGTACCACCACCACCAGTACCACCACCACCAGCACTACCACTACCACCACCGGTACCATCACCACCAGTACCACCACCACCACCACTAGTACCACCACCACCACCACCAGTACCACCAACACCTCCAGTACCACCACCACCAGTGCCACTACCACCATCAACAGGACCATCACCATCAGTACTACAGCCACCACCAGAACCACCACCACCAGTACCACCAATACCACCACCACCAGTACCACCACCAGTACCACCACCAGTACTACCACAACCAGTACCACCATGACAGTACCACCACCAATACCACCACCACCAACATCAGTAGCACCACCAATACCACCACCACCAACACCACCAGTACCACCAGTACCACCAATACCACCAGTACAGTATTACCACCAATACCACCCATATCACCACCAATACAACCAGTACCACCACCAATACCACCAGTACCACCACCAATACCACCACCACCACTAATACCACCAGTACCACCACTAATACCACCATTACCACCACCACCAGTACCATTACCACCACCAATATTACCAGGAGCAACAGTACACCAGTGCCAGCACCACCACTACCACTCCCACCAGTACCAGTACCACCACCATCACTACCAGTACCACCACCACTACCACCACCACCACTACCACCACCAATACCACCACCACCACCACCAGTACCACCACCAATACTAGTACCACCACCACCACGACCAGTACCACCATCAGTATTACCACCGCCAGTACCACCACCAGTACCACCACCACCACTAGTACCATCACCACCAGTACCACCAGTACCAGTACTGCCAGTACCAGTACCAGTACCACTAGTATAACCACCACCTCCAGGACCACCGCCAGTACCAACCCCACCAGTACCACCAGTAACAGTACCTCAAGTACCAGTACCACCACAAATACCACTACCACCAATAGCACCAGTAGCACCACCAGTACCAGTACCACCAAGACCACCAGTACCACCACCAATATTATCAGTACCACCACCGGTACCACCACCACCACTACCACTACCACCACCACCAGTACCACCAGCAGTACCACCAGTACCACCCCCAGTACCACCACCAGTACCAGTACCACCACCAGTACCACCACCACCAGCACCACCAGTACCACAACCGGTACCACCACCACCAGTACCACCACCACCAGTACCACCACCACCACCAGTACCACTACCACCATCACCAGTACCATCACCCCCAGTATTACCACCATCACCAGTACCACCACCAATACCACCAGTACCACCACCAATACTACCAGTACCACCACCTGTATCACCACCACCACTAGTACTACCACCACCACCAGTACCATCAGCAGTACCACCGGTACCACCCCCAGTACTGCCACCCCAGTACCACCACCAGTACCACCACCATCAGCATCACCAGTACCACCACCTGTACCACCACCACCAGTACCACCACCAATACCACCACCACCAGTACTACCACCACCACCAGTACCACCACCACCAGTACCACCAATACCACCACCACCAGTACCACCACCACCAGTACCACCACCAGTACGACCACCAGTACAACATGACCAGTACCACCATGACAGTACCACCACCACCACTACCAGTACCACCAACACCAGTACTGCCATAAGTATGAGTACCACCACCAGCAGCAGTACCAGTACCAGTGCCACCAGTACCACCACCACCAGTACCACCAGTACCACCACCACCACCAGGACCACCACCAGTACCAACACCACCAGTACCACCACCAGTACCACCAGTAGCAGTACCACTAGTACCTCCAGTACAGTACCACCAGTACCACCACCAATACTACCACCACCACTAATACCACCAGTACCACCACCAATACCACCACCACCACCACCAATACCACCACCAGTAGTAAGTAAGTAGGTAAATGTTTATTGTTTAGTTAATTAAAACCATAACAATGTAAAAGCATTATGTTATACACATCAGATTAAAAAATAATTAAACAATATATCCATTTTGTTGCTACTATACACTCATAAAATGTCATTGTTAAAATTCAATAGCCATGGGTTTGTCCATTTTTCTTTTACCAGAATTCTGACCCTTTTAACAAAGCTTTGAAAAAACTTTGAGGAATTTGATCAGTCTACCATTCAGTTGTGGGTCTGATGGATTTATGCACCCAATTATAGCAGCTCTACAGGACCTAATGCCTCTCACATTAAAACTTTGTTTGAGCAGAATGGCTCGTTCATTGTGAAGTTTATTGCAAGTGCAAATTACGTGGATGAAGTCTTCTTTGTAGTAATCACAGAGCCGACAGGATTTAGGACCAGAATGCACCCAGGTAGGCTGGTCTGCTATGGATGGTAATTTTCCAAAACGTAATGTCATTATTTGTTTTTTTACGTCAATAGAAAATGTCGGATTCAGGTATGACGCCAGTGCAAGAGACTTGCAATTGTTTATCACCATCCAAGCATGCGACCTTAACCTAAAGATGTTTTTGTCAGTTTGTGCTGAATGGGTTTTAGCTGCTTTGTTTATAGCTTGTTTGAAAGACTGGCACGGCAAATTGTTGTTCCATAAGTCAGCTGTACAGGTTATTGAGAGAGATTTACACAAGTAATGATTAAAAGGAGAGTTTCTGTCCTCGTTTACTTCGGTCCATAGGGCCTCATTAATTTGTGATATGGCTGCATTTTGTTTCAGCCGGTACCAGGTTTTTACTGTGGCATACATTCTCCCTATTTCTTCATTTATTAAGCCGAATTCAAGCCGGACCTGTGCCGGCGAGGCCGACCTTTGTATCTGAAATACTTTTTTATAAATGGATGCTGTTAATTGGTTTAAAATCTCCAATACCACCACCACCAATACCACCACCAGTATTACCAGTACCAACAGTACACCAGTACCAGCACCACCACTCCCAATAGTACCAGAACCACCAGTACCACCACCACCACTACCAGTACCATCACTACCACCACCACCAGTACCACCACCTCCAGTACCACCACCACCACCAGCACCACCACCGGTACCACCCCCACCAGTACCACCACCACCACCAGTATCACCAACACCACCAGTACCACTACCACCATCACCAGTACCATCACCACCAGTACTACCAACACAACCAGTACCACCACCACCACCACCAATACCACCAATACCACCACCAGTACCACCACCAGTACCACCATGACCAGTACCACCATGACAGTACCACCACCAGTACCACCACCAGCAGCACCAGTACCAGTACCACCACCACCAGTACCAGTACCACCACAACCACCACCAGTGCTACCATCCATATCACCATCATCAGTATGACCATCACCACCAGTACCACCACCACCACCAGTATCACCAGTACCAGTGCTACCAGTACCAGTGGCACCAGTACCACCAGTACCACCACCAATACCATTGCCACCAATACCACCAGTACCACCAATACCAGCAGTACAGTATCACCACCAATATTACCAGTACCACCAACAATACAACCAGTAACGCCACCAATACCACCCGTACCAGTACCACCACCAATACCAGCACCACCACTAATAACAACAGTACCACCACTAATACCACCAGTACCACTACTAATACGATGACCAATACCACCACCAAAAATACCACCACCAGTATTACCAGTACCACCAGTACCAACAGTACACCAGTACCAGCACCACCACTACCACTCCCACTGGTAACAGTACCACCACCACCATTACTAGTACCACCACCACCAGTACCACCATCAGTACCACCACCACCAGTACCTCCATCATTACCAGTACCACCAGTACCATCACCACCACCAATACCAGTACCACCACCAGCAGTACCAGTACTGCCATTACTACCTCTACCAGTACCACTAGTATAACCACCAGCACCACTACCACTACCACCACCAGTACCACCAGTACCAGTACCAGTACCAGTACCACCAGTATGAGCACCAGTACCACCACCAATACCACCACCACCAATAGCGCCAGTAGCACCACCAGTACCACCAATACTACCACCACCACCAGTAGCACCACCAATACCACCAGTAGCACCACCAATACCACCAGTAGCACCACCAATACCACCAGTACCAGTACCACCACCAATACCACCAGTACTGCCACCAATACCACCACTACCAATATCACCACCAACAATACCACCACCAGTACCACCACTACCACCTCCACCACTGCCATTACCACTACCACCACCACCAGTAACAGTACCACCAGTACCACCACCACCAGTACCACCACCAGTACCACCACCATCAGTATCACCACCAGTACCACCACCACCAGTACCACATCCACCACCACCAGTACTCTCACCACCAGTACCACCACCAGTACCACCAGCACCAGTACCACCAGCACCAGTACCACCACCAGTACCACCAGCACCAGTACCACCATCACCAGTACCATCACCACCACCAATGACAGTACCACCACCAGTACTACCACCAGTACTAGTATCACCAGTACCACCGCCAGTACCAGTACCACCAGCATAACCAGTACCACCAGTACAAGTACCTCCAGTACCAGTACCACCAGTACTACCACCAATACCACCACCACCAATACCATTAGTACCACTACCAGTACCACCAATACCACCAGTACCACCAATAATACCAACTGTACCAGTACCACCACCACCAATACCACCAGTACCACCACCGATCCCACCAGTGCCAGTACCACCACCAATACCACCAGTACCACCACCAATACCACCAGTCCCACCACCAATACCACCACTACTACCAATACCACCACTACTACCAATACCACCACCACCAATACCACCACCACCAGTACCAGTACCACCACCACCAGTATCACCAGTACCCCCACTACACCACCACCACCACTAGCAGTCCCACTACCACTACCGGTACCAGGGCCACCTATACCACCACCAATACCACCACCAATACCGCCACCATCAATACCACCACCAATACCACTACCACCACCTCAGTGCCTCTCGCTCACTAGTAATAGCAGGGGCACTGTACGAGGCCAGAGCAGCAGCCGAGACCATCCATCCCTCCCTCCATGCGTGCCATAAAGCACAGCCCGCCCTGCACTAGGTGATCAAGCCAGGGCCTTACTACAGCTGGAGTATTTATTAGACCAAAGATAGCAATGACATTACGCAATGCCACACTGCACACTCAAATCACGGAGAGGGCAGGAAATAGCCTCCCCTCCTGCTCTTCCTCCTGAGCCGCGACAGTGTAATCACAGTGTGAAAGGTGTTGGACCTCTTTGTTAGTGTTTATAGCTCGAATCATATGTAACTCTTACTTCACACTTTGTGTCTGTGTAATTTACAACACTTACACATCTTCTTCACTGCACTATTTATCACTACTTTGAAGACATTGCAGGCCGGTGTCTTCCTCTGATATTTACAATCTAACAAGCTGTTGAGAAGGCCCTTTATTGCAATGCAATAGGTCTCCCATTTGTGAGAGTTTAAGCTATTAGTATTGTAAATGACAATGCCTTTTATTTATGTTTTGAAACCCAAAACATAAATAAAAGGCATTGTCATTTACAATGGCAAAAGCTCAAACTTGCGTGAATGCGAGACCTATTGCATTGCAAATGCTTGTTTCATCTGTCTCCTGCAGTAGTGGCTGTTAACATTTGAAAGTGGAGGGACCCAAAAGTTCGGGGTGACTGCCTGATGGAGAGTGAGCCCAACCGTCATAAGGGGCGTTTGAGTGGTTCTCCCCCCAGGAAAACTTTGAGAAAAGAGTCGGCAAATGGTGCATTTTAAAGCATATTTTTAGAAAGTAAGAAGATTAATAAATCAATTGTGAAAGCATCTTTTCAGACACCCAAATCTGCTAATAAATCTACTGGCACTGCCCCAGCTCAATTGTCCTTTCAGACTCCCAGTCTGCCCTTTCACACTCTGAACAAATAGGAGCCCCAGGGGGAGGAAAAGGGATTATAAACAGGTTGCCCCCCACTCAATACTATTGCAACAACAAGAGATCTGCCCCTACTGTGTGTGAGGACATACATCCACCATACTGTTATTCAGGCTAATACCTTCTTTAGGGCATCGCATGCGGTGGAATGATTTATACTTCCGCTTATGTGTGCTCAAAATCATTATTTCCGAATTTAAATAGTTGTGGTACTGTGGTGACTACTACACACTCTCATCAAATGAAACGATCTTCACAGTGAAAGGAGTGCAAAATAGAGAAAGCAAGAAAAAATGTGGAAAAAGTTGGCATTGCCTCACAGGAGTAACACCAAAGGAGGAAACACAGACTGGTACTCGCCTGTGTCCTCACGATCTCATCATCAGCATCTGCCAACTGTGAACAAAGTAAACAGGAAAGAAAAAGTGTAGCCAGAACAATAACCAAAGAAAGTGCTGTGTATAAGAACTAGCTGACCCTAACCCTGATGAAGTTGCCGGTAAATTGAGCATGGCAATGAAACATGTTGGTTTTTAACAGAGCAGGCACACAGCATGGAATAAAAATATTATAGCTAGTGCAGCCGAGCTCCTTTTTAATTGGCAGGTTTGCCAAATCTCTAGGTTAGAGTTTGGTAACCCCACAGGGTCACTTATACACAGCAATTTCTTTGGTTATTGTTCTGGCTACACTTTTTCTTTCCTGTTTACTTTGTTCACAGTTGGCAGATGCTGATGATGAGATCGTGAGGACACAGGCGAGTACCAGTCTGTGTTTCTTCCTTTGGTGTTACTCCTGTGAGGCACTGCCAACTTTTTCCACACTTTTTCTTGTTTTCTCTATTTTGCACTCCTTTCACTGTGAAGATCGTTTCATTTGATGAGAGTGTGTTGTAGTCACCACAGTACCACAACTATTTCAAATCTGAAATAGTGATGTTGAGCACACATAAGCGGAAGTATAAATCATTCCACCGCATGCAATACCCTAAAGAAGGTATTAGCCTGAATAACAGTATGGTGGATGTAAGTCCTCATACACAGTAGGGGCAGGTCTCTTGTTGTTGCCCTTTCACACTCCCAGACCTGCCAGTAAGTCTACTGGCACTACCCCACCTCCACTGTCCCTTCAGACTTGCAGGCCTGCCAGTAAATGTACTGACAGTGCCCCAGCTCCACTGTCCTACAAGACTTCCAGGGCCATCAGTAAATCTACCGACACTACCCCCAGCTCCATTATCCTTTCAGGCTCCCAGGCCTGGCAGTAAATCTACTGACACTTTCTAGCTGCAGCGTGCATCCAGTTGCACAAGGGAGTCAAGAAGCCAGAGACAGCATCAGCCTTGCCTCATCAGTAACCTTCAGGCCACCCACCAGCACCAAAAACAAATCCCTCCCCAACTACAGATCTCACCTAGGCCAACGCCTGTCGGATGGTTAAAAAACTTTCTTCCACCCAGGAAGCAGCATTTGTAATTCACAGAGATGTGCTCTGGAATGCTATGTCCTCAGGATTGGCTGGAGCGGGCTGCCACGACGCTCACACAGGCACTGGGGGCCTGTGCCTGCTCTCCACCCAGCTTGTATGGTTGTGTGAGTGGGTGTTTGAGTAATTGTATGGGTGAGTGAGTGGTTCGGTTGAGAGGCTGTATGGGTGAGTGACTGGGTGTGTGAGTGGTTTTATGGGTGAATAAGTGGGTGTGTGAGTGGCTGTATGGGTGAGTAGCTGTGTGAGTGACTGTATGGGTGAGGGAATGGCTGTGAGTAGGTGTACGGGAAGTGAGTGGCAGTGTGAGTGGCTGTATGGGTAAGTGAGTGGCTCTATGGATCAGTGAGTGTGTGTGTGAGTGGTTGTATGGGTGTGTGAGTGGGTGTATGAGTGGTTGAGTTGGTGTGTGAGTGGTTTTGTGAATGATGTCATCAGTGATGTCATTTGCGATGTCGTCAATGATGTCATGACTCAGGAGTGATGTCACTGACCATGTGTTTGAGTGATCTGATATGTAATATCATAAGCAGTGCATTGCGGGGGAGTACGTTATAGTTAGCTCAGGTAACTATAACTGCTGAATTCCACTGGCCTTGTACGAGTTGGATCTGAGCCTAACTATAACGTCCCTGAAACCTTTTTGTCAGTGATATATTATATATTTACTCTTTATTTCGATTTTTCTCAATCATTAAAGACACATACAACAATATACACACTAAACATTAGGATCCATTAAAACATAGTATATTACAAATTAAAAAATTGAGTTTACCCATTTTTAAAATATAAAAAAATGTAATTATTTGCAAAATAATATTATTGCACGTATTATCCCTAATACAGATTTTACGCCATTAAATATACAATTTTCATAATCATAGATACTAGCAGGCACCACCTAATATACAAGTAAAGTGCAGATTTGATACAGATCCAGGGCTTCCACTGTTAAAATATATATGGACACATAATAGTTATTACAAGACAGGGTTAACATTCGTGGCACTTAATTTCTTCATGTTGTGCCTACGAATGTCCCACATCCAACTTAAAAATGTTGCCAGTGCTATTACGATATATTCCTGTAGATTCGTTTTCAGAATACGAAATGCAGTTTAGCTCGATCTTGTGCCAAACTGAGCACAAATCGGCATTATCCATTTATCTCTGGGGCAATTATAAGCTGGGCAAACAAATAATATGTGCATTATAGACTCATCCATCAACGGGCAAAGGGAACATTTAGAGTCATTTACATTTTGCCATGTTGACGTAAACGTTTTTATGGGAAGTAAGCCTACTCTAAACAGGTGATACAATTTTCTATCACTAGGTTTAGAAATAAAATCCCAATGAGCTTCAAACCTTGTTTCAAGCTTGTGCTCCAAAAAGATACCAGTAAGAGAAGTATTTTGGGTAAGTGAGATGGACTTGAAAAAAACCATGTTCCAATATGCTTCCTTATAATCTTTTTTTGATGGAGACGAGCTACCTTCTGGGTCCTCCCACAGATGTCTTAGCCCCATATCAACCAGCAGGCCCCTGATCTTTTGCAACCATTTCATTTTGCTTGTTAGGTCGTATTCTTTTACATATTTTAATGCATTGGCATAGGTTATCAACTCCGGCGTGGTCCTATGCCTTCTCCAGTAGGCTATGGGCCTAAAGAGTGCTATCTCCTCAAATGCAGTGCAGCCCAAAACTAAAAAGAGGGGTTTCAGAGGGGTAGATTGAGGGAGGCCTGTTAAGGATCTCATAAACGCATTCTGGGCTGTGGCTAGGGGTGTTACATTTTCAAAGCCCCAGAGCTCTGCACCATACAATATTGAGGCCCTTATCTTAGTGTTATAAATCGTTAATGCAGGCCTAACCGGCTTTATTTTTTAAAGTCGGTGCTCTTTTAATAAGGTACCCGCTAGTTCGGCATGCCTAAGGGTCAATAAATCTATCTGTGGCTTCCAATTTAGCCTACTTCCTAGGGTAATCCCCAAATATGTGAAAGTGTCAGTTTGTTCCAACAGAGTGTTGTCTATAACAACTCTTCCTTTTACTATTTTATGTCTATGTAAGACCATGAATTTCATTTTGTCAAGATTGACTACTAACTATTGGTCCTTGCAGAAGGCACGTTGGAGACCTGATGGTGTCTTGGATAGAATTAGGGTATCATCTGCAAACATTAATAGGGGTACCTTCTTGCCAGCAAGTATAGGTGCATCTGTTGGGTATGTTGTGAAGTAAGTGACAACCCTGTTAATGAACATTGAAAAAAGAGTAGGAGCCATAACACAACCCTGTCGAACCCCTTTGCTTACTGGGAACCAATCTGTTACCTTACCTTGTGATCCCCAGCGCACTTGAGCATAATTTGACTCATGCTATTTAACAATCAAAAACAGGAGTTCTGAGGGCCTCCCTAGTTCCTTTAATAATTCCCATAATTTAGTGCGGGGGACTAAGTCAAACGCAGACTTTAAGTCTATAAAAGCAGCGTATAAAGTTCCCTCAGCTATAATTACCGTACTCCAATAAATCAACATAAACCGAAAAACGTGGTCAATGGTACTAACATGGGGGCGAAAACCTGCTTGTAATGTAGATAAAATATCATGATCACCTATCCACATGTTAATTCTGCTCAACACAAGCCTGGCCAAAATCTTTTGCATTGTATCGATTAGGCTTATAGGCCTATAAATACTTGGGAGGGTACGGTCCCCTTTTTTGAATATGCGTATTATTTCGGCACCACGCCAGGATTCCGGAATGGGAGCCCCTCTGGCTATAGCATTAGCTAATATATGTATATATTTTACCCAGTTGGCCCTGTCATATCCGAAGAGATCTGCTGGAATGCAATCCAGCCCGGGGGCCCTTCCCATTGGGATCACATCCAGGGCAGTTTCTACCTCCCAGATCCCAAAGGTCAATGTTGTATCAGGAACTATTTCAAAGTGATTCTTAGGGCTGTTTGGCAAGGCAGCAAATTGTGCCTGGGAACAGGAAACCCATTGTTCAGGCGCAACATTGTGTACCGGAGCTTGCCTAGTTTCTCCACTGCCCCATTTTACTGTCTGACGAAATTTCTGCATATTTTTCCCATTACTGGCTTGCAGGAGCTCATTCCATCTTTGGTCGTCAAACTCCATTTTTGCTATGTATTGGGCTTTTTTATATGCGATCTATGCGGTTTTTACCTCCTCTAATGTTTTTTTCCTAATGGCTTGTGATAGATGCTTATACGCAGTTCTACAGGCCTTACTATACCACTTGGCTGATTTTTGGGCTTCTCGACTATTAGTATTGTATTACCTTAACAAAGAAACATTTAAGCTTTGCAAACAGTTCTTCATGGGCCTTCGTAATCTCAGTATCGAGGTCAGCTTGGGTGTCTAAATTTAAAATAGCTGTTAAGGTGGTTTCCACCACCACCTTCATCTGCTCTAATGAGCTAGCATTTTCCATTAGTGTTAGCCATTTTACCCTTCACATGTCATTAGTCATAATAACATCTGCAGTTGCTACCTCAGGAATCGCCGACTGTGCATCTAACCCCTTAATCTGTACAATTAATAGTAAGGGGTTATGATCACTCTCAATCCTCTGATGGATCTTCATATCAATTAGATGGGGCCACAGCTCAAGGTTAATAGGAAGATAGTTGATGCAACTACTTCTTACCCCATTATTATAGGTATGCTGGCCCCCGCTGTCTGATAGTGTCCTCCCATTTACAGCCCTGATGCCCCGCTCCAGACATAAAGATTTTAGCTGGAGTGCAGCCTCAGTCCATTTTTTTATAGGTGTTAGTGTTAGCAATGGGATGCCCCAAAGAGAATCCTCATCGCTAGTGAGGGCACTATCTTCATAGCTAAGGTGCTTGAAGGAACAATTAAAATCGCCTGCTATTACCATATGGTTTTTCCCTCTGTGATTCTCAATGAAGGCATCTGGCATGGAGACAGTATTTGAGAGTTCCCCACCCACCATTCCTCTTGCATAGACATTAATTACTACCATGTCTAAATCATGTTTAGAACGTAGCATTATAGCCAATATATCAGGGCTATCAATTGGTATTTCTTCAGCCCGTAGTCCTGGTTTTTGCCTTATCCAAGTGGTAATCCCCCCAGAGGGTCTCCCTTTTTGTCCGGCGATAGCAGGTCTTACAAAATTCAGGTAACCGGGCGGAAAATAGGAGTCATGGACGATGTTTCCTGAAAATCCCAAATATCTTGCTCCTCTATAAATAGTGATCATTCTTCAGACGCTGTCTTGGATTGTAGGCTGGCAATATTCCAAGATGCAAAGGCTAATAACGAGATTACTGGTGCGTCGCTAGGGGTATCAGTGCCCATCTGCTGGCTAATTCCCTGCTTTGTAACCGAGTAACTTGATTCCAGCCCCTTTACTTCATCCTCCCTGGGCAACATTCGGGGGGAATCTAAAACTAAGTGTCCCTGTTCTTGCCGAAAGTTTAGCCAATTATTATAACAATATTTGCTGACACTACCCACTGTCTTCAATTGGCTTGTTATCGAACTTAGGCTGTCACCATTAACAGCATCTTGGTCTGTTGTATTGTAACAACGATTGAGTTGAGCGTTAGCGAAAGACATCGAGTTCTGATCGTTATCATGACATTTGACGGCATCCATTTTGTATTCATGGCAGCCATTTTGTCTGCCACACTCTGCCTCGTGTCGACCACGTGCGTTGTCCTACCTCTCTGCTTGTGACCTTTGAATCTGCCCGGCAACAGTCTAATAATAGCATCTCTGTGTTTTGCCGCTGACCGTTAAGGTCCACATCTGCTAATGGTTAGCCCTAGATTGGAATGTGTTAGCCGAGACCCCAAGACTGTTAACTCCTCCCACTGATCGATTCTGCTCTCGATATTACCTTGTATGGACATGAAATGTTCTTTTGTGCTTTGTACCGCCTTTTCTTGAGCCCCTGTGTGGGTATAAATAAACCATGTGTCCGGTAGCCCTTTGGGCTACTTCTCATAGTGCCGAAGGCTACTGTCTGAACTTTAGCACCACCTCATGAGGTGTAGTAAATTCTATGTTTTGCAATTCCAGTTTCTGTGCCAACTTTTTCCTTTGGGTCTGAGGACTTCGTGAAAGAAGGGCGAACCCCTTGCACTAGCGGGCCAGGCTGAGGCCTGTATGACAAATTGGTGCCGGCACGTGGTGCTCATCGGCGACTCGGACACCCGAAGGATTGGTCATGACGAAGGTTCTGAACTTCGCTGAGGCTGCGATCGCTACCAGATAAGACCCGTGTCTTGGTATCCGAGGTGTTCCTTCCCTACTTTCCGATCCGCCCATCCAGGTGGCGCTGGTCCTCGACTGAGATTTCTTCTGCTGGTTTGCTGTGCAGTGACCGTTTGGTCGAATTTGAAACTTGGCAGTTGGAACCTGGACAGCCTACGATTGGTAAGAGTCGCTTTGCGGCGCTTGCCGCTTGTTGTAGGTTTTGGCAATTTTGTGGCTCCCGTATTGGTAAGGCAGTTTTAGGAACGCTTGCCCGAGCACTTTGTATTTGGATAGACTTGTCTACTTTGGTTTGGTTTGGGTCCTATGTTTCGCTATATATGGATTGCAATTCATATAGGCAGGTGATGCACAGAGTTTTCTCCGCCTTGTTCTATGTATAGCGCGTCATACTAAGAAAGTACCTTAAGCGCTCTTTACCTATGGTAGTGTATATCTTGCACTATTTTTGAAGCATGCCTGTTTGCCGCGCACTTAGAAAGATGTGCTGCTTGTTTGGTGGTGCCAGTTTACGACTTGAAGAATCACAGCCGGCTCCCCCCGAGGGGACTCCTAATCGAGATATGTATGTGAAGTTTGGTCTTTCTGCCATAATGTACAGCACATTGTGGCACAAATACACTAAGAAGGATCCTGAATTACGTTGGCCATTGCATAGGTCGTTTGATGCGCGAAAGGTTGAATATGTGGAGCGCTGTTTGTTTGAGCGAAAGTCTAGACGTGATATGTTTGAGAGTTTGCGAATGTGGGTGAAAGAAGTACGACAGCAGGAGAAACGTGAGCAAGCGTTGATTGAAAAAGAACAGCGAAAGACTGTGTATGAGAAAGTGCTGGAGTTACGAAAAAGGGAAACGAAAGAAATACAGGAACGAGAGGAAAAAGAACGTAGGTTGCAGATATCTGGCCAATATCCTGTCCGGCAGCCTCTCTATCCTGTCCTTAATAAACCGCAAGATGATTTTTTGTTATTAGATCGACCTCCACCTCCGTATCGCGCTCCGTCTGCTCCGGCCGAGGGTGATGAGGATTCCGATTCAGAACAGCAGAAAACGCGGGACTCTCGATCTTTTCTGTCTGCAGAGTGATCGGCTGAAATCAGACAAGTTGCTCGTAAAGCATTGCGCAGCACACATTCTGCTGCCGATCTTCTTGCTAATATACAGAATTGGACAGAGAAAGAGCAAATGTATTTCACTGCCTCATTTGCTGACGAAGCAGTTGAAATGTTTCGGAAATATTCCAACGTTTTAGAACCTGTCGATATTGCAAGTGATCATAAACAAATACGTGATGGTCTTCTTGTTTTTTCTCAGGCACCCGATTTCGTTAGATGGCTGGTTAAAGTACGAGACGAGGCGAAACAGCTGAAGGAGCAGAAAAAGGCTGCGGACGCCGTTCCACAGACTAATCCGTCCGGAGTGGCACAATGTCCTATCTTCGTGACAGATAAGATGATACCAGTTGTCATGAAACCCATGCGGGAAGCCGCGCCTTTGTATGTTCCTCCTAAAGGAACGGGTGATAATGATGATAAAAATTCTGTTGATGCGAAGGGCTATTTTATCTATAATTGGGTTTACACTCCCTGGAATAGAGCAGATGTAATGGCACTTAAAAATACTTTACCTGATCCGCGTAAAAATCCAGCTGCCTTTTATGAAGAGGTCGAGGGTGTTTTGAACTCTTGTGTTATGACTTTATGCGATATAGATTTGTTTTTCGGTCTTATTTTTACCCCCAGATATGTGGAGGACCGTTCGTAAAATTGATGATCGCGTTGTTCTTGGAGCTGAATGGAAAGAGATAGAGCGCATAGATGCAGATAGAGAACCCACCCAAAAGCCACATAAATTGATATTAGATCTTCCTGCAGCCATTTTAACTAAACTAAAAACGGTCATTCCCCCTAAAAAGATTGATTGGACTGTTTTAGCGTCGTGTAAACAAAAAGTAGATGATTTCTTCACTCGTTTTGAGGAAGCCTTTCATGATTTTAGCGGTCAGTCTCTCACTGACGATACAGGCAGACATTTGTTTTTAGATAAATATGTTTCGAATTTATTACCCAGTATAGCGAGTCGATTAAAATCTAGTGAAAGTTCTTGGACTACGTCCTCTCCGGCCTCTGTGTTGACGATGGCTCAGTACTATGAGCGCCAGGAGGCGGAGGCGAAGGGGACTGAGGACAAGAAGTCGAAAGAGTTAAAAACAAAAGTTATGTTAGCCCAGGTGTACGGTCCGCCTTCTAGAGGCTATGATAGGGGCCCTGACAGAAATTATGATAGAGGTGGCGGACCATCTTCTAATACTTCTTCCGGCCGTTCAAACATAGCTCCGAATCAATGTGTATATTGGAAACAGTACGGCCATTGGGCGCGAGACTGCTCGGTGCTTCAAGCTCAACGAGAAGCTCGGGAACGGGGCCAAGGAGGGTCTGGTTCAGGTTTCTCGGCGTCTCGTGGCAATATGAATGATCGAGCCAGGTTTGATACAAACTCACGTCCACAACAAAGACAGAACACGTTTGATAAGCGAAACCAATGTCAGGTATCTGATTATGCCCCTTCTGGTTCGTATGATTCGGCTCATGCATAGGATTGCCTAGGATGGGGTAAGGAATCAGTTGAAGTTCCAGTAGATCAGACGGGTCCCTATGTTACAGCACATGTTTTGGGCTCTACTGATCGGTTTCTGGTTGATACAGGAGCTACACGTAGCGCTTTGTCTAAACAATTGGTTCCGAGGGCTCCCCTGTCTGGCACAACTATTACTTCGATAGGTTTCGATGGAACACCTTCCCTTAGCCCATTGTCCAAACCACTCTTATTTTCTGTTGATAAATTCGATCCTCCATGCCCATTTTTGCTTTCCCCGAAAACTCCAGATAATATTTTTGGCCTTGATATGTTAAAACACTTTAGAGCTACAATACGATGTTTTCCTGAAGGGGTGCGTGTCATTTTAAATGATAATTACATTGAATCTGATAGAATCTGTTTGATTAATGAAGATGCTGTATTGGCTTCACTTCCTACGTCCTTATGGGCTACCTCAGACACTGATGTGGGTCAGATGGTTATCCCTCCGATCCAGATTAGTGTCAAGGAGGGAGCTGTGTTACCTCGTTTGCCACAATATCGCATTTCGAAGGAGGGAGAGGAAGCACTCATACGAATTGTACATGATTTGATACAAGTTGGGGTTGTTGAAGAGGTCCCATATAATGTTTGTAACAGCCCGATTCTTCCGATTTTGAAGAAAGATTCAGATACACGAATTTACAGGTTCATTATTGATCTAAGGGAGGTGAATAAGATAGTGATTCCACAATACCCTGTGGTCTCAGACATTACAACACTTCTTACTTTAGTCCCTCCGACTGCTACCACATTTACTGTAATCGATTTGAAGAATGCTTTCTTCTCGATCCCTATTCATTCTGATAGCCGATATTTGTTCGGTTTCACTTTGAATAATCGATCGTATCGATTTTGTAGAGTTCCTCAAGGTTACACTGAAAGTCCGAGTATTTACAGCCAAGCATTCAAAAGGGAACTTGATTCTTTTGTGTTGGTCCAAGGTGTGGCTCTCATACAATATGTCGACGACATCTTGTTGGCAGCCGACACCCCAGAACAGTGCGAAAAATGTACTTTGTCTTTGCTTTCTTTTCTTGCTTTACATCGTCATAAGGTCTCTCGAAAGAAACTGCAATATTGTAGACCAAAGGTAACCTACTTAGGTCACCTTTTGTCTAAGGAGGGACGTGCATTGACATCAGATCGCATACAAGCCATTTTAGACACACCAGTTCCTACCACACAGAAAGAAGTACGTACATTTTTGGGTCTCACTTCTTTTTGTAGACAGTGGATTTTGGGATTTTCACACATTGTTAAGCCCTTGTTAGCACTTTTGACGAAAGATACCCCTGTACCCCTTCCATGGACAGATGATTGTGAAAATGCTTTTCGACAGTTATGGCAAGCTCTTTGTTCAGCACCAGTGTTAGGTACACCAGATTACACGAAGATTTTCACACTTTATGTGCACGAGAAAGATGGATGTGCATTGTCAGTGTCGGTCCAGTTACACGGCGATAAGCAACGCCCGTGTGCTTACTTTTCAGCAGTTCTTGACCCTGTTGCCAGAGCATTGCCTGGATGTTTTCGATCAGTTGCAGCAACAGCGGTATCAATTCGACAGAGTGAGGGAATAGTTTTGTCACATAAATTGTTAGTGCTGGTACCACATGCTGTTGATGCCCTTTTGAATCAGACAAAGACGCAGCACTTGACTAGCGCTCGTCTGACAGGTTATGAATTGACACTGTTAGCCCCCCATATTACATTGAAGAGATGTGCAACTTTGAACCCAGCTACTTTGTTGCCATATCCGGTGACTCCGCCTCAGTCACAAGAAACGCATGATTGTATTTTTCTGACTGAGGAACAGACAAAGGGTCGCATTGATTTACAGGATACGCCCCTTCCAGATGTAGATGGTGAATTATGGGTTGATGGGTCTTGTTTAAAATTACCGGATGGTACGACCTCAGCCGCATATGCAATCACCACACTTGAGACGATAGCGGAGACAGCTCGTATACCACAGAAATCGGCTCAAGCAGCTGAGTTGATAGCGCTGACACGAGCGTGTGAGCTCAGTGCTGGTTTGTGTGTGAATGTTTACACAGATAGCCGCTATGCTTTTGGAGTAGCGCACGATTTTGGCCTACTCTGGGAGGAAAGAGGCTTTCTTACGTCTCATGGAATGCAGATAATGCACGGAGATTTAGTGCACAATCTCCTGACTGCATTGACATTACCGAAGAAAATTGCTATAGTGAAGTGTAGTGCGCACAAGAAAGTCACAGACAAGATTGGTCAAGGAAATGCTTTTGTAGATCGTATAGCACATGAGACTGCTATGCAGAGAAATACCACTTCTATGTATGTAGTGATGTCGCAAGCTGAAAGATCGGTAATTGCAAACACAACAGTGATGGACAGAATGTGGATCAATGTCACACATTCACCCCAGTCCAAAGATCTGGGCCCAAATCCATCGTTTTTCCACTCCACACCACCCTGGGTTAGACAATGGCGATATGCAAATCAGCGCTGACCCTGTGCCCCATGGGAACAGTCCAGTCCGAACTACAAAAGCCATGTCCTTCCCAGAACGGAATCAAGCATCTGAGGACCGGCCCGGTTTCGAGGTAACACCTCTCATCAGCCCGGCTAGCTTGACTCCAGTGGTGTGGAGTGCCTGGGACTCACGTCTGAGCATCCCCAGTACACTTAGAGCGGTAATTGAAACACAACAGTGATGGACAGAATGTGGATCAATGTCACACATTCACCCCAGTCCAAAGATCTGGGCCCAAATCCATCGTTTTTCCACTCCACACCACCCTGGGTTAGACAATGGCGATATGCAAATCAGCGCTGACCCTGTGCCCCATGGGAACAGTCCAGTCCGAACTACAAAAGCCATGTCCTTCCCAGAACGGAATCAAGCATCCGAGGACCGGCCCGGTTTCGAGGTAACACCTCTCATCAGCCCGGCTAGCTTGACTCCAGTGGTGTGGAGTGCCTGGGACTCACGTCTGAGCAGGGTGGTGTGGAGTGGAAAAACGATGGATTTGGGCCCAGATCTTTGGACTGGGGTGAATGTGTGACATTGATCCACATTCTGTCCATCACTGTTGTGTTTGCAATTACCGCTCTAAGTGTACTGGGGATGCTCAGACGTGAGTCCCAGGCACTCCACACCACTGGAGTCAAGCTAGCCGGGCTGATGAGAGGTGTTACCTCGAAACCGGGCCGGTCCTCGGATGCTTGATTCCGTTCTGGGAAGGACATGGCTTTTGTAGTTCGGACTGGACTGTTCCCATGGGGCACAGGGTCAGCGCTGATTTGCATATCGCCATTGTCTAACCCAGGGTGGTGTGGAGTGGAAAAACGATGGATTTGGGCCCAGATCTTTGGACTGGGGTGAATGTGTGACATTGATCCACATTCTGTCCATCACTGTTGTGTCTGCAATTACCGCTCTAAGTGTACTGGGGATGCTCAGACGTGAGTCCCAGGCACTCCACACCACTGGAGTCAAGCTAGCCGGGCTGATGAGAGGTGTTACCTCGAAACCGGGCCGGTCCTCGGATGCTTGATTCCGTTCTGGGAAGGACATGGCTTTTGTAGTTCGGACTGGACTGTTCCCATGGGGCACAGGGTCAGCACTGATTTGCATATCGCCATTGTCTAACCCAGGGTGGTGTGGAGTGGAAAAACGATGGATTTGGGCCCAGATCTTTGGACTGGGGTGAATGTGTGACATTGATCCACATTCTGTCCATCACTGTTGTGTTTGCAATTACCGCTCTAAGTGTACTGGGGATGCTCAGACGTGAGTCCCAGGCACTCCACACCACTGGAGTCAAGCTAGCCGGGCTGATGAGAGGTGTTACCTCGAAACCGGGCCGGTCCTCGGATGCTTGATTCCGTTCTGGGAAGGACATGGCTTTTGTAGTTCGGACTGGACTGTTCCCATGGGGCACAGGGTCAGCGCTGATTTGCATATCGCCATTGTCTAACCCAGGGTGGTGTGGAGTGGAAAAACGATGGATTTGGGCCCAGATCTTTGGACTGGGGTGAATGTGTGACATTGATCCACATTCTGTCCATCACTGTTGTGTTTGCAATTACCGCTCTAAGTGTACTGGGGATGCTCAGACGTGAGTCCCAGGCACTCCACACCACTGGAGTCAAGCTAGCCGGGCTGATGAGAGGTGTTACCTCGAAACCGGGCCGGTCCTCGGATGCTTGATTCCGTTCTGGGAAGGACATGGCTTTTGTAGTTCGGACTGGACTGTTCCCATGGGGCACAGGGTCAGCGCTGATTTGCATATCGCCATTGTCTAACCCAGGGTGGTGTCGAGTGGAAAAACGATGGATTTGGGCCCAGATCTTTGGACTGGGGTGAATGTGTGACATTGATCCACATTCTGTCCATCACTGTTGTGTTTGCAATTACCGCTCTAAGGGTACTGGGGATGCTCAGACGTGAGTCCCAGGCACTCCACACCACTGGAGTCAAGCTAGCCGGGCTGATGAGAGGTGTTACCTCGAAACCGGGCGGTCCTCGGATGCTTGATTCCGTTCTGGGAAGGACATGGCTTTTGTAGTTCGGACTGGACTGTTCCCATGGGGCACAGGGTCAGCGCTGATTTGCATATCGCCATTGTCTAACCCAGGGTGGTGTGGAGTGGAAAAACGATGGATTTGGGCCCAGATCTTTGGACTGGGGTGAATGTGTGACATTGATCCACATTCTGTCCATCACTGTTGTGTTTGCAATTACCTCTCTAAGTGTACTGGGGATGCTCAGACGTGAGTCCCAGGCACTCCACACCACTGGAGTCAAGCTAGCCGGGCTGATGAGAGGTGTTACCTCGAAACCGGGTCGGTCCTCGGATGCTTGATTCCGTTCTGGGAAGGACATGGCTTTTGTAGTTCGGACTGGACTGTTCCCATGGGGCACAGGGTCAGCGCTGATTTGCATATCGCCATTGTCTAACCCAGGGTGGTGTGGAGTGGAAAAACGATGGATTTGGGCCCAGATCTTTGGACTGGGGTGAATGTGTGACATTGATCCACATTCTGTCCATCACTGTTGTGTTTGCAATTACCGCTCTAAGTGTACTGGGGATGCTCAGACGTGAGTCCCAGGCACTCCACACCACTGGAGTCAAGCTAGCCGGGCTGATGAGAGGTGTTACCTCGAAACCGGGCCGGTCCTCGGATGCTTGATTCCGTTCTGGGAAGGACATGGCTTTTGTAGTTCGGACTGGACTGTTCCCATGGGGCACAGGGTCAGCGCATCGCCATTGTCTAACCCAGGGTGGTGTGGAGTGGAAAAACGATGGATTTGGGCCCAGATCTTTGGACTGGGGTGAATGTGTGACATTGATCCACATTCTGTCCATCACTGTTGTGTTTGCAATTACCGCTCTAAGTGTACTGGGGATGCTCAGACGTGAGTCCCAGGCACTCCACACCACTGGAGTCAAGCTAGCCGGGCTGATGAGAGGTGTTACCTCGAAACCGGGCCGGTCCTCGGATGCTTGATTCCGTTCTGGGAAGGACATGGCTTTTGTAGTTCGGACTGGACTGTTCCCATGGGGCACAGGGTCAGCGCTGATTTGCATATCGCCATTGTCTAACCCAGGGTGGTGTGGAGTGGAAAAACGATGGATTTAAGCCCAGATCTTTGGACTGGGGTGAATGTGTGACATTGATCCACATTCTGTCCATCACTGTTGTGTTTGCAATTACCGCTCCAAGCAAGCTGAAAGATGGCACGATGCTAGGCAGGAAGTGCGAGAGATACAGAAGACAGCTTCTGATAAGGAACGTGAACAATGGTCTAAAGAAGGAGAGTTAGATGATGAAGGTTGCTGGAGAAGCAAGCAAATGGATCGATGGAAGCTGCCTATAGCTTTTACACAAAATCCTGCTCCGCTGTACACAGGCGTCGAAGCACAGCTGGGTTGCACTCGGCAATCCAGCTGGACCCCGATGATGAAGCATGCCACCTACTAGGTAGGTGGGACAAGGGTTTCATAAGACAACGACCTGTTGTCAGCATTTCGCCATTAGGTGACAGGAGACCAACCCTGATCTCTACCTGCTAAAGGACTTGTCCACGTTGTTTTCTATACAGTACTGGGTAAAGGGACAAGTACTACGGTCAGTTCCTCGCTCTCTTGTTGTTACATTGTAAACTACTTTGCCCAGTGACTGCAAAATTAGAGTTGTTCGTTGCAGGGTTGATATCGTCCACCACTTTATTCCGACCTTTAGCACAGACTGGACTCGTATATATTTGAGCAAATTCAGTAGAAATATCAACTAGTGTAATGTTAGCCTCATCCATACTAATGGCCGGATTGTTATCTATGTGGGGTGCCTGTCTTGGGGGTGTAGACTTCAGCCTTGTTGGTTTGGTTATTTTTGCCGTTGTAACTACTTTGCCTATCTCATGATTAGTCCGGGTTTTCCATTTGGCATTGATACTGGCCTTGTTTTAACTAATAATGCCTCTGTCGCACGGAAGTTAGACTTGGTTAGGGATTCAAGGCCGTTAATGTTGTCTTCAATCCGGCTCAATCTCAATGTAATGGGATTTAACATAGTGGAGATCAGGGTTTCCAGTCTCTGCCACATGGCCTCATTGATTACAGGATAGGGGACTTGCGTGGAGTCAGGGATGATCATTTCCAAATTGTTCGGATTTCTTGAGGCTATATCTGTTAGGTCCTCTCCCCCTTTTTTTGTGTGGCGTTGCTAATGTTGCTGGTTTTGGTCTCTGAGAACCCCCCCCCCGTTCTTTTCACAGCATGGTCGGGGGTCATACCCGGTCCCGAGGGTTTAGTCAATCCTGTTACCCTAGTAGATGCTCTTAGTATCCTACTAGTGAACTCAGACTCAAGGTCACATGATATTAGCTTGTTAATTGATCAGGAACAATGTCAGACACCTTTTCAATCACTTTGTCAATAGCTTATTCTGGGCTCGGTCAACAGTCGGGAATACATTGGTGTGCCATGCCCCCCAAGGAAAATCTCTTGTGAGAAAAGGGCTCCAGGGATAAGCGTGGCTCCGTGATTTCTATCTCGTGTTCGAGTACTGAGGTAGCCCTTATTAGAAATTGATCCAGTGTCCCCGCAATACTTCCACCTGCTTGCGCACCCTTTCCCTTTCCCTCACGCCTACTCGTCATTTTACTGAGTTGCTGTGAGAAGGCTAAAACGTACAGAAGCAAAAAAAAAAAACTGTGTCCTGATTAACTTGTGGATTGTAATTGATAAGATTTAAAGGAGACGATCCACTTTACCTACTGTTGGTGCAGGTCTCAGAGGGATGGCCCAGCCCAGCCTCCTCGGGCTCTGACGGGCAAGGTAGGGCTGGCCCTTGGCCCTGGCTTCACCCGGGTGCGGCCCGCACGCAGCCCACGCCACGGGGGGAGAGGCAGCGCTATAGGCGGGATGGCAGCGCCTCCCCCTCACATGGAGCAGGCACCTGTGGCTGAATCAGGGAATGCTGGGACTAGTAGTCCCTGTCGGGAGCCTCACGGGACTGGCAGTGCTGGAATGAAGAAACCCTGGGACTCTGGTCCCACCAGGGCACAGCACAATGTCCCCACGATGATCCCAGGCAGCAAGAGCTCAGTGAAACAACTGGTGCAGACGGCTCCTGCTCTCAGAACTGGGGCGGTGGCGACGACCTGTGTATTATATATATATATATCTTCAAGGTGCATAGATGTGGAGTTAAGATTAATAAATCTATACTTATCTATTTTCACTTACCTTCTATATAATCTTTGTAGAACCTTTGAACCACTACTAACCATTGTGTGTGACAGTGCCCATTCATCGCTGGACACCACTTGTTAACATATTCCACATCTGTTTGCCTTTCTTGCTGTTTGTTGATGATGTCTAGTCCATTGCGAGCTTAGGCTTCCTTTAACCATAGAGTGAGATGGGCTGACGGTGACCAAGACCTGAAGAGGGATTTTAAGATTGGATCTTCTCAATCTCTCCAGCACCCCCTCCGAGCTTCATTCCTAGCCCCTTACACTGATTTTGAAAGCCTTTATGGGAACACCTCAATAGCTGCTGTTTCCCCTTCCCGTCATATAAGCCCCATGCTGCCCACTTCACCCAAACTCTTCTCACACAGTAAAATGTATTTTTTTTACAGTTGCCTTTAAATTATTGTATAATTATTTTTTCTATTTCTTATGTATGTTGTATTTTGTCTTACTATTATTAGCATCGCTCTAAATAAAAGGTTTACTAAACATATTTCATCATCTTTCCTTGAATAAAACATTGGAGTACATATTTTTCTAAGCAGTTCAATGCGTACTCTTCTTGACTACACCAAAATGAAATTTCGCCCATATTTCCTGTGTCGTAATATCTACCATTTTTCGCCACTTTGGAATGCCATGCGTCCGGGTTTTTTTCTCGATTATTTTTTCGCCGTGATGCTTTTATGGTTAACCCCTACTGATTTCTAGTGGAATGAAATCTGAGTTACATGTGGACGAGTGTCCCAAGGTGGTCGTTCTTCTAGGTATTACTGTGCGCTTTATAAATAAATAAGAAATCCTCTTTTCTCACAGCTCGCTCAGGTTTATTGAGGGACAGCGAATGGCAACCTCGTGAAATATTTAACGGGGTATCAAAGTTGCTGTGTTGGAAACACTGTCTGTTGCGCGCGACCAGCCGGGTCGACGGGATCCCATCTCGTTAATGTATGCATCGTAGGCACGATGAATATCGCATTATTTAGAAGGATTACGGCGCAGAGGAGATGGAGACAGCGCGTGCGAAAGAAATGGACTCCAGTGATGACGCAAGTCGTACTAACAAAGGCTCTGACGCACGTACGAGGGCGATATAAAACATTAAACGAGATACAAGGTTAGATACGACAGAGTTGAATTACAATTCTGATGTAGTCGTGCTGGAAGAGGGTGCTTGACAACGTAGTAGCCAATGGATGCTATTATCAACTTGATATTGTGAACAAAAGCTGTTCCCGCTTGGCCCAGCCATAGACGCTTCCATTCCATTGAATACGTTACAATTTCAAAACTCTCACTTCAGAAGCACACATTTTAATCACCTCCATGTTAAATGCACAATGCAGCACCGTTCTTCTGCAATGTTGAATTGCAAATTTAAATGTACAGATATTTTTGTATTGCACTTTTTTTCTCAATGTAAATTGGTAGTGTTTAGCAACAGGATTTGCAGGCCCAGTAGGACTGTGGTCTTCTGGTTGCACAGTTGTCCATGCTACTCAATATTTGCAAATGTTTGCACTGTCCAACTTATTTCATTGACAACCCCCTCCTTAGACCTAGTCCTGCGCTCACCCTTTCAATTAAATTTCTTTTCTTTAGCTGTTGCTTACAGGCTGTCGAAAGACCTATTGAGTATGCTACCAATCCTAGAAGTCGACTGTCGCTTCGCCCATTGCTTTTCATTGTTTGGCTTGCTTGTGAATCTCATTTGCTTTCTTTTTATTCAATGGCTTTCCTTCCTCTTCTTGTGTATGTTCCTCCCATGGAGAGCAGCTTCTTCGCCATATTTCTAATTGGATGAGTTGTATCCTCCTGCTGCTTCCTTTAGGTTTTTTTTTAATGCAGAGGGAGTGCATGTGTTTTCTTGCTCCTGCCCATGTGCTGCTTCACCCTCACATCAAAGTCCTTGTGTTCTCCCAGTTGTTTCCCCACCCCTTGTCATCGTTTTTCGGCCCCCTATTCTCTGTCTTGTTCAACTTTTTTTAAACCCCTTCATCTCCTCCATTACTCCTCTGTCCCTCGTTTCTCACTGCCGCCACTCAGCGGTATTGACTTGCTCGCCCTACTTTTACCCACTTTTCTATTTCTCCCTCCCCCGGCCCATCCCATTTTTAGGTCAAAGCCTGCCAGACAGCGCAACTCTGGTTGCAAAGACATTTTGAGGACATGCTGAAAGCTTACCTAGGAATGCATTCCTTCTATTGGTTATCATTGGCTTTGGTTTTTGTCACTCACATTTGCTTGCTTTCTATTTGCTGTCTTTGTTTGTTTCAACTAGTCCAGCATATCGTTGTCCCTCCTGTGAAGCATAGCCTCTTTACTACCTCTCTGATCGAATCCTTCTATTCTTTTTCAAATGCTCGCTATTCAGGGACTCATTTTTCCCATGAAGCACTCCATTCATGTGTTTTAAAGCAGTCTACCTTGTATGGAAGCATTTGTTTATCTCCAGTATCCTTCATTGTGGGAGTGTCTATTTGTCTCTCCCTCCTTTAATTGTGAAACAAACACGTTGATGCTGGTCATGTGTAGATGTGCCTCTGTAGCTCCCCAGGCCAGTTATCCTGTATCACACGTTGATTTGCAGCAGTTGAGTTGTTGCAGGGAATTCTTCCATTGCTGTTTGTTCAGCTTCAAGTCTCCCTGTCTCCCTTGATTGGCATCTGTGTGTGCTTTCCTGTGTGTCTGGCTGATCAATGGATGACTGATTGTCTGTGACCTATACAATGAAATAGATTACTTTTTTTTTTTAACACATTTGATCAATTTTCTGCATTTTAGCCAATAGTACAGTTGTTCAGCAGGAATATACAAGTAAACATTCAAACGAAACAAAGTGTTTACCACATTACAATGTATCCTCAATATAGTCATCGGTTCTGAATAAATCGGTATTGTGCTTGCTCGCGCACTTCTCGTACTGTCAGTTGTTGTTAACCCTGCTGTTACAATGATAGGATTATAGTGCCTAAAAATTATTATATAACAATCTGAACATTTCAAACTATCCCCCCTCCCTCCCTACTGACGGCTCCATAGTAATGAATCGAAGAGAAATATGACACAGTGGACAAGGATAACTTGTTAAGATTGCTACTAATATATTCAGTACTATGCAATGATTTTTGTTGTGGGGTACTGCGCAGATTCATATGATATACACTACATATCATCTACTAGGTGTATTAATTTCCAGGGTGTAGGGTATCAGTTGCTTTAAATGACGCTAATATAATGTCCCAACACATGGCGATGGGATTTTTCCATAGTCATCTGCTTTCTTCAGTGCGAATGGCTTCGCTTTCTGCTTGTCCCCATTTTTCTACTTCTTTCTCCCAGTTCATAATGTAGGGACTGTTGGAGATTTCCATCTCCTGGTTATGCCACGCTTGGCTAACAATAAAGCCAAATCTACAAAATTCGCCTGTACCTCTTGGCTTTTTCGTCGTTTATATAGACCTAAAATACACGCTTCAACTGTAGGGAATCCTCCATTGCTCAGTATTTCTTCTAACACCATGAATATCCCCTCCCAGTACTCTTGCAGTTTATTGTAGGTCCACAGTATGTGAGTCAGTTCTGCATCTTGCTCATCACATCTGGGACATGTTGCATTGGCATTTGGATATATGGAATTTATTTTATGTGATGTTAAATATGCCCTTTGGGTTATCATATATTGGATACATTTAAAACGAGTATTGCAGGACACTTGTTTTGGGTATTCAAATATAGTGGTCCACTCCTTGTCCAGTAATGGTCTATTTATATCTCGTTCCCATTTGCTGCCCACTGCAAGTAGCGGGGATGGTTGGTGAATACGTAGCCCTTGGCAAAACCATCGCATAAGGTGACTTCCTGTTCCCATAAGGTACATTAAATGAACTTGTTCATTTGTTGCGGGTTCTGTTCCCTAATGTAAGCTGTTAGGTTTTCGTGAGTCAAGAACAGTACTTCTGGTACTCCTCGTTCATTGGTGAAATCGGTATGCGTTAAGAGTGTCCCTTCTCCAAAGAGATTGCCCACTGTGCTCACCCCGGCTTGTGTCCAGGGTTCCAACTGTCGATAAGTTAACATGCCAGTGTTAGTGGGGAGCCTAATGATAGTATGTTGGGCTCGTATGCGGGGGGTATCTGCTGTGTACTTTAATGCCCATTTCCAGTAATCTATTGCATTTCTGAGCAGGATTTGTGACCCGGCGGGGGCATAGCATTGGGACACAGCAAACGGTGTAATCTACCTTGTGCAAGCACTTGTTGCGTGTATGCTATTACATGTAGGTTTTGACCTGCTACCCAATATGATAGCCATTGTAGTTATGTGGCAAGACTGTCTGCATAAAAGTCTGGGGCTTCCATTCCTCCTGCGTTTGATGGGAGTTGCAGTTACTGTAAGATCAATCGTCGCCGGCCTGTGCTCCATATTAGGCTAATTAATAATGTACTCAGTACTGACAGGTTTGAGAAAAAGTATAATAGTCGTGGTAGCATTACCATTGTTGAAATTGCCAGTCTGCCTGCGACTGATAGGGGTAGAGACGTCCAGAATGCGACTTGTGCTTTTAGCGAGTTAATTCCCTTCTGGAGGTTTCCTTCGATAATGTCTTGTGGGTCCCTATATATCTGTATACCCAAATATATAAAGGTGGTGTGTGCTATTGCTATGTTCCTGTTTCCGAAAGGGATGGTCTGTGCGTCTACGTTGTCAGAAAAAGGAAATGCGCAGGATTTTTCATAATTTATGGCTAATCCTGCAGTAGATACGAATTGTGCAAAAGTCTGTGCCGTGACAATTATGTTATCTTGTAGGTTGCTAACGTACAGTATAATATCATCAGCGTACAGTGATATGGTGTGTGCCATTAAGGGTGATATCCCATCCGGGTGATTCTGCTTGTACCTTGTGAGCTAATGGCTCTAGTGCTAGAGCAAACAACATAGGCAAGAGGGGACAGCCTTGTCTAGTGCCTCTTTGTATGTCAAGAGGCTTTGATATATATGGTTCGGTATGTACCCTGGCATTTGGAAGGTGATATAGTGTTTGTATCCACTTAACATATTCCTGGGGTATTCCAAATTTCTGTAGTGCAGCTAACATGTACTCTCAGCTTAGTGTGTCAAAAGCTTAGATAATGTCAAGTGAAATGCATCCTGCTTCTGGTAGGTCCCTAGTGCAAGAAAACATCGTATTACAGAGTCTGCGTATGTTAAGGGATGTATTATGAGTTGGGATCAATCCACATTGATCGATATGAATTAGGCCTGTTAGGGGGAGTTTTAGTCGATTTGCTAAAATAATTTTGCTAAGGATTTTATATTCAGTAATGATAGTGGGCGATATGCATTTAGTGTGGTGGGATTGCGTTCTGGTTTGGGTAACAAAGTTATTAGGGCCTGCACGCTTGAGTGAGGTAATGTGCCTGCTTCATATTTAGCTGCATATAGTTTCTTAAGTTGAGGAGTCAATTTTTGCATGTAGGCGACATAGAACTCCAAATAATCAGAAGGGAGGGATCACTTGTCCTGCGTGAACCAGGGTATGCAGGACATCGAACAACGGTGTCTCCAAATAAAAACCCTCATGCACGAGTTGGGTAGCGTGGTAAGCGGTATATCTTGATTCTCCGCTCTTCAAACACGTGTGTGCATAATCATCGGGTTTGTTTTCGGTATGCAGCCTCCACCAGGAGGATCTTACCCTCGGTAAAAACAGTAGTGACCCAGTGATGTGGAGGGAGTGTAGAACAATTAAAAATCCCCCGGAAACCCAGTTGTAGGAATTTTATTAGGTCTGGGTTCGGGTGGATCCCATTAGGGGAATGCTCAAGTGGCGTGCGCTCTATTGAAAATATTAAGTTCTCAGGACTCACTAGCATTCAAAATGATTTAAAATGGCCAACATGTTTCAGCCCTCTATGCCGTGAATCGGACTTTAGGGCTTTCTTCAGGACCCGTGGTGAAAGGTGAAAGTGATACTAGTTTACTATATTTATAGCAAGCAAGTGTGTAGAAAAGGGAAATTTTCAACCTGTTTCTTTTTCTCGAGGTCACGATGTACCTATAGTTCAAACATAATAGAAACATACACAAAGGGAAAACAAGGGTAAGGGAGACACATAGCGTAGTGAATTCACTACTAGACAATACAAATTGTAGCAACTTAAAATGGCAATACTTCATAACCCCCAGTAATTGGCAGTGTCAACTCTCTCTTTCTCCAACACGCTATTTCATGCAAAAAGTGGTTTATAGATGATGAATCATACTTATATGCGGAACGAGTGTGTTGGGTTTGGTAATACCCCACCACTCGGATAACTATTGTGGTGAGTCAAATATGTGGCAATCGATTACCACGTGACATGCAAAACTTGTTCATAAATATGTGCAGTTTCTACAGTCTTGATCATGATAATGGTTGCCCAGCGTAGTGAAAATCTTTCATACCGATGTGCTCTGTGCGCCAATATCGTACCTGAAATGCACATTAGTTACACCTCCTTCGGGTGTGACAAGGGCTTCGAGGGGGCTAGATAGAAGGGACAACTAAGCATTAGCGTGAGACGGTTCTCTGTATACTTGCGGTTTCGTAGCAGAATTGTCTCATGGTGGTACCTAACGCTCCTCGCCTCGCGTTGCGCTGCTGCTGCCTCTTGGGACCCGGAAGTAACAGGACTGCGCTTCCGGGTCGCTATTTGCAGGTCTCCGTTCATGGTAATAGAAAGGGGACTGGGCACTCCTTCGTGTTTACAATATCACGAAGTGAAGAACGTGTTGTGGAAGCATATGGTCATTCGTATTCTTAAAGAGATGATTCTGATGCTTCATTTTGAAGCGCAGTTGATATTCCGAATATTAGGATAATATTAATGAAAAATTAAAAAAATTAAAAAAAAATAAAAATAAAGTTGAAAATTAAACGGAAGATGATCATCAGTTGCGAGGTCACACAATGTGGTTTCTTAAATTCGGTGACAAACAGTTTATTAAATTTTAAGCACTGAGTTGATCACTGGTGCTTCTCACAGTGCAACTTATGGATATCTTGTCAGACAAACCGCATCCTAGGGCGGAGCCTATAGGGAATGTGTAAGTTCTGCTGATGTTAGTTTCAGGAAACAGTTTCATTATTTCAACACGCTCAGCCACGGAATATTATCATTCAGCCCTCTTATATCTGTCCCCAGACGGTGGACCCAGCGTTGCTCTTTCTCAAAGAGGATTCTCTCTGCATTGCTGTCCTTTATGTCCAGAGTTTCAAGGATGACCCAGTTAAGGTCATCTACTGTGTGGTTCTTCTCCAGAAAATGACTAGCCATCTTGGTTGTGATTTTCTTACATTTGACGTTGCTCCTGTGCTCTACGATCCTTTGTTTAGCTTTCCTACAGGTCATGCCAATGTAGTGCAGCTGGCAGGGGCAGGTAATCATGTACACTACATGGCTTGTATTGCAGTTAGTATGTTTGAGCATTCTCCATTTGAAATTAGGGAGTAGTTGTAACTCCTTAGTTGGTTGGGTCAATTTACAAACTGAACAAGAGCCACAGGGATAATGTCCAGTAATGGGGGGATTCCCCAATAAATTGGTTTGTTGTCCTCGTTTAGTTACAGGTGGTCTCGTATGTACCAGGATGTCTTTTAAGTTCCTACATCGCCTGTTGGCAAATCTCGGTTTGGGCCAAGAAAGTGCGCCAGATGTGAGGATTCTCCAATTTTTGTTCACGATTTTTTTTACTTTGTCGGTTACTGGACTGAAGGTGGTGACACAGGTAGTGAGATCCTCAGGTTCTGTTTTTGTAAAGGTCTCCAAAAGGCCTTCTCTGTTTTGGTTTTGTGCTCTTTTTTTACATTTATTTACCACTCGCCTTGGATAGTCTCGATGTTGGAGTTTGGTGCAAAGGTCTTGTGCTTGTGCCCGGTACTCGGTGTTCTTGCTGCAGTTCCTCCGTAGCCTGAGGAACTGACTGTAGGGAAGATTTTCCCTCAAAGTGCGGGGATGGAAGCTCTTGAAAGAGAGGAGACTGTTCTTTGCTGTTTCTTTGAAGAAAGTGCGTGTTTGTAGATGCCCGTCTTCTGCATATATTGTAATATCCAGGAAGTCTAAGCTTCTTCTATCCGCACTGTACGTAAACTTCAGGCAGCTGTCTTTTGTGTTCAGCCATGTGTGGAAATCTTTTAGATCCTCTTCGTTGCCCGCCCAGATGAGCAGGATGTCGTCAATATACCGCTTCCAAAGCAGTATATGACGGATATAGGGATTGGTTTCTGTGTGTATATGTGTGCCTTCAAAAGTGCTCACATATAACCCAGCCACACTCGGGGCAAATGTACTGCCCATCGAGGTCCCATGGCATTGTAAGTACAGTGTCTCTTTGTATAGAAAATGATTCTCTGTCAAGGCCATGCGGCAACATTCCAAAACGAAGTGTCTAGGGGTTTTGTATGTCCAGTCCTTTTCGAAAAGAATTTGCTCTAGCATATCCAGGGTCTCTTGTTGTGGTAGGCTCGTGTAGAGACTTTCCACATCAAGTCCTACAAGCATCATGGTATCAGGTGAATATTCAACATCTTTAAGTAAGTTCAGAAGGTCTCGCGTGTCCTTTAAGTAGGTAGGCGTACTTTGTACCAATGGTTTGAGGTAATAATCAGCAAACTGAGAGAGAGGCTCTAAAACCGACCCGATGCCTGACACTATCGGTCGTCCTGGAGGTGGTATTCGGGCCTTGTGTATTTTAGGCAATGAGTAGAAATATGGAGTTTTGGGGTTCTTTGCTACCAGAAAATCAGCTTCTTTTTTGGAAAGCCAATTGTGAGCTTCCGCCTCTTCAATCATCATTTGTATTTCACTCTGCAACCTTTTGGTGGGATCATTGGATAGTTTCTTGTAGAACTTGTCATCTGACAGGAGATCAAGGCACTGCTTGTCATAACCCGCTGCAGACAAGATAACTACCCCCCCTCCTTTGTCGGCTGGTTTTATAATGATTTGGCCGTCATTCTTCAATTCATCCAGCGCTGTCTGCTCTGCTCTTGTTACGTTGTGAAACGGTTTTTGTTGGTTAGATGATAGTTCGTCTACTTCTCTCATAATAGCTTGCTCAAAGGTTGCGATTTCAATCGGAACTTGAGAGGGCAGTGGGCAAAAAGTGGACTTGTTCCTCAATGAGGTGTCTCCCTCTGAGATGTATTTTGGTTGGTCCTTGAAAAAGGCTTTCAATTTGAGGGTTCGACAGAATTCGGCCAATTCACATTTTATTCTGAAGATGTCTGTTTTGGGGGTAGGGACAAATCCCAGGCCTTTATTAAGGACATCCTCTTGTTCCTTTGTTAGGACCTTGTCGGTCAAATTCACGATGAGGGAACAGTGTTGGCTTTTGTCACACTCCTCGTTTGGACCTGTCGGGTTTGGTCTGACCAAGTTACTCCTCGATTCTTTCCTCGTTGTTGAGGTTGGCCCCTCCCTAAAAAAGGAACCCTGGGTTGGAAGTTTTGTCCTTGTTGTTGGGGTCCTTGATGGTTCATGGGCGGGGGTCCCGAGAAGAAAGGGTTCATCCAGCCTTGAAAATGTGGGTTGAAGGGTTGGAATGGAATTCCTTGATGGTCTACCTGGAAGAATGGAGGACGCCATGTGTTCCTGCCTTACTGTAAGGATGTATACGTTCAAGGGAGAACCTCTTTAGTTCTTTTGCCAGTTTCTGTAGCTTGGTCTGGGTGAGATACTCTTGAGTGTCGTCCATTTCCTTATTGATTTCTTCAAGCCTTTTCTTATAAATGGTTACATTCACCGTGTTGTTCAGTTTTGTTTCAAGGATTTGGATTTTGACAGTGAGTTCGTCTGTCAGTCTTGATGCTGTCTTTATTATTAGGACTACATTGGCATGACATGTAGGAAAGCTAAACAAAGGATCGTAGAGCACAGGAGCAACGTCAAATGTAAGAAAATCACAACCAAGATGGCTAGTCATTTTCTGGAGAAGAACCACACAGTAGATGACCTTAACTGGGTCATCCTTGAAACTCTGGACATAAAGGACAGCAATGCAGAGAGAATCCTCTTTGAGAAAGAGCAACGCTGGGTCCACCGTCTGGGGACAGATATAAGAGGGCTGAATGATAATATTCCGTGGCTGAGCGTGTTGAAATAATGAAACTGTTTCCTGAAACTAACATCAGCAGAACTTACACATTCCCTATAGGCTCCGCCCTAGGATGCGGTTTGTCTGACAAGATATCCATAAGTTGCACTGTGAGAAGCACCAGTGATCAACTCAGTGCTTAAAATTTAATAAACTGTTTGTCACCGAATTTAAGAAACCACATTGTGTGACCTCGCAACTGATGATCATCTTCCGTTTAATTTTCAACTTTATTTTTATTTTTTTTAATTTTTTTTAATTTTTTTAATTTTTCATTAATATTATCCTAATATTCGGAATATCAACTGCGCTTCAAAATGAAGCATCAGAATCATCTCTTTAAGAATACGAATGACCATATGCTTCCACAACACGTTCTTCACTTCGTGATATTGTAAACACGAAGGAGTGCCCAGTCCCCTTTCTATTACCATGAACGGAGACCTGCAAATAGCGACCCGGAAGCGCAGTCCTGTTACTTCCGGGTCCCAAGAGGCAGCAGCAGCGCAACGCGAGGCGCGAGGAGAGGAGCGTTAGGTACCACCATGAGACAATTCTGCTACGAAACCGCAAGTATACAGAGAGCCGTCTCACGCTAATGCTTAGTTGTCCCTTCTATCTAGCCCCCTCGAAGCCCTTGTCACACCCGAAGGAGGTGTAACTAATGTGCATTTCAGGTACGATATTGGCGCACAGAGCACATCGGTATGAAAGATTTTCACTACGCTGGGCAACCATTATCATGATCAAGACTGTAGAAACTGCACATATTTATGAACAAGTTTTGCATGTCACGTGGTAATCGATTGCCACATATTTGACTCACCACAATAGTTATCCGAGTGGTGGGGTATTACCAAACCCAACACACTCGTTCCGCATATAAGTATGATTCATCATCTATAAACCACTTTTTGCATGAAATAGCGTGTTGGAGAAAGAGAGAGTTGACACTGCCAATTACTGGGGGTTATGAAGTATTGCCATTTTAAGTTGCTACAATTTGTATTGTCTAGTAGTGAATTCACTACGCTATGTGTCTCCCTTACCCTTGTTTTCCCTTTGTGTATGTTTCTATTATGTTTGAACTATAGGTACATCGTGACCTCGAGAAAAAGAAACAGGTTGAAAATTTCCCTTTTCTACACACTTGCTTGCTATAAATATAGTAAACTAGTATCACTTTCACCTTTCACCACGGGTCCTGAAGAAAGCCCTAAAGTCCGATTCACGGCATAGAGGGCTGAAACATGTTGGCCATTTTAAATCATTTTGAATGCTAGTGCGTCCTGAGAACTTAATATTTTCAATAGAGCGCACGCCACTTGAGCATTCCCCTAATGGGATCCACCCGAACCCAGACCTAATAAAATTCCTACAACTGGGTTTCCGGGGGATTTTTAATTGTTCTACACTCCCTCCACATCACTGGGTCACTACTGTTTTTACTGAGGGTAAGATCCTCCTGGTGGAGGCTGCATACCGAAAACAAACCCGATGATTATGCACACACGTGTTTGAAGAGCGGAGAATCAAGATATACCGCTTACCACGCTACCCAACACGTGCATGAGGGTTTTTATTTGGAGACACCGTTGTTCGATCTCCTGCATACCCTGGTTCACGCAGGACAAGTGATCCCTCCCTTCTGATTATTTGTAATTACCTAAGGAAACTGAGGGATCAACGTTTTCCTTCTCCCCCATCCATTTGATTGACATAGAACTCCGCCAGTAGGCCATCTTATCCTAGAGTCTTATTTTTGGCAAGGCTTTTTATCGCTGCGTTTATTTCCCCTGCTATAATAGGACTAGCTAGGTTTTTCTGGCAATCTTCAGTAATTTGGGGTAGTTTCACCGTCTCTAAGAATGAGTGAAGTTCCTGCAGGTCTGCTCGCTGTGGAGCCATGTATAATGCTTGATAATGATTGTAAAAGGCTTCATTAATGTCTGCCTGTGTGGTTGCTCGAAAATTCTGTGGTGTTATAATTTCTACTATTGGTGTAGGAGGCGGGGCATCACTAATAATTTGTGCCAGCAGTGCGCCAGGCCTGTCTGCTCCTGTGGGAACTCTTTGGTTATAAGAATGATAATCTATGTTACGTAATTGTTCTAATAACTCCACGTATTGTATGCAGGCTTCTTGAGGTCGGTTTTGCAATGGGGTCAAGGGCCGCTTTCACCTCCAGTGTACCTAATTTATCCTCAACTTGTTTCAAATCCCTGTTGGTCTGATGGCGAACTCCGGTAATGGCGTTGATGGCAGTACCACGCAGCACCACTTTGAATTCCTCCCATTCTGTTTCAGTTGTAGTGGCCGTGCCCGAATTTTCCGTAAAGTAATTTGGAATGGTATTACTTATTGTATCTTTGAATACTCCGTCATCCAGGTGTTGTGTAGTCAAACTCAATGTGGGTACTGAGGATGGGACATGTCCCCGCGTAAATGTTATTTCTAATGCGCTATGATCTGAGATTGTTTTGCTCACATACGCGGAGAGTGTGGTTTACGTTATAAATGATGTGCTGCAAAATATATGGTCTCTCCTGGTTTGTAAATCATGTACAGGTGAGTAATAAGAGTATTCCCGCATTCCCTTATTATGAGTTCGCCATGTCTCTGTGAGGGACCAGCCCTGTGCCCAGTTTTGCAGTAAGTTAGATAGTCGTTTTGTGTGGGCCTGACTAGGGGGGGATGGGATCGGTCCAGTGTGATTTCTAGGACTGCGTTTTAGCACCGCCCAAGTTCCATAGGTATTCTGTCCAGCCTGTGAGTATAGAGTTCATCTGGGTGTAAAATGGTTCTTGGTCTGAACTGGGGGCATATAAGCTTCCTATCACCACAGGACTACCATCTAGTATGCCTCGGAGCAAAACGGATCTGTCTTCTTTGTCTATTTGTTTTTCTTGTAATACAAAGGGCTTTCCCGAACGTATCCACACTGTCACTCCTCAGGCCAAAACTGAGTAAGACGTACTATATATTTGTCCTCTCTACTTTTTTTTTTCAATGTTGTAACTTCTGTTGTGTTTAGATGCATCTCTTGTAGCAGCACTATTTGTGCTCTATGTCTAGTTAATTGGGCATGCATTCTGTGTCTCTTATGTGGCGAACCCATTCCCCTTATATTCCAGGTGAGACAGTTTTAGTGCTATATTGAGTACATGTGCATTGCTATCATACCATATTGTGGACTCATCCAAACCGCGAATACAATAAGTGGTGCTCGTAAACTTTCTCATTAAACTACCCAATACTTGGTCCAACTTCAAAACTGTGTTCGAAACAAATCCTAACAATTCTACAATCAAACAGTTTGCTATTGCATTAGAGGTCATGGTAATGCCACGGTATACTGTGTTCTCAAAAAGTCCTATTGGCTCATGCATTAGGAGTGTCAGCCCCGAGCCCAGGCACCCACCCGGATCCCGCCATTTGTCAGAGTTCAAATCTATAGGCCATGAGCTACAGTTTATCCCTCAAGGGCCTATGTAGTGTTCCTTGTTAACGTTGGTTTCCCACGACCTGTGGTGGCAACAGTCTTACCTCTGTATATGATGAGCATCTGGTTGTCCCAATATGGCTTGTTGTACAGCCCGATTGGGCATCTCCTTTCCTCTGCATCAGTAAGTGAGTGCCACATAGCATCATGGATGGTCACTGACGTCCCGGTCAATCACCCGTTCCTGTGTTTTCAATTTGTGGTCACAGGAGACGACTGTCATAATCATAGAGATTTGTAGACTCTCAGTCTTCAATCAAGCAAATCAGTGATCGTTCTTGAAGATATGGATGAAAAGAGCAATTGACGGTTGTCTGGTTCCGAGTTTCAGCCTTGGAAAGTTCCTCATCTGTTATTGTTCTATATTCATGGAATGTGGCTGCTGAGATTATGGTTTGTTATTGTCCTTCCAGTACCCAAGCAGGTGTTGGTGCTGGATCCTCCTCCGGTTTTTTAGTTCTACTGTGCTGTTGTTGTTGTGTCTGTCATCTGGGCGATGGATCTTCCCACGCTTCATCCGGGGTGTCAAAAAAGTGACTTTTTTGAACATGTAAAATTTTGATTTTGGCAGGGTATAGTAGGCTATATTTCAGGTTTATGCTTTGCATAAGCTTCTTAACCACCTTGTATGCTGCTCTTTGTTTTTGAACTTGGAGTGTGTAGTCTGGGAACAGTGATAACCACACAATATCCTTCATTATTGGAGCCTTCTCACGTGCCATTTGCAAGGTGAGATCTTGATCTCTATAATTGAGCACTCTGGCAACAATTGGGCTAGGCGGTGCGCCGGGTACTCTCCGCCTGGTGGGAACTCTGTGAGCTCTCTCAATGCAAAAGGTGGTCGTCATTTTTCCCGCCGGTAGCAGTGAGCTTAACCATGTTTCAATAAATGACGTTGCATTTTGCCCTTCAACATTTTCAGGCATTCATATAATGCAATTCAAATGTTATTACGGGGTGATCGCAACTCTGCGTCTTCTACGCAGTCATGCAGAATTATGATCGGGTGTTGCAGGCATTCGAACTCTGCAGAGTGCTCCTTCTGCTTCGAAATTAGTTCTTGCAGAGCCGCTGTATTGGTATTTACTTTGTCTGATAGTTTTCTGTGGTCGTCTCTGTTTAAAGCTACGTCTGCTGCGAGTGAACCCAATTGTTGTTCCAGAGATGTACAGGAATGCCTTATTTCTTGAAGGATAATGTCCAGTTTATCTGGCTGTGTATTTTCTATTGTGAGGGGGGAATGTATTTGTGGGTGCGGTACTTGAGGAGGGGCTGGCTTCTTCAGTTTTTTGGTTTTTACCCCCTTTCGTTCACCCCATTGTGTTTTTGCACTAGTTCTCTATGGATCTATGACAAAATATAGAAAGACAAAATATCGACCTACAAAAATATCGGAGCACTAATATCGATGTCAACGATATTGACATCCTATCTACAAAAAGGTAAGTACAAAAATTTCGGAAAAAATTATCGATTTAAAAAATATCGTTTTTAAAAAATATATCGTTTATTTAAATAAAATAAATATGTAAAATAATTAAAAAATACTTAAAAATATAATAAACATAGTAAAAAATATATTATATTATTTAAAAGTAATAATTAATATACATAATGTAAAAAAATAAACATAAATAAAATATATAATATATGTACTTGATAATCAGTTGTAAAATTTATTGTAATAACGTATAACTAATTAAAAATATGATATATTACAAATTCATCTATACACATAAAATAATAACATAAATAAAAATTAAATAATTATGCAAAACAAAGATTTTTTTTTTATATTTATTAAATTAATTATATACTACATTAACTAAAACAATACAATAAATATTAAGTAACAGAGAGAATAAAATACTATTCCAACTCCTAAAAAAAAAACAGTAAGGAAAATGTTGGATAGCAGAGGGGTAAAAATTACTATTCTCACTCCAGAGAGTGCAGCAGTAGGGAAAGTGTTGGATAGCGTAGGAGTAAAAATTACTATTCCAACTCCAGAGAGTGCAACAGTAGGGAAAGTGTTGGATAGCGTAGGGGTAAAAATTGCTATTCCAACTCCAGTTAGTGCAACAGTAGGGAAAGTGTTGGATAGCGTAGGGGTTAAAATTACTATTCCAACTCCAGAGAGTGCAACAGTAGGGAAAGTGTTGGATAGCATAGGGTAAAAATTGCTATTCCAACTCCAGTTAGTGCAACAGTAGGGAAAGTGTTGGATAGCGTAGGGGTTAAAATTACTATTCCAACTCCAGAGAGTGCAACAGTAGGGAAAGTGTTGGATAGCGTAGGGGTAATAATTACTATTCCAACTCCAGAGAGTGCAACAGTAGGGAAAGTGTTGGATAGCGTAGGGGTTAAAATTACTATTCCAACTCCAGAGAGTGCAACAGTAGGGAAAGTGTTGGATAGCATAGGGGTAAAAATTACTATTCCAACTCCAGAAAGTGCAACAGTAGGGAAAGTGTTGGATAGCGTAAACATTAAAAATAACATACTCATAAATACATTTATATTTTAAAATATTAAAAATATTATTTATTAAATAAATCTAAACTATTTACAAATACCAATAAATAATTATTTAAAAAAATAATTACCAATTCATAATTAATATCCAATACATTAATTACCAATACACAAATATAAATGTAATAACTACTTAATAACCTATCAATTACTTTACACACTATTCTCCAATGAGCGCACAACAAACACCAATAATAAAATAATACACTTAACATAATTATCAATTAATAAATTAATACAAATGAATTACCAGGTATTCATTATTAATTACCAATTAATTATTCATTAACAATATTATAATGACCAAAAACAATTATTAAAAAAAGTATTACTTAATTACATTTAAATTACTTCCCACCCTATTCCCCTATAAACCCATAACCCGCTACAGAACATAATTAACAATTAATCAATTAATTAAAATAAATGACTAATTAATAAAAATTAATTATCTATTAATTAATAATTAATTTATAATTCCTAATAAATTAATAATTAATTTACTATAATTAAATTACTTCCCACCCTATTCCCCTGTACACCCATAACCCGCTACAGAACATAATTATCAATTAATCAATTAATTAAAATAAATTACTAATGAATACAAATTAATTATCTATTAATTAAAAATAATTTATAATTCCTAATAAATTAATAATTAATTTGGTATAATTAAATTACTTCCCACCCTATTCCCCTACAAACCCACAACCCGCTACGGTACTAAAATACAAAATTTACTTAAATTACATTTAAAAAAAAATACATATTAAATACATAATAATATACATAAAAATCATATAAAAATCGATATTATTATCATCGATATTACTAACATAGATATTAATAACATCGATATTACTAACATAGATATTAGTAACATCGATATTACTTACATAGATATTAACAAAATCGATGTTACTTACCTTCTATATTACTTACATTTGATATTACTTACCTTCGATATTACTCCTTCGATATTATTGTACTTCGATATTAACAATTTGATATTTTGACTGCCTACCGTTCTCTATAGTGGTGCAAATTATAGGCAGATGTTTTTCCAGGGTCGTGGGAGCTGTAGTGTGATGATCGTGCTCCATCGCAAGTGGTACTGTCGGAGTTGCACCAAAGTGATTATGGTGTGCAGGCAGATTCTTATTATATAAGTCACCTTTTTTGTTGTGTTATAAGAAGCTGCCACAGTTCACCTCCCTCTTGCTGCTGCAGTGTACCCCATTCACGATGTCTCTGTTGCGCCTATTATTACTGCATTGTGACGTTGAGAAATGCGCAGTCTTTCTTCCATGTGCAGGGTAGGGGATTCTATGTGATTTGTTTATTTGGGATCATGCTCCCTAGTCCGCGATAATCCCTAGATGTACAGGGGGTGTCCCAGCACTTAGTCTTAGTCCCTGAGTGGGGTCGCGGCCTTCAGCTATCTTTCAGGGCAACCCCACCCGCTCACCGCTTCGGTGGAACTGCCGGTGTTAAGCCCATTAGCACAGGTCCCACAATAGTGTACCGCCATGTATCAGCCGACTCTGAAAACTCCCTCTCAGGTCGTCCCTTCTGAATGTCTGGGTCACGCTAGGCCTCGCAGGGAATTCGCCGCCCCTGGCAGCAACGCGGGTCCGGTAGCTCAGCGATCCCTCTGGTCAGGTGAACGGGCGCTCCGTTGGACCCCTGCACAGCTGAACCAGCAGTCATCTGCAGCGAGGGGCCTACTATCAAGTCCACGACCCAGCGCCACAGCGGCGCTCTCGGTGAACAGCTTGTCTGGTGGTGTGGGTTTCGCAGGGGTCTTGGTGCAGCGCTCCTACCTCCAGCGTTTCAGGGGAGAAGGGGGTCCGCCATCTTGCTGCCTCCTCGGCTCCCACACCACGTCGTGGAATCAGGTGCAGGGACGGCTGTCAGGCACCAGCGGCGATCCCTTGCAGTCCTTGGGTCTAGGGGATCATCGTGCCCGATATTGGTGGGCAGTTTTGCACTCATACGGATGTTTGCCAGGAATTACGGGCTCTGGGCCGGGAGCTCCGTAACTATACGTCCACCATGTTTGGCGGTCAGCCACGCCCCTCCAAAAAGATTACTTTTGACACAACACAACTGGGTTTTTCCTTTATTCTGCATTTGTTTGGACTTCAATTTTTTATTTTTTTTATTTTTATTTAGTATTTGCAAGAAAAAAAGAAGATAGGAAAGCAAAAAATTATACAAGCGACAAGCCGCAATATTCCCCACACAGGGGGCGCTGTAGAATGCTCAACAAAGGAGGCCAGGGGAGGCAGCATAGTATAACGATAAAGTGCAGGCTCCAGAGTCAATGCTTGCCGAAGAGCAGAAAGACAAACAGGCTTAAACACCTTCTCGGTCAGCCGACCGGTAATAGTCTTGCAAGGAGTAGCGGCAACCCCAAACGGGGAACTGTGTTACAGAAGGCTCAAACAGCTGCCAGTCTTCACAGGCTATGCGGTGTCGCAACAGGTAATGAACCAACATACCCAACTAAGTCCCCCCCACTCCCCACCCTTCCCCCCGCCCCCACCCCCTGGTGGTGGCGACAACACACACATGCACTCCAAGCCCCTCAATCCAACCATCCGCTTAAATCTGGAAAAGGTGAAGAGCATGTAACGCAGAGGGGCATACCGCAGAGGGCAGGCCTCGTGATAGAAAGTGGACAAGAGGGCCCCATTGGAACAGGAAATTCTTAAAATTGCCCAGGAAGATGTCCGACATTCTCTCCATGCTCAGTAGCCACCATAGTCTCGCGTGCCATAACGATATAGCCGGGGCATTTGGTTTCTTCCAAGCTGCCGCTAGCGTCAGCTTAGCAGCTCCAAGACAGAGCCATAGGATACGTTTGTCCGCTTTAGTTTGATGTTCCAACATCGGGTCGCGGAGTTCCAACAGGACATGAGCCATCGATTCCGGAATCGGATAACCCAGGATGTCCTTGATATGGGACAGAATCTCAGCCCAGAATGGGCGGATAGTTGGGCAGTCCCACCAAATATGGCGGAAGTCCCCCAACAGACCACAACCCCTCCAGCACCTGTCCGAGGAGGCTGGAAATATCCGATGCAGCTTGGACGGGTAGAGGTACCAATCGAACATGAGTTTTAGGTGAGCCTCTCTTAGGTCCACTGAATGGTTGTGCGCCGCTATATCCCGCCAGAGACCCTTCCATTCAGTGTCAGGAACATCTCGGCCCAGAAGGACCTCTCAGTGTTCCATATAGCGGGGACGTGGAGATACAGCAGTGGCCAGCAGCAGCCCGTACAAGAAGGAAATCGTCCCCTTCATAGTAGAAGTGCGGAGAATAAAGGCCTCAAATGGTGAAAGTGGCCTCGTAGCGGCGTCCCCCATGGCCGCTGAGGTTGCCCAGTGAAGGAGCCGGTTGTCGCGGAAGCGTTCAGTGGCCGGGACCCCATAGTCCCGCATGCAGTTATGAAATGTGAGAGACGCCGATCCGTGGAACAAATGCGTAAGGGCTCTACATCCTCCTTCCCTCCATAGTCTGAAGGGACCCTCCTGCAAAGCCGGCGGGAAGGCCGGGTTAAAGTGTATGGGGGTAAAGGGGGACGGAAACGTGGTCCAGCGGTCATCACCGCTGACCGTGTCCCATACCTTCAAGACCGTGCTAGTGGGCGTGCTAATGTAGGCATTCTTGGGCCGGTCCACCTTAGGCTTCCAGGCCAAATCCCATATTGACCTCCCAGCCACACTCCTATCCATATGTAGCCAGGGTTTTGTCTGAGAGCTGCTGAGACCATTCCACCAGTACCCGCAGCTGCGCGGCTTTGTAGTACAGGTGCATGTCGGGAAGCCCCACTCCTCCCTCCTTCCGCGGCCGCCGCAGCGTCGCGAAGGAGAAGCGCGCCCGGCCACTCTGCCACACAAACCTCAGCATCAAGGTTTTTAGGCGCCGGAAGAAATCCAACTCTATCGGGATGGGTAGAGCCTGGAAAAGATATAGGAATTTAGGGAGGTGGACCATCTTGAGAGCATGGATCCTGCCAAGCCATGAGATGTACTTTGGCTTCCACCGATCTAGGTCTGCTTGAACCGCTGCTAGCATTGGGGGGTAGTTAGCCGAGAACAGTGAACCTACGGTAGGTGTCAGCCGAACTCCCAGGTACAACAGAGAGGCAGATGCCCACGGCAAGGACGTGAGCAAGCGCACCCGCTCCACCTCCGCCGGAGGAAGAGTCAGGTTCAGTATGTATGATTTGTCAAAGTTGACCATGAACCCCGCCACCGCTTCAAAATCGGGGAGCACCGTGTGAATATAAGGCAACGATCGAGCTGGTTTCCCCACCGATAACAGTACATCATCCGCAAAGAGGGAAATTTTGTGCTGCTCACCCGTAAAGGGAAGGCCCTTAATCTGTTCCTTCTCCCTTATCGCAAGCGCCAGGGGCTCGATACTCAAGGCAAAGAGGAGAGGGGAGAGAGGACAACCCTGCCTCGTCCCTCGTGAGTGAGGGAAGCAAGCAGACCGATGCCCGTTGACCATCGCCCTAGAGCTGGGGCTGCTGTAATTGGCACGGATCATCGTTATGAACTGGTGCGAAAAGCCGAAGGCGCCCAGGGTGCGGAACAAGAATCCCCAATCAACGCGGTCAAAGGCTTTTTCCGCGTCGAGCCCCACCAGTATCGCCGGGATGCAGAACCTGCTGGCCTTCTCTATCAGATGTATTACCCGCCTCAAGTTGTCATGTGTCTGTCGTCCCTTTATGAACCCGGACTGGTCCGGATGAATGAGGGCCGGCATCAAGTCCTGGATCCTGCGCACGATGATAGGGGAGTACAATTTTGCATCGATATTGAGGAGAGCTATCGGGCGGTACGACGAGCACTTGGAAAGATCCTTCCCCGGTTTGGGGAGCACGGTTATCATGGCCTCAGCCATGGTCCCAGAGGTCATCCCGGTGACCGCCATTTCATTGAATAGGGAGGCTAGACAATCACACAGTTCCGCCGCAAACGATTTATAAAAAAGGGCAGTGTAGCCATCCGGGCCCGGGGCCTTGTGGAGCTTCAGGGCCTTGATTGCGTCCAACACCTCCGTTCTGGAGATAGGGGCAGTCAGCAGCTCATTCCACTCTCTAGAGACCTGCGGTATGGGGAGGCCAGCCAGGAACCCGTCTTGAGCTTCCTGATCTAGAGTGTCGCCCTCATAAAGCGCAGCATAGAAGCGGCCAAAGATATCCGCCTTGTCCGCATCCCGGTGCTGCAGGGACCCCGCCGGGTCCTGGATCCCTCCAATGTATTCCCTCTCTCTCTTATCCCGGAGCTGTCGGGCCAAGTGCCGTCCCACCTTGTTCCCCTGTGAGTAGGAAACCCGCCGCAGTCGCAAGAGAGTGAACTCCGCCTGATTGTTGCAGTGGGCCTTCAGTTTCCCCCGCACAGCAGTCAGAGGACGGAGGGTCGCCCTAGATGGGTTCGCTTTGTGCACCTGTTCCAATATCGCTAGCTCCGCCTCCAAGTCCTCCCGCTCCTTCCTCCTCAATTTATTGAGGTTCGCATTGAGACCCAAGCAAGTGCCCCTCAGCAAGGCCTTGCAAGCGTCCCATGTGTTGAACACTGAAGTGTCCGATGCCGGGTTAAGAGCCAGGAACTCCCTGATGGCCTTCCGCAACTCCCTGCAGGAGGCATCGTCCCGGACCAGCGCAGCCGGAAAGTACCACTTCCGCCAACCGTCCCCCCCACCGACCAGTGCAGCCCGAGAACCAGCAGGCTATGATCAGACACGGAGAGCGGAAAAACGCTGGAGTCACGGACATCTCCCCTAAGGGCCTGGCTCAAAAAAATATGGTCTAAGCGAGAGTAGGAATGGTGGACGTGGGAGAAGAAGGTATAATCCCGGGCCTGGGGGTGCAAGAAGCGCCAGCCGTCAATCAATCCCAATCCACCCACCAGGCGCTGCGTTTCAGCGGAGAAGACACCGGCGTCCGCCCTCTGTGCACGGGAGCTGTCCAGGTCCTTGTCCCAGACCATGTTGAAATCCCCCAATAAGAACAGATGCCCCTCCACAAAGTCCCCCACCCTATCCAACAAGTCCTGAAGAAAGCTATTCTGCCTGGCATTGGGAACATATACCACTACAAAAGTGCACAGTCGGCCGTACAGCAACCCCTTCACCATCAACCAGCGACCATCCTTATCACTACACACCCCTATGGGCTGGAAATGAAGGGATGCCCGAAAGAGAAGAGCCACCCCCCTGTGTTTGGTGGGAGCGGAAGACCTGTAGATGAGAGGAAAGTGTTTGTGTCGGAGCCGGAGCTCATCTCTACGTGCCAGATGGATCTCCTGGAGGCCCACCACATCAAGGTGATGGTCAGACAAATACTTCCATAGTTTCTGGCGTTTCTGCGGGGAGTTGAGACCTTTCACATTCCATGTGCCGATGCTAATAGGCATGAGGAATTAATAGGCCCCGCCGCTGTGCACTCGGTATGGTAACCTGACCTTGCCCCCTCCCCTTCACAGGCATCCAGGTGTCCCCCCGGGCCCCTGTCCCTCTCCGTGACTCCCCGACCAGTCCCCCCTCCCCGCTCTCCCACCTCCGGCCCCAAGCTCCAATGACCCCCAGATCCCAATCGCACAGCAGTAAGAAGGAACCCTCAACCCTAGCGAAATTCAGTGATAGCTTCTGCCCAAGAGCCCAGCATCCAAAGACCCACGTGACGCACCTCCAGAGGGGATAACACACATAACAAGCATCCATCGGTCGCCACCACCCCCCTACCCACCCCCCACCTGGCCCCCAACTACTCCCCCGCTCAGTCCACCCCCAGAGCCCTCCACCCCCCTCCCCCCCAACAAGCAAGCAAACAAGAGAAAAGTACTTAACAGTCCCAGAGTGTAGTAGTCTGAAGAACGTTCCCTGGGCTGGGGTCGGGAACCCACCAAAGGGTCACCCAGGGCCACGGTCCGGGGTGTCTTCTCAAAAAGTACAACCATACCCTCGGTACCTGAGTTCACGTGCCCCTCCGGCACCATACGGCCAGCAGCCCGAGGATCAGGCTGCCCCGGAGCTCTGCTGGGAAGACATCAACGTCGCTGAAGCCACTGACGCCACCGCCTCCCCCCTCTCCTGCAGGCTAGTCGTGCGGTCAGGCCGTCTGCGAACCCACTCTGTGCCATGAGGAGGATCGTCGCCATCTCCGCGAGGATGGTCTGCCAGCTTCAGGTGCAGGAGTCGTGTCATCAATGCCCAGAAGCTCTTTCGCCACCTGGAGAGAACGGATCTGCGCCAGCTTATTTTGCCACCTAAAGACAATGCGAAAGGGATGACCCTATGAGTAGGAAATGTTATGCTCTCGCAGAAAGGCAGTCACCGGTCGGAACTCGCGTCTCTTCTGGAGCGTCGTTGCCGCCAGATCCTGGTAAAGTTGAGGACGGTGCTCGCGGAATTGCAGGGACGAAATGTCCCGCGCTTTTCGCAGGATACGCTCCTTCAACTGGAAGTCATGCATGCAGACTAGTATGTCAGGGGGCGGCCCTCCACCTCGCCTAGGCAGTCCCACCCTGTGGACTCTGTCCATCCTGATTTCCTGCAGGTCCTCCTCGCCCAGTATCTGCAAGAAAAGTGCCTGCACATAGCCACGGCACCGCCCGTATGCGCCCGTATGCGCCGTATGCGGATGTTGTTCCTACGGGAACGGTTCTCCAGATCTTCCGCGTGGGCCTGTAGGTCTAAGTTCTGCTCCGTGAGCCGAAGCACATCCTGCTGCAATTGGTGGACATTGTTCGCCATGCTCAGATCGTGATCCTCTAAGGTAGCCACATGCTCTCCGATTCCGTCTACGTCCCTTCGCACCTCGCCAGTTGAGCGCGGAGCTCAGAGATATCCTCCTTTATATATGCGAAGAGTTCCGTCATGAAAACCTTGGTTGCAGGGGCCTCATCATCCTTCTGCCCGGGCGAAGCACTAGGGCCAGGAGATGCTGGTTGTTGGGAACCCTTGGGCGGGCCATCCTTACCGGGCTTCCCTTTGTGCAGTGTGGAGGACATCGCTGCCCCCCTATTCCGTCTGGAAGTCAATGCGGGAGATCACTTTTCAATAGGACGGAAGTCCGTCGAGGTGACCGCACTCCTTCCTAATCCAGGGCGCAGCCCAAGTGTCCACAGGCTATCCCAACGACCCTATAATGGACGCAGAGGATCCAGGCGGTATATGGCGTCACCACCCCGTGTCCCCAGTATGCAGTCGGGCACGAACCCCAGGTCTCAGCGGCACAGCCAACCAGGCATCCACAAAGCGTCGGTGCAGGGAGAGACACAATGTTCAAAGGCCCTCCGCTCCACCCGGGGTCACCAGCTCAGGCCCATACCTCCGCAGGGACGAGGGTCCCAATCCTGAAGCCGCACAGTCACCTCCTGCCGAACACTGTAGCCCCGCACTGTCCGCCACCTCCAAAGCGCAGCGCCCCAGCGCCCAACCCGACTCTCCTTCTTCAGCGGGGGGGGGGGGAACAAAGCTTATCCCCGGGGGGCCGACTGGTCCACCAGCCGCCCACCACGTGGTCCGGGGATTCTTCAGGGGCACTCACGCCTCTAGCCGCACCACCTCCTTGCGCCCCGCAGAGCTCCGTGCCCATTCACCGCCACCAACACTCTGCTGTTGCAAGGAGCCCAGGAGCACGATGGTCCGCAGCACACGCTCCTCTTCCTGTGTGGCAACCAGGTCGCAGTTCTCGCGCTCGCGCAGGTCGCGAGGCTGGGCGTCGCAGCCCCCACCACCTTGGGCCGTGTCCCCCTCACTCCTCCAGGGGTCGCCGAATTGTCCCAGGCAGGTCTCCGCCACACCGGGCAGTAGCAAGCGCCTCTAGCGCGATCTCCGGAGCAGCTTGGCCCGCCTTCCGCGACCAGGCCGCAAGCCTCGGTGTTGCGTAGGCTGCAGGCCGGGAGACGCCTTCCCCTTCCTGCAAAGGCCCCGCCTCCGCTCCAACGCCGGAGGCCGCCGCTGTGATCGCCACTGTGAACGGGGGATACCTTGACCGTCCGCTGGTTCCCGGTCAGCACCCCAGCTCCCTGCAATTTGGCCGGAACTCCCTGTGGCCGCTCAGCGCTCCCGACTGACCTCGCGGCACGCCCGCTTCAGTCACGGTGCCGTTCTCGGGCACTTCCACAGCCAGATCGGGGCCAGCAGCCGGACACGACCCCTAGGAGATGTAGGGGCGTCCAAAGAGCCGTGAAGGAGCCAGGGGTCAGGTGCTGAACAAGGCTATGAAAGGCCCGGCACCGGAGGGACTTAAAGCCCGTCCTACTCCGCCGCCATCTTGGCCATGCCCCCTGGACTTCATTTTTTGAGCCTTGTTGGTGAAATAATGTGTTTCACTTTGTGCTTCTCTTAAAAACAAGCTGACCTAAGATGACCAAACAACAAGGATAGGCAAAGCGCTATGAATGTTGTTTAGTTCAATAAACAGTGTTCATAACAAATGTACTTTTTTTAGCAGCATCCATAACTATTGTGCTATTTCAACACAGGTATTTTCTAGAAGACAATTCTGCCATTTGCTTCCTTTTGCTAATATGCCTTGGCCAATAATTAACCAATTCTTCAAAAAAATGTAATAAATGAAACTCAGAGTTGGGAATCCTTTTTTTAGGGTGTGGGTGCAAGCGTTTCGAACTCCCTACCGCAGGTACAAGGGCTAAGAGAGGAACTCAAACAGTTTGACAGGGCAGTGTATAACACTGCCAGTCGACTTTGCCATTACACCTAATGGCAAAGCCACCACTTCCCTGAAGTAATATATGTAAGGAAGGTCTATAGAGTCCTATGGCAAGGAATTGTTTGTTACTAAGTAAGATAAATGATTTTCTATCTGTCTTAGCAGCAACACTTCCAAATTGTCATTTTGCTGTGGAAAGGTTGGAAGCCTGGTGGGCTAATAGAAGGTTACTGTCTGGCACCCCAGCCTGGATAACATCTGAATGAGGCCACCTAACTAAGGGCCCGATTACGATTGCGGTGAATCCGCATCCTCAGGGCCGGCAGAAGCCACCGCCGGCACGAAGGATGCGGATTCACCGCTGCATTGTGATAAATGACCCCCGCCAGATTAGGATGGCAGGGGGGACATCTGCGGACGTGGAGACCGTCCGCTGCTTTTCTGCCGCGAGACCGTGGCGGAAAAGCTCTAATATGGCGGCGGTGTCTATCAGACACCGCCAACCATATTAGGATTTGCATTTTGATATGCCTATCCCCGGCGGCAATGCCGCCACGAAAAGGCATACGCTCTTTTCTTTGGGGGCCCGTTGTGGGCCCCCAGGGTGAAGAGGGGGGTGGGGATGCACATGGGGGGTACCCGCGATGCCTGCCGCTTTGTGCATGCAAATGCACTGCTTGTATTTTTAACATTGCGGCGGGTGCTGCTTCAAGCAGCACCCGCCGCAATGTTAAACATACAGGATGTGACCGCCAGCGTGGCGGTCACATCCTAATTTGCACGGAGGGACCGCCGCTGCCCCTGCAGACGGTCCCTCCACCTCTGGGGTGGCGGAAGGACGCAGGTCCGCCCGCCATCCTAATAGGGCCCAAAGTAAGGTAAGGTATCAAATTAATTGTGCATTGCGGCGGGTGCTGCTTCAAGCAGCACCCGCCACAATGTTAAACATACAGGATGTGACTGCCAGGGTGGCGGTCACATCCTAATTTGCACGGAGGGACCGCCACTGCCCCTGCGGACGGTCCCTCCACCTCTGGGGTGGCGGACGGACGCAGGTCCGTCCGCCATCCTAGTAGGGCCCAAAGTAAGGTACCGCGAGACCGCGGCGGAAAAGCGCTAATATGGTGGCGGTGTCTATCAGACACCGCCAGCCATATTAGGATTTGCATTTTGATATGCCTTTCCGCGGCGGCAATGCCGCCACGAAAAGGCATACGGCCTTTTCTTTGGGGGCGCGTTGCGGGCCCCCAGGGTGAAGAGGGGGGTGGGGATGCACATGGGGGGTACCCGCGGTGCCTGCCGCTTTGTGCATGCAAATGCACTGCTTGCATTTTTAACATTGCGGCGGGTGCTGCTTCAAGCAGCACCCGCCGCAATGTTAAACATACAGGATGTGACCGCCAGCGTGGCGGTCACATCCTAATTTGCACGGAGGGACCGCCGCTGCCCCTGCAGACGGTCCCTCCACCTCTGGGGTGGCGGACGGACGCAGGTCAGCCCGCCATCCTAATAGGGCCCAAAGTAAGGTAAGGTATCAAATTAATTGTGACATTAAACCTGACCTGATGCCAATGGCAGATTTAAGTCACTATTAAAATCGGTGAGTAGCCAAAATATCGAAATTAAAATATCGACATACAGTAATATCGATGTTTTAATTTCGATGGTACAGAATATCGATGTGCAATAATATCGATGGACAGAATATTGATTTTTTTTTGTCAAAGTTATTTTTATTGAGAAATAAAGACGAAAGAAAAAGAAAAACAAGCGACAGTCCCGCACAAATTCCCACACAGGGGGCTAAATTGAAAGCAAGGTAAAAGGAGGACCCCTGTATCAGAGCGGAGCCACTGGAATCTCCATAAAAACTACCTCAATCCAGAAGCAGTAGTGGCACGTCCAGGCCAACTGCTAAGGAAAGGAAGGAGATAAACTATGTAAAGGGTTGAGTAACAATAACATGTACCTAAGTATATAGCAAGGTTCGGCCACCGCTTGTGGGAAAAGCTCCGCAAGGCCCATGAAACTAGGACTGCGCGGAAATATAAATGGAAATCCCCCCTATCCTCCCCGCCCCCCTCCTCAGTGGTGGTAGCAGTTAGTCTTGAAAGGTGAAAATAAAAGGAGAAAATAAAAGAATAGTGGTAATCACAGTTGGAACAAGTGAAGTGCTCGCACACTAGGTGGACAGACCGCGGAGGGAAGACCCTTGGAAAGAAACTGAACCAGGGGCCCCAGCGAAATATGAAGTTTTTAAAATCGTCTCGGAAAACGTCAGCCATTCTCACCACACTCAGCAACTTCCATAACCTTGCATGCCAAAGCGAGATCGCGGGGGCCTCTTTCTGCTTCCAGGCCGCCGCAAGGGTGAGTTTAGCTGCCCCCACACACAGCCACATTATCCTCTTATCAGCTTTCGTTTGATGCTCTAGCTCTGGGTCTCGGAGGCCTAGCAGTATATGAGCTATGGAGTCCTCGATGGGGTAGCCCAATATCTCTTTAATATGGGATAAGATCTCCGCCCAGTAAGGCCGGATGATGGGGCAGTCCCACCTAATATAGCGGAAGTCCCCCAGCAGTCTGCAGCCTTTCCAACATCTGTCTGAGGAGCTCGGGAAGATCCGTCTCAACTTGGCAGGGTAGAGATACCAATCCATTATCGTTTTGAGATGAGCCTCCCGTAACTCTATCGAATGGTTATGTTTCGCTACATCCGACCATAGACGGGACCACTCCACCTCTGTGATGTCACGGCCAATCACTCCCTCCCACATGGACGTGTATCGAGGTCTGGGGGACATGGTAGTGGACAGAAGAAGGCTATAAAGGAAGGAAATTGCCCCGCGCATGGTGGAGGTCCGCAAGAGGAAGGATTCAAATGGAGTCGATGGTCGGGTGGCTGCCTCCCTCACCGCGGGGATAAGGCCCAATGTGGTAGCTGGGTGTGGTGGTACTGCTCAGATCGTTGGACACCATAGTCCGCATGCAATTGTCAAATGTGAGAGGCGCATAGCCATGGAATAAGTGTGTCAGGGTGCGACATCCTCCCTCCCTCCATATGTCAAAGGGCCCCTCAACAGCCGCCGGGGGGAAGGGCGGGTTAAAGTGTATAGGAGTAAAAGGAGAAGGAAATGTCGTCCATCGGTCATCACCAGAGATCGAGTCCCACACCTTAAGGGTAGTTCTAGTGGGGGTGCTAACGTAAGCATTCCTGGGCCTGTCGCCTTTGGGCTTCCACACCAGATCCCATATCGACCTCCCCGCTATGCTCCTGACCATATGCAGCCAATGCTTTTCCGACTCTCGTTGGGACCATTCTACCAAAACACGAAGCTGTGCTGTCTTAAAGTACAAGTACATGTCAGGAAGGCCTATTCCCCCCTCCTTCCGTGGGCGACGAAGGGTAGTGTAAGAGAATTGGGCTCGTTCTCCCTGCCAGATAAAGCGGAGCATCTGCGTTTTGACTCGGCGAAAGAAGTCCCCATCGGGGGTGATGGGCAAAGCTTGAAAGAGGTATAGGAATTTAGGGAGAAGGGTCATCTTAATCGCATGTATGCACCCAAGCCAAGAGATAAACATCGGTTTCCACCGAGCTAGGGTCTTCTGGATGGATGCAAGCAGCGGTGAGAAATTAGCGGAATATAGCTTCTCAACCGTGGGGGTCAGTTGGATCCCCAAGTACTGTATAGAGGTGTGAGACCACGATAAGGTCATGGAAGATTGAAGACGCAATACCTCCGTCTGAGGCAAAGTGAGGTTAAGGACCAGGGATTTCCCATAGTTGATTTTAAAACCCGCCACCTCTTCAAAGCGGAGCAAAGCATCTGGAACGTGGGGTAAGGAATGGGCGGGGTCCGAGAGGGAGAGCAGGACATCATCCGCAAACAGAGTAATTTTGTGTGATTCACCAGTGAAGGGAAGGCCACGGATAGCGGGATCCTCTCTCACTGCTACTGCCAGCGGTTCTATACTCAGGGCAAAGAGCAGAGGGGAGAGGGGGCAGCCCTGGCGCGTACCTCGGGAGTGTAGGAAGGGCGCGGAGACGTGGCCATTGATAACTACTCTGGAGAGGGGGGCGCTGAAATTGGCTTGAAGCATTGTTAAGAATTTGGGAGAAAAGCCGAAGGATGTCAGGGTTAGAAACAGGAAGCTCCAATCCACCCTGTCAAACGCTTATTCAGCGTCTAAGCCCACTAGAACAGCAGGGATCTTGGATTTGTTAGCTTTCTTGATGAGATGAACCACTCGTCTGGTGCTATCGTGGGTTTGGCGGCCCTTGATGAAAACGGACTGGTCCAGGTGGATAAGAGCTGGCATCAAGTCCTGTAGCCTCCCCGCCAGTATGGATGAGTAAAGCTTGGCGTCTAGATTGAGCAAGACTATTGGTCTGTACGATGAGCATGACGAAGGATACTTCCCAGGCTTGGGAATGACTGAAAGAAACCACCGCAATGGAGCGCACACCGCTAGCCCCTCCTCCGGATCGCCCCTCGGGATTCTGGTGCTTGTAGTTCAATAGTGGATCACCCAGGTGGGTGCAAGTCGGTACTTGTTGGACTGATGAATCTCTAGACCCGATACATGTCCCGGGTTTTTGGGTATCGCCCGAGACATGGCTCGGGTTTCGGGATAACTTCCCTCATCAGTAGAGAAATGGTTAGGGGTGGAGGAGAAGGCCGCCAAACAACCGTCAATGGCCTCGATGCCCGAACCGGCACGCAGGGCAGCATCCAGGAGCCCGTCGGCTCAAAGCTCAAGGGAGCCAATTAATAGAAACCACCGCAATGGAGCGCACACCGCTAGCCCCTCCTCCGGATCGCCCCTCGGGATTCTGGTGCTTGTAGTTCAATAGTGGATCACCCAGGTGGGTGCAAGTCGGTACTTGTTGGACTGATGAATCTCTAGACCCGATACATGTCCCGGGTTTTTGGGTATCGCCCGAGACATGGCTCGGGTTTCGGGATAACTTCCCTCATCAGTAGAGAAATGGTTAGGGGTGGAGGAGAAGGCCGCCAAACAACCGTCAATGGCCTCGATGCCCGAACCGGCACGCAGGGCAGCATCCAGGAGCCCGTCGGCTCAAAGCTCAAGGGAGCCAATTAATAGAAACCACCGCAATGGAGCGCACACCGCTAGCCCCTCCTCCGGATCGCCCCTCGGGATTCTGGTGCTTGTAGTTCAATAGTGGATCACCCAGGTGGGTGCAAGTCGGTACTTGTTGGACTGAGGTAACGCCCTACGCGCCTGGAGAGGTACCGTACCTGAGAACACTTTGGCAGCCCGCACAGCAACCCCTGAAAACCGCCCTACACTCTGCTGATGAAGGACAATAATCCTGAAACACCGGTGTCCAGAGTTGGCCTTCAACCTTGCAATTACACTTCGATTCTTTTGAAAAGCGCACCCGCTTTTAAGAAAACTGCATTAACCATGATGCTCTTGGGGTATACACGCTGGAATGGTGGAGTAGCGTGCGACCTACGGACCCCTTATTTAACACGGCTCCCTTGAGCCTTTCAGCTGACGAGCTGAGGTAACGCCCTACGCGCCTGGAGAGGTACCATACCTGAGAACACTTTGGCAGCCTGCACAGCAACCCCTGAAAACCGCCCTACACTCTGCTGATGAAGGACAATAATCCTGAAACACCGGTGTCCAGAGTTGGCCTGCAACCTTGCAATTACACTTCGATTCTTTTGAGAAGCGCACCCGCTTTCAAGAAAACTGCATTAACCATGATGCTCTTGGGGTATACACGCTGGAATGGTGGAGTAGCGTGCGACCTACGGACCCCTTATTTAACACGGCTCCCTTGAGCCTTTCAGCTGACGAGCTGAGGTAACGCCCTACGCGCCTGAAGAGGTACCATACCTGAGAACACTTTGGCAGCCTGCACAGCAGCCCCTGAAAACCGCCCTACACTCTGCTGATGAAGGACAATAATCCTGAAACACCGGTGTCCAGAGTTGGCCTGCAACCTTGCAATTACACTTCGATTCTTTTGAGAAGCGCACCCGCTTTCAAGAAAACTGCATTAACCATGATGCTCTTGGGGTATACACGCTGGAATGGTGGAGTAGCGTGCGACCTACGGACCCCTTATTTATCACGGCTCCCTTGAGCCTTTCAGCTGACGAGCTGAGGTAACGCCCTACGCGCCTGGAGAGGTACCATACCTGAGAACACTTTGGCAGCCTGCACAGCAACCCCTGAAAACCGCCCTACACTCTGCTGATGAAGGACAATAATCCTGAAACACCGGTGTCCAGAGTTGGCCTGCAACCTTGCAATTACACTTCGATTCTTTTGAGAAGCGCACCCGCTTTCAAGAAAACTGCATTAACCATGATGCTCTTGGGGTATACACGCTGGAATGGTGGAGTAGCGTGCGACCTACGGACCCCTTATTTAACACGGCTCCCTTGAGCCTTTCAGCTGACGAGCTGAGGTAACGCCCTACGCGCCTGGAGAGGTACCATACCTGAGAACACTTTGGCAGCCTGCACAGCAACCCCTGAAAACCGCCCTACACTCTGCTGATGAAGGACAATAATCCTGAAACTCCGGTGTCCAGAGTTGGCCTGCAACCTTGCAATTACACTTCGATTCTTTTGAGAAGCGCACCCGCTTTCAACAAAACTGCATTAACCATGATGCTCTTGGGGTATACACGCTGGAATGGTGGAGTAGCGTGCGACCTACGGACCCCTTATTTAACACGGCTCTTTTGAGCCTTTCAGCTGACGAGCTGAGGTAACGCCCTACGCGCCTCGAGAGGTACCATACCTGAGAACACTTTGGCAGCCTGCACAGCAACCCCTGAAAACCGCCCTACACTCTGCTGATGAAGGACAATAATCCTGAAACACCGGTGTCCAGAGTTGGCCTGCAACCTTGCAATTACACTTCGATTCTTTTGAGAAGCGCACCCGCTTTCAAGAAAACTGCATTAACCATGATGCTCTTGGGGTATACACGCTGGAATGGTGGAGTAGCGTGCGACCTATGGACCCCTTATTTAACACGGGTCCCTTGAGCCTTTCAGCTGACGAGCTGAGGTAACGCCCTACGCGCCTGGAGAGGTACCATACCTGAGAACACTTTGGCAGCCTGCAGAGCAACCCCTGAAAACCGCCCTACACTCTGCTGATGAAGGACAATAATCCTGAAACACCGGTGTCCAGAGTTGGCCAGCAACCTTGCAATTACACTTCGATTCTTTTGAGAAGCGCACCCGCTTTCAAGAAAACTGCATTAACCATGATGCTCTTGGGGTATACACGCTGGAATGGTGGAGTAGCGTGCGACCTACGGACCCCTTATTTAACACGGCTCCCTTGAGCCTTTCAGCTGACGAGCTGAGGTAACGCCCTACGCGCCTGGAGAGGTACCATACCTGAGAACACTTTGGCAGCCTGCACAGCAACCCCTGAAAACCGCCCTACACTCTGCTGATGAAGGACAATAATCCTGAAACACCGGTGTCCAGAGTTGGCCTGCAACCTTGCAATTACACTTCGATTCCTTTGAGAAGCGCACCCGCTTTCAAGAAAACTGCATTAACCATGATGCTCTTGGGGTATACACGCTGGAATGGTGGAGTAGCGTGCGACCTACGGACCCCTTATTTAACACGGCTCCCTTGAGCCTTTCAGCTGACGAGCTGAGGTAACACCCTACGCGCCTGGAGAGGTACCATACCTGAGAACACTTTGGCAGCCCGCACAGCAACCCCTGAAAACCGCCCTACACTCTGCTGATGAAGGACAATAATCCTGAAACACCGGTGTCCAGAGTTGGCCTGCAACCTTGCAATTACACTTCGATTCTTTTGAAAAGCGCACCCGCTTTTAAGAAAACTGCATTAACCATGATGCTCTTGGGGTATACACGCTGGAATGGTGGAGTAGCGTGCGACCTACGGACCCCTTATTTAACACGGCTCCCTTGAGCCTTTCAGCTGACGAGCTGAGGTAACGCCCTACGCGCCTGGAGAGGTACCATACCTGAGAACACTTTGGCAGCCTGCACAGCAACCCCTGAAAACCGCCCTACACTCTGCTGATGAAGGACAATAATCCTGAAACACCGGTGTCCAGAGTTGGCCTGCAACCTTGCAATTACACTTCGATTCTTTTGAGAAGCGCACCCGCTTTCAAGAAAACTGCATTAACCATGATGCTCTTGGGGTATACACGCTGGAATGGTGGAGTAGCGTGCGACCTACGGACCCCTTATTTAACACGGCTCCCTTGAGCCTTTCAGCTGACGAGCTGAGGTAACGCCCTACGCGCCTGAAGAGGTACCATACCTGAGAACACTTTGGCAGCCTGCACAGCAGCCCCTGAAAACCGCCCTACACTCTGCTGATGTAGGACAATAATCCTGAAACACCGGTGTCCAGAGTTGACCTGCAACCTTGCAATTACACTTCGATTCCTTTGAGAAGCGCACCCGCTTTCAAGAAAACTGCATTAACCATGATGCTCTTGGGGTATACACGCTGGAATGGTGGAGTAGCGTGCGACCTACGGACCCCTTATTTAACACGGCTCCCTTGAGCCTTTCAGCTGACGAGCTGAGGTAACGCCCTACGCGCCTGGAGAGGTACCATACCTGAGAACACTTTGGCAGCCTGCACAGCAACCCCTGAAAACCGCCCTACACTCTGCTGATGAAGGACAATAATCCTGAAACACCGGTGTCCAGAGTTGGCCTGCAACCTTGCAATTACACTTCGATTCTTTTGAGAAGCGCACCCGCTTTCAAGAAAACTGCATTAACCATGATGCTCTTGGGGTATACACGCTGGAATGGTGGAGTAGCGTGCGACCTACGGACCCCTTATTTATCACGGCTCCCTTGAGCCTTTCAGCTGACGAGCTGAGGTAATGCCCTACGCGCCTGGAGAGGTACCATACCTGAGAACACTTTGGCAGCCTGCACAGCAACCCCTGAAAACCGCCCTACACTCTGCTGATGAAGGACAATAATCCTGAAACACCGGTGTCCAGAGTTGGCCTGCAACCTTGCAATTACACTTCGATTCTTTTGAGAAGCGCACCCGCTTTCAAGAAAACTGCATTAACCATGATGCTCTTGGGGTATACACGCTGGAATGGTGGAGTAGCGTGCGACCTACGGACCCCTTATTTAACACGGCTCCCTTGAGCCTTTCAGCTGACGAGCTGAGGTAACGCCCTACGCGCCTGGAGAGGTACCATACCTGAGAACACTTTGGCAGCCTGCACAGCAACCCCTGAAAACCGCCCTACACTCTGCTGATGAAGGACAATAATCCTGAAACACCGGTGTCCAGAGTTGGCCTGCAACCTTGCAATTACACTTCGATTCTACTGAGAAGCGCACCCGCTTTCAACAAAACTGCATTAACCATGATGCTCTTGGGGTATACACGCTGGAATGGTGGAGTAGCATGCGACCTACGGACCCCTTATTTAACACGGCTCTTTTGAGCCTTTCAGCTGACGAGCTGAGGTAACGCCCTACGCGCCTCGAGAGGTACCATACCTGAGAACACTTTGGCAGCCTGCACAGCAACCCCTGAAAACCGCCCTACACTCTGCTGATGAAGGACAATAATCCTGAAACACCGGTGTCCAGAGTTGGCCTGCAACCTTGCAATTACACTTCGATTCTTTTGAGAAGCGCACCCGCTTTCAAGAAAACTGCATTAACCATGATGCTCTTGGGGTATACACGCTGGAATGGTGGAGTAGCGTGCGACCTATGGACCCCTTATTTAACACGGGTCCCTTGAGCCTTTCAGCTGACGAGCTGAGGTAACGCCCTACGCGCCTGGAGAGGTACCATACCTGAGAACACTTTGGCAGCCTGCAGAGCAACCCCTGAAAACCGCCCTACACTCTGCTGATGAAGGACAATAATCCTGAAACACCGGTGTCCAGAGTTGGCCAGCAACCTTGCAATTACACTTCGATTCTTTTGAGAAGCGCACCCGCTTTCAAGAAAACTGCATTAACCATGATGCTCTTGGGGTATACACGCTGGAATGGTGGAGTAGCGTGCGACCTACGGACCCCTTATTTAACACGGCTCCCTTGAGCCTTTCAGCTGACGAGCTGAGGTAACGCCCTACGCGCCTGGAGAGGTACCATACCTGAGAACACTTTGGCAGCCTGCACAGCAACCCCTGAAAACCGCCCTACACTCTGCTGATGAAGGACAATAATCCTGAAACACCGGTGTCCAGAGTTGGCCTGCAACCTTGCAATTACACTTCGATTCCTTTGAGAAGCGCACCCGCTTTCAAGAAAACTGCATTAACCATGATGCTCTTGGGGTATACACGCTGGAATGGTGGAGTAGCGTGCGACCTACGGACCCCTTATTTAACACGGCTCCCTTGAGCCTTTCAGCTGACGAGCTGAGGTAACACCCTACGCGCCTGGAGAGGTACCTTACCTGAAAACACTTTGGCAGCCTGCACAGCAACCCCTGAAAACCGCCCTACACTCTGCTGATGAAGGTCAATAATCCTGAAACACCGGTGTCCAGAGTTGGCCTGCAACCTTGCAATTACACTTCGATTCTTTTGAGAAGCGCACCCGCTTTCAAGAAAACTGCATTAACCATGATGCTCTTGGGGTATACACGCTGGAATGGTGGAGTAGCGTGCGACCTACGGACCCCTTATTTAACACGGCTCCCTTGAGCCTTTCAGCTGACGAGCTGAGGTAACGCCCTACGCGCCTGGAGAGGTACCATACCTGAGAACACTTTGGCAGCCTGCACAGCAACCCCTGAAAACCGCCCTACACTCTGCTGATGAAGGACAATAATCCTGAAACACCGGTGTCCAGAGTTGGCCTGCAACCTTGCAATTACACTTCGATTCTTTTGAGAAGCGCACCCGCTTTCAAGAAAACTGCATTAACCATGATGCTCTTGGGGTATACACGCTGGAATGGTGGAGTAGCGTGCTACCTACGGACCCCTTATTTAACACGGCTCCCTTGAGCCTTTCAGCTGACGAGCTGAGGTAACGCCCTACGCGCCTGGAGAGGTACCATACCTGAGAACACTTTGGCAGCCTGCACAGCAACCCCTGAAAACCGCCCTACACTCTGCTGATGAAGGACAATAATCCTGAAACACCGGTGTCCAGAGTTGGCCTGCAATCTTGCAATTACACTTCGATTCTTTTGAGAAGCGCACCCGCTTTCAAGAAAACTGCATTAACCATGATGCTCTTGGGGTATACACGCTGGAATGGTGGAGTAGCGTGCGACCTACGGACCCCTATTTAACACGGCTCCCTTGAGCCTTTCAGCTGACGAGCTGAGGTAACGCCCTACGCGCCTGGAGAGGTACCATACCTGAGAACACTTTGGCAGCCTGCACAGCAACCCCTGAAAACCGCCCTACACTCTGCTGATGAAGGACAATAATCCTGAAACACCGGTGTCCAGAGTTGGCCTGCAAACTTGCAATTACACTTTGATTCTTTTGAGAAGCGCACCCGCTTTCAAGAAAACTGCATTAACCATGATGCTCTTGGGGTATACACGCTGGAATGGTGGAGTAGCGTGCGACCTACGGACCCCTTATTTAACACGGCTCCCTTGAGCCTTTCAGCTGACGAGCTGAGGTAACGCCCTACGCGCCTGGAGAGGTACCATACCTGAGAACACTTTGGCAGCCTGCACAGCAACCCCTGAAAACCGCCCTACACTCTGCTGATGAAGGACAATAATCCTGAAACACCGGTGTCCAGAGTTGGCCTGCAACCTTGCAATTACACTTCGATTCTTTTGAGAAGCGCACCTGCTTTCAAGAAAACTGCATTAACCATGATGCTCTTGGGGTATACACGCTGGAATGGTGGAGTAGCGTGCGACCTACGGATCCCTTATTGGGAATGACTGAGATTAACGCTTCAGCCATGAACCCGAGAGATACCCCTTCAGCAGCCATGCAATTAAATAGTTGGACCAGAAAGTCGCTCAATTTCCGAGGCAAAGGTTTTATAAAAGGTCGCGGTAAATCCGTCAGACCCCGGGGACTTATGAGGCTTCAGGGCCTTGATGGCCGCTAGGACCTCATCTCTAGTGAAGGGGGCGACTAGTTGATCATTCCACTCCGCTGACACCTGAGGGAGCGGGAGCTTCCTCAAATATGTCTCCTGCGCCCTGATGTTGGGGGAGTCCCCGGTATAGAGAGCTTCATAAAAGTCTCCGAAGAGCCCCGCCTTGGTGCTGTCGTGGTGGATGATAGTGCCCCTCGCATCCCGTATGCCCCCTATATAGTCCTTCTCCCGTTTGTCACGGAGTTGGCGTGCCAGGTGTTTCCCCACTTTATTACCCTGGGAATATGAGAGTTGCCACAGTTTCAGCAGCGTGAGCTCAGCTCTGTTGTTATAGTGAGCTCTAAGTTTCCCCCTGACCGCCGCTAGCTGCCGCTCTGCTCTCCGGGAGGGGTTCTGCTTGTGGGCGAGTTCCAGAATATCGATTTTTAAGGTAAGTAATATCGATGGTTTTAATATCGAAGTTAGTAATATCGAAATCAAATATAGCGATGTTACTAATATCGAAATTTTGTTTAGTGTTATGTATTTTATTATGTATTTTATATGTTTGTTAAACAAGTTTTTTAATGTATGTTTAGAAATTAGTAATGTTGTTTACATTTTGCGTTTTAGTATCAGAGCGGGTTGTGGGTTTATAGGGGAATATGGTGGGAAGTAATTTAATTATAATTAATTAATTATTATGTTTTTTAAATATTATTGATTAATATTTAATTGTTAATTAATAATTAATTGTCAATTAATTATTATTAATTAGTTAATTAAATTAATTAGAGTTAATGTATTAATATTTTTTATTTTTTGTTATTGTTAATTAATAATTAATTGGTAATTAATTATTACTAAGTGATTAAATGCTAATTACATTTTTTATGTGATTTATTTATTTGTAGTGGGTTGTGTGTTTATAGGGGAATAGGGTGTGAAATAATTAAATTAAGTTAATTAAAGAGATTGTATTCATTTATTGGTATTTATTAATTAATTTTTAATTAATTAATTGGTAATTCGTTAAAAAAATATTTTATAATATTAATTATAAATAATGTATTCATAAATATTTTTTATTCTTATTGTAAATTAATTTCTTGTTAATTAATTATTAATTGGTCAATAATTATTAATTGGTAATTAATATTGGTCAATTAGTTAATTTATAATTACGTTTATTAATATTAATTGTTATTAATTGTATAATTTATATTTAGATTAATTGTGTTTTTTTGTATGTGTAGTCTGTTGTGTGTTGAAGGGGGAGTAGTGTGGTAAGTACTTTTTTGTTATTTAAATAAATATTAATTATAAATATTTGTTATTTAGTAATATATTTTTGTAAATAAAATATTAAATCTTTCAAAAATTTCATCTTCCAAAAAGATTACTTTTGACACAACGCAACTGGGTTTTTCCTTTATTCTGCATTTGTTTGGACTTCATATTTTGAGCCTTGTTGGTGAAATAATGTTTCACTTTGTGCTTCTCTTAAAAACAAGCTGACCTAAAATGACCAAACAACAAGGATAGGCAAAGCGCTATGAATGTTGTTTAGTTCAATAAACAGTGTTCATAACAAATGTACTTTTTTTAGCAGCATCCATAACTATTGTGCTATTTCAACACAGGTATTTTCTAGAAGACAATTCTGCCATTTGCTTCCTTTTGCTAATATGCCTTGGCCAATAATTAACCAATTCTTCAAAAAAATGTAATAAATGAAACCCAGAGTTGGGAATCCTTTTTTTAGGGTGTGGGTGCAAGCGTTTCGAACTCCCTACCGCAGGTTCAAGGGCTAAGAGAGGAACTCAAACAGTTTATGAAATTGCTGTACTTTTCAAGAAAAAGTTCAGACTTTCTAATGTACCCCTGCTCTGAAACGACCTCACAAAGTTTTGCTTTTGTTTCCATTATCTCATCCTCTGTTTCCCCAAACCTCCCTTCATGTTCCTTTCCCAGGCATCAGGAGTTCCTCTGGAAGCTCAGTCATTAATTTAGTTTTTCGTACTATGTTTAGAGGAATTTTTCTTCTCATTTAGACCTACACCGATATTTTAGTAAATATATAAATTAGCAACCTAAGTGGGAAAAAATGTAGGAAAAGAACTACTAGCCCAAAAACATTACATTGCAGTGGGTTTGTAAACCACATTATGCTACTTGAAAGGAAATGCCTCTTTTTTCATGTTTACCCCCACATTTGTGAACTGATGCTGCTGTTTTTTCGACTCTGAGGGGCATATTTACAAGGGAAGTGGCAGAGTGAGGCATTAGCCTTCCTGGCTTAATACCTCACTCCGCCACTTAAGAAACACAGGGCTGCACAATATTTACAAAAATATGGTGCAGCTCTGCGTTTCCCCCTGCGCCGCGCTACACTTAGCCTAGCACCAACACAACCACCCTTGCACCATAGTGCAAGGATGTCTGCCTGAGGGGAAGATTGTTAATGTGCAGGAATGTCCCCCTTGAGGCCTGCTAACCAGACTCCAGTGCCAGTGTTCTGACCCTATTATGTTGAACTAAATTGGCAAGTACTGCCTTACTTATAAGTCCCTAGTATATGGTACCCCAGTAACCTGGGCATGTAAGACAGAGTTTACCCCCAGGGTTGAAGCACTGTTTGTGCCACCCTGCATGTGATAGAGACAAAATGGAGCCCAGCCTGCCACTGCAGACTGACAGGGCAGTGTATAACACTGCCAGTCGACATTGCCATTACACCTAATGGCAAACCACCACTTCCCTGAAGTAATATATGCAAGGAAGGTCTATAGAGTCCTATGGCAAGGAGCTGTTTGTTACTAAGTAAGATACATGATTTTCTATATGTCTTAGCAGCAACACATCCAAATTGTCATTTTGCTGTGGAAAGGTTGGAAGCCTGGTGGCTAATAGAAGGTTACTGTCTGGCACCCCAGCCTGGCTAACTTCTGAATGAGGCCACCTAACTAAGGGCCCGATTACGATTGCGGTGAATCCGCATCCTCCGGGCCGGTGGAAGCCACCGCCGGCCCGGAAGATGCGGATTCACCACTGCGTTGTGATAAATGACCCCCCGCCAGATTAGGATGGCAGGGGGGTCATCTGCGGACGTGGAGACCGTCCGCTGCTTTTCCGCCGCGAGACCGCGGCGGAAAAGCGCTAATATGGTGGCGGTGTCTATCAGACACCGCCAGCCATATTAGGATTTGCATTTTGATATGCCTTTCCGCGGCGGCAATGCCGCCACGAAAAGGCATACGGCCTTTTCTTTGGGGGCGCGTTGCGGGCCCCCAGGGTGAAGAGGGGGGTGGGGATGCACATGGGGGGTACCCGCGATGCCTGTCGCTTTGTGCATGCAAATGAACTGCTTGCATTTTTAACATTGCGGTGGGTGCTGCTTCAAGCAGCACCCGCCGCAATGTTAAACATACAGGATGTGACCGCCAGGGTGGCGGTCACATCCTAATTTGCACGGAGGGACCGCCGCTGCCCCTGCGGACGGTCCGTCCACCCCTGGGGTGGCAGACGGACGCAGGTCCGTCTGCCATCCTAATAGGGCCCAAAGTAAGGTAAGGTATCAAATTAATTGTGACATTAAACCTGACCTGATGCCCATGGCAGATTTAAGTCACTATTAAAATTGGTGAGTAGCCAAAATATCGAAATTAAAATATCGACATACAGTAATATCGATGTTTTAATTTCGATGGTACAGAATATCGATGTGCAATAATATCGATGGACAGAATATCGATTTTTTTTTGTCAAAGTTATATTTATTGAGAAATAAAGACGAAAGAAAGAGAAAAACATGCGACAGTCCCGCACAACTTCCCACACAGGGGGCTAAAATGAAAGCAAGGTAAAAGGAGGACCCATGTATCAGAGCGGAGCCACTGGTATCTCCATAAAAACGACCTCAATCCAGAAGCAGTAGTGGCACGTCCAGGCCACCTGCTAAGGAAATGAAGGAGATAAACCATGTAAAGGGTTGAGTAACAATAACAAGTACCTAAGTATATAGCAAGGTGCGGCCACCGCTTGTGGGAAAAGCTCCGCAAGGCCCTTGAAACTAGGACTGCGTGGAAAATTAAACGGAAATCCCCCCTATCCTCCCCGCCCCCCTCCTCAGTGGTGGTAGCAGTTAGTCTTGAAAGGTGAAAATAAAAGGAGAAAATAAAAGAATAGTGGTAATCACAGTTGGAACAAGTGAAGTGCTTGCACACTAGGTGGACAGACCGCGGAGGGAAGACCCTTGGAAAGAAACTGAACCAGGGGCCCCAGCGAAATATGAAGTTTTTAAAATCGTCTCGGAAAACGTCAGCCATTCTCTCCATACTCAGCAACTTCCATAACCTTGCATGCCAAAGCGAGATCGCGGGGGCCTCTTTCTGCTTCCAGGCCGCCGCAAGGGTGAGTTTAGCTCCCCCCACACACAGCCACATTATCCTCTTATCAGCTTTCGTTTGATGCTCTAGCTCTGGGTCTCGGAGGCCTAGCAGTATATGAGCTATGGAGTCCTCGATGGGGTAGCCCAATATCTCTTTAATATGGGATAAGATCTCCGCCCAGTAAGGCCGGATGATGGGGCAGTCCCACCAAATATGGCGGAAGTCCCCCAGCAGTCTGCAGCCTCTCCAACATCTGTCTGAGGAGCTCGGGAAGATCCATCTCAACTTGGCAGGGTAGTGATACCAATCCATTATCGTTTTGAGATGAGCCTCCCGTAACTCTATCGAATGGTTATGTTTCGCTACATCCGACCATAGACGGGACCACTCCACCTCTGTTATGTCACGGCCAATCACTCCCTCCCACATGGACGTGTATCGAGGTTTGGGGGACATGGTAGTGGACAGAAGAAGGCTATAAAGGAAGGAAATTGCCCCACGCGTGGTGGAGGTCCTCAAGAGGAAGGACTCAAATGGAGTCGATGGTCGGGTGGCTGCCTCCCTCACCGCGGGGATAAGGCCCAATGTAGTAGCTGGGTGTGGTGGTACTGCTCGGATCGTTGGACACCATAGTCCGCATGCAATTGTCAAATGTGAGAGGCGCATAGCCATGGAATAGGTGTGTCAGGGTGCGACACCCTCCCTCCCTCCATATGTCAAAGGGCCCCTCAACGGCCGCCGGGGGGAAGGCCGAGTTAAAGTGTATATGAGTAAAAGGAGAAGGAAATGTCATCCATCGGTCATCACCAGAGATCGAGTCCCATACCTTAAGGGTAGTTCTAGTGGGGGTGCTAACGTAAGCATTCCTGGGCCTGTCGCCTTTGGGCTTTCACACCAGGTCCCATATCTGTGATGTATTCCTATAGGTTCTGTATCGATCCCCCTATTCCTGACCCTGTTCTGGTTAACAAATTAACTAGCAGCCATCCCATGATGCAGAAACCGTTATCTGATTAAGCCACACCACGGCACAGGAACGCGTTATCTGATTAGGTCATAACGCTTGCCATCTAATTAAGCAAGCAATATTCCTCCAGCCCCTGATAAGGCATACGGAGTTCTCAAAACAAATCAAACCTATGACAACCTGGGAAAAACCCTGCGGCCATTGTTTTGATTTCATCGAGAACTTCAGCAAAAGAATGTGCTAACGACCAGTTCGTATGACATCCTTATTGACGTATCTATGTCCATCCTTACGTCAATCTCGGCACCTTACAGGTATAAATATTACCGATATTGCATTAAGCAAACACACGCGGTGGTGACGAGATCGGAGCAGCCAGACTTGACGAAGCCCAGCGCAGAGCAGACCCCGCTGGCGCAGCCCCGCCTTCCTGACGCGCTGAGAAGCACACGCTGCCTTTCTCCTGCCGAGAAATCCAGCTCCGGCGCTTCCAAGCAGCCCTTGCAGGCAGCCTGGAATATCGAGACCAAAGACGAGAGATACCATCCCTCAACCATCCTAGATTCCAGGTACAGAACTGAATAACCCCTTGCAGAGAATTCTTGAGTCAGTCACTTGGCAAAACAAACTTAACTTAAACTGCTACTTTCTATTCCCGCCCACGTATTAGGCTTAGGTCAGGTACACCGGGGTAGGCGTAGTTAGAAGCACCAGTTGAGTACGATTAGTCAAATGTATATATGTATGTATCTATTTTATCCATTTTAAACCACCATATGGCTTAGAAACCATATAAATGTTTTTACAGTATTATTTCATACTTCTGCTTTTATTGTATGCACTTTACTTAACCATAAGTATTGCGATAATATCGATTCATTTCTCTTGTATGAGAAAAGAGACTGATCAATAAATAACATCTTTTATTGAACACGCCCGTCTCTTCCTTTTCTCTACAATCTGGTGAAACTAAGAATGCACGTACTGACTGAGTAAAATAAGTTGTCTTTTGTTTTCACACGACTCTAGAGATACACTCTTGATTAGGGGAGAGCAAAGTTGTCATGTTCTATGGTTGTCAGAAACTAAATCCCTTCTTGTCTATCCAGGGAGGTTCAACTCCTCCTTGCCTATTCGAGAAAGTTTCTAGTGAACTCTGAACTAGCTGGCAAACCCAAAACTTTAAGTCTAATATCGACAGTAGAAGACCTAGTTAACGTCTGGTCTAGGCCTATACTATTGAAGGTATTATTCCAATGCGCAGAGCCTATTGGGATAATAGGAACTACACTACATGGCGCCCAAACGTTTGGAAAGGCGATAAAACTAACGCAAGACATTAGAGTAACTCAGTCGTGCTTTTTCACACAGAACCCCTTTTTTCCCATAATACTCCAAAGACGTCTGGAGTGGGTGAAAGGTCATATCCGCCAAACCTCGCAGGAGGAAACTCCTATGTATGGTTCTTGGTTTAGTCAACGTTGAAGGATACACTGTTCCAAAATATTGTGCATCTAATCTTTGTTTCCATAAGAAACCTGATCTGCAAACAAACGGAATAACCTTCTGGACAGTACAATGTCAGACAGTGAAGGAGAAAGAGAGGCAGCTAGAATAGCAGCTGAACTCGTAGCAGCTGATAATACTATGCAAGAAGCAGACCCGGATATAATACTCATCCCGGTCAACATAAGAAAATCTATAACTTTAAAAGTTATAGAAAATGAACTGACACCTAGAGGTGGCACAGTCATATTCGTAATAGAGGCACACGAATATCTGCAGACAGAGGTATTCTATTCATGGATACACTTTCCAGCAGCAAACGCTGTAACAAAGCACTTCCACTATTACAAAACAGAGGAACCACCTAATGAGTACACTCCTTTCGAGGAGGTGGAAGTACCACTTAAATTCCAAGAGCACCTGCTCTTGTTTAATGGCGCCCTAAAACACAATAATCACATCACCAGGCTCGGTCCATTAGGTAGACCAGGAGCAACGTGGCCGGTCCTAGCCGGATACACACCACATCCAGACATCGAAAGAATGTCTGCAGCAGATCTTTTAATACAACTAAAACAATTAATAAAAGTACATAGACAATTAGTCCAATATGTAATGCGGACTTCAACAATCCAACCAGCAATTAAAATTCCACAGCTGACCCCTCATCAGGGGAACACAAATAAAATTACACCACAGAACATACAGTCCTGCCTAGGTAAAGTACCAGCTAAACGGGAACAAATACCATTCTGGTTAGCACAAAAAATCACCCAAATAGAGGCGGTGTTTCCAGACACCACCCCGTTAGAAAAACACAGGATTCTGACTATCTGTCTTCCAATGGGAATCGCACCACACGTGGAGGACTGTGACACTTGGGGTACAGTCTTTGCTTCCATTTACACAAAAACGCATGGTGTTCCATCCATCTCAGTAATACCAGATGTGCTAAAACAAATTCAAGATGAATATGGTCCAGAACCCGCTTTAACTCTTGGTATGAAATTACTAAAAGACTTCAAGCAGGTCTCGGCAATACTACTAGCAAACATAAAGGGAGAAGCAGCAAATGTGGCGATCCGCCAGAGGTTAAAAGAGACAGATATAGCAGACCAACCAGCTGAAATTGCCAGAATTATAGAAAAATCCTATGAGGAACTAGGTAGAGATAGTTTAGGTGGAATACCAGTAAAACCCCAACTGATTGAAAGTCCTGAAAAAGTATTTTTTAATAATAATTTAACATCACAAAAAAAGAGCTGGGATGGAAACAAACAATCCAATCCTAAAGAAAAGAAATTCCAGTCCAGAGGAAGGTCTCCTCGGCGGAGAGAAAGATCTCCGAACCAAGGACGCAGGTCTCCCCAAAGTGAGCCCTCTGGGAAAAAATACAACCTTAGAAATAGGGATAATATAAAGAAGCCTGATAGATATCAAGAAATTGATACACGTCCCTCTCAATCTTTTCAGACTTCCTCGCAGAAATCGGAAAGAAGAGGACGATCAGAACACAGGGAAGAGCACGTCAAGTCCAAAGACAAGGAACCTGCTCATCTAAAAAAGAAATTACAATTTCCGAAAAAGAAGGTAGCCAGTATTAAAGTAATCAACAATGCCGAGAATACTGAGGACACAACTGAAAAACGGAGAATGGGCTCAGACAATGCTAGACAGCGCAACAGAAGTGAGCATAGCTCGCAAAGTCCTTATGAATCATCTGGAGACAGTGGACACGAATGAATACCTTCAAGTGGAAACTGCAGACACCAGACTTAGCAAACCTCACAAAATATATGAAATAACGTTACGTATAGAAGGGGATAAGACTAGAAAAATAAGGGGACTATTTTGGGATAATCTCTCCAAGGGCTATGACATCCTTCTAGCTGAAAAAGACTGGCCACCAGAGTTTGTCAGGGAGTGCCCACATGGCGAAGAAATAATTATGCCTGCCTTCTCAAATAATATTCCAATTCATAAAAAATACACACTTGCTAGAAAATGGGCAGTAGCTCAAGCTCCTGCTTTATATAAAAATCATGTAGGATGGGATGAGGACTCTCCTCCTCACAAAATCCAGTTAAAATCACAACCTACTGCACAGAGACAGTATCCAATCAAGCAAGAAGCTAAAAAACAGGTAAAAGAAATCCTAGATCAACTAGAATACCAGGGGGTGATTGAAACTTGCACCTCACAAATGAACAACCCTTTGTTTCCTGTCTCCAAACCAGACAATTCATATCGTCTAGTTTTGGATTACAGACACCTTAACTCATGTTGCAAAACTTTTGCAGTGCAAAACTCGCATAGTGCTGCACTAATGAATAACATAGTGCGCAAAAAATACAAAACAACATTAGACATCTCTAATGGATTCTTTTGTCAAAATATAGCACCAGAGAGCAGATACTTGTCCGCGTTCTCAATAAATGGCGCTCAAAAACAATTCTGTCAGTTACCCCAGGGGTACAAGAACAGCCCAGGATTATTCTCAGCGAGAGTAACAGAGTTACTACAAACATATGATGACGAAGCATTATCTTATGTCGACGACATATACCTAACAGATGATGACTTGGATACTCACTTGAAGAGAGTGAACACCATAATACTTGGGTTCGCAGCAGAGGGTTACAAATTCAACTTTAAAAAATCTAGAATTGCCCATCTAACAGTCATGTTCTTAGGATATGAATTATCAAGTGAAGGCAAAAGCCTGGCTGACAATTTCCTAGAGAAATGTGCCGTACTCCAAGCACCTAGAACACTAAAAAACCTACAGTCAATTCTAGGCTTCCTAAATTTCGGAAGAACATACATTGCAAATTACGCAGAAAGGGTCAAACCCCTTTATGATCTAATAAAACCAGATTTTAAAAGAACCAATTGGACTCAAATACACACAGAAATTCTGAGATCCTTACAAACAGACATGTTAATTAAAACAAAATTAGAAACACGTGATAACACACGCAATCTTGTGATTCGAGTCATCCCAGGAAGATGCGGATTCACATACCTGACCTCTAATGAGGGAGAAAAGGTACCAATTGCATTCAAATCACACTTGTACACAGAAGCTGAAAAGAAGTTCAGCATTAAAGAAAACATTGTTCATGCAGTTCAAACGGCAATAGCTAGAGAAAAAGATAAAGCTGACGGTAGACGTATCACAGTCAGAACAGCAGAATCAGCCTTTGAGGCATTAACAACACCGTGTAATTTACCAACAACAGCATTGAATCCTGAATGGATACAATGGGTGAATTCAATTACAACGGACAGAGTAAAATACTACTTTGATCCAGAATTAAAAGAATTAAAAAATCTAGAATATGAAAGAACATTCCCTCTGCCAATCGACATTCTGCCATTACGACAGTACTCTTGTGTAATCTATACAGACGGACATGCTCAACCCTCCGTTTGGGGAGAACAAGCATACAACCCCACATGTGAGATTACAAAAGAAGTGTGGCGCGGAGGTAAACTAAGACCTCTATTAACAAAAACACACTCAGTAGAAACTAATTCAGAACAACAGACTGAAATAATAGCATTGAAAATGGCGCTAGATAATGCAGATCGCGAATTCCCGACACTTATAGTGTCCGATTCATATTACTGCGTCAAATCATATAACAACGATTTGCAGAAATGGATTCAAAACGGTTACAAAGATGACACAGGTGCAACAATAAAGCAAAAACTGCTTTGGGAACAAATAGTTCTGTTACAAAAAGAACTACCAAACACTCACGTGATACATACACTGAGTCATCAGCGTGATGGCGTTCACGTTGCAGGGAATTCATTGGCTGAGACAGCCACAGCGGTAGCAACTAAATCGGCTTCCGTAGCTAGAAAAAAGCATACAGTGAAATACATTGACGGTGAAACAGTGCTGGCGGTGAAAACGTCATCAAAAGGCGACTGCTCAGCGCTACCGATCACCTATCCACTCAATTATACATACATAATCGATGCAAACTCCGTCCCTTTTGCTCGAATCCCTGGAGTGGGGGATAGAGTAATTCCAAACATGGACAGGAGAACTTTGTTAATTGTAGACGCACATATAGGTGAGGGTCTTAGTCATCTCAAACTAAAAGATTCTCTGGAAGAACTACAATCAGTGTACTGGTGGCCAGGCATGAGCCTGCAGCATCACATTTTTGTAAAAAAATGCCCGGACTGCAACAGAGATCGCAGCGGCGAGAGAAACGGTGTAATACCATGGCATTTCACTCGAGAAGGGCTAAACAAGAATCAATAAGACCAGTGTAAATAATGCGTCCTATTAACAAACAAAGACCAGTTTCCACTTATAATGTAGACCCCAGCACTCGGCTGACGTCGGGACTGTTAGACAAAGATTTGCGAGTCTAAATGGCATATACGCTAGGAGCATGCTACGTTTGACCAATGTTTTCAGTTTAATCATTGCCAAATGAGCATAGCACAGCGGGATTCTTCTCACTTCCTTCCTGAGGGATACGGGATGGTGTAAAGTAAAAACCAAGGCATAAAGCTGTTTATAACGGAAAGGATATTAGGTTCGAGAGCTGGGTGGGTCAAACATCTAATAAGTGTCCAACGTAGTCTAAACAACCTGCCAAGAAATTCTCTGAAGGGATTCAGTCCGTACGAATTGTTGTGTTGTTTGGGACTAGGATGATGGTCTTAGATCTTGACAGTCAGACTTCAGTGGTGAAAGAAAAAGGCTTTGATATCAAAGATCGTTTGGCTATTTTGCAGGACTTAAACGAAACAAGAAAAGACCTGAGCAACATAAAGTTGAAACAGCAGCCAACAACCACTGAAGAACCACCACCTGTCCCAGCAAGACCTGTCTGGATTCCAAAAGTCGGGGATCTAGTCAGAGAAAAGATCGCGGTAAAGAAGGAATTTGGGCCTTCTTACAGAAAAGCAGTTCCTGTCTTGTCTATCAACGGGACAAGATCAGTAGTACTACCGCCGCTTGCTGGTAAAAAGGAGAACCGAGTTGTATCCATCGACCTGGTAAAACCACAATCATGTGGCCGATAACAAACAGTAGGCCAAGTGGACTCCCGATAAGTAGTAGAACACCAAGGTTTGCTACAAATACAGAGGTCCTAACTAAGAGGCTAATCACATTCGAAACGCCTACAGAACAACAACAAGGACTATGCAACAATGCATTGGAACTCACACCTCTAAAAACCCAAATAAAAACATTTAGTAGAGATACACCAACCTACAATGAAGTAACAAATGAATATGCAAGAAACAGTAATCCTGAAGCAATTGGAACAATTGACAGAACGGCATCCGGCTACTTCATAAACTTCAATGATTCCTCAGAAGACCTCAGTGAATCAAAAACACAGCCATCAACAAAAACCTTTAAAGATAAAGCTAAAGAACTTTTGAAACAACTGAAAGGAACCTATCTGATTTCTCCATGGATTGAATTTTGGGTGGCCTTTGGTGCATTTATCCTCATACTTTGGCTCATCATGGTATTATGCTTGGGACGCTTCATTGAGGGAAAATATGCTAAAATGGACACAGCAAGCCAGAAAATCAACTTGATCCTCAAGCCACACACGTCTTCACATGTCGAAAAAAGAGAACTTTCTTCAGTCAACTTCACAGCCAATCCAATACCGGGTGGGGTAGCATGGGACAACACTGACTATGAAATTTATGGTCCGGTTGAAATCCTGAAATATGCGCACCAAATCAAGATCTCGTTGAGTGACTTTGTAAAACCAAGCTCATTTGCTGATGATTGGGACTTTGAAAGCATTAATGATATGATGTCTGACCTAGTGATGTCTGCTAAATTTACCAAACATGAATATTTGCAGGGTTCGTCTAATTATGATAGTATGTACTGTTACAACCACTATGGTAACCATTTTCTACATAAATCGGCACAACCTAGAAATGTTTTAAATTATAATCAATGGGAACATTGTGCAACTCCTCCAAAAGGAAGCTCAAGAACCTTTTATGACAAATATTCATATTTTTCAGGGTTCAACACAAGTAAGGCTGAAACATTTTATTTCAAATTGTCAAATAAGACAGGGACAAAGACCATGCTTACAAACACGAAATTGATATATTCGGACTCGTTTTTTGAACAAATAAATACATTTGGTTTTGATTATTGGGACAAAAATGTTGAAGTAAAAAGTGTTTGGGGTACAAAAGAATGGCAAGTACAAGGTATAGAATCATTGTTTAGAGCCTGCATGATCCCAGAACAAATTATATTTTTGAATGACACTGTTCAACAAACTACCTGTCTTGGACTAGCCAAAATCAAAGACTTAAATAAACCGTCAATTCCAAAGCCAACAATGAACAGCAATAGCTCTACAGATGAAGAGATAGACGTAAACTATGTATTAAATCAAAACAGAACACATCCTGATTGGAAACAATAGTTAATCTGGCCCACAGATACTAATAACTGTCAAGACAGATTCCTGAACAAAACACAGGGGTTCACATTGACCAGGCCAGACCCTAGATATTCCCAAAGACAACACCCAGGGATAATCACCACCTACAGTGTGGGAAAACTCTGCCTTCAATGGCTACAAACCTCCACACTGGCAGAAATTAAGCAACACCTAACTTTACTTACTGATGGTGCTGACTTGCGTGATTTCATTATGGGACCGCGCAAACAGCGTCAAAAACGCTTCATAGCAGCCTCTATATATGCAGCTTACAAAGAGGCCTGGAAGGTAACTCAAATTGAGACAGCAGAAAGTATACGGAAAATTGACCGTATTAATTTGGAAAAATCACTTTCTGTAGTGGACAATGGGTTAATGACTCTGTCCTCCAGAATTTTTTCATTGGACAGCATTGTGTCTTCAGCAATCGACATAATATCGCAAGACTTACTGTTGTTACAACACGGTCAGTCTCAATTGCGTTCTATTGTACAGCTTGGCTGGACGTTACAAAATCTGCGTTCAGGCTATGTGCCTTGGCGTTTAATCAACACAACGTCACTATTCAATATCTTTAACCTTACTGATAAACAAATCAGTATGGCACAGAAGGGTGCTGATTATGCCAAACCGGCATCGAGACTGAGTATCCCGGCCAGACGCGAGCTCCTATCTGACTCGCCTACCATTGCGACATTGATCGAACAAAGAGTGGACGACTGTTCATCAGTTATCACGGCCATCGAGCCCCTAGTGAACCACTCAGTACCACTATTCAAGCCCACACAACCAGTCGGCGCTGAAAGAAGAAGAACCATTTCCCTCAAAAATCCCCATGGAATCTTACAAGAGTGAAAACCGAGCTCATAATGGCTCGGCGAAAAGCCGCTACGGGATAGATGTAAACTATACAAGCAGGACCTGTGCTTTACTCCTGGCATTTACGGGACGTCATCCTCGGTTGCTCGAAGAAGGCTTGACGCCTTTACCCAATACCTCGCATCTAGAGGCTTTGTTACATTCAGGCAATTCTAATTTGAAAGTCCTGATGATGATCCCAATTAACTAATTGAGCAAAGGGATCGAAACGTCGACACCTATGAGTGTACATACATGTAGTACTTTAAATTTGATATTGTTTGTTTCACTCCAGGCGACACTGTCACTATTTCTTATCATTTACAAGTGCCCTGACTTGCTCCTTTTCTTGCCTGAAAACACCCCTTTCACTCTTCTCTACTTTCTCCCTTTCAAAGTGCGGCACAGGCTTGTGTCATACTACTTGTCTGAAAAATAATGTGATTAAATTTGACATTTGTTGAAATAAATTCCTTGTCCGGCTGGGCAAGGAGAATTTAACGTATAGTAGTCCATTGTGTTCTATACTGTATTGTGATTATTCCAAATAAGCTAGGAACCCTTGTTTCCATAACTTGATTATACAATCCTGAGCATTGAGAGACTCGAGAGATTACCAGTGACATTGTCAGAACGACCTGTCAGTGAATGGATAATACATGGGATAATTAATATTCCAATATCTACCTTCAGGTTTCAATACTGCCAAAAATATATACAGGCTGGCATTTACGAAAAATTGGGAAAAGGGTACATTAAGTCAACTTGGAACTTGCCCTATTCACATGCATGTGTCAGTAATAAAGGACAGAAAGTGTTTCTTAGTGGCAATAATTGTGCGATGTCACTAAGCGGTACACTTCTGTGTAATGGAATTAGTTTGCATGGAGCCTGTGAAGGGAACTCAAATAACCTTTCATGTCACCAGCTAGGCGCACCTGCAACAGAGATAGAACCATTCTTTAAAAGACTCTATAACGGGAGTTACATTCTAATTGTGGATCGCAGATGTTGTAGTCTTCTGCCGGGATTCCTTATCTCATAACTACGACTGCGAAGGTCATGTGCTGAGAAGCACACGCTGCCTTTCTCCTGCCGAGAAATCCAGCTCCGGCGCTTCCAAGCAGCCCTTGCAGGCAGCCTGGAATATCAAGACCAAAGACGAGAGATACCATCCCTCAACCATCCTAGATTCCAGGTACAGAACTGAATAACCCCTTGCAGAGAATTCTTGAGTCAGTCACTTGGCAAAACAAACTTAACTTAAACTGCTACTTTCTATTCCCGCCCACGTATTAGGCTTAGGTCAGGTACACCGGGGTAGGCGTAGTTAGAAGCACCAGTTGAGTACGATTAGTCAAATGTATATATGTATGTATCTATTTTATCCATTTTAAACCACCATATGGCTTAGAAACCATATAAATGTTTTTACAGTATTATTTCATACTTCTGCTTTTATTGTATGCACTTTACTTAACCATAAGTATTGCGATAATATCGATTCATTTCTCTTGTATGAGAAAAGAGACTGATCAATAAATAACATCTTTTATTGAACACGCCCGTCTCTTCCTTTTCTCTACAATCTGGTGAAACTAAGAATGCACGTACTGACTGAGTAAAATAAGTTGTCTTTTGTTTTCACACGACTCTAGAGATACACTCTTGATTAGGGGAGAGCAAAGTTGTCATGTTCTATGGTTGTCAGAAACTAAATCCCTTCTTGTCTATCCAGGGAGGTTCAACTCCTCCTTGCCTATTCGAGAAAGTTTCTAGTGAACTCTGAGCTAGCTGGCAAACCCAAAACTTTAAGTCTAATATCGACAGTAGAAGACCTAGTTAACGTCTGGTCTAGGCCTATACTATTGAAGGTATTATTCCAATGCGCAGAGCCTATTGGGATAATAGGAACTACACTACATATCGACCTCCCCGCTATGATCCTGTCCAGATGCAGCCAATGCTTTTCCGACTCTCGTTGGGACCATTCTACAAAAACACGAAGTTGTGCTGCCTTAAAGTACAAGTGCATGTCAGGAAGGCCTATTCCCCCCTCCTTCCGTGGGCGACGAAGTGTAGTGTAAGAGAATCGGGCTCGTTCTCCCTGCCAGATAAAGCGGAGCATCTGCGTTTTGACTCGGCGAAAGAAGTCCCCATCGGGGGTGATGGGCAAAGCTTGAAAGAGGTATAGGAATTTAGGGAGAAGGGTCATCTTAATTGCATGTATGCACCCAAGCCAAGAGATAAACATCGGTTTCCACCGAGCTAGGGTCTTCTGGACAGATGCAAGCAGCGGTGGGAAATTAGCGGAATATAGCTTCTCAACCGTGGGGGTCAGTTGGATCCGCAAGTACTGTATAGAGGTGTGAGACCACGATAAGGTCATGGAAGATTGAAGACGCAATACCTCCGTCTGAGGCAAAGTGAGGTTAAGGACCAGGGATTTCCCATAGTTGATTTTAAAACCCGCCACCTCTTCAAAGCGGAGCAAAGTATCTGGAACGTGGGGTAAGGAATGGGCGGGGTCCGAGAGGGAGAGCAGGACATCATCCGCAAACAGAGTAATTTTGTGTGATTCACCAGTGAAGGGAAGGCCACGGATAGCGGGATCCTCTCTCACTGCTACTGCCAGCGGTTCTATACTCAGGGCAAAGAGCAGAGGGGAGAGGGGGCAGCCCTGGCGCGTACCTCGGGAGTGTAGGAAGGGCGCGGAGACGTGGCCATTGATAACTACTCTGGAGAGGGGGGCGCTGAAATTGGCTTGAAGCATTGTTAAGAATTTGGGAGAAAAGCCGAAGGATGTCAGGGTTAGAAACAGGAAGCTCCAATCCACCCTGTCAAATGCTTTTTCAGCGTCTAAGCCCACTAGAACAGCAGGGATCTTGAATTTGTTAACTTTCTCGATGAGATGAACCACTCGTCTGGTGTTATCGTGGGTTTGGCGGCCCTTGATGAAAACGGACTGGTCCAGGTGGATAAGAGCTGGCATCAAGTCCTGTAGCCTCCCCGCCAGTATGGATGAGTAAAGCTTGGCGTCTAGATTGAGCAAGGCTATTGGTCTGTACGTTGAGCAAAACGACGGATCCTTCCCAGGCTTTGGAATGACTGAGATTAACGCTTCAGCCATGGACCCGAGGGATACCCCTTCAGCAGCCATGCAATTGAATAGTTGGACCAGAAAGTCGCTCAATTTCCGAGGCAAAGGTTTTATAAAAGGTCGCGGTAAATCCGTCAGACCCCGGGGACTTATGAGGCTTCAGGGCCTTGATGGCCGCTAGGACCTCATCTCTAGTGAAGGGGGCGACTAGTTGATCATTCCACTCCGCTGACACCTGAGGGAGCGGGAGCGTCCTCAAATATGTCTCCTGCGCCCTGATGTTGGGGGAGTCCCCGGTATAGAGAGCTTCATAAAAGTCTCCGTAGAGCCCCGCCTTGGTGCTGTTGTGGTGGATGATAGAGCCCCTCGCATCCCGTATGCCCCCTATATAGTCCTTCTCCCGTTTGTCACGGAGTTGGCGTGCCAGGTGTTTCCCCACTTTATTACCCTGGGAATATGAGAGTTGCCACAGTTTCAGCAGCGTGAGCTCAGCTCTGTTGTTATAGTGAGCTCTAAGTTTCCCCCTGACCGCCGCTAGCTGCCGCTCTGCTCTCCGGGAGGGGTTCTGCTTGTGGGCGAGTTCCAGAATATCGATTTTTAAGGTAAGTAATATCGATGGTTTTAATATCGAAGTTAGTAATATCGAAATCAAATATAGCGATGTTACTAATATCGAAATTTTGTTTAGTGTTATGTATTTTATTATGTATTTTATATGTTTGTTAAACAAGTTTTTTAATGTATGTTTAGAAATTAGTAATTTTGTTTACATTTTGCGTTTTAGTATCAGAGCGGGTTGTGGGTTTATAGGGGAATATGGTGGGAAGTAATTTAATTATAATTAATTAATTATTATGTTTTTAAATATTATTGATTAATATTTAATTGTTAATTAATAATTAATTGTTAATTAATTATTATTAGTTAGTTAAATAAATTAATTAGAGTTAATGTATTAATATTTTTTATTTTTTGTTATTGTTAATTAATAATTAATTGGTAATTCATTATTATTAAGTGATTAAATGCTAATTACATTTTTATGTGATTTATTTATGTGTAGTGGGTTGTGTGTTTATAGGGGAATAGGGTGTGAAATAATTAAATTAAGGTACTTAAAGAGATTGTATTTATTTATTGGTATTTATTATTAATTATTTGCTAATTAATTAATTGGTAATTCGTTAAAAAAATATATTTTATAATATTAATTATACACAATTTATTATTAAATATTGTGTATTCTTATTGTAAATTAATTTCTTGTTAATTAATTATTAATTGGTCAATAATTATTAATTGGTAATTAATATTTGTCAATTAGTTAATTTATAATTACATTAATTTATTAATATTAATTGTTATTAATTGTATAATTGATATTTAGATTAATTGTGTTTTTTTGTATGTGTAGTGTGTTGTGTGTTGAAGGGGGAGTAGTGTGGTAAGTTCTTTTTTGTTATTTAAGTAAATATTAATTATAAATATTTGGTATTTAGTAATATATTTTTGTAAATAAAATATTACATCTTTTTTTTGTATAAAAAAAGATGTAATTGATAAGTATGTTAATATAACCCCTACGCTATCCTGCGCTTTCCCTACTATTGAACCCTCTGGAGTGGGAATAGTAATTTTTACCCCTAAGCTATCCAACGCTTTCCCTACTGTTGCACCCTCTGGAGTGGGAATAGTAATTATTACCCCCACGCTATCCAGCGCTTTCCCTTCTGTTGCACCCTCTGGAGTGGGAATAGTAATTTTTACCCCTACGCTATCCAGCGCTTTCCCTACTGTTTCACCCTCTGGAGTGGCAATTAGTAATTTTTACCCCTACGCTGTCTAACGCTTTCCCTACTGTTGCACCCTCTGTAGTGGGAATAGTAATTTTTACCCCCACGCTATCCAACGCTTTCCCTACTGTTGCACCACTTGGAGTTGGAATAGTAATTTTTACCCCTACGCTATCCAGCACTTTCCCTACTGTTGCACCCTCTGGAGTGGGAATAGTAATTTTTACCCCTACGCTATCCAATGCTTTCCCTACTGTTGCACCCTCTGGAGTGGGAATAGTAATTTTTACCCCTACGCTATCCAACGCTTTCCCTACTGTGGCACCCTTTGGAGTGGGAATAGTAATTTTTACCCCCACGCAATCCAACGCTTTCTCTACTGTTGCACCCTTTGGAGTGGGAATAGTAATTTTTACCCCTACGCTATCCACCACTTTCCCTACTGTTGCACCCTCTGGAGTTGGAATAGTAATTTTTATGCCTACGCTATCCAACGCTTTCCCTACTGTTGCACCCTCTGGAGTGGGAATAGTAATTATTACCCCCACGCTATCCAGCGCTTTCCCTTCTGTTGCACCCTCTGGAGTGGGAATAGTAATTTTTACCCCTACGCTATCCAGCGCTTTCCCTACTGTTGCACCCTCTGGAGTGGCAATAGTAATTTTTACCCCTACGCTGTCTAACGCTTTCCCTACTGTTGCACCCTCTGTAGTGGGAATAGTAATTTTTACCCCCACGCTATCCAACGCTTTCCCTACTGTTGCACCACTTGGAGTTGGAATAGTAATTTTTACCCCTACGCTATCCAGCACTTTCCCTACTGTTGCACCCTCTGGAGTGGGAATAGTAATTTTTACCCCTACGCTATCCAATGCTTTCCCTACTGTTGCACCCTCTGGAGTGGGAATAGTAATTTTTACCCCTAAGCTATCCAACGCTTTCCCTACTGTTGCACCCTCTGGAGTGGGAATAGTAATTATTACCCCCACGCTATCCAGCGCTTTCCCTTCTGTTGCACCCTCTGGAGTGGGAATAGTAATTTTTACCCCTACGCTATCCAGCGCTTTCCCTACTGTTGCACCCTCTGGAGTGGCAATAGTAATTTTTACCCCTACGCTGTCTAACGCTTTCCCTACTGTTGCACCCTCTGTAGTGGGAATAGTAATTTTTACCCCCACGCTATCCAACGCTTTCCCTACTGTTGCACCACTTGGAGTTGGAATAGTAATTTTTACCCCTACGCTATCCAGCACTTTCCCTACTGTTGCACCCTCTGGAGTGGGAATAGTAATTTTTACCCCTACGCTATCCAATGCTTTCCCTACTGTTGCACCCTCTGGAGTGGGAATAGTAATTTTTACCCCTACGCTATCCAACGCTTTCCCTACTGTGGCACCCTTTGGAGTGGGAATAGTAATTTTTACCCCCACGCAATCCAACGCTTTCTCTACTGTTGCACCCTTTGGAGTGGGAATAGTAATTTTTACCCCTACGCTATCCACCACTTTCCCTACTGTTGCACCCTCTGGAGTTGGAATAGTAATTTTTATGCCTACGCTATCCAACGCTTTCCCTACTGTTGTACTCACTGGAGTGGGAATAGTAATTTTTACCCCTACGCTATCCAACTCTTTCTCCACTGTTTGCACTCACTTGCGTGGAAATAGTAATTTTTACCCCTACGCTATCCAACGCTTTCCCTACTGATGCAATATGTGGAGTAAGTATATATTTTAATTTATATGTAGAGTTTTTATTTAATTCAAATGTATATGTATTAGTTATTATTTTTTAAATATGTTTTAATGTTTATATCTATAATTTGTTTAATTATATGTATTTTATAATTATTTTTACATTATTATTAATACATTTGAAAAAACAATATTTTTTAATTCGATATTTTTGTACTACGATATTTTTTCTAGATATTTTTGTACTTACCTTTATGTAGATACAACTTCGATATTTTTGATGTCGATATTTTGCTTCGATATTTTTGTATGTCTATATTTTGTCTTTCGATATTATGTCATACATCCGCTTGACTCTGCACCCAGCTAGTCGAGTAGCATCACAAAGGCACTGACACATAAACAGGTTTCTGACTGGCTGTGGAGACGTGGGAATGACTCCCAGGCCTGAGAACAAAGGCAGTTGCCGCAGAGCGAGGTGTAACCTCCTCTCCCAGGATGGCCACTCAGGGTGTTAGCCCAAGAGGCAGGCTTCAAAGGTTAATACACCTTTGAATGGCCGCTTGTGACAACATCCCTGAGCAAGATGCCTTTTGCTCCTGCAGACAGAGCTACAGAAGGAAAAGCTGTGTCCAAACCAATTTTCCCATGGGCATGTAGCCGACTGGTAGCCACGCCTCTAGGGTGGGCTACCCTGCTCCTGACAACTGAAGAAGGGTTGTGCTATCTTGAAGGGGGCAAGAATGGGATAGCCAGATGCCACACGTCACAGGAACTTTGTCACTAGAGAGGAGGGGGACCCAATAACCCATTGGCTAGTGACTGCATGGTCCTGTTGGAACACTTTCCTGTGATAAGTAGGGAACCCCTGGCACCCTACCTCTCAATTCACGTTGGAGTAGAAGAGAGGACCGAAGAAAGACTGCCCTGCTGCCCTTGAACTGCGCAAAGAATGGGTGCACCATTGAGAGAACTGCACCTGCTGCACTTTTGGGCTAGTGAGACTGGGACTGTGCCTGTGGCTCTTGACCCCAGGAAAAGTTGATTTTCCTGCTTCGGCAAGACAAGTGACTCCGAGGATAAGTCTGCTGATCTCCTGGAACCAGCTCAAGGACAGCAAGAGCTAAAAGAGCCCAAACTGACAAGTTGGTTGCCTCCCCAGAGATTGTGTCCCTACCAGTTGCTAATCACCACAAAGCACAAATCTGAAATAGTGAAAACCTGCACCCGAGTCTGTTGGACCGAGGAATGCTGTTTAAGTTTGAATTCATCGTCACAAATGACACCAGCCTCCACCAAGAGCGCCAGCTGTCTGACTACTGCAACATAGAGGACTTCAAGTGCCCCCGATCTACGTGACTAAAGTTGCCCTACGTCACTTGTGGTCTGAGGAACCACCACCAAAACACCACTGTTGACCGCACCACAAACGGAGCATCCTTTTGAGCATCTTTGCGTTCATTCCTCAGCATCAGGACAACTCCATTGACTTCTTTGGTGGTGTCCTGTGATGTTTGAAACTAACTTCAAAAATGCTCTAGTGGACAAGTAACTGTCCAAATTATCCTTTCAGAACCCCTAGACCTTATCTCTGCTGGTCCTGGCTGCCCAAGCCTGGCCGGAGTACTCGCACTAACTCTTTCAAACTTTTTGAAAAATGTCACAAACTTCGAATTTGCCAATGCTTGTTTGTGGTTGCAAGATACACTGTTGAGCTTAAAGTGGGCTTAGAACCAGCTCATTTATTACCAATGGTTGCCTTTTTTACCACTCTAATTTTCTTGCTTCTTATTCATCAGCGTCAATGGGCTTTCCTTCCTCTTCTATTGTGTTTGTCCCTCCCCGGCACAAGAACAACTACTTGTGTCCTTCCATGGTTCCCTTTTCAGGTGATGGAGCTAGGTGGCGAAACAAAATGTTGTATACCCCTTGTGAAATCACACTTCAATAACATGTAATCTGAACTAATGGAGTGGTGCATGAGACTAATCAACCTAGAATAAAAACTTGGACATACGTACACACGTGGGAATTAACCTCTGCTTATGTTGCAATTATAACTAACTAACAATGTAATTTTGTCGTGTCCTGTTCTAATATGCTGCATTGATATAATGGAATGAAGCATAAATGTGCTTTTGTCTATGTATTTGTGGCCAGAAGATTAGACCTAAGTGAGTATATTACGCATAAGTGTCACTTATTTGCTAGGTAATTACTAATAGGGAAAACCTTAGTAAGTGGGAGGTAAACAGAAAGGCTATTTTTCTTAAAATTAACGTTTATTTGTGTTTGTTTCTATGATAGTTCCCATTCTGACTCGAGAGGCATGTGACAAAATGGAGTCACTGGTTTACTGTGACAGCCAAAGGCAGAGCGCATGCGCAGCAGAAGAGATGAGAATGAATGCGGACTGCTTGGGCCTGTACGGAAGGGGGTTCAAGGCCGCTGTGGCTTGGAAGTCTAGATGGCTGCCAAGTGATGAGAGCAATGGTTCTGAACTTGAGAACTTTACTTGAAGTTGCAAATTAAGGAATCTCGACTAGGCCGGACTATGAAAGACAATGGGGGCATTAAAAAAAACCCTGACCGGAAGAAAATGTATAATGTGACGATGAGGTTATGCTCATCCACCCCCAAACTGACCAATGAGGACCCGACTTTTCTCTGAAAGTTACTCTTTTAGATAGATAGAGCTAGTGAAAAAGGTATAAAAAGGGCTGATTTTACCGAGTAAAAAACGTCTTCCGATTTTCTAACAGAGATGCTGCTGGATTGCTGATGTTCCTGTGATGTAAGATCTTTTTCCTGACTTATGATTTTTCTTTGCAGGAATGGCACTTTAGTGAGGGATTTTAGTTAGGGCGTTAGGAGAATGGACTTTGGGAACTATCTGTCTTTTGCTAATACTTCCGTTCTGAACTTAAAATGTTAACGTTATTTCTGAAATTTTCTAAAATAAATTAAATGAACTGTTTTGAACTAAGCTTTCGTTTAAATGTCATTTGAAGATTAAATAAATAAATAAAGAGAAGAAACTTTTAGACATGTTAAAATTTGCTTTAATAAAAAATTAGATAAATGGAAAATTAAAGCTGGTCTTGAGTTTTCCTACGCCTGATTTTTTACTAGCAGACCCATCGACCCTTATGGAGATATGTCTAAATGTATATTTTCTGATGATAAAACCATGGTAAACTCGCAAAAATTGCAGATGTAAATAGTATAAACGTTTAGTTGATTTAGACATTTCGCTATGATACAGCAGCTCTCCATTGAGATTCACTGATCCCTAGAGTTAGGTAGAGATTGTGTGTACAAAACTCACAGTGATATGGGACCCACTGGTGAGTGAATGTATGTTCTGGTGTTTCAGGGATAAGTGATATGGTTTCAGAAATTATTTTTGGAGTAGCACTGCATCAGCTATAAGCTTGGTAGCAGCGTAGTGGTTGCTATAGAAATTAGCTAGGATTATGTATAAAGTGCAAAATAAAGGTTTTGGTGTACAGAATTATGACTAACATCTGTTGAGTTTGTATTACGTTATATGTAGTCCTGAAAAGGCTTCCGAGTATTGCGTGAAGCTGGTCACTCTGTCTGCAGGCAGAGGAAGTGTGGCAATGAAGTCGCACATCGCATAGTCTGTTTCAAAAAAGTAGTATCGTCGTATACTGCGGTGGAATCGTCGTATATCACTGTTTAGGGACACTACGTGTGAAAGTATAAATGTATAGTGAGGACAGTCTATAAAATCTTAGCCTTCAAGTATAGGGATCATTGCGTATCCTGGTTTAAAACTTACTGCTGGGAGCGTAATAGAGCTTAATCCGAGCTTGAGAGAAGGGTAAAGTAGAGGAAGTGGTGCTACTTTATCGGCAAGTGTAAAAATTCTGTGTTAAAGAAGAGGTAAGCGCTGTCTACTGGAAATACAGAATACTTGTTCGATTGAGAAAATGCATTCACTTTATTTAGCGAAACAGACGAATGGAGTTGTTTTGTGTAAGTTACTAACCGATTTTGTAAAATATCTTGTAAATACGGCTTCTTGAAAAAAAATCCTGTAAGGGAGGGGTCAGTCGGGGCTGCAGAAGCCGGAGCGCTGGTGATGTCAAAAGTGTTGCGCTAGGATTGGTCCGCGTGACCAAGACATGGAAAAGGCTGATTTGTACATCACGGAAAGCAGCGAAAGCTATTGGTTAAGCACCACATAGACGTATCTTGTTCTAATTGGTGCGTTAGTGTAAACCGCGCTGTGATAGGTTGGTGTTACGAAACAGCAACAGGAAAGTACGTGATCTTTTGAAAGACAGGGAATTTACAGAAAAATGGATTACTATTACAGAGAGGAAAAGAAGAAACCTTCATGGTTTAAGAAATTGAAAAAAGTGTTTGTGAAGGATAAGGCGATAGTCACAAGAGAGGGGAAATTGTTTCCACCGCCTAAAACGCCTGCTTCATATATGTTGTCAAAATATAGTTACCATACGTGTGTTTGGTTAGAGAATTGGGTGAGATATACCAGAAATGAAGGTGTGTTAGCTTTCCCGGAAGGAGGATCTTTTGATGTGGCAGTTTTGATAAATTTGAGAGAAAAGATGATGAATCTTGACCCAAGACCCAGACCAACTCAGTTCGAAGCTTTAGTTGAATGGGAGGATGAGATGCATGAATTAGAAAGCGAAAGATTGAAAGGACATGTCAGATCAAGAGGTAGATTTCAAAATGTATGGGGAGAGACACATGAGAGTAGAATGCGTAGATGGAGAAATGCTGACATGTGTGATGGCATGTTTCCAGTTAGATTGGTGGATGATAATGTAGGGCTAAAATGCACAGAAAAGAGGAAAAACATAGAGACAGGGAAACAAGGTTATGGTGATAGTGAATCAGAGGATGCTGTATTAGAAGAAATATTAAGTAGGAGACCGCCACCTTATCAACCAGGTTCCTTATGGATTACACCCAATGCTCCAACGGCAGATGAGAGAAATATTGAAACCCCAAGGCAATTTTCATATTTTAAAGATGTACCAGAAAGAGTAGAGGTGAGATACAATTCAAATACCTCAATAGTAGAGTCAAGACTTTTTGGTACTCCTAAACAGAGTCATGAACAAGAGAATGTAAAAAGGGCATAAAAACGAGTACTGCAGAATATATACAAACTACAAATGAATTAACTGAAAAGATACAAAAGCTTACAAAAAATATAGAAGCAGTGACATTCCCAGTAACGATAAGACCTGTAATTCCAGTGTTTGAAAACCAGAGAGTAAAAGAACCAAGTTTAACAATCCCGTTACAGCAGGGCTTACAAAAGCTGAACAGAAACATTTATCCAGACTTATCAGCAGTTAAACGAGTAAACAATGTAAATCCGCCTGACTTAACTTTACCTTATAAATATGCAACTGGAGCAGAATCTAACTCTGCTACACCAGAAAGGAGCGTAGAGAAAATAGATTTAACGCAAATCCCTGTAGGACCATCAGACCAGGAATTAAGTGATTGGATTAAAACTTTAAAATTAAAAGAGCTTGATTCTAAAGTACTGGATGTAGCCAGGTTAAAAGTAGACAAATTAATTATTGGAACAATCGGAACAGATCAGTTCATCATCCAGGATGATGAACTGATGTAGAACCAGGATGATGAACTGATGTTCATGTGTAAAAGTATAACGTGGAAAGCAAAGACAGTGCATGATCAATTGGAGGGATTGGCAAATGAATTTGGAGTGGAGTTTTCCAAAAATAAAACATTGCAGAAATCCTATATAGTAGGTTTTTCAGAAAAGGACATTGATAACATGAATACTGCTGGAAGACTAACACAGATAAAAGAGTTAATTGTGATGTTGCGAAAAATGGGGAGATGTGAGTAAATGGAGAGTTAAATGGGCAAAGAAGAAAGAGATTAGTGATAAATCTACCTTAGCGTTTCCAGTCAGGGAAAAAGAGGCAGTCGCAAATTAGTTCCTCATGAGAGAAATGCCTGGAGGAGGATATGTACATGTTCCTTGGAGTAGACATGATATATTATCGTTTACAAATGATTTTCCTAGATTGAGAAAAAAACCAGTGGAATGGTATCGACAGGTGGATCGATTTGTGAAAGTTTCAAAAGTACTACGGGTTGATTTGGATGGATTATTGAACATAGTTGTGCCAGCAGACCTATGGACTGAATGTAAAATATCTGTAGATTGGCCAAGAGAAGAGTACCCCAAAGACAAAGTGACAGGTGCCCCATCACCAGATGTAATGTGAAAATAGGAACAAGTGATTGTGTTTTTGAAGAATAAAATTCCACCAAAAGAGACATACTGGGTTAAAATTGATAGGACAACTCAAAAGCCGAAAGAATCTGTGCATGCATTCTATGAGAGACTATTGTTGGTGTTCAAACAGTACAGTGGATATGAAGAATTGAGTGAGAAAGACATGAGTCATTTTGTATATAGATTTGTGTATGGATTGAGACCAGAAATTGGAGATATGATCCGACACACTCTAATAGGGTGGCAGTCGAGCACAGTGGATGAGGTTTTGAGAAAGGCCAAATATTGCAGTGAAACAATTGATGCAAAGCAAAAGAAATTAAAAGAAAAGGCTATGTGGGCACAGGTGAAAGTGGCAGAGCAGGTAGCGCAATTGGATAATAAAGGCACTGATGTAAATCAGTGAAAACCGAAAGGTAGTTTTGCAAAACCAAAATTAGTTGGAAATATAGAAGAACTGAAAATGAAATATCCCTGTCATAATTGCAGCAGAATAGGGCATTGGAGAAAAGAGTGTAAGTATCCACCAAGAGTTAATCCAGAAAACACATCATTGAATCCACAGGTGCAGTATGAGGTAAACCAGCAGCAACCGCAGCAACAGCAGATAGTAAATCAGCAAAGTCAGGTACCACAACTGCCACTTCCACACAGTGTAAACCAACAGAGATACAGTGCAGAGACAGGATTCACCGGAGGAGAGCAGGTAACAAGACCGCACAGAGTGAATGCGTGTCCCCAGTATTGGTTACAGGAGGAGGGTGGAAGTGAGTCGGATGAAAGTTTCTGACGGTGCCTGAGAGAGGGAGAAGAGTGTGTGCTTGGAGCCACTCTTGAGGTAGATCAGTCTGGTCCATTTGTGAATGGAAAGGTGAATGATGTAGAAATAACTTTCCTAGTGGACACTGGTGCTACCCGTTCTACTGTTAGATTAGTGGAAGTTCAAAATCTTCCTCTCTCAGGAGATAGCATCCAAGTTTTAGGAGTAGCTAACAGGCAAATAAAAACCCCTTTGACTCAACCAGTTGAAATAGAGATTGGAAATTTCAAAGATATGCATCGATTTGTGGTGTGTGATAGTAGTCCGTGAATCTGTAAGGACGAGATATCTTGTGTAAGATGAACTATGCCATATATTGTTCACCAGATGGCATAGAATTGCAAATCCCAGATGAAGATAGCCTGTATAAAATGACTATGCTCATGGTTGAGGCTGAGCAGAATAAATTGTTCCCTGTGTTTGACCGAGAAAAGATACCCTATGCATTGAAAGAGACAGTGAAAGAGAAAGTGGGGGATTTCACAGGAGAAGATATTGGGTTAATGAAAGATGTAGACCCTGTAAAAATCTCAGTAAAAGAAGGAGCGAATTACCTGAATATTCCCCAGTACAAAATGACTGCAGAAATAATTGAACGAATAACCCAAGTGATTGTCAAGATGATTCAGCAGGGAATACTGAGAGAAATAGAGAGTAATCCTTGTAATCACCAATAATGGGATTGAAAAAGCCAAATGGAACCTTTAGAATTCTGCAAGATTTGAGAAAGGTTAATAAGATAGTTGTCCCATGTTGTCCGGTTGTACCAAATCCCGCAGTGATTTTATATCAGATTCCCTATGATGCAGAGTGGTACACAGTCATAGATCGGTGTAATGCGTTCTTCACAGTTCCAATGCATCCAGAAAGCCAGCCAATATTTGCGTTCTGGTTCGGAGATCGTATTTTGGCATGGTGCCGAATTCCTGAAGGGTGTACTGAAAGTCCATCAATCTTTAATCAATTGCTGAAGAAATCATTAGAGAGTTTGAGCATGCCTGGAGACTCCGCATTTGTTCAATATATTGATGACCTTCTGGTGGAATCAAAGACAAAAGATGCATGCATAATTGATACTGTTGCATTGCTGAATCATTTGGCCAAAGAGTGACATAAAGTGTCTCCATCAAAATTACAATTTTGTCAGAAAGAAGTGCAATACTTAGGTCATAAGATTGCCAAGGGAGTCAGACAAGTTACTGCTGAAAGAATTAAAATGATACAGGGAATGAAGCCACCGAAAACTTAAAGGCAAGTGAGAATGTTTCATGGAATGGTAGGTTACTGTAGACAGTGGATTAGTGGATTCTCACTGATTGCAAAGCCATTGCAGAGGTTGACCAGAGCAGATATCTGAGACCCTATTGTTCTGACTAAAACTGAAATGGAAGCATTTGAGCAGTTAAAAACGAGTCTCTGCGAAGCACCAGCTTTAGGGATGCCAAATTATGAAAAAGAGTTTGAACTGTATTGCAGTGACCGAGTGGGATGTGCATTTGTCAGTACTGATTCAGCGACATGGAAAACTGAGAAAACCAATTGCATATTTCTCAGCTGTTTTAGACCCTGTTGCAAAGGCATTGCCTGGTTGTCTGAAAGCAGTGTCAGCTACAAGTGTCAGTATAGAACAAAGTGAAGGGATAGTGATGGGATTTCCTGTGAGGGTGTATGTACCTCACTCAGTAGAGGTTCTCCTCAGTAGGACAACGGCCCAATACCTGACCAACAGCAAGATCACCAAGTATGAAAAGACAATTCTAGGGGCAGAAAATGTGACGATTTCTAGATGTGTAAATGTAAATCCTTCTACACTATTACCTGATGTCCAGGAAGTTGATGTAAGAGGTGAGGTTGATCACTAATGTTTGGATGTTCTTGAATACTGTACCAAACCAAGACCAGATATCAGAGATGAACATTTACCTGAGTCTGATTATGTGATGTTTGTGGATGGATCATGTCTGAGAACAGATGAAAGTGCTTTGAGTGCAGCCTATGCCATGTGCACTGTAGCAAAAGTACTGGAAACATCCTGTCTGAAAGGGATCCGTTCTGCTCAAATAGCGGAATTGATTGTTTTGATTCGAGCATGTGAATTGGGAAAAGAGATCAAAGTCACCATAGTGACTGACAGTCAGTATGGCTTCGGAGTTGTCCATGATTATGGGCAACTGTGGTCCCAAAGAGGTTATTTGACTTCTGCAGGATCTCGAATACGAAATGCTGAGTTTGTGAGTATGCTAATTGATGCGATTCAGCTACTAGACAAAATTGCTGTGGTCAAATGTGCGATACAAAAGGGGATGATGGACGGAGCGTTTGAACACATCAAACACTCACCCCCAGTCAACTGATCAGGGTTTAATCCATCACCATTCTTTAGCTCACTCAGCCACTCCAGTTCAGACATGGCCATATGCAAATCAGTCTGACCCTCTGCCTCATGGGAACAGTCCAGCCCAAACTGCCAATCTATGACTTCCCTGGACCGGAAACAAGCATCCTGGGACCGGTTTCGGATACATAATCCTCATCAGCCAGCCTATCTTGAATCCAGTGGCCAAGTGAGCAAGGGACTCACGTCTGAGCATACCCTGCCAACTTAGGGCAAACAAAGCGATACAAAAGGGGATGATGGACGGAGCGTTTGAACAAATCAAACACTCACCCCCAGTCAACTGATCTGGGTTTAATCCATCACCATTCCTTAGCTCACCCAGCCACCCAAGTTCAGACATGGCCATATGCAAATCAGTCTGACCCTGTGCCTCATGGGGGCAGTCCAGCCCTAACTACCAAGCCATGTCTTCCCTGGACCGGAAACAAGCATCCTGGTACCGGTTTCGGATTCATAACCCTCATTAGCGAGGCTATCTTGAATCCAGTGGCCAAGTGAGCAAGGGACTGATGTCTGAGCATACCCTGCCAACTTAGGGCGAACAAAGCAATACAAAAGGGGATGATGGACGGATCATTTGAACAAATCAAACACTCACCCCCAGTCAACTGATCTGGGTTTAATCCATCACCATTCTTTAGCTCACTCAGCCACCCCAGTTCAGACATGGCCATATGCAAATCAGTCTGACCCGGTGCCTCATGGGAACAGCCCAGCCCGAACTGCCAAGCCATGTCTTCCCTGGACCGGAAACAAGCATCCTGGGACATGTTTCGGATTCATAATCCTCATCAGCCAGGCTATCTTGAATCCAGTGGCCAAGTGAGCAAGGGACTCACGTCTGAGCATACCCTGCCAACTTAGGGCGAACAAAGCGATACAAAAGGGGATGATGGACGGAGCGTTTGAACAAATCAAACACTCACCCCCAGTAAACTGATCTGGGTTTAATCCATCACCATTCCTTAGCTCACCCAGCCACCCAAGTTCAGACATGGCCATATGCAAATCAGTCTGACCCTGTGCCTCATGGGGCAGTCCAGCCCTAACTGTCAAGCCATGTCTTCCCTGGACCGGAAACAAGCATCCTGGTACCGGTTTCGGATTCATAACCCTCATTAGCGAGGCTATCTTGAATCCAGTGGCCAAGTGAGCAAGGGACTCACGTCTGAGCATACCCTGCCAATTTAGGGCGAACAAAGCAATACAAAAGGGGATGATGGACGGAGCATTTGAACAAATCAAACACTCACCCCCAGTTAACTGATCTGGGTTTAATCCATCACCATTCTTTAGCACACTCAGCCACCCCAGTTCGGACATGGCCATATGCAAGTCAGTCTGACCCTGTGCCTCATGGGAACAGTCCATCCCGAACTGCCAAGCTATGTCTTCCCTGGACTGGAAACAAGCATCCTGGGACCGGTTTCGGATTCATAATCCTCATCAGCCAGGCTATCTTGAATCCAGTGGCCAAGTGAGCAAGGGACTCACGTCTGATCATACCCTGCCAATTTAGGGCGAACAAAGCCATACAAAAGGGGATGATGGACGGAGCGTTTGAACAAATCAAACACTCACCCCCAGTCAACTGATCTGGGTTTAATCCATCACCATTCTTTAGCTCCCTCAGCCACCCCAGTTCAGACATGGCCATATGCAAATCAGTCTGACACTCTGCCTCATGGGAACAGTCCAGCCCGAACTGACAAGCCATGTCTTCCCTGGACCGGAAACAAGCATCCTGGGACCGGTTTCGGATTCATAATCCTCATCAGTCAGGCTATCTTGAATTCAGTGGCCAAGTGAGCAAGGGACTCACGTCTGAGCATACCCTGCCAACTTAGGGCGAACAAAGCGATACAAAAGGGGATGATGGACTGAGCGTTTGAGCAAATCAAACACTCACCCCCAGTCAACTGATCTGGGTTCAATCCATCACCATTCTTTAGCTCACTCAGCCACCCCAGTTCAGACATGGCCATATGCAAATCAGTCTGACCCTGTGCCTCATGGGAACAGTCCAGCCCGAACTGCCAAGCCATGTCTTCCCTGGACCGGAAACAAGCATCCTGGGACCGGTTTCGGATTCATAATCCTCATCAAGTGAGCAAGGGAGTCACGTCTGAGCATACCCTGCCAACTTAGGGCGAACAAAGCGATACAAAAGGGGATGATGGACTGGACTGTTCCCATGAGGCACAGGGTCAGACTGATTTGCATTTGGCCATGTCTGAACTGGGGTGGCTGAGTGAGCTAAAGAATGGTGATGGATTAAACCCAGATCAGTTGATTGGGGGTGAGTGTTTGATTTGCTCAAACGCTCCGTCCATCATCCCCTTTTGTATCTCTTTGTTCACCCTAAGTGTGGCAGGGTATGCTCAGAAGTAAGTCCCTTGCTCACTTGGCCACTGGTTCAAGATAGCCTGGCTGATGAGGATTATTAATCCGAAACCGGTCCCAGGATGCTTGTTTCCGGTCCAGGGAAGACATGGCTTGGCAGTTCGGGCTGGACTGTTCCCATGAGGCACAGGGTCAGACTGATTTGCATATGGCCATATCTGAACTGGGGTGGCTGAGTGAGCTAAAGAATGGTGATGGATTGAACCCAGATCAGCTCACTGGGGGTGAGTGTTTGATTTGCTCAAACGCTCAGTCCATCATCCCCTTTTGTATCGCTTTGTTCGCCCTAAGTGTGGCAGGGCATGCTCAGACGTGAGTCCCTTGCTCACTTGGCCACTGGATTCAAGATAGCCTGGCTGATGAGGATTATGAATCCGAAACCGGTCCCAGGATGCTTGTTTCCGGTCCAGGGAAGACATGGCTTGGCAGTTCGGGCTAGACTGTTCCCATGAGGCACAGGGTCAGACTGATTTGCATATGGCCATGTCTGAGCTGGGGTGGCTGAGTGAGCTAAAGAATGGTGATGGATTAAACCCAGATCAGTTGACTGGGGATGAGTGTTTGATTTGCTCAAACGCTCCGTCCATCATCCCCTTTTGTATCGCTTTGTTCGCCCTAAGTGTGGCAGGTTATGCTCAGACGTGATTCCCTTGCTCACTTGGCCATTGAATTAAAGATAGCCTGGCTGATGAAGATTATGATTCCAAAACAGGTCCCAGGATGCTTGTTTCCGGTCCAGGTAAGACATGGCTTGGAAGTTCGGGCTGGACTGTTCCCATGAGGCACAGGGTCAGACTGATTTGCATATGGCCATGTCTGAACTGGGGTGGCTGAGTGAGCTAAAGAATGGTGATGGATTAAACCCAGATCAGTTGACTGGGGGTGAGTGTTTGATTTGCTCAAACGCTCCGTCCATCATCCCTTTTTGTATCGCTGTGGTCAAATGTGCAGCACACAAAAAGGGGGATGATTACATCACCCGAGGTAATCGTTATGTTGATTCAATTACAAAATACTGTGCAAAGAATTTGGCTTCAATTAACAAGGACAGAGAAAAATAACATGTTCCAAGTCCTTTAATGCTAACGACAGTAGTAGAAACTTGGCTGGAGGTGAGGCAAATGCAGGAAGTGGCAGATGAGGAAGAGAAAAATACTTGGTTAAAAGCAAGGTGCAGACAAACAGAGGAAGATGAAATCTGGGTTTACAAAGACGAAAGACCAGTAATGCCTGATAGTATGATCTCAAATATGGCCAGAGCATACCATGGTCAAGCACACATTGGAAGAGATGCCATGTTACGTCTGTTTAGACAGACGTGGTACAATCCCAAATTCAGGATGATTGCAGAGAGTTTGTGCCAGAGGTGTTTGGTGTGTCAACAGTTCAATCCAAACAGGAAAACAATTGTGAGTCTGGGAACCATAGGATGGGAGGGAGGTCCATTTACACGAATGCAGTTGGACTTCATCGAGTTACCACAGTATAATCGACTCAGATATGTTCTGGTGACCGTCTGTTTGTTCTCAAGGTGGGTGGAGGCTTTCCCCACAAGAAGGAATGATGGAATAACTGTTGCTCAGTTACTTCTACGAGAAATTATACCTAGATTTTGCTTTCCGGTGACCATTGAAATGGGCTGTGGTCCCCATTTCCAAAACAAGCTCATACAAATGGTATGTGAAGCACTGGATATACGCCAAAGACTACACTGTGCATACAGGCCTGAAGCTTCAGGGGTGGTTGAGCAGGTAAAAGGGACAATTAAAAACAGGATTTCAAAAATGTGTTTGGCAACAGGATTAAAGTGGCCAGACGCCTTGCCACTTGTTCTGATGACTTTGAGAAGCATTCCAGACTGGAAGACTGGACTGAGTCCACATGAGATTCTGATGGGTAGAGCAATGAGACAGGCATATGTACCAGTTGATAAGTTGTTAACTAATAATGATGACATCATACTGGATTACTGCAAAAATCTGTCTGATGTAGTGACTTCTGTGTTCCATCAGGTGAGAACTGATTCAGACATGAAAGAAAAAAAGCCAGCTCATGACCTAGTGCCTGGAGACTGGGTCCGAATCAAGGTGCACTGCAGGAGAAATTGCTTGGTGCCTCGTTGGCAGAAACCACAACAGGTTATCCTGGTTAGCACAATTGCAGTTAAATGTGCTGGAGTGAAGAGGTGGGTTCATGCAAGCCATACAATCCGTGTAACTGAACCTGAAAATCCAGACGAAGGTGAAAGTACCACTGATTCAGACTCTGAAGGTGAACCAGAAGAAGGTCCAGATTCTGAAGCTCGACAAGAACGTCAACATCTGGAGGTTTCAGAGGCTAGTTCTGTGTCTGAAGGAGAAGAGGAAATTGTTCAAGTACCAAATTCTGAAGATCGATCTGAAGATCACGAATGGGTAGAAGAAAACACCAGTGAGAACACTGCGCAGAACAGAGAGAAAACTGATGATCAGAGAAACTCTGAAGAACAGTCTGCAAACTCGGAAGACAGGAACGAAAATCCTGATACTGGAAAAGCGGAAATAACTCACGACAAGGATGAGATTCCAAGTACCAGTTATGGAAATGTTCCTTACAGAGTGAAAGAACTGTCAGAAGAGAAAACTGACTCTGGAAAAGACAAAGACGTTGTGAAGTTTATCATAAACGAAACTATTGAAGACACTGAAAGTGAAACTGACGACAGTGCAGATGAAACTTCTGTGAGAAAGAGTCCAAGAAAAAGGGCCTGGAGAGTGGAACACAACACCACAGAGCCTAAGACAAAAAGATTCTGTAAAGGAGATAATTGGCCTAAGAAAAATGTAGAGCTGAAAATTAAACTGGTTAACAGAGAAAGAAAGCAGGAAGAACAAGTGCATGAAATAACCAGTCAGAGAGAATCTTTGCGAAGAAAGATTGAAGTGATACACCGACCAAAAAGAGTGAGAAGACCAAATCAGAAGTACAAATCACCTGACTGGACATATATTGTCCTACCGTCAATTGAAGAGGTGAACAGTAGCCAAGAAGATTTGAGTTGCCCAAAGACAAGTGGGAAAAGTGAGTAAAGAGATGAATTATTGGAAAAGACAACGGTTGCTCAAAGTATAAGATAAAAAGAATAGATCGTGACAAATCTGATAAAGAAGAAGGTATTATAGAGGGAAGTGGAAACTTATAAGTGACATAAGGTCGAAGAAAACTTGTTAGAAAAAACAAAAATAATTGTGTAATTGACATAAGTTCGAAGAAAAAATTGTTAGAGGTAACAAAATTAACTCTGTAGGTGACACAAGGTCAAAGAAAATTTGTTAGAAAAATTGCTGTGTAAAAAATAAATAAAATGGTGAATAACGAGCACAAAATGAAATGTTCTATATTTAGAAAATGGTGTAGGTTATGCATGGGTTGCACTGGATTATTAACAATGATATGGATAATTTTGGCTATTGTAATTCCATTCCAGGATAGTTTAGTGAAATTGAAAAAGAATGTAAGTTCAAGTGAACAGGAGACAGAGTCAAAGTCGAACAAACAGCATGTATATAGGCCGGAAGTACATCACGATAGCTCAATAAGTGATTTTTCGAAGAATACTTTTTCAAAATTGTTATCAGAGTATGTCAGGACAATGAATGCAAGTGATTGTTATGTGTGTGTGAAATTGCCTGCATCCCTTTCTGAGGGGGTGCATTACCATCACCTTCCACTTACATATGGGGTTACATGTAGTGTGATTGCAAGCCTGTTTTACCAAACAGGTAAATTGGAATATCATTATTCTAACTCAGATGAAGTTTTTGCAAAGTTAAAAATTGATAAGAAACTGAATAAAAGAAAGTCAGCTACAGTTCTGGGAGAATACTTTCTAGAAATGGATGAATTAAATCATGACTATACTTTTAAGAATAATCTGACATGTAAAATGAGAGTGGAAGAAAAAGAATTTTTAGACATGGTTGAAGAAAGAAGAATAGCTTATAAGCGCAAAGAAAGGGTGAAACATGAGAAATCAAAATATTGGACATTCAATGATGAAAATATTGATGAAAGAAATGTGAATGAGCTATAAATATTGCCACTCCATTGATGGGAAAATTCTGTATTAGGAGAGATAATACTGTGTATGATAATTACTTTGTGGGAGCAAGTCAATGTAAAGATACCTATAGAATAATAGGGGGTTGGGGATTTAAAGGAGGAGATGATCCAGTTTTTCCTGGTGTTTATTTCATCTGTGGGAACAAAGCCTATTACAGGTTGCCTGACCATTGGTATGGGACATGCTAGGTGGGTTTGGTCTTTCCAAAAATGTTCCATGTAGATAGGGGAACAAATGGCATACATGAGATAGTTAAACCGCTAAGTCGTAGAAAAAGAGAGAGTTTCATAGAAATTATAGGGGATGTTTTTGGAGCACTGATACCAGCAATGGGAATATCTTTCAATGCACATCGAATTCGAAGATTGTCAACGATAGTAGATCGTTTGTCAACAGACACACCAGGTGAATTCCTAATGGTAAACACCAAAATGATTGCTATGAGAACTATGGTAATGCAAAACCGTCTTGCTCTTGATATTATATTGGCAAAAGAAGGAGGAGTCTGTGGGATATTGAAGGTACAGCATTGCTGCGCTCAACAAACCCCTGATTGATTGATTGGTTGATTGAGTGATTGAGTCACCTTCCATTGCTGTTATTGCTTCCTCACCCCCTCTGTTGGCCTTGTGCTTTCTCATCCCCATCCACCTTTCGTTGTCCGTTTGCTTGCTCATTCCCTACCACCAACAAAGCATTGTTGGTTTTCTTCCACATCCCTGCTGACCATACATTTTCCATGTGCTTCCCTATCCGCCCACCCTCTCTCCGTTGTCCTTGTGCCTTCGATTGTTGTCTCTCGCTGGATCTTTTCTGTTCTGATTGCATCCTTCCCTCCCGCCGATCCTCCCTCCATGGTGCCTTGTCCTCCACCTGCTTCCCACCTCTGACCCGCTCCCCCATATGTCTGTTTGGTTTTTATTTAAAAAAAACATTAGTGCCATATCAAAAGAACCCATTTTGTGCAACTTTTTACTTACTAATCTGTCTCAGATTGGTAAATAGCCAGAAAGAAATGCTCACCTCATCTTGTAGGCATGTGCATCCATGTTGTTGTTTTCGTCTACATTATTTTCAGCCGTGCTGCACAGCAGCCATTGCTGCTGTACAGCATTGCTAAAAATCCACGCCAGAGCTTGTAGACCTTATAGGCGAGACTGATGGGCTTTTTAATGTGGTTTGGCTTGAATTGAGTTAGATTTGGTGGCATATAGTGAGTGTGGGAGCTTGGAGACTGCTAAATGCCTCCCCAGAGCATGTGTTCTGGAAACCTGAATGTGGCAGATAATTGACTAAGGCTAATTGGCATATCTGACTTTTGGGTAAGGATACAGCACAATAAGAATACAGCACAATGGCATCTAAATTGCACAATGGCATACAATTGCACTCTTGGACTTCGTTGTGGACTGAGTGATTCTAAAGCATGGCATAAGGGCTGCATCTGCAACCCTTAACTTGCAGCAGAAGACCAACATCAAAATAGACCGTTTGGTATGTTTAAAAGTCTTCTTCAAACATTAGCTAAGTCATGTGTAAGCGGTGTGTTGAGACACAAAAGGCCTGGATGGATATATGTAGAAGGGAAAATGTCAAACTTGACCTGGCATGTCCCTACAGTTACATGATCCAAAAGCGAAATTAACTGTCAAGCTGGAGTAGCTTTGACAATACTGCCCTCCTAACTTACATTCCTATATGTTGTCATGAGGAAGGACTATAACATTTGTCTTCATGATGTTTTGTTATGTATTTAACTAATTAATTAGTGAACTTAACCCCTTCGATGCTAGGCCTTTTCCCCTCCTGTGCTAAGCCTTTTTTTGGCTATTTGGGTAGTACGCGCTTAGGCCCCTGTAACTTTTTGACCACATAAGGTATCCACACCAAATTTGCGTCCTTTTCTTCCAACATTATGGGGATTCTAAATATATCCAGGGTTTGTGGATTCCCTTGGAGGGGTCCCAGAAATTAAGCAAAATACAGTAACATTTTTGTTTTTTTCATAAAAATGGGAAAAACAGGCTTCAAATGAAAGCCTCTGAATTTTTCCCTGCAAATGTTATCAAAAAAGGGGTTGTGGGGCTGAAATCACCATTTTCACAGCTTTTAAGGAATGACAGTCTTTTGTCAAAGAACAACATTTTTTACACAGTTTTGGCATTTTTCTGGGACATAGCCTATTTATGCTATTTTTAGTGCTTTCAACCTCCTTCCAGTTAATGGTAAAAATGAGTATGAATGCAATAATGGATCTTGGAAAGCTATACATTTTAGAAAATTATACATAATTCTGAATTCAGAAAGGGGTCATTCGTCTAAATCCAAGAAGGTTTCTTTATAGAAACTAACAGTTAAATTAGGGAAAATTGAAAAATAGTTGAAAAAACCAGCCTTTTGTGTCAACGTTTTCACCTGTAACTTCTCGTAATTATGACTGCTCTTTGAAAGCAATACACCGTTACATCCGCTGGACCTTCCTGGTTGTGGGGATATATAGGTCTTATAGGTTAACCAAGAACCCGATGAACCCAGAGTGAAAATCTTTGCATCAACTTGCAATGGTATTTTATTATGTACCGGGTATAGTGTAATTATTCTTGGAAAATGTATACATGGAAAAATCGGTATGAAAGACACCTATGTATTTCTGAAATGGGTACAAATTATAGAGTTTATAAACAGTACATATTTGCACATATTCAAAATTGGGAGTACTCATACTAGCATGTGAATTATTGGTTCTTTTTCAAAATGACCTCTTTTTTACACAATGTCCTTCATTTGGAAGGGAGAAATGCATGAAAACTCAAAAGGTAATAACAGGTGATTTACAAATCTGAATTACCCTAAGTCTCCCAATAAAAACAGTACCCCACTTGTGTGGGTCGGCCTAGTGCCTGGGACAGGAAACGGCGCAAAACGCAACGTGGTCACACCTCAATCTCGCAGTGAAAAATTACGCTTTTTTAGCAGATTGTCTAGCTGTAGTTTTTGTACCCTAGCTTTGCCGGCACCTAGCGAAACCAAGCAAACCTATACATTTTTGAAAAGTAGACACCCTGGGGAATCCAGAAAGGGGTGACTTGTGTGGGTCAGCCAAGTGCCTACGACAGGAAACGGCGCAAAACTCAACGTAGTGACACCTCAATTTCGCAGTGAAAAAGGAACCTTTTTTGGCAAAGTGCCTAGCTGTAGTTTTTGAACCCTAGCTCTGCCGGCACCTAGGGAAACCTAGCAAACCTATACATTTTTGAAAAGTAGATACCCAGGGGATTCCCGGATGGGGTGACTTGACTGCCGCCCACTAGGTTCTGTTACCCAGAATCCCTTGCAAACCTAAGAAATAGACAAAAAAACAAATTTTCTCCACATTTTTGTGGTGGAAAGTTCTGGAATCTGCGTGGATCCACAAATTTCCTACCACCCTGCGTTCCCCTAAGTCTTCCGAGAAAAATGGTACCCCACTTGTGTGGGTTGGCCTAGTGCCAGCGACTGGAAACGGCATAAAACGCAACGTGGTCACACCTCAATTTCGCAGTGAAAAATGACCCTTTTTTAGCAAAGGGCCTAGCTATAGTTTTTTAACACTAGCTCTGCCGGCACCTAGGGAAACCTAGCAAACCTATACATTTTTGAAAACTAGACACCCAGGGAAATCCAGGATGGGGTGACTTGACTGCCTCCCACCAGGTTTTGTTACCCAGAATCCCTTGCAAACCTAAACAACTGACAAAAAAACACCATTTCTCCACTTTTCTGTGGTGGAAACTTCTGGGGTCTGTGTGGATCCACAAATTTCCTTCCATCCTGGGTTCTCCAAATTCTTCCGAGATAAATGGTACCCCACTTGTGTGGGTCGGCCTAGTGCCTGCAACAGGAAACGGCGCAAAACGCAACGTGGTCACACCTCAATTTTGCAGTAAAAAAGGAACCTTTTTTGGCAAAGTGCCTAGCTGTAGTTTTTTAACCGTAGCTCTGCCGGCACCTAGGGAAATCTAGCAAACCTATATATTGTTGAAAACTAGACAGCCAGGGAAATCCAGGATGGGGTAACTTGACTTCCTCCCACCAGGTTCTGGTACCCAGAATACCTTGCAAACCTAAAAAATTGACAAAAAAACACATTTTCTCCACATTTCTTCGGTGGAAAGTTCTGGAATCTGCGTGGATCCACAAATTTCGTACCACCCTGCCTCCCCCAAAGTCTTCTGAGAAAAATGGTACCCCACTTGTGTGGGTTGGCCTAGTGCCAGCGACCGGAAATGGCGCAAAACGCAACGTGGTCACACCTAAATTTCGCAGTGAAAAACGACTCTTTTTTGGCAAAGTGACTAGCTGTAGTTTTTGAACCCTAGCTCTGCTGGCACCAAGGGAAATGATACAAAGAGCCTGAAACCAAGGTGCAAGGTAAGGAAAACCTTTATTCTTCACAACTCCTCTCTCCATCAACTCAGGTACTTTCGTCATGAACATTCTAAGGTAGCCTCCAGAGCACCCGCATGGTACCAAGCGGAGTACAGAGTGGGGGTGAGTTGAAAGTACCATGAATAATACAGTCGACATGTAATATCAAGTACTGGTAAATAACTGCTGTACTAAACATAGTAACAGTTAAACAAATAAGCTAGGCATATAATATTTGATAAAATAACAGGAATGTAACATATCTTCCCCCCCTTAATAGCAATGCAACAGATTATTTGTACCTAATAAAGTCTATGTGCCAACCGGGAGTTTTGTGTGTTCTCTGGGTAGAGTAAAGGTTGCTCGGCAGTGGCACTGTGGGGAGACTCTGGGTTGCTGGTTGGTCGTGTTCATGTTGTGACTTAACCAATCTATCCACACTCCACAATTGATCGTTGTCCAAAATGACAGTGTTGTTCTTTACATCTGTTATGCGCATGGGTTTAGAAAACTTAGTCTCAGAATTGCTCTTCCTAGGATTCTTGATGCAAACCCAGTCCCCCACCTCCCATCGTGGAATCTTGACTCTGTGTTTGGTGTTATACTGGGATTTGTACTTGTCCTGGTGAATGAGAATTTTGTCTCTGAACTCTTGCATGTCATGGGTGACCTGAGACCCTCCTCCTAACCACTTAGGGTAGAATTTGGTGCAAGGTTTCCTACCTCTTAAGACCGTAAAAGGGGAAATGCCTGTGGTATGATTAGGGGTGGTATGATAAGCCCATAACATGTCTTGTAACGCTTGCTCAACGGGGATGCTGTTACTACTGGCTAATTGTATACAACCTTTGACCATGCGGTTCATTCTTTCAACCAGACCATTTGCCCTGGGACAATAGAGTGGTGATCTTACGTGTGCTATGTTAAGGTTGGTGAGGAATTCTGTCATGACATGAGAAGTGAATTGAACTCCATTGTCGGTGATGATGGATGCTGGAATGCCCTCTGTTGCAAAAGTGTCTTTAAGGAATTGAATGACAGTCATAGTTGTTATTTGACTAACCATTTTCACAGTTGTCCAATGGGAATGATAATCCACCATGACCAAAGCAAATGGCTTAGTTACCCTTCTGAGATTAAATGGTCCCATTATGTCTAAAGCGACCTTTTCCCATGGTTTATCAGGTACCGGTACAGGGAAGATGGGAGTTTTCCTGGGCACCTTAGTTTTGTCGCTGTTAGCACATGTCTGGCAATTCTTGACTTTAGTTTCTACTAATGAGTCCATATTGGGGAACCAATAGTGTTCACGTAACCTGGTTTTGGTCATGCTCCTGCCTAAATGACCCTCGTGGACTAGATCAATTATTTTATCTCTAATGGCCACTGGCGGGATTATTTTATCATTTCTGAATAAAACGCCTTGGTTAATGTTAAGTTCGTGGTGTACCTCCCAGAATTTCTTTACCTCGGTAGCTACCTGATCTTGAGTGTCAGGCCAACCCTGTATTGTGTATGAAATGAGCTGTGACATCGTGCTATCTGAGTCCATGCTTCTTAGCCATTCCTGAGAAGAGATAGTGGTGAGACTAATTTGGAAGATTATCTTTTTGACTTAGGTTTTATCCTCATTGGGTTTGCTGTCTCCCATTCTCCTCGGAAAACATCCACAAACCCTAGCTAGGTGACCTCTCTTATTACACTTTCTACACCACGCAGATCTTGCTTGACAATTAAGATCGTTGGCCATTTGATTGTTGCTTCCACAACGATAACATTTTAACTTAGGAGTTTCTGGATCCCCTGACTTATTATGCCAATTGTCTTTCTTTGGTTTAGGTGACTCATTTTTAATTTTGCAGACCTCGGGTTCTTCCTCTGTGTTACATATTTCTGCTACTCTTTCCTTATAATCAGAGGAGTTTTTCTCTTTTACACAAATATCCGTGTGTGTAAATGGATTTTGCTATTTTAACTGCTTCTTGAAGATCTGGTTGTTTTGTCACAACTTCTTTTGGATTTCTTTGTTAGTACAGCGTACTAATTGGTCCCTGATTAATGAATCATTTAAATCTTGGAAGTCACATAACTTACTGAGACCCCTAAGCACTGCGGCATAAGTAGAAAAGCTTTCTTGTTTACCTTGTGAGCGACTGAAGAATTTATGTCTTTCTAACACTACATTCACCTTGTCCCCAAAGTGAATGGGTAATTTTATTAATGTAGTGTTGTACACATCCTCATCATCTTCTTCAATCTCTGGTTCAGGAAGTGACTCAAACACTTTCCTTCCAGTAGGACCTAGATTATGTAACAGTATGTGCTGTTTTCTGTACGCACTGAACTTCTCCCCACCGATGACTACTAGATAGGATTCAAATACTTTCTCCCAATCCTCCCATGGGACGCTGGGTTCCCCGTATTCGTTCCAAAATGGGGATGGTTGTGTCATGCTAGCAGCTGCCATGGTGAGATTCACAAAGAAAGGAAACTTATGAAGAGGATTTTATGGTGAAGACCAGGAAAATGGAGAGTAAGAATGGCAAAAGCTGTTTGGGGTGATAATATTCATTGAGTCAATGAATGGACTGATTGACGGTAATGACACACTGTCTCATGCAATAAAAACCTCTACACGTCCTGAACCTAACAAAAATTGTCAACAATATACATAATGGGTGTACCACCGTGGTTGTAAATACATCAGAACTGTGTACTGATAAATTGATAAGACAATTGTGTCAAACATACATGATGACACACTGAGGGGTGCGTGTTCCCGATGTACCGATGTGTGTGTCACAGTGATGAAATACCAATTCAACAGTAAAATATCGACACGCAAAGGAGTGTGTGTCTCCGATGGCAAAAGTTGAAGGCACTACAATGGAGGTGTGCGTGGGAATTGCCAAGCTAGAATAACTGAATATTGACAAGCATGGGAGTGCGTGTCTCCGATAAATACTCTAAAACGCAGGCAGCGCTGAAGAACTGGCCCTGAGATGCTGGTGCGCCGGTGTTCCATGTTCCAACGTCCCCCGTGGCTGAGCGTCCCCCCCCTGTTTGTGCGCATGCGTACAGACATTGCGCATGCGCAGTGACGTTTCCATGACGTTTCACTACGTATGTTATAATTCATTGTACCCCCTTATCTGCGCACATTCGTCGCAGGCCAATCACATTTCAGAATCACGGTCCATCCAATCATATCGCAGGCTTACGTTTACTTGCACTTGTATTTAACCAATCATCTAATTCTGTTGTGTATATAATCCCACGACGTTGTTCGTGAAATTCTTTTTAAGCTGTTCAGCGGTGAGTCTTTCCTCTGCTCTTGTGTTTTGCTGCTTTATATTTGTTATTGGTATTGTGGTTGTTCTGTATTAAATGTTCCTTTTAGTAATTGCTCCTTCTTTTTTTAAAATGTTGTCATTGTTAATTGCTCCTTCTTTTTTTAAAATGTTGTCATTGCTCTAGTGATTCTTATAGTAAATTTTCAGTTATTAAATGTTCCTTTTAGTAGTGCGCATATATAATTATTGATCGACGTCTGTGTTTTCTTGTCGGCGTCTAAAAGCCATGTTCCTTTTACTAATGCGCCACATACCGAAATGTTCCTTTTACTAATGCGCCACACGTCTGTGTTTTCTTGTCGGCGGCTAAAACCCATTTCACTTTTACTAATGCGCCACATACCGAAATGTAGAATTATTTTTCGACGTTTTTCGATGGCAGCCAGCATAATAGTAGATTTCTGCATGTAGGTCCGCCATGTTCCCCTTTGTTACTTGTAATAGTTTTTGCTGTAAAACTCCAAACTTTACTGTGTTTAAGTTATATTCGTCACAAATTGGAAATAAATGTCGTGCATGTGCTTGCATTTCCTATCTGCTTACGGAATTCTATGGACCCCACCCAAAATTTTTTTTTTTAAATGTGACGCATCGAGTTACTCTTCGGAATGTCGCCTTGACTGTAAACGCTGGTGTCCTCCAGAGTCTCTTCCAAGGCGTGCTCTAGGCCTAATTGTGGTGGGCGTGTGCGTGCTCTATCGTTTATGTGGCCCCATCACGGTTTTTAGTTACTGTGTTTAAGTTATATTCGTCACAAATTGGAAATAAATGTCGTGCATGTGCTTGCATTTCCTATCTGCTTACGGAATTCTATGGACCCCACCCAAAATTTTTTTTTTTAAATGTGACGCATCGAGTTACTCTTCGGAATGGCGCCTTGACTGTAAACGCTGGTGTCCTCCAGAGTCTCTTCCAAGGCGTCCTCTAGGCCTAATTGTGGTGGGCGTGTGCGTGCTCTATCGTTTATGTGGCCCCATCACGGTTTTTAGTTACTGTGTTTAAGTTATATTCCTCACAATTTGGAAATAAATGTCGTGCATGTGCTTGCATTTCCTATCTGCTTACGGAATTCTATGGACCCCACCCCAAATTTTTTTTTAAACTGTGACGCATCGAGTTACTCTGCACGAAAAAAACGGAAAGAACCGACGGGGTTTCAAAAACTGCAACTCCCATAATCATCTGCGCAGGAACAGAAGCGCACATCGGCTGTGCGGTGGCTTCATTGTCACAGATGTCGCCTGACAAAGAAGTACCACGCAGTCCTGTTTTTAGCTTTAAAGCAGAGATAGCACTACATCCCCCGACTGGCCGTGCGAAATGCGTGAACGTCATTTCCTGGCTGGCGACGGTTTGGCATCGCGCCTGCGCTTCTAGTTCTATGTGGGGCGGGCCCTTCCGGTGGGACGAACCGGGGCGGAGCAGAGGGGACTACAGGTCCCAGGGGGCCGTGCGGCGGGAGGGGGAGCGCGAGCCAGGCGGAGGGAGTGAGGAGGAGAAGAGAGTCGGGGGAGCGGAGCATGGAGGAGCCCGATGAGGCGTTGGAGGGTAAGAGCCCCGAGGATGGGGTGAAAAGACGCAGGAGGGGGCGACCCTGCCGCGGGGGGCCGGTGGCGAGTGATGGCCCACGGAGAGAGGAGTTTGAGGGGGCTCAACTGACACCGGGGGGCAGAGGCTGGGGAAGAGGGGCTGGGACGGTGGAGCCCTCACTCTTGCGAGGAGAGGGTGAGCAGCCCCGGGGGCGCGGAGCCCGAGGGGCGGGAGGGGGCAGAGAAACATTGAGGTCGGTTGAGAAGCCGGAGTGGGAGGACCGTGAGGGGGCGACCCCTGGGGGGGGCTCAGTCCCCGGGGGTCTCAGAGCGGCGGAGGGGGGCTTCATCCCCGGCATCTGGGGAGGTGTTCCCGGGACCTCTGAAGTTGGGCCCTCGGGATCTCTCGAGGGAACGTTGGAGCCCTCTGTCCCCGGGATCTTTGAAGGGAGAGTGGTGCCTCGATCTGTAAAGGGAGAGGGGGGGTCAGTGCTCGGGATCTCTGAAGGGAGAGGGGGGTCAGTGCTCGGGATCTCTGAAGGGAGAGGGGGGGTCAGTGCTCGGGATCTCTGAAGGGAGAGGGGGGGTCAGTGCTCGGGATCTCTGAAGGGAGAGGGGGGGTCGGTCCCTGGGATCTCTGAAGGGAGAGGGGTCGGTCCCTGGGATCTCTGAAGGGAGAGGGGTCGGTCCCTGGGACCTCTGAAGGGAGAGGGGGGGGTCGGTCCCTTGGATCTCTGAAGGGAGAGGGGGGGGTCGGTCCCTGGGATCTCTGAAGGGAGAGGGGGGGGTCGGTCCCTGGGATCTCTGAAGGGAGAGGGGGGCCGTCGGTCCCTGGATCTCTGAAGGGAGAGGGGGGGTCGGTCCCTGGATCTCTGAAGGGAGAGGGGGGCCCTCGGTCCCTGGGACCTCGGAAGGGAGGGGGGGTCGGTCCCTGGGACCTCGGAAGGGAGGGGGGGTCGGTCCCTGGGACCTCGGAAGGGAGGGGGGGTCGGTCCCTGGGACCTCGGAAGGGAGAGGGGGGTCGGTCCCTGGGATCTGTGATCGGGGGGGGGTCAGTCTCCTGGATCTGAGCGGCGAGGATTCTCATCGGGGTCTCTGGGCGGTAGGAGGCTCAGTCTCCCGGTTGTTTGGGTTGGGGGGTTCAGTTTCCGTAATACTTGGGTTGGGGGCGTCAGGCAGCCCCCCGGGATCAGTGCGTTGGGGGCTCAATCCCCGCGATCCCAAGCCTAGGGGAAGGCAGTCCCCGGGATCTCTGGGCTGGAGGGGAGGGGAGGGCTACCGCTGAAAGGGGAGCGACTTAGGCCGGTGTTCCATGTTCCAACGTCCCCGTGCTCTATCGTTTATTTTTCGACGTTTTTCGATGGCAGCCAGCATAATAGTAGATTTCTGCATGTAGGTCCGCCATGTTCCCTTTTGTTACTTGTAATAGTTTTTGCTGTAAAACTCCAAACTTTACTGTGTTTAAGTTATATTCGTCACAAATTGGAAATAAATGTCGTGCATGTGCTTGCATTTCCTATCTGCTTACGGAATTCTATGGACCCCACCCCAAAATTTTTTTTTTTAAATGTGACGCATCGAGTTACTCTTCGGAATGGCGCCTTGACTGTAAACGCTGGTGTCCTCCAGAGTCTCTTCCAAGGCGTGCTCTAGGCCTAATTGTGGTGGGCGTGTGCGTGCTCTATCGTTTATGTGGCCCCATCACGGTTTTTAGTTACTGTGTTTAAGTTATATTCCTCACGCATCTAGGTATTTTTGAAAATGGCGTCTGACCATTCCTTCTCAAACGACTTTTTCTGTTAACCACCTCATGTGTCTGGTCTGTGATTAATGATGTCTATGGAAGTGTTTTATCAAGTATTAGTTGTTGATCACACCTTCATTGTGCAACGTTTGTAATATGTGAGACAACATTAATAATTGTGATTTTTTTCTGTTGCCTAGGTCACACTCGCAGCCCTGCTGACAGTATAACAGTCACCGCCCTGCTTACAGTCTGCTGTCCTAACCTTGTTTGGCGTCTGTTCCACTTCAGTGTGTATTCTATCTCTTCCTTGTTTTCAATAAGCTTTCTCTGAGCACGGCAAACGGCTCTTGTGTACCTTGTAGTTGGTGAGTGCATTTTACATTGTAATCTCACCCAGATATTTAAGCCCATTAATTTTTTTTTCTGAGTATTCTTCGAAGTTTCCTCGATTGACTTAAGTGGTTCAATGAGCTGTCAATGTAAATTATGTCCTGGTGTCAGCATAATGTTCGAAAATGAATTTGTTTTAGAACAAATCTATTGAAACCTCATTTCGTGAGCTCTAATTTGATTCTCTCTGAATGTCATTATTGCTATCATCATCCTTATAAATGTACTCCGTATTGAAGCAGTATGCTGTCTTATGATTAGAAGTCATTTCCATAGCCATAGTGAAAGTAACGTTTCCTTAGCACACTGTAATGATACTGAAACCTTCTTTTTGTAGCATTCCTTCTAATTTGCCTCTATTTTTTTGCTTTGAGATAAAATGATGTTGTGTTATTAGCCGTTTAATGTCGTAGAAAGTGTTTGACATTCATATTCCTTTTTAAAAGTTCGAAGATATCTCTTTCTGTTGATCACATTTTCTTGTACTGTAAAGTCAGACATCTTTTATGATGCCATTTTCCCTTTATCATCTCCTTAATGGTTTTGTATTTTTTTAAAGTTCACAGTGTATGGCATCTATTGATGTTATCATTTGTACATGCTCGATGTTTTGATGGTTTCATTTTATTTTAATGTCGTCCCCATGCTGTTTATGCATAATGGAAATAATTTTTTTTGTCTTTTTAGTGGTAATTGAAATGGATCCCTTAAAGTTCAATCAGGTTTTGGCATATTTGAGCCGTAATGTGTATCCAGTTGATTTCACCAAGGTTGATAAGCATGCATTGCGTCGAATGTCCAAAAACTTCGTATGTGAAGGTATCTTATTTTGTAATGTTAATTCTCAATGCTCGAAAGTGTGTATAATATGTGCTGTATTGCTTGTTGACTTTGCATTTCTATAGTGCTTGTTTGGTCAATCTTGGTTTTTGTTTCTTATTCCTTGTCGTTAGATGGACATTTGTTCCATAAATTGAAGGATGTGAAGAGAAAAGTTGTTGTTGGTGCTGAAGCTGCTCGAAATATATTTCATGAATTTCATTCTTCGACATTTGGTGGTCATTCCGGTATTAATAAGACACAGCGAAGCATCAGTGCCCGTTTTTTTGGCCAGATATGTCAACTCATATCAAAGAATGGGTGAGTGTTATTGTATCCTGTAATTTCAATTTCTAATGTTGAATGTAAATCTTCTTTATTTTTTCCTTTTTTTTGGTACTATGATCTGCTGTAATGTGAGCGTTTTTTTATAATCAGACATCATGTTTAACTGGGCATCGCAATTATGTATTTGCAGATTAAACTTTGTGATGCATGTCAAAAGGAACAGCCATCTCTCATGAAGTGCCCCGAGTTAAAACCGATAAAAGTATGTTAAGAAAAGTCATACTTTATATTTGAAGGTCTATCCGCAGAATCATGTTTTGCTATTTCTTATTCCATACTTTTGCAATTGTTTTATTTGTAGGTGACTCGTGTATGGGAGCTTCTAGGAGTGGATTTGATGGGCCCCTTACCAACAACTCCTGCAGGATACAGATATATTTTAACTGCTACCGATTATTTATCGAAATGGGTTGAGGCATTCCCTTTAAAAACAAAGACTGCATCTGAAGTTGCTTTGAAACTCATGGAAATCTTTCTGCGCCATGGTAGTCCTGAAAGGATCCTCTCAGATCAAGGCCGGGAGTTTGTCAACGAGGTAAGCAAAGTATCTTTTTCTGACATTGTTGTCCTGTTTTCATGTATTCTCATAGTTTATCTGATTTGTGATTTATCTAGTTTGTCGTTTTGTAATCCTTGTGATTGTTAACTTGTATTGCACAATTGTTTTAGAAAGTTCTGAACTTTTATTTTCAGGTTAATGCTAACATGTGTAAGCTGTTGAACATCAAACGGTCTGTAAGTGCACCCTATCATCCCCAGACAAATGGTTTAGATGAGCGTACAAATGCCAACATAAAAAGGTAATTGTAGCTTCATTTATTTAAATTGTTATATAGCGAGCAAAAGATCTTATAGTTATCTGATCGCTTTACAGAGAGAGGGATAGGGGCAACAGGGAGGTTACTACACTTCATAATGGATAGGGTGTGGTAATGAGAGGCTTAATAGGTTAGCAGTGGTGTATCCCAAAAATACCTCAATTAGGTAAGCCGTAAAATGAGATTTCGAAAATTCATATGGAGCTGCAATCGATTTTATGTGTACTCTGGCTCTACGGATGATTTGACATGTGCTCAAAATCACACAAACAAGGTGTTTATTTTTGTCACTTGTGCATACTTTGCTGTATCGTTTCGATATTGTGTCTCTTTTAAACGTCATTAACGTTTTTTTGTATGTTAAGTCTGTAATAATCACATGTTTGTTGTAAAGAATGTCCAATAATGAATTTTTATTTTTAAAAAACACATAAGCAACATCGTGTTTCTTTGTACAGCACATTGACCAAGTACGTGAATGAGCACCAGACTGATTGGGATCGTTATTTGGACCATGTTTTGTTTTCATTACGATCGAAGCCGCATTCCACCACGAAATTTTCCCCCTTTCTACTGTACTTGGGTCGTGAACCAAAATTCCCTTGTGAGCTTGATGATGAGCAGGTATGAGATTTCCAAGAGTAGATATAATATTGGTACTTGTTAATTGGTATGTGTGCAAAACTTGCTATGTAGTTTTTTAGTTTTCTTTCCACACTAAGTATTACTTATTTGTTAATAGATTGTGTTTATGAAGTCAACTTTTAGTTCTATGCAATTAAATATCATTTATTAATTTTTATGTTTCCTTTATTAGCAAGAGTATGTACTACCATCAGAAAGCGAATATTCCTCCATTGTTGCAGAAATGAAAATTAGAACAGCAGACTTGCATGAACAGGCAAAACAGAATATAGAGGTTGGCCAGGAAAGGCAGAAAGTCAAATTTAAAAATAGACTTTGCAAGAAATATCAGCCATACATCTTTCAAAAAGGACAGTTAGTGTTATTGCAAAATACTAGGCGTTCCACCAGAAAAGGCGGCGTTTTGGAGCAGAGATTTTCAGGACCCTACACTGTTTCTGAAGTAAAAGGAAAGCGTGTAAAGCTAATGAATGCTAAAAACACAGTATTAAGTAGAACTTTTAATTTGGACATGTTGAGGCCTTACAATGTAAGCAATCCAGGTAATTTCTTGCTGTAGTACACTTCTTTCATTCTTCACATACTAATCATGGTGCAGTTTTTTTATGTTCGTCTTAAAGTGATATGGACAGATTTGTTTTTGACACGATACTGTAAAGAACAGACGAATTCAGTATCCTGAACAATTTTTATGTTTTTATTTGTTATAAGTACACGATATAGTACTGTGTTTATTGAATGAACTTGTTAGTAATGTATTATAAAAAATGTTTCTGCAGGCACAATGAACAGTGATAGTTGGTCTTCTCAGCTTCCATCATGTTCTGCACCTCTCCGACTGTCACCATCAAGTTCCCAAGAATTGCAAAATGTCTCTCCTCCAAGCAACCTTTCATCATCGCCTGCAGGGCTCGCCCCGTCTCCATCACGGCTCGCCCCGTCTCCATCACGGCTCGCCCCGTCTCCATCACGGCTCGCCCCGTCTCCAGCACGGTTCGCAATGTCTCCAGTAGTGCTTGCACCATCTCCATCAATTTTTTCAGCAACTCCACCTCACACTTCTGCGTCTACAGCACAGCTTACAATCTCTCCATCATGGCCTCCATCTCCTCTATCATTTGAGTGTGTTTTGAAGAAGCAAGTTCTCGATGTGTGGATTAAACCTATCACTGGAAGGTTGGAAGCAATAGTTTCAAGTTATAAACTATATGATTCTTCGTTTGCTACTTTGCAACCTAATGAATGGATATGTGACGAGGTATGTTTACTTTATAAAAATTTTTAGTGTACGTACTGTACCTTTGTATGCTTGTGATTTTAGTGCAAGTCTTAATGGACAGTTTTTCTTCTTATACTTTTGAAGGTGATAGATGCTTATCTTTCAAGACTATGTATGCGAAGAGAAAAGGTACTTTTCTTTGAAACAAAAAGTCATCAGATAACTTATTATTTTTACTCATTTTTAAAGTACATTTTCAGACAGTATTCTCACGTCATTATATTTCTTTAATATTTAGTGCTTATTGATGTCTTGCACAGTGGCTTCCTCTGTATTCAGTGGCAATTATCCATCATCTTCTTGCCGGGTAAATCCTGTTATGTCTTTCTTGCATCTGATTTGTTTTATCTGATAATTGTGTTATTCAATTTTGTGAGAATATTGAATATATTTATTTTCTTCTTTATTTCATAGCTTCCTATTTTTGAAAATGAGACTGTCCTGTGTCCCACCAATACGGGAATGCATTGGATACTAATTGTGAGTGGGAAATGTAATGATTTGATCTACAGGTGTTCTCCATGTTATAGATGTTATGCCTGATGTTAGTTAATTCATTAATCCCTCTGCTAGCATTTTCCTTCCACAATTTTTGAAATCTGAAATGGATGTAAAAAGACTTGATTTTCAATACTTGTTTTCCATTCTATTTTTCTTTCCAGATAGTGAAACCTTTGTCCAAATTTTTATTTCTGTACGACTCCATCGTTGCTGATGTTGCAAGCTACCATCATCATTTATTAAATTGGAGGTAAGAGTATACTTAACTTGTTTTTGAAATCTGTGTAAATCTTGAAGTCTTGTTACACTAAGGAGTTATGTTTTTAAGATAGTAATTGTTTATTGTAGTTACATCTTGTATTTTTTTGTTGATAGAAGAAATATGAAAAATAACTCTTTGATATGTTTGTAAAGTGCTTTCCTACAGGCAATCGGTTGTAAAGATCATGACCAATGGGAGTTACTGGTAGAAAGTAACGTCAAGCAACAGGACAGCTACAATTGTGGTGTTTTTTGCATGCTGGTAATTTTGCTATACTGTTATCATCTATTTATGTTACCTTCTGTGGTTTTATGTTAAGCTATGCTTATTAAGTTTTTTATCAACTTTGGTGATAATGCAAGTGTATGTTGGTCTCTTTTTGACTAAGTTTTTTAAGATTATTTTCACGATATGAATGTCGCTATTTTGTGAGTTTTGATGGATTTTTCCCCAATGTAAAACAGTAAATTGTTTTTACAGATTTACTAGGTTACATTCCCTTACTTTTTCAAATTTCATTTCCGGTGATGTTTGTTTAGTTTGCAGAATCGTACCTAAGTGGTTATCCTGTTCCGCATCAAGAGATAATAAATGCTGCTTTTCTGGAGGATTACAGACTCTTTATTGCAATGAAACTCATGGAGTTCTCAGGTTAGAGGGAATTATTCAAGAATATTCTATTTTGAAATAAAACCGCTGTTTTTTTGGATTATGAACTGTACATTTTTTATGTATTATATGTTTTTGGCTGTTTGCAATGAATCCAAGACTTATTATTGTTTTAAATGTCTCCCAACAGTAGATTGTTTATCACTTCTTTCAATATGTTCATTTAACAGTACCCCCGTTTCATGATGCATTTTTTCTCTTTATTTAATTTTAGATTCAGTCTTAGATCTCTGTGGTGCATGTAATTTTACCTCGTCTGGTTTGGACAGCGTCCTATGCAATGAGTGCCGCCGATGGATTCATTTGAAATGCATCCAAGTTGACATGTCTTCGATGTCTTTTGATCGAGGTTTTGTTTGTATCAAATGTGTTTGAAAAAGCATGGTAACTATGTTACTTATCTTGTTTTTGCAAATTGGCTGTATATCACCATGGTCTGAAGTGTCGTCCTGTGCTCTTCTTGGTATGAAGGAAGTTAACTTCTTTACTGTTTGGCATCAGCGATATTTTGCTTCTATATCCATGAGTGAAAAATGGTGAGTGAATGTTGAAATATAAAATTGGTTGTACCTCACCCTTTAAGTACATTGAAATGCACATTTCCTAACTTGAAACCAACCGCCATTATCCACACTTGTTACTATGCGCTTTTAGCTATTTAAAGCAACCTATTTCCATCACTCATACGGTGCTTGCCTTATGTTCGGTCCTATCTCTTAATAGCACTGTGGCTATCTGATTTTCCAAAAATCACCACGACTTATTAGCAGCATGTTACCCCAAAATAATAATGATTTTAATTTTTAGTTGTCTGTGTGGTTGCAACACTGGAACAAATCTGATCGTCGTGTGTTTTTCATGTGTTATGCAGTTCCTTACTGTTTACTGATTTTCAACTTATCTAACCCTGAAAATCTACCCTGAGAAGTCACTCTATTTGGTTGTCGCCCAAAATTTTCTACAACTATTTGGGTGATACCGAAAGATCTATGCCTGTGCTCCTTCCATACAATGTCTATGCTTTGCAATTTTAGTTTCTACTTATCATTTTGGTACTGCAAAATTTATACTACGAATCACCTCTCAAGGAATACAATCTTTGTATCCCACTGAAATACTAAGATTTTTTTTAACCATAAATTCTAATACATATTCTGCTACTACTTCAAATATACCGCATCACTTTCATTGTGATCAGTCGCTCTATTTACAGTTCACAAACCAGTCATGTTAAGCTGTGTGCAAAGAGTTCTTGTCAACAGTAGACATCTTTTTATGTCAATGACAGCACGCCAAGCAAATATCTCAAAAATTTATTTAAAACTCTTAAGCAATAAGATTCTTGAATAGGCATCCTGGTTGAAAATGTTGACGTTGAAATTGGTCATTTTTTCCCAGCTTTTATTTTCTGTTGTTAATTCACAACATAAATATGACAAAAGATCATATATTGTTTAATTAAAATTTTTTTACTCAAAGTCTGGGACAAAAACTAAACAAGCTTGAAGTTATAGTTCGGATACATTTAAAAATGTGTATCGTTTGTAAATGCTACGTATACCATATTAAAACCACAAATATGACCTCTTTTCTAAATTTAGATATATTTAATGTCAGCCAATGTCCACTTGGTAGAGAAATGCCACATTTAATGTTAATCTTGTTATGAATTGTAGTTGATATGCAATGCTATAATTTAAAAAAAATAGGGATAATGATACAGTTTGTTGCTCAAAATAATGTGTGTAACAGCACAGATATTACACATACATTGGTTTTTTTAAAACCTTTCAAGTTATGGTTTCCAATCAAACAGTACATTTGTGTATATACTTCTTATATCTTACATTGATTTTAGGGCAATTTTAATATACTATTGATGAATGTTATAATGCACCCATCATACCCGTAAACATGGGGAACTCTATAAATAAGGGTAGACACTGTTTGGCAACCAATGGATGCATTATGTAATGATCGTGTTGTCCTTGTATGGTAAATCTGAGATATTGCCTGTGTGCAGTGAGTGTGTAAGTAAGTGTCTGAGATCCTTGTCACAGCAGGGGCACTATGCGTTTTTCAGTGACCTTTTTAGGGTTATGAGGTCTTATAGTGATGTTATTGACTTCATTTTTGGGGATTAGGAAGTATAGTGAGTATACTTCTCTACCCTGATGTACTAATGATACTAGGGTCTCTTCTTGACCCCGGCGAGAGTCTCCATGTAATGTGCTTAATCCAATTCCTCATGTTCCATTCAACTCGTTCCATGAAGACTAAACTTGTTCCATTCAACAATCCAAATAATTGTAAGTGGGATCTCCCACTATATTAACGAGGGCTTCTACCTCTGGAATAATCTATTTCCAAAGCCGGATGGCTCTTCTTGACCCCGGCGAGAGTCTCCATGTAATGTGCTTAATCCAATTCCTCATGTTCCATTCAACTCGTTCCATGAAGACTAAACTTGTTCCATTCAACAATCCAAATAATTGTAAGTGGGATCTCCCACTATATTAACGAGGGCTTCTACCTCTGGAATAATCTATTTCCAAAGCCGGATGGCTCTTCTTGACCCCGGCGAGAGTCTCCATGTAATGTGCTTAATCCAATTCCTCATGTTCCATTCAACTCGTTCCATGAAGACTAAACTTGTTCCATTCAACAATCCAAATAATTGTAAGTGGGATCTCCCACTATATTAACGAGGGCTTCTACCTCTGGAATAATCTATTTCCAAAGCCGGATGGCTCTTCTTGACCCCGGCGAGAGTCTCCATGTAATGTGCTTAATCCAATTCCTCATGTTCCATTCAACTCGTTCCATGAAGACTAAACTTGTTCCATTCAACAATCCAAATAATTGTAAGTGGGATCTCCCACTATATTAACGAGGGCTTCTACCTCTGGAATAATCTATTTCCAAAGCCGGATGGCTCTTCTTGACCCCGGCGAGAGTCTCCATGTAATGTGCTTAATCCAATTCCTCATGTTCCATTCAACTTGTTCCATGAAGACTAAACTTGTTCCATTCAACAATCCAAATAATTGTAAGTGGGATCTCCCACTATATTAACGAGGGCTTCTACCTCTGGAATAATCTATTTCCAAAGCCGGATGGCTCTTCTTGACCCCGGCGAGAGTCTCCATGTAATGTGCTTAATCCAATTCCTCATGTTCCATTCAACTCGTTCCATAAATGAAGACACTGCAAGTGTAGAGGGTTTGCGTCAGGTTTATTTAATTTATAACCTCTAAAGAGCGCCGAGCCGGTGGTGCACCGCTCTCGGCTTTCGCGCTAATCCTGGCGCCTGTGTGCGCGTAGCTAGAACATGACCGCCTGCATGTCACGTCGGTACGTGACGTGCATGCACTAGACTGCGCCACCACATATCTGGCCCTTTTTCCCATTATAGAAACTGTTAACTCGCATTCCACCGTTCATGTCAAAGTCTCTGAAACCAGGCTGTTTTTACCACCGCTCTCCCCTCCGGCTCAGTCTCACCGGGGTGGATGGGGTATCTCCTTCATGAGTCCTTTCATCGCTCCTTCCACTTCCAAATGCAGCCTCACTATTTTCTCTTCTATTCCCGTTACCTTCACTCGCCAACGCTTGGTTGGCATCACCGGGTCTCTCTTCCTGCTGCTCTTGGCTCTTCTCATCCGGATGCATCTCAGAATGTTCTTGCTCTGCAGCTCCTTCCTCCTTGTCTTCCAGGTCTGCTCCAACATGGTCCCAACGTAGTACTTTGTTGTATCTTGCCATGCGGTCCAGTTATCACACGTTTCCGTCACTTAGCAGAGCTGCTCTGCCCATCACTTCCTTGACCTGCATAGGCTTGCTATACTTTCTGTCTCCTTTCTTTTGCAGCGTTGCCAACTTTACTCGCAACCATTCTCCTTTTTATTTTTATTTTAAGCCCCGCCCCTTTTTCCTAAGCTGCGCTGCGATTGGCTGCCGGCCCGGGACACCCCTGTGACGTCTTTCCTGGGCCGCGCTGTGATTAGCTGGAAATGCCTTACTCCAGCATATCTGCAAGAGAATCTGATAAATAGCCTGTAAGCCTTGGAGGCTGATGCCATGGGTCGTTGTCTGCAATAGGTGAACATTTCTGCCCCTGCTGAAGGACTTCCTCACCTGCGTTCCAAAATCCTACGCTGGTCTTGATGCTATCCAGTGTTTTACTGGCCCCTTGAGAAAGAGTGTCAATCTCTGTTTTTATAGAACCTTTGCTGTTCAGCTCAAAATTCTGTACCACACTGGTTTTGTTGCCTGTAGCACATGAGCTGTCTTTGACACCTATGTGTGCAGAAGATGAGGAACCATCCAGCAGCGCTTTTTTGAAACTGTGAGCCACTGTGAAGGGAATTTTCCTTTTTCATTTCCACTGGGGTTCCTGTTCTCTGCTCTACCTGATACCTATCACAAAAGACGGGCTGGGCTGCCCCGCAGCGTCCCAGCTTCCTTGAACCTCGGAAGGCTTTGTTGATGAACTTGGTCTTATTTCGACATTCTCTCCTGTCTGACTGGCATAGCCTGACACACTGCGTCAATATTTATCAAGGACCCCCTGAGTGCCTGGAAATAAAGTTCCTAGACCAGGGAAAAGCAAATAATTTGATATGTATCAATCTAGGCAACAGAGCGTAACGAGAGGTCGAAATGAACTGAGCTAAAACATTGGTTTTTTGTAAAAAAGGGGAATTCAGTTTTATTCACAAATTATTAAAACATATTGAAATAATAATACACATTACAATTTACATTAAACACATGTAACTCAATGAATTGAGAATACACAACAACACTGTTAAAAAGAAGCAAATAATTCAACGAGATGAAAGTTCCATAAATTGAACACAATTTTCAACACTTAATGCAAGGATATATACCATGGATGCACTTATAAGAATTTCTTTAAAAATTCGGCCTCTAATTAGGCCTGGCGTTAACCATGACCTTTTGTTTTGTTTTTTATTCTGTCTCTCTCCGTCTGTCTATTAGCTGGCGTCCCTGTAAGCGACAGTATTTTGCTCTTTTAGAAGAATCATATTGGCACACAAAGTAGTTTTGTTCTGTGCCCAGAACCGCTCTGGCAATGTGTGCTGAGACCAACATTTTTTTGAATTGCTTTTGCCAATGCTTGTTAGAATGGTGAGGACCCAGTAGCTCCCACACTGTTAAGGTTTTACAAAAAACACGCCTTGACAAAACCGAAATGCTGACCGCCAATTTCAGACCCACTAGCTTTGCCAGTGCTTGTTTGTTCTTGTTTTCCATATTCGTATTTAAACTGGGTACACTGATATTCCATTCTGAATATTTATGGTAAATACTAACATACATCAACATGTTACTAAATGATGCTGCAAAGATACGGTACCTAAAATCTTACAGTAGTTTAGGTAAATGCTTTCTTTTCTTACATGCATTTTTTTGTGAACGTTTACTTTTGAAAGCAAAGAATCATAACTCTTGCTTTCAAGCTTCTGCAAATATTTGCATATAATCAGAGAGCATTCTGAGTGCATTCTACAGAGCCTCATATTATTAAACTTTGAAAATGTGTGTACACTTTTATACTGGATCTACTGTCAGTAGTGCAGGCTGACCTAAAAAATTTATTTTTTGTGCTCACCCTAATAATAAAGGCTTTGCGTTAATGAACCATATATACAAGTTTGAACAGCATTAACACACATATTACATATAACACACACTTTACCTTAATTGTAGAGAATGCCATTCCCTGAGCCACAATGTGGTAGTGTAAACTGGCAGCCAAAGGGTTTGTGCTGCAGGGGATTGGGCCTACTTGTCCCAAGGACAAAATACACATTAAAACTTGTTGCCCTTGACCCCAAACAATATGTCCTGGGCGTCGGGCTATAGGAATTCCACATCCCTGGCACTATTTCTTGTCACGCTCCAGTAGGTCACAACAAACGAACACTTACCTCACACTCCGCGTCTCCCTGCTCTTGCAGACACTTGAGGGGGGCTGTAACAGCTGTCGAATGCGCCATCGCCTTTTCACGTATGCAGTGCGCGTGCACACACTATTTCTTTTCACACTCCAGTAGGTCACAACAAACGAACACTTACCTCACACTCCGCGTCTCCCTGCTCTTGCAGACACTTGAGGGGGGCTGTATTTCTTGTCACACTCCAGTAGGTCACAACAAACAAACACTTACCTCACACTCCGCGTCTCCCTGCTCTTGCAGACACTTGAGGGGGGCTGTATTTCTTGTCACACTCCAGTAGGTCACAACAAACAAACACTTACCTCACACTCCGCGTCTCCCTGCTCTTGCAGACACTTGAGGGGGGCTGTATTTCTTGTCACACTCCAGTAGGTCACAACAAACAAACACTTACCTCACACTCCGCGTCTCCCTGCTCTTGCAGACACTTGAGGGGGGCTGTATTTCTTGTCACACTCCAGTAGGTCACAACAAACAAACACTTACCTCACACTCCGCGTCTCCCTGCTCTTGCAGACACTTGAGGGGGGCTGTATTTCTTGTCACACTCCAGTAGGTCACAACAAACAAACACTTACCTCACACTCCGCGTCTCCCTGCTCTTGCAGACACTTGAGGGGGGCTGTAACAGCTGTCGAATGCGCCATCGCCTTTTCACGTATGCAGTGCACGTGCACACACTATTTCTTGTCACACTCCAGTAGGTCACAACAAACGAACACTTACCTCACACTCCGCGTCTCCCTGCTCTTGCAGACACTTGAGGGGGGCTGTATTTCTTGTCACACTCCAGTAGGTCACAACAAACAAACACTTACCTCACACTCCGCGTCTCCCAGCTCTTGCAGACACTTGAGGGGGGCTGTATTTCTTGTCACACTCCAGTAGGTCACAACAAACAAACACTTACCTCACACTCCGCGTCTCCCTGCTCTTGCAGACACTTGAGGGGGGCTGTATTTCTTGTCACACTCCAGTAGGTTACAACAAACAAACACTTACCTCACACTCCGCGTCTCCCTGCTCTTGCAGACACTTGAGGGGGGCTGTATTTCTTGTCACACTCCAGTAGGTCACAACAAACAAACACTTACCTCACACTCCGCGTCTCCCAGCTCTTGCAGACACTTGAGGGGGGCTGTATTTCTTGTCACACTCCAGTAGGTCACAACAAACAAACACTTACCTCACACTCCGCGTCTCCCTGCTCTTGCAGACACTTGAGGGGGGCTGTATTTCTTGTCACACTCCAGTAGGTCACAACAAACAAACACTTACCTCACACTCCGCGTCTCCCTGCTCTTGCAGACACTTGAGGGGGGCTGTATTTCTTGTCACACTCCAGTAGGTCACAACAAACAAACACTTACCTCACACTCCGCGTCTCCCTGCTCTTGCAGACACTTGAGGGGGGCTGTATTTCTTGTCACACTCCAGTAGGTCACAACAAACAAACACTTACCTCACACTCCGCGTCTCCCAGCTCTTGCAGACACTTGAGGGGGGCTGTATTTCTTGTCACACTCCAGTAGGTCACAACAAACAAACACTTACCTCACACTCCGCGTCTCCCTGCTCTTGCAGACACTTGAGGGGGGCTGTATTTCTTGTCACACTCCAGTAGGTCACAACAAACAAACACTTACCTCACACTCCGCGTCTCCCTGCTCTTGCAGACACTTGAGGGGGGCTGTATTTCTTGTCACACTCCAGTAGGTCACAACAAACAAACACTTACCTCACACTCCGCGTCTCCCTGCTCTTGCAGACACTTGAGGGGGGCTGTATTTCTTGTCACACTCCAGTAGGTCACAACAAACAAACACTTACCTCACACTCCGCGTCTCCCTGCTCTTGCAGACACTTGAGGGGGGCTGTATTTCTTGTCACACTCCAGTAGGTCACAACAAACAAACACTTACCTCACACTCCGCGTCTCCCTGCTCTTGCAGACACTTGAGGGGGGCTGTATTTCTTGTCACACTCCAGTAGGTCACAACAAACAAACACTTACCTCACACTCCGCGTCTCCCTGCTCTTGCAGACACTTGAGGGGGGCTGTAACAGCTGTCGAATGCGCCATCGCCTTTTCACGTATGCAGTGCGCGTGCACACACTATTTCTTGTCACACTCCAGTAGGTCACAACAAACGAACACTTACCTCACACTCCGCGTCTCCCTGCTCTTGCAGACACTTGAGGGGGGCTGTATTTCTTGTCACACTCCAGTAGGTCACAACAAACAAACACTTACCTCACACTCCGCGTCTCCCAGCTCTTGCAGACACTTGAGGGGGGCTGTATTTCTTGTCACACTCCAGTAGGTCACAACAAACAAACACTTACCTCACACTCCGCGTCTCCCTGCTCTTGCAGACACTTGAGGGGGGCTGTATTTCTTGTCACACTCCAGTAGGTCACAACAAACAAACACTTACCTCACACTCCGCGTCTCCCTGCTCTTGCAGACACTTGAGGGGGGCTGTATTTCTTGTCACACTCCAGTAGGTCACAACAAACAAACACTTACCTCACACTCCGCGTCTCCCAGCTCTTGCAGACACTTGAGGGGGGCTGTATTTCTTGTCACACTCCAGTAGGTCACAACAAACAAACACTTACCTCACACTCCGCGTCTCCCTGCTCTTGCAGACACTTGAGGGGGGCTGTATTTCTTGTCACACTCCAGTAGGTCACAACAAACAAACACTTACCTCACACTCCGCGTCTCCCTGCTCTTGCAGACACTTGAGGGGGGCTGTATTTCTTGTCACACTCCAGTAGGTCACAACAAACAAACACTTACCTCACACTCCGCGTCTCCCTGCTCTTGCAGACACTTGAGGGGGGCTGTATTTCTTGTCACACTCCAGTAGGTCACAACAAACAAACACTTACCTCACACTCCGCGTCTCCCTGCTCTTGCAGACACTTGAGGGGGGCTGTATTTCTTGTCACACTCCAGTAGGTCACAACAAACAAACACTTACCTCACACTCCGCGTCTCCCTGCTCTTGCAGACACTTGAGGGGGGCTGTATTTCTTGTCACACTCCAGTAGGTCACAACAAACAAACACTTACCTCACACTCCGCGTCTCCCTGCTCTTGCAGACACTTGAGGGGGGCTGTATTTCTTGTCACACTCCAGTAGGTCACAACAAACAAACACTTACCTCACACTCCGCGTCTCCCTGCTCTTGCAGACACTTGAGGGGGGCTGTATTTCTTGTCACACTCCAGTAGGTCACAACAAACAAACACTTACCTCACACTCCGCGTCTCCCTGCTCTTGCAGACACTTGAGGGGGGCTGTAACAGCTGTCGAATGCGCCATCGCCTTTTCACGTATGCAGTGCGCGTGCACACACTATTTCTTGTCACACTCCAGTAGGTCACAACAAACGAACACTTACCTCACACTCCGCGTCTCCCTGCTCTTGCAGACACTTGAGGGGGGCTGTATTTCTTGTCACACTCCAGTAGGTCACAACAAACAAACACTTACCTCACACTCCGCGTCTCCCAGCTCTTGCAGACACTTGAGGGGGGCTGTATTTCTTGTCACACTCCAGTAGGTCACAACAAACAAACACTTACCTCACACTCCGCGTCTCCCTGCTCTTGCAGACACTTGAGGGGGGCTGTATTTCTTGTCACACTCCAGTAGGTCACAACAAACAAACACTTACCTCACACTCCGCGTCTCCCTGCTCTTGCAGACACTTGAGGGGGGCTGTATTTCTTGTCACACTCCAGTAGGTCACAACAAACAAACACTTACCTCACACTCCGCGTCTCCCTGCTCTTGCAGACACTTGAGGGGGGCTGTATTTCTTGTCACACTCCAGTAGGTCACAACAAACAAACACTTACCTCACACTCCGCGTCTCCCTGCTCTTGCAGACACTTGAGGGGGGCTGTAACAGCTGTCGAATGCGCCATCGCCTTTTCACGTATGCAGTGCGCGTGCACACACTATTTCTTGTCACACTCCAGTAGGTCACAACAAACGAACACTTACCTCACACTCCGCGTCTTCCCGCAATGTCGTCTTGCTCATGCGCGCGCCCCACGCTCCAGTCTATAGCGTGACGCGTCATCGCATACACGCTCATAGACTAGAGCGCACACTACAGTCTTCAGAGCCAGTGTTTGCAGAAACCCTGTCTGCTGTATCACAAACCAGCCCAGCCAATTCAGACGCGGGAACATCTTCTTGCATCACAACTTTCCTGGCGTCACTCTTTCGCTTCAGTCTCATGTTCTGGTCATGAACGAGGACTACTTCAACTTCCCCTACATAAAGCAAGTAACAATTTAGAATGAATTGTGTCATTCTGTTTTTAACTCATGTGTGCAATCCATAGGCTTTTTTTGGAGTTTCTGAAATCGAGGTGTGTTTCCTCATGTCAATTCTGTTCAATCTATCGGTACTTTCATTAAGACAGAAGGTAATTGTGAGTGGGGTCTACCAGTATACTAACGAGTTCTGCTCCTCATATGTTCCTACCTCTTGTTGCATTATATGTTCCAATATCTTTTTTGATAATTGTGTCATTTTGTTTTCAACTCATGTGTGCAATCCATAGGCTTTTTTTGGAATTTCTGAAATCGAGGTGTGTTTCCTCATGTCAATTCTGTTCAATCTATCGGTACTTTCATTAAGACAGAAGGTAATTGTGAGTGGGGTCTACCAGTATACTAACGAGTTCTGCTCCTCATATGTTCCTACCTCTTGTTGCATTATATGTTCATATATCTTTTTTGATAATTGTGTCATTTTGTTTTTAACTCATGTGTGCAATCCATAGGCTTTTTTTGGAGTTTCTGAAATCGAGGTGTGTTTCCTCATGTCAATTCTGTTCAATCTATCAGTACTTTCATTAAGACAGAAGGTAATTGTGAGTGGGGTCTACCAGTATACTAACGAGTTCTGCTCCTCATATGTTCCTACCTCTTGTTGCATTATATGTTCATATATCTTTTTTGATAATTGTGTCATTCTGTTTTTAACTCATGTGTGCAATCCATAGGCTTTTTTTGGAGTTTCTGAAATCGAGGTGTGTTTCCTCATGTCAATTCTGTTCAATCTATCGGTACTTTCATTAAGACAGAAGGTAATTGTGAGTGGGGTCTACCAGTATACTAACGAGTTCTGCTCCTCATATGTTCCTACCTCTTGTTGCATTATATGTTCATATATCTTTTTTGATAATTGTGTCATTCTGTTTTTAACTCATGTGTGCAATCCATAGGTTTTTTTTGGAGTTTCTGAAATCGAGGTGTGTTTCCTCAGGTCAATTCTGTTCAATCTATCGGTACTTTCATTAAGATTGAAGCAGAAAAGTGTTCACAGTGTGGGATGTCGTTTCTTCTGTCTTTGGATAGTAAGAGTTGCTTCTTTGTTTGACTGTCGACTACTTTGAACTGTTTTTTTTGCTTGGACCCGCTCTAGGCTGAACTCACATATCGCACCTTTTATGTTCTTAAAGTATGCATTTCGTTTGGTCTTCAGTATCTTGGGATGCTGTGATGAGGGGTCTGATGTCCATCTGCCTTATGTTATTTGCATAGCATGCTTGTCTTCATTGAGGCTGCCATTCTACCATGGGTTCTAACTCGGGGCACTTCATGACAGATGGTTGTTCCTTTTGACATGCATCACAAACTTTAATCTGCAAATACATAATTGCGATGCTCAGTTAAACATGTCTGATTATAAAGAAACGCTCACATTAGAGCAGATCATAGTACAAAAAAAAGGAAAAAGTAAAGAAGATTTACATTCAACATAAGAAATTGAAATAACAGGATACAATAACACTCACCCATTCTTTGATATGAGTTGACATATCGGGCCAAAAAAAAAACCTTGTAAATCTTTGTTTCTTATTTATTATCGTTGATAGATGGACATTTGCTCCATACATTTAACGATGTGAAGAGAAAAGTTGTTGTTGGTGGTGAAGCTGCCACAAATATATGTCATGAATTTCATTCTTCGACATTTGGTGGTCATTCTGTTATTAATAAGACACAGCGAAGCATCAGTGGGGCGGCTTCAGTGAGTATTAACTTAATAGACTCGGTGTAGTAATCAGTCAGTGATTAAACATCTGAGGTCACAGGATTGGGAAGGATGCGATTGGTGTCTTTTTTTTATGTGATGTTAACTTGTGTGGGTTGTGCCGCGATTGTTTTAACCTTTTTCAAATATGTAGAGGGTGATAATGTGGCGGTCTGACCAATCACAGGGTTTGATTTCCCCTATTTGGGTTCGGTCTTTGTGATGATGTCAACAAGTATGGAGCCTTTGCCGTGTGTTGTGATGTTGCATATTTTGATGTGGTCACATGATTCCCATTTATTTAGTTGTTCAGATTTTTACACAGCGCGAACAAGATCCTTACAGATATCAGAGCGCTTCACAAAGACAGGGTAGGGGCAGTAGGAGTGAACAGAGACAATGTGAGCAATGTAGTAGTCACTTACATGGTGGGGAAAAGGTAACATACATGAAACATATCACAATTCAATCAGGTAAACAAGTAATATAAGACGGTATAAGTCATTGATCCCACTACAGGGATGACTTCAAGCTTGTACAGCAGTTTGGAATTAGCCGAGTCCACGATGGTAGGTTGGACATTGAGTGCTGTTAGATTATCGAGCCATGTTTGGGTGGTGGAAGTTTTCGTTGGGGGTGAGATGAGTAGGAACTCGGTTTTCAGAGCATTTACTTTGAGGTTATTATCTGCCAGCCAAGATTGAGTGTTAATACGCATGGAGTTCAGATGTTTGATATCTACCAGAGATTGTAGCTTTAGGTAGAGTTGTGTGTTGTCGGCGTACATATTGAATTGGACATTGGAAGCTTGGAGCAAGGTGGCGAGCGGTTCCATGGCGAGGTTGAACAGTGTGGGGGAGAGGGAGGATCCTTGTGGGACGCCTAGATCTGCAGGCACAGGTGTGGATAGCACATTGTCAATCTTGAACTTCTGTGATCGATTGTGAAGGAAGGACGAAAACCATTTGAGAACAGTGCCCGATAGACCCATTCTAGTGCTTAGCAGCTCCAGCAAGTTCTCATGTTTGACCGTGTCAAATGCTGACGAGAGGTCAAGAAGGATGAGGAGGCAGTACTCATTGCGATCAAGGATTTTGAGGGCGTCATCAATTATGTGTGTCATAGCTGTTTCCGTCATATGTTCCTTTCGGAAGCATGATTGATGAGGGTTGAGGAGGTCAAATTGGTCAATGTGTTTAGTTAGTTGTAGTTGGACACATTTTTGTACCACTTTGGTGATCTTGGTGATGGGCCGTAGATCAATCCATGCTATCTTCCAAAGTACGGGCCCCTCCTGGGCCTGTACTTGTGTTGTCTGATTTCAAAAGTACAAGCTCTACATTGATGTTCTTCTGCAGTTCCATAGTATTTAAAATGGGCAATTAGTAATCTGATTCCCATAAATCGATACATGCTATCTTCCAAAGTACGGGCCCCTCCTGGGCCTGTACTTGTGTTGTCTGAATTCAAGAGTACGGGCCCCTCCTGGGCCTGTACTTGCGTTGTCTGAATTCAAGAGTACGGGCCCCTCCTGGGCCTGTACTTGCGTTGTCTGAATTCAAGAGTACGGGCCCCTCCTGGGCCTGTACTTTTATTGTCTGATTTCAAAAGTACATGCACCGTATTGATTTTCTTCGGAACTTCCATTGCGTTTCAATTGGGCAAGCTGTCACATGATTCCCAAAAAGCGATACATGCCATGTCCCTAAGTACGGGCCCCTCCTGTGCCTGTACTTGCGTTGTCTGAATTCAATTCCCAAAGCTCCTCACAAGTACTGACCTGTCCATACTCCTTCATATCTGCAGACTCACCATCGTTCTGCTCCATTGCTTCTTGACTTCAAAATTGTTTTTTTTTCTACTTATTCTGCCGCCAAGAGTCACTGTTGTTTCTTGGCTTTCTACATTCAGAAGACGCTTCAACCTCGGTGTGCTAAGGGGGCGACTGTAGACTGGATCTCCGTTGAGCTGTGTCCCGTTCCCCTGCACAGGATCCATTTTTCTGTTCCATGACAAAAGGGCCTATTTTGCAAGATTTCCGATGCAATTTATTGTTTGCTTACGGTCCATTTAGTATTCTAGTGTTCAAATTACAGAGCACAGCTTTGCAACTCCATTGCCAAGCACAGCTGAGACTGTCACAAAATTCATGATCATTTTGGACAACTTGAGGCTAGCTTTTTATTCTTTGCTGGAAAACAGGATAGAAGAAAAGATTATTAGTCTTCCAACTCAGTCAGAGATGTGTTTGTCTATTCATTAAATTCATTCAGTTAGAACTCAAGACCCTTTTCTGATAAGTGTTGTTCCTGTCGACTTCAATTCAAAATACAGCCCCTTTCTGAGCTGTTTCCGGTCCTTTTAATTGGCCATTGTCAAATGCTGTGCGCTTGCACTCCAGGCACCCGCATCTGGCTATCTGGTTCCGTTGGATGTTACTCTTTTGCATTTATTGTTTAAACTCTATTAAATCAACTGAAGCCAATTGGTTGCCTGGAGTCTTGGCCGCCTTTTTGCCTTCAAGCTCTTTCTTAAAATTGTCTGAATTCAATTCTCAAAGCTCCTCACAAGTACTGACCTGTCCATACTCCTTGATATCTGCAGACTCACCATCGTTCTGCTCCATTGCTTCTTGACTTGAAAATGTTTTTTTTTTCTACTTATTCAAGAGTATGGGCCCCTCCTGGGCCTGTACTTGTCTGATTTCCTAACTACGGGCCCCTCCTGGGCCTGTACTTGTCTGATTTCCTAAGTACGGGCCCCTCCTGGGCCTGTACTTGTCTGTTTTGCTAAGTACGGGCCCCTCCTGGGCCTGTACTTGTCTGTTTTGCTAAGTACGGGCCCCTCCTGGGCCTGTACTTGTCTGATTTCCTAAGTACGGGCCCCGCATGGGCCTGTACTTGTCTGATTTCCTAACTACGGGCCCCGCCTGGGCCTGTACTTGTCTGATTTCCTAAGTACGGGCCCCTCCTGGGCCTGTACTTGTCTGATTTCCTAAGTACGGGCCCCGCATGGGCCTGTACTTGTGTTGTCTGAATTCAAGAGTACGGGGCCCTCCTGGGCCAGTACTTGTCTGATTTCCTAAGTACGGGCCCCTCCTGGGCCTGTACTTGTCTGATTTCCAAAGTACGGGCCCCTCCTGGGCCTGTACTTTTCTGGTCTGATTTCCTAAGTACGGGCCCCTCCTGGGCCTGTACTTGTCTTGTCTGATTTCAAAAGTACATGCTCTATATTGATGTTCTTCTGCAGTTCCATCGTGTTTAAATTGGGCAATTAGTAATATGATTCCCATACATCGATACATGCTATCTTCCAAAGTACGGGCCCCTCCTGGGCCTGTACTTTTCTTGTCTGATTTCAAGAGTACATGCTCTACAATGATGTTCTTCTGCAGTTCCATCGTGTTTAAAATGGACAATTAGTAATATGATTCCCATAAATCTATACATGCTATCTTCCAAAGTACGGACCCCTTCTGGGCCTGTACTTTTCTGGTCTGCTTTCCTAAGTACGGGCCCCTCCTGGGCCTGTACTTTTCTTGTCTGACAGAGCACAGCTTTGCAACTCCATTGCCAAGCACAGCTGAGGCTGTCACAAAATTCCTGATCATTTTGGACAACTTGAGACTAGCGTTTTATCAATTTTTGGAAAACAGGATAGAAGAAAAGATTTTTACTCTTCCAACTCAGTCAGAGATGTGTTTACAAAAACCATGCAAAAACAAGTCATGCATTGCCAAAACTAAAAGGCCGACCACTGATTTCAGACCTACTGGCTTTGCCAATGCTTGTTTAATTTTATGTTTCCCATAACCTTATTGAAACTGGTTACACTGATTTTGCAATGTGAATACTAGCATGCATCAACACATTTTGCTAAATGATTCTGCCAAGAAAGGGTACCTGAAATTTTACAGTAGTTTAGCTAAATGTTTTTTCCCTACTTTCATTTGTTTAGGAACATTTTATATTGAAAGCAAAGAATCATTAATGTTGCTTTCAAGCTTCTGCTAATATGCGCATCTAATCAGAGCATTCTGGGAGCATTATGCATAGCCTCATATTGCTAAAGTTTTAGACCGTGTATACACATTTTTATACTAAACCACTGTCAGTAGTGCAGTCAGAACTTACATTTACTTAGAGCGCTCACCCTAATAATAAAGGCTTTCAAGTAATGAACCATAAATACGAGTTTGAACAACATTAACATATGCACACAAACATTAACTTAACTGCAAGCAGTGCCCTTCCCTGACCCTTAACGTGGTACTGCAAACTGGCAGCCAAAGGGTTTGTGCTGCAAGGGTTTGGGCCTACTTGTCCCAAGGACAAAATACACATTAAAAATTGTTGCCTTTGACCCCAAACAATATGTCCTGGGCGTTGGGCTATAGGACCTAAATAATACTCTGCAATGCATCTATATCATAAATAAGGTCACTTACTTTAAAAACACGAAATATATTGCTGTAATTAGATGACGCAATCTGGTCTATACGTCCAACGAGTACCCTTTCTTTTGTTTATGTAATGTAGATATTCTAAACCATAGAGAAACAGTAAATGAACATTTGAGCTCTTATTATTATAGCCTAGTCTTATGATTTCTTCATGGCCAATACTTAATGGACGAACAAGATTGGTATATTACCTATTTTAATTGAGGTTTGCAGATGGAAATTCCATAAACATTGATTTGATTCGTTGGTCTCGAATGTTGATTTAAATTTCTATATTTCCTAAAGAAATTATAAGATCTTTCAATATATTCGATCTTTCAACTTTTGATTTTTTAATTTTAACTAAATAATTAGTAAGGATATAGTTTTTTACTTTAGAAGATGAAGGTATCTTCCAAAGTACGGGCCCCTCCTGGGCCTGTACTTGTGTTGTCTGATTTCAAAAGTACATGCACCTTATTGATTTTATTCGGAAGTTCCATTGTGTTTCAATTGGGCAAGCTGTCACATGATTCCCATAAATCGATACATGCCATGTTCCTAAGTACGGGCCCCTTCTGGGGCTATACTTGTATAATCTGATTTCCAAAATACGGCCCGCTCCAGGGCCTGTACTTGTATTGTCCAATTTCCTAAGTACGGGCACCCTCTGGGCCTGTACTTGTATAGTGTGATTTCCTAAGGACGGGCACCTTTTGGCCCTGCACTTTCTTGGTTTGATTTCACAAGTAAGGTTCCTGAATTTTGCCCGTATTATTATTTTTGTTCATTGCCAAGTCCAACTGAGGTTGTGAAAGACTTCACTAATTTACAAAATGTAAAATCAAGTTTGCTAGAAATATCAGCCATACATCTTCCAAGAAAGAGAATTAGTGGTATTGCAAAATACTAGGCGTTCCCCCAGAAAAGGTGGCGTTTTGGAGCACAGATTTTCAGGACCCTACCCTGTTTCATAAATACAAGGGAGGCGTGTATAGATAATGAATGCTAAAAAAACGTATTAAGTAGAACTTTTAATTTGGACATGTTAAGGCCTTACAATGTAAACAAACCAGGTAGTTTTTGGTTCTAGTACATTCCTTACCTAATATTCATGGTGTTTTTATCCGCAGCTTTGCTAATTTCATTTTTGAAGTGACATGAACAGACTTGTTCTGAACACGCTCCTCATCCTCCTTAAAAAACCATACTAATTGACTATTCAGAGCAAATGTTATGTTTTTATTTGCTATAATGAACAGTAATAGTTGGTCTTCTGTGCTTCAATCATGTCCTGCAGCTCTCCGACTGTCACCATCACCTTTCCCAGAAGCGCAAAATGTTTGTACTCCAATTCACATTTCATCGTCTCCAGTGCGGCTCGCCCCTTCTCCAGCACCGCTAGCCCCGTCTGTAGCACGTCTCGCCCCTTCTGTACAAGTAGAGTCTGATTTTCCTAAGTACTTTTCTTGTGATTTCCAAAGTACGGGCCCCTCCTGGGCTTGTCTTGTCTGAATTCAAAAGTAAATGCTGTACCTTGCTGTAAATCGATACATGCTATCTTCCAAAGTACGGGCCCCTCCTGGGCCTGTACTTGCGTTGTCTGAATTAAATTGCCAAAGCTCCTCACAAGTACTGACCTGTCCATACTCCTTCATATCTGTAGACTCACCATCGTTCTGCTCCATTGCTTCTTGACTTGAAAAAGGTTCTTTTTTGTACTTATTCTGCCGCCAAGAGTCACTGTTGTTTCTTGGCTTTCTACATTCAGAAGACGCTTCAACCTCGGTGTGCTAAGGGGGCGACTGTAGACTGGATCTCCGTTGAGCTGTGTCCCGTTCCCCTGCACAGGATCCATTTTTCTGTTCCATGACAAAAGGGCCTATTTTGCAAGATTTCCAATGGCATTTATTGTTTGCTTACGGTCCATTTAGTATTCTAGTGTTCAAATTACAGAGCACAGCTTTGCAACTCCATTGCCAAGCACAGCTGAGACTGTCACAAAATTCATGATCATTTTGGACAACTTGAGGCTAGCTTTTTATTCTTTGCTGGAAAACAGGATAGAAGAAAAGATTATTAGTCTTCCAACTCAGTCAGAGATGTGTTTGTCTATTCATTAAATTCATTCAGTTCGAACTCAAGACCCTTTTCTGATAAGTGTTGTTCCTGTCGACTTCAATTCAAAATACTGCCCCTTTCTGAGCTGTTTCCGGTCCTTTTAATTGGCCATTGTCAAATGCTGTGCGCTTGCACTCCAGGCACCCGCATCTGGCTATCTGGTTCCGTTGGATGTTACTCTTTTGCATTTATTGTTTAAACTCTATTAAATCAACTGAAGCCAATTGGTTGCCTGGAGTCTTGGCCGCCTTTTTGCCTTCAAGATCTTTCTTAAAGTTTTATTGTGAATGTGTTTATGCCACAGTTCACTTATCAATTAATGGCTGTATGAGGCAAATCCATGGGAGTTCGTGTGAATTCAAACGATACACAAAACAATACTATCCGTTTGGCGGAAGTATTTAGTCTTACTTGGATTTTGTTTGCTCAAAAGCAACATATCTGTGTAGTGAGGTTACAAACCAAACAGGACACATTATGTCTTCATTCTTTTTTACTGGTGTCAGTACTCGTTGTGTTGATAACCAATTGTTCACCGGCTTGTTTTCACATGCCAAGCACAGCTGAGGCAGTCACAAAAGTCATGATCATTTTGGACAACTTGAGACCAGCATATGAATAGTATGGGTTCTTGTCTGATTTCCTAAGTACGGGCCCCTCCTGGGCCTGTACTTGTCTGATTTCCTAAGTACGGGCCCTCCTGGGCCTGCACTTGTCTGATTTCCTAAGTACGGGCCCTCCTGGGCCTGCACTTGTCTGATTTCCTAAGTACGGGCCCCTCCTGGGCCTGTACTTGTCTGATTTCCTAAGTACGGGCCCCTCCTGGGCCTGTACTTGTCTGATTTCCTAAGTACGGGCCCCTCCTGGGCCTGTACTTGTGTTGTCTGATTTCAAGAGTACGGGCCCCTCCTGGGCCTGTACTTGCGTTGTCTGAATTCAATTCCCAAAGCTCCTCACAAGTACTGACCTGTCCATACTCCTTCATATCTGCAGACTCACCATCGTTCTGCTCCATTGCTTCTTGACAATGGTTTTTTTTTCTACTTATTCAAGAGTATGGGCCCCTCCTGGGCCTGTACTTGTCTGATTTCCTAAGTACGGGCCCCTCCTGGGCCTGCACTTGTCTGATTTCCTAAGTACGGGCCCCTCCTGGGCCTGTACTTGTCTGATTTCCTAAGTACGGGCCCCTCCTGGGCCTGTACTTGTCTGATTTCCTAAGTACGGGCCCCTCCTGGGCCTGTACTTGTGTTGTCTGATTTCAAGAGTACGGGCCCCTCCTGGGCCTGTACTTGCGTTGTCTGAATTCAATTCCCAAAGCTCCTCACAAGTACTGACCTGTCCATACTCCTTCATATCTGCAGACTCACCATCGTTCTGCTCCATTGCTTCTTGACAATGGTTTTTTTTTCTACTTATTCAAGAGTATGGGCCCCTCCTGGGCCTGTACTTGTCTGATTTCCTAAGTACGGGCCCTTCCTGGGCCTGCACTTGTCTGATTTCCTAAGTACGGGCCCCTCCTGGGCCTGTACTTGTCTGTTTTGCTAAGTACGGGCCCCTCCTGGGCCTGTACTTGTCTGATTTCCTAAGTACGGGCCCCTCCTGGGCCTGTACTTGTCTGATTTCCTAAGTACGGGCCCCTCCTGGGCCTGTACTTGTCTGATTTCCTAAGTACGGGCCCCTCCTGGGCCTGTACTTGTCTGTTTTGCTAAGTACGGGCCCCTCCTGGGCCTGTACTTGTCTGATTTCCTAAGTACGGGCCCCTCCTGGGCCTGTACTTGTCTGATTTCCTAAGTACGGGCCCCTCCTGGGCCTGTACTTGTGTTGTCTGATTTCAAGAGTACGGGCCCCTCCTGGGCCTGTACTTGCGTTGTCTGAATTCAATTCCCAAAGCTCCTCACAAGTACTGACCTGTCCATACTCCTTCATATCTGCAGACTCACCATCGTTCTGCTCCATTGCTTCTTGACAATGGTTTTTTTTTCTACTTATTCAAGAGTATGGGCCCCTCCTGGGCCTGTACTTGTCTGATTTACTAAGTACGGGCCCCTCCTGGGCCTGCACTTGTCTGATTTCCTAAGTACGGGCCCCTCCTGGGCCTGTACTTGTCTGATTTCCTAAGTACGGGCCCCTCCTGGGCCTGTACTTGTCTGATTTCCTAAGTACGGGCCCCTCCTGGGCCTGTACTTGTCTGATTTCCTAAGTACGGGCCCCTCCTGGGCCTGTACTTGTCTGTTTTGCTAAGTACGGGCCCCTCCTGGGCCTGTACTTGTCTGATTTCCTAAGTACGGGCCCCTCCTGGGCCTGTACTTGTCTGATTTCCTAAGTACGGGCCCCTCCTGGGCCTGTACTTTTCTTGTCTGACAGAGCACAGCTTTGCAACTCCATTGCCAAGCACAGCTGAGGCTGTCACAAAATTCATGATCATTTCGGACAACATGAGACTAGCGTTTTATCAATTTTTGGAAAACAGGATAGAAGGAAAGATTTTTACTCTTCCAACTCAGTCAGAGATGTGTTTGTCTATTCATTCAATTCTTTCAATTCAAATTCAAGATCCTTTTGTGAAAAGTGTTTTTCCTGTCGATACTCAACACTACTATCCGTTTAATGGAAGTATTTAGTCTTGCTTGGATTTTGCTTGCTCAAAAGCAACATATCTGTGTAGTGAGGTTACAAACCAAACAGAACACATTATATCTTCATTCTTTTTTACTGGTGTCAGTACTCTTTGTGCTGATTTCCTAAGTACGGGCCTCTCCTGGGCCTGCACTTGTCTGATTTCCTAAGTACGGGCCCCTCCTGGGCCTGTACTTGTCTGATTTCCTAAGTACGGGCCCCTCCTGGGCCTGCACTTGTCTGATTTCCTAAGTACGGGCCCTCCTGGGCCTGCACTTGTCTGATTTCCTAAGTACGGGCCCCTCCTGGGCCTGTACTTGCGTTGTCTGAATTCAATTCCCAAAGCTCCTCACAAGTACTGACCTGTCCATACTCCTTCATATCTGCAGACTCACCATCGTTCTGCTCCATTGCTTCTTGACAATGGTTTTTTTTTCTACTTATTCAAGAGTATGGGCCCCTCCTGGGCCTGTACTTGTCTGATTTCCTAAGTACGGGCCCCTCCTGGGCCTGTACTTGTCTGATTTCCTAAGTACGGGCCCCTCCTGGGCCTGCACTTGTCTGATTTCCTAAGTACGGGCCCCTCCTGGGCCTGTACTTGTCTGATTTCCTAAGTACGGGCCCCTCCTGGGCCTGTACTTTTCTGATTTCCTAAGTACGGGCCCCTCCTGGGCCTGCACTTGTCTGATTTCCTAAGTACGGGCCCCTCCTGGGCCTGTACTTGTCTGATTTCCTAAGTACGGGCCCCTCCTGGGCCTGTACTTGTCTGTTTTGCTAAGTACGGGCCCCTCCTGGGCCTGTACTTGTCTGATTTCCTAAGTACGGGCCCCTCCTGGGCCTGTACTTGTCTGATTTCCTAAGTACGGGCCCCTCCTGGGCCTGCACTTGTCTGATTTCCTAAGTACGGGCCCCTCCTGGGCCTGCACTTGTCTGATTTCCTAAGTACGGGCCCCTCCTGGGCCTGTACTTGTCTGATTTCCTAAGTACGGGCCCCTCCTGGGCCTGTACTTGTCTGATTTCCTAAGTACGGGCCCCTCCTGGGCCTGTACTTTTCTTGTCTGACAGAGCACAGCTTTGCAACTCCATTGCCAAGCACAGCTGAGGCTGTCACAAAATTCATGATCATTTCGGACAACTTGAGACTAGCGTTTTATCAATTTTTGGAAAACAGGATAGAAGGAAAGATTTTTACTCTTCCAACTCAGTCAGAGATGTGTTTGTCTATTCATTTAATTCTTTCAATTCAAATTCAAGATCCTTTTGTGAAAAGTGTTTTTCCTGTCGATACTCAACACTACTATCCGTTTAATGGAAGTATTTAGTCTTGCTTGGATTTTGCTTGCTCAAAAGCAACATATCTGTGTAGTGAGGTTACAAACCAAACAGAACACATTATATCTTCATTCTTTTTTACTGGTGTCAGTACTCTTTGTGCTGATTTCCTAAGTACGGGCCCCTCCTGGGCCTGCACTTGTCTGATTTCCTAAGTACGGGCCCCTCCTGGGCCTGTACTTGTCTGATTTCCTAAGTACGGGCCCCTCCTGGGCCTGCACTTGTCTGATTTCCTAAGTACGGGCCCTCCTGGGCCTGCACTTGTCTGATTTCCTAAGTACGGGCCCCTCCTGGGCCTGTACTTGCGTTGTCTGAATTCAATTCCCAAAGCTCCTCACAAGTACTGACCTGTCCATACTCCTTCATATCTGCAGACTCACCATCGTTCTGCTCCATTGCTTCTTGACAATGTTTTTTTTTTCTACCTATTCAAGAGTATGGGCCCCTCCTGGGCCTGTACTTGTCTGATTTACTAAGTACGGGCCCCTCCTGGGCCTGCACTTGTCTGATTTCCTAAGTACGGGCCCCTCCTGGGCCTGTACTTGTCTGATTTCCTAAGTACGGGCCCCTCCTGGGCCTGTACTTGTCTGATTTCCTAAGTACGGGCCCCTCCTGGGCCTGTACTTGTCTGATTTCCTAAGTACGGGCCCTCCTGGGCCTGCACTTGTCTGATTTCCTAAGTACGGGCCCTCCTGGGCCTGCACTTGTCTGATTTCCTAAGTACGGGCCCCTCCTGGGCCTGTACTTGTCTGATTTCCTAAGTACGGGCCCCTCCTGGGCCTGCACTTGTCTGATTTCCTAAGTACGGGCCCCTCCTGGGCCTGTACTTGTCTGATTTCCTAAGTACGGGCCCCTCCTGGGCCTGTACTTGTCTGATTTCCTAAGTACGGGCCCCTCCTGGGCCTGTACTTGTCTGATTTCCTAAGTACGGGCCCCTCCTGGGCCTGTACTTGTCTGTTTTGCTAAGTACGGGCCCCTCCTGGGCCTGTACTTGTCTGATTTCCTAAGTACGGGCCCCTCCTGGGCCTGTACTTGTCTGATTTACTAAGTACGGGCCCCTCCTGGGCCTGCACTTGTCTGATTTCCTAAGTACGGGCCCCTCCTGGGCCTGTACTTGTCTGATTTCCTAAGTACGGGCCCCTCCTGGGCCTGTACTTGTCTGATTTCCTAAGTACGGGCCCCTCCTGGGCCTGTACTTGTGTTGTCTGAATTCAAGATATGCCGCAACGAGTCACTGTTCTTTTATGGCTTGTACGGTCACAAGACATTTAAATATTGGTGTGTGAGAACATGATGATGGTCAACTTTCAACATGTACTGTCTCCTTGATGTATAATACTTTTTAATTTGCGTCGATCTCTTCCAATTTAAAAAACTAAACATCAATCTTTTCAATTCTTCTCTAACATCAACCGTGGTTAGATGATAAGGGCTTTTTGGAGTGAGGGGTGGGCCTTTTAGGCCACTAGATGCTTGACCTTGGCGATTATCTTATTGTCTTCTTAAAACTATGCTTCTTTTTGTTCACCTTGAAAAATGTAGAGACCTGCTTACTCCCGTTTTGCTCCGAGTTTCTTGTAGTGTTGTCTAATGTCTAATATGTTTTCTCCCAAGATGTGCTGTTATTAATGGTGTCGAGTTTGTAAACACTCGTGATGTAGTTTTGAAGCACAGATGGATTGACTTTAAACTGATAGTATCCAGCATGTACATCCAGTTTTTAATGAAAAAGATTTATATGATTTGCAAAATGTGAGTACTTGTTACCGAGTGTTCATATGAACATGCTCTGAATGTATGGTTAGTTGGAACTATCTTTACACTATCAGTAATTAAAATCATTACACACTTTATGCACACCTCACAAGTACTGACCTGTCCATAACATTACATAATAATGTTCTTTCAATTGAGGTTCATTAAGAAATCTAGGCGGATGGGTTGGTGATCCTTGTCAGTCGACCTGTCAGATATTCACCTTCTGCTTGAAGTATCCAATATGCAACACTACACTATATTTATGACATGCATTTTAAAAAATATATTTTACTTGCACATTCAGTCATTATGGTTGTATTCAAATTGTTATAGACGGCAATGTAGGTCTTTAATGTCATTTAAAGTGACAATGTAGAATGGCAGAGAAGACAGACAATGTCATTATTTTTAATTGCTCCGTGGTAATTAGAATATAAATACACAGATCTCCACTAATACGAATGTAATGCTACTGATGTGTGCCTTTAACCATAAAAAGGATTTATGGTAAGCGACAAATTTTATAATTGGGTACTTTCTTTCAATGAACGCGAGTATTCTTTAGAGAAAGAATAGTATCAAATTTCAAGTAAGGTGCATGTATATTATAGGAAGGTGGGTCTTAAAAACATTATTTACTTTTGATTTAAATTAATAGGTACACTTGACTAGGTTACCTTTAATGCTTGAGTCATAAGGACTAAACGTATTGAACTATCAAATTGAGAGAGGTAGCTAACAGTAAGAAACTGCATAACACATTTGCAACGGCCATGGCTACCGCTGTAGACTCCAGTACCTCGAATGCAATTTGGAAGTGAAAGTGCTTTTTATTTTTGGATTAACTAATGCTTTGTTTTTACAGAATGCCCCCAGCGGCCCTTACGTGTGATTTAGGCCTTAGCAAATGAGAATTTTTTGTATTGTTACACTTACAAAGTGTCCAAGTTTCATTCACTAACATATACATCGAAGAATATTAAAGTGTTCATAATTCAATTACAACCATCTCTAAATTGATGCAAAGAAAAGAAAATATACCCTTGAAAAAATATCTTGACACAGCGACCATGGTAATGTACAGCCGAACATGCAAAAGAGATACTTACTGTGTAAGTGACTGTTTAACATATGTAACATATGTAACATATAGCAGTACTAAGAAAAGATGACAGTAATTAACCAATGTTAAACATTGAAATTATTTTTACCTGCTCTGTTTTTTCAGTGTTTGGAGACATCATATTCTCAAATTAAAAGTAAACAGAGGTTTTCCGAATTGTTAAAAATAGTATTACTTATTTGTGGGCCCACAAATTTTGTTGTGAAGTACAGAATTGGATTTTTAAATGTTACTGTTGGAATTGCTAATTTTGAATGGATTGTGACTTGTAAACAATTCTTTACTGTAATGTTTGTGTTTGTGATGTTTGATGTAAAATTATTATTTATTATGCTATTATTAAATGAATGTAATTGGTACATGTGGAAATTATTAAAAGAAATGAAATAAAGAATAATTAAAAATAAATATTTTGACTTTATGATCTTTTTGGTACGCAATATGCATGGAGATGGTGCATTCAATTGTTGTGAAACGTACAAGCAGACTGCAAATAAAGAACATTGCAGAAAGGTGAAAAGAAACTACTTTAATAATTTTGTGATTTATATGGCATGCAGAGATAGCAAATGAAGCATCATCACATCCTTCTTGTTTTTTATCAAGAATGGTGATTGAGGTGTAGAAAGTACAATTTGCACGATAACCGAAAGAAAAACAAGAAGAATGGCCATTTGAGGGATTATAATAATGGGTACGCACAAGTTGTTGTCTACTAATGATTATGAAGTGGTGGATGCAACATACACTGAGAGGGCAACGACAAAAGAATTAAACTAATTTGGACTGTGAGGAGAAAACACTGGACAAGTAAGACGTTAAGTCTAGAAATTCAATGGAGTACTTTCTTAGTAGTCATTTACGTTCTGTACTAAGGGTATCTCTGTTATAGTCACAGCATGAACAATAACTGCAATTAAAACACTAGCCAGAGTAATTTAGATTACGCAAGGGCTCCATACAAATAGGCAAGAATATTCATTAGATTACAAGTATAACAGACATAAGCCTACTACAAAACTGTCATTACAAATAACACATAAATGCATACATTTTTTAAAAAGAGGTGGCAAGAACAACATGTAAGATTCTTGGGTGGTGAAGAGTCAGTCAATTAATCTGTATCCTACCTACTAATGTGGAAAATGTCACACAAAAGCAACCAGACACTGTCACTGTATGTTACACAAACATTTTGTAGGTTGTTGGAAAATGGATGTAAATGGGTAAAGCATATTAACCCATATATCCGGGTGTGTTCGGAACTATGAGTAAAGCATGGAAGAGCCTATGTCCTACATGAAACACAATAAAGAGCAAAAGTGCTTAAATAGGTAAGACGATCTTCTACAGAATGTGATTAATCGGATGAAGAGGTATACTAAAGTACAACTGCCACAAAATAAACAAATTGCAATGGCACGTGCGAAAGATCTATGACAATGCGGTGTTCCCAAATAAACAACGGTAGAATGTCATAAAAGCCAAGCACACTGGGGGATAACAATGTAGTACTACAAGTAAATGTAAGTGCACAAACTATAAGTCGCAATGTTTTAGGAGCAGCAGAGGTTGGGCAGCAACACTATCAACGGACAATGCCAAAATATAAACAGCCTGTATGAGCTCCAATTTAAGTTTGAAAGTACAGAGAACTGCAGAGAACAAAAAAACAATCAACTCAACATAAACCACAAGCACCACGGGGAGCAGAAATCCTACCTGCTCCGCATCAACCCCAGCCGAGCCCTAGCCAAGGCACAACAAACAACTTGAACAGGCCTGTATAAGCTCCCTTTGGAGTTAGGGGGTACATAAAGCACCACGGGGAGCAGAAATCCTACCTGCTCCCCAACAACCCCAGCCGAGCCATAGCCAAGGCACAACAAACAACTTGAACAGGCCTGTATAAGCTCCCTTTGGAGTTAGGGGGTACATAAAGCACCACGGGGAGCAGAAATCCTACCTGCTCCCCAACAACCCCAGCCGAGCCATAGCCAAGGCACAACAAACAACTTGAACAGGCCTGTATAAGCTCACTTTGGAGTTAGAGGGTACAGAAAGCACCACGGGGAGCAGAAATCCTACCTGCTCCCCAACAACCCCAGCCGAGCCATAGCCAAGGCACAACAAACAACTTGAACAGGCCTGTATAAGCTCCCTTTGGAGTTAGGGGGTACATAAAGCACCACGGGGAGCAGAAATCCTACCTGCTCCCCAACAACCCCAGCCGAGCCATAGCCAAGGCACAACAAACAACTTGAACAGGCCTGTATAAGCTCCCTTTGGAGTTAGGGGGTACATAAAGCACCACGGGGAGCAGAAATCCTACCTGCTCCGCATCAACCCCAGCCGAGCCCTAGCCAAGGCACAACAAACAACTGGAACAGGCCTGTATAAGCTCCCTTTTGGAGTTAGGGGGTACAGAAAGCACCACGGGGAGCAGAAATCCTACCTGCTCCGCATCAACCCCAGCCGAGCCCTAGCCAAGGCACAACAAACAACTGGAACAGGCCTGTACAAGCTCCCTTTGGAGTTAGAGGGTACAGAAAGCACCACGGGGAGCAGAAATCCTACCTGCTCCGCATCAACCCCAGCCGAGCCCTAGCCAAGGCACAACAAACAACTTGAACAGGCCTGTATAAGCTCCCTTTGGAGTTAGGGGGTACATAAAGCACCACGGGGAGCAGAAATCCTACCTGCTCCGCATCAACCCCAGCCGAGCCCTAGCCAAGGCACAACAAACAACTTGAACAGGCCTGTATAAGCTCCCTTTGGAGTTAGGGGGTACATAAAGCACCACGGGGAGCAGAAATCCTACCTGCTCCGCATCAACCCCAGCCGAGCCCTAGCCAAGGCACAACAAACAACTTGAACAGGCCTGTATAAACTCCCTTTGGAGTTAGGGGGTACATAAAGCACCACAGGGAGCAGAAATCCTACCTGCTCCGCATCAACCCCAGCCGAGCCCTAGCCAAGGCACAACAAACAACTGGAACAGGCCTGTATAAGCTCACTTTGGAGTTAGAGGGTACAGAAAGCACCACGGGGAGCAGAAATCCTACCTGCTCCCCAACAACCCCAGCCGAGCCATAGCCAAGGCACAACAAACAACTTGAACAGGCCTGTATAAGCTCCCTTTGGAGTTAGGGGGTACATAAAGCACCACGGGGAGCAGAAATCCTACCTGCTCCCCAACAACCCCAGCCGAGCCATAGCCAAGGCACAACAAACAACTTGAACAGGCCTGTATAAGCTCCCTTTGGAGTTAGGGGGTACATAAAGCACCACGGGGAGCAGAAATCCTACCTGCTCCGCATCAACCCCAGCCGAGCCCTAGCCAAGGCACAACAAACAACTGGAACAGGCCTGTATAAGCTCCCTTTTGGAGTTAGGGGGTACAGAAAGCACCACGGGGAGCAGAAATCCTACCTGCTCCGCATCAACCCCAGCCGAGCCCTAGCCAAGGCACAACAAACAACTGGAACAGGCCTGTATAAGCTCCCTTTGGAGTTAGAGGGTACAGAAAGCACCACGGGGAGCAGAAATCCTACCTGCTCCCCAACAACCCCAGCCGAGCCATAGCCAAGGCACAACAAACAACTTGAACAGGCCTGTATAAGCTCCCTTTGGAGTTAGGGGGTACATAAAGCACCACGGGGAGCAGAAATCCTACATGCTCCGCATCAACCCCAGCCGAGCCCTAGCCAAGGCACAACAAACAACTTGAACAGGCCTGTATAAGCTCCCTTTGGAGTTAGGGGGTACATAAAGCACCACGGGGAGCAGAAATCCTACCTGCTCCGCATCAACCCCAGCCGAGCCCTAGCCAAGGCACAACAAACAACTGGAACAGGCCTGTATAAGCTCACTTTGGAGTTAGAGGGTACAGAAAGCACCACGGGGAGCAGAAATCCTACCTGCTCCCCAACAACCCCAGCCGAGCCATAGCCAAGGCACAACAAACAACTTGAACAGGCCTGTATAAGCTCCCTTTGGAGTTAGGGGGTACATAAAGCACCACGGGGAGCAGAAATCCTACATGCTCCGCATCAACCCCAGCCGAGCCCTAGCCAAGGCACAACAAACAACTTGAACAGGCCTGTATAAGCTCCCTTTGGAGTTAGGGGGTACATAAAGCACCACGGGGAGCAGAAATCCTACCTGCTCCGCATCAACCCCAGCCGAGCCCTAGCCAAGGCACAACAAACAACTGGAACAGGCCTGTATAAGCTCCCTTTGGAGTTAGAGGGTACAGAAAGCACCACGGGGAGCAGAAATCCTACCTGCTCCCCAACAACCCCAGCCGAGCCATAGCCAAGGCACAACAAACAACTTGAACAGGCCTGTATAAGCTCCCTTTGGAGTTAGGGGGTACATAAAGCACCACGGGGAGCAGAAATCCTACATGCTCCGCATCAACCCCAGCCGAGCCCTAGCCAAGGCACAACAAACAACTTGAACAGGCCTGTATAAGCTCTCTTTGGAGTTAGGGGGTACATAAAGCACCACGGGGAGCAGAAATCCTACCTGCTCTGCATCAACCCCAGCCGAGCCCTAGCCAAGGCACAACAAACAACTTGAACAGGCCTGTATAAGCTCCCTTTGGAGTTAGGGGGTACATAAAGCACCACGGGGAGCAGAAATCCTACCTGCTTCGCATCAACCCCAGCCGAGCCCTAGCCAAGGCACAACAAACAACTGGAACAGGCCTGTATAAGCTCACTTTGGAGTTAGAGGGTACAGAAAGCACCACGGGGAGCAGAAATCCTACCTGCTCCCCAACAACCCCAGCCGAGCCATAGCCAAGGCACAACAAACAACTTGAACAGGCCTGTATAAGCTCCCTTTGGAGTTAGGGGGTACATAAAGCACCACGGGGAGCAGAAATCCTACATGCTCCGCATCAACCCCAGCCGAGCCCTAGCCAAGGCACAACAAACAACTTGAACAGGCCTGTATAAGCTCCCTTTTGGAGTTAGGGGGTACATAAAGCACCACGGGGAGCAGAAATCCTACCTGCTCCCCAACAACCCCAGCCGAGCCCTAGCCAAGGCACAACAAACAACTTGAACAGACATGTATAAAGTGCCTTTCGATTTAGGTAGTACACAAAACCACAGGGAGCTTAAATACTTCCTGCTACCCATCAACACAAGCAAAACCCTAGTCAAGGCACAATGGCACACTAGAACAGGCCTGTATAAGCTCCTTTTTGAGTTACCGGGTACAAGAAAAAACAGTATAACAACTAAGTCTAATAAGGCCACCAGCGTTGCGTATTTTTATCTTCATTTGATTTTGACTTACGACTGACTCCTCCTACAAAGACACCTCCAAATCTAATTCACAGCCTCGCTATCATCTGAAGGAAGTCCTCCCATTATTGAAAAGTCTATTGTCCAGGACTACGGAAGTTCCTTCCGAGTGTGTTCTGGTAGTTTGAATGTTTACCATTTTTCCAGTATTATCCTTGTACCTGTGATGGTAGCCTTTTGTAACTTGCACATGTCATTTTTCTCTTGTAACACACTGTTTGCTACCTCTCACATTTTGTTTGCTTTAGATACTTGCACCAGTGCCACCATTGCCACCATTGCCTACGTAAAGTTTGTTGTTGTGCTGGAGTGTCTGCGATTTATTGCAGAATTATACCTCTACTTGTACATTGTATGCTTTTGTAACCTGCACACATATCACTTTATTCTCCTGAAATGTAACGATTGGTACCTCAAGTCTTTTCGTTGCTCACTATTGTCAGTTTTGATCATGTAATTTAAGGTTTTTTATTTTTATTTGCTCATTTCCAATTGTTTCCTCTTGTATCATTGACGGTCCTCTTGTGAAGCACTCTGACACCTTCGGGTAAAGTCCGCGCTATATAAAAACTCATAAATAACTAAATACATAAATAAAATTTTTTAAAAAGTACAAGTTGCAACTATGCCGACACCCGGGATTGAACCAGGGTCCTCTAGCTCTGCAGTCGAACGCTCTACCAACTAAGCTATTAAAGCTTGCTTGAATCAAAGAGTTGCGCGCCTGCCTTTTTGTCTCACTGCGCCATGAAGCCTCGTGCACCGAGCCAGCCACAGACTGCAGCTGAAAAAGGCGCAACACCACCAGTACGCCGCTTCTTATTATTGTATTTTAACTCCACCGTGGCCATCGAGGGAAGGCAAACATGGCCGGAGGGACCGCACTGATATAAAACTCGAAGCTTCAAATAACCGGGAAAAAGTACCATGCCATCGGGGGAGTAAAACCTAGTCAAAGGGGCCGCTCTGTCAATGTAGGCAAAACTCTGCGGAGTACACCGCGCGGGGGCCGCCCGCCCTAAATAACCAAAAAAAGCAAATGGCGTACGCTAAAAATTTCGCAAATTCTTCTAGTACACTGAAGCACGAGAACCGCTCCTCCCCCATGGCGTAGAGGGTACAAAGCGCCATGGAGGAGCGACGGCGAATACCTCGGTGTTGAGATTTGCTACACTGAAGCACGCGAACCGCTCCTCCCCCATGACGTAGGGGGTACAAAGCGCCATGGGGGAGCGACGGCGAATAGCTCGGTGCTGAGATTTTCTGCACCCCGTGACGTAGGGGGGACATAGCCACATGGGGGTACAATGCTTCTCAGAACACCGGCTCTAAAGACGGCTCTGACGAGGTTGGGGCACCGGAGGCATCTTCTGACAAGGAACGCCCAGCTCCGACAGATCCGGTGCGTGGGGCCGCTGAAGAGATTCTGATGCGCCGCCTCAGATGGAAGCCGCTGGGAAAGCAGGTCAAGGAAAGCCTGACTGAAGGAGATTCTCGGCCGCTGCCGAGAAGGTCCGTCGTGTGGGGCCGCAGAGGGGAAGCCGGTGTGGAGCGCTCGGCTCAAGGAAGCTTCGCCGCCAAGAAGGTCCGTCTTGTGGAGCCGCAGACGGGACGCCGTTGTGGAGCGCAAGGCTAAAGGAAGCTTCGCCAACCCTGGCATAGGACGAGGAGGGCGTTTGAGGAACGCTTGGCTCAAAGGGGCTCCGTCGATCGTGGAAAAGAGGGGGCCTGGTAACACAACAGACAAGGAGCGCTGCTTTGACTACCACTTCCTCGAAAGTTGCCGGAAAGCCATCGCCAGCATAGAATAGTGACAATTTACTGAGGAAAACGGAGTCACACCACACTCCAGCAACCCCACAATAAGCGCCTGCTTCACTTTCCAGTCACCAGCGAGTTCACCCTCAGGGCCCCAAAAGTCTAGAGTAGCAGGACCGGACAACACATTTCCCAAGATTGTACTGTTCTTGAACTTGTAGATCACTGCTTCTTAACTGGCACGCAATATTACAGTGCCCATGTTTCAAAGTATGCCAGTTCCACCACCACAGATGCCCTCTGAAAATGGATAACAGACCCTCCACAAGACGGAATGAAGTTCCACAACGTGTACAAGGAAGACACAAGTACGCTGGATGGAATGAACCAAGTCCTCCAGATAAGTCACTCACAACAGCAACAAGGCCTCACCGGATTAGTTTGAAGAAAAGACAGTCTACTCTGTTTACTACTGCTGCTCGTAGAACTGTCCTGAACACAGAAGACTGCTGGTGGAGTTCATGCAGAAGGGGAGGAGTAGGAAACATCTGTCCCCTTTCACAGATCGTTGCCAATGATACAAAGCCTGAAACCAAGGTGCAAGGTAAGGAAAACCTTTTATTCTTCACAACTCCTCTCTCCACCAACTCAGGTACTTAGTGATGAACATTCTAAGGTAGCCTCCAGAGAACCCGGAAGGTACCAAGCGGAATACAGAGTAGGGGTGAGTGGAAGGTACCAGGAATAATACAGTATTTGCGCTGTAAGACGAGAGAGACACGGACTAGCCTACAGGCACGGGGGCAGAGATTAACCCGACCCCCAGGCCTCTTGGCAAAGAACCATTTTCAAATTCTTCCTGAAGGGAAGAAGGGCGTGCTCTTTACGCACTGTCTCTGGTAGTTTATTCCACAAAAGGGGGATGGCGATGGAAAAGGCTCTACCCCCTTTGGTGGCCAGCCTGAAACGCTGACACTGCAGAAAACAGGCCTCTGAGGACCAGAGCGCCTGATTCGGAGTGTAGAGCACTCGGCGACCTTTGACATACCGGGGGGCTTGACCATAGGTGGCCTTGTGCGCAATGCAGAGGCCCTTGAACTTGGCTCTCTGCTTTACCAGAAGCCAATGCAGGTGTTGGAGGAAAGGGGTGGCATGGGCTTCTCTGGGCAATTTGAAAATCAACCTGGCCGCCATGTTCATGGTAACCTGAAGTCTATCAACCAGCTTCTCTGGAAAGCCGATGCAAAGGGCGTTCCCGTAGTCCAGGCAGGAAATTATCATTGCCGTGGACGTGTAATATTAAGTACTGGTAAATAACTGCTGTACTAAACATAGTAACAGTTAAACAAATAAGCTAAGCATATAATATTTTATAAAATAACATGAATGTAACAGGAAACCTAGCAAACCTATACATTTTTGAAAACTAGACACTCAATTGGAATCCAGGATGGGTTGACTAGACTGCCTCCCACCAGGTTCTGTTACCCAGAATCCCTTGCAAACCTAAAAAATTGACAAAAAAATAAATTTTCTCCACATTTCTGTGGTGGAAAGTTCTAGAATCTGCGTGTATCTACAAATTTCCTTCCACCCTGCGTTCCTCAAAGTCTTCCGAGAAAAATGGTACCCCACTTGTGTGGGTCAGCCTAGTGCCTGCAACAGGAAACGGCGCAAAACGCAACGTGGTCACACCTCAATTTCGCAGTGAAAAATGACCCTTTTTTGGCAAAGTGGCTAGCTGTAGTTTTTTAACCCTAGCTCTGCCGGCACCTAGGGAAACCTACCAAACCCACACATTTCTGGAAAGTAGACACCCGTGGGCTTCCAAGGAGGTATGAGTTGCGTGGATCAATTTTAGCTAAAAAAATAAATTTTTTCACACTTTTTTGTGTGGGAAAGTGTGGCATCATCGGGCTCATGCAAATTTCTTACCACCCAGCGTTCCCCCAGGTCTCCCAATAAAAATGGTTCCTCATTTGTGTGGGAGGCGGAAGTACCAGTGACAGGCAAGGGCCCAAAACGTAGTGAGGCGACACCAAAATTGCCTATCTGAAACCACCTGCTTTTGCAAGGGAGTCACCTGGGTTTTTGGCCCCGTGCTCGATGGGCATCTAGGGAAACCTACCAAACCCACACATTTCTGGAAAGTAGACACCCGGGGGCTTCCAAGGAGGTATGCTTTGCATGGATCCCCCAACGTCCCCTTACCCTGAAGTGTGCCTGCTTCCGATGCTGGCATCCTCACATGCAGCTTGGCTCCAGTCACTCCAGGTTTGACTTCGGCCTGAGGAAAGGCCAGATCCAGGGAGGGCTAACAAAGCCCTAACAGTGGAAACAACAATTTGCGATATTTGAAGGAGTCCTGATTAATTCTTTCTGTGATTGTTTTGCAGTAAAGACACAGAAAATGCTGAAAAAAGAGGGTAAATCCTTAGAAGAGACAAGCAAAAACAGACTGAAAGGTCAGAATATATGTGTTACATATATGCCTTGTAATCATGAAACAAAACATTCTAAAGAATAAAGGCGGTGATAACAATGGAGTAAAAAATACTATATTCAAAATGTACAAGGGAACTCACTAAATCTGGTAAGTTTAAATATAATCAGGACCTAATATTTGTAGTTCCATAAATAGGCCTCAGAAGGATTCAGAAGGTCTGGCAAAGGTTGACTGTTATCTGAGGAATTTACAAAGATGTTTCTCTAGCCATCTCCTTTCCTCTTATGTTTATGCAATGTCTGTTTGTGTTTGCTTTGCCTGCTCTCTGACGTCTGCCTTGAACTTCTGGTTCATGTGGCGACAGGTCATGTTAGGTCACATCAACCAGAGATACCCCAAAGGTAAGCCTTTTTTTGTCTTTTGCTGGACACTATATTGAAGCTGGCTTCAGAACTCTGTGCACTGTACCCTTGCTAACCAGTAGTGCCGGGCCTTTGCTCCCCCTTTAATCATGGTTGAATTTACATACTCTGAATTGGTATATTTAACTTGCTGATGAGTCCCTAGTTTATGGTACAAATCTATCCAGGGCGTAGAAGTTAAATATCACTAGTGGACTGCAGCTCCTATTGTGCCTTCCACTATAGGAGCAGTGAAAAAATGGCTTCAGGCTACCAATGTAGCCTGGCTGTAGGTGTACAAAACATGCACTGCGATCGGTGAAAATAAACCCTTTTGACAGGTAAAAACCTTCCTTTTAAGATATTAATGTCACCCCCATATAGGCATTGAAGCCCATATGGCAGAGTGCATAGTATTTAAAATTTGGACATGTAGAAACTTTAAGCAAGTGTGTCCCTACACTGGCTAGCCCCCAAAAGCTGTTTTCACTATAGGAAGGATGGTTGGCCTATAGAGAAAAATTGGTAAGCAATATAAAATACTAACACTGAATCTCCAGAAAGGAACTAGCTAGAAAAATAAATAACCCACCATTTTCATACTTCTAAAAATCCAATTCAATGGGGAAGTCAGATTTGTAATATATATTAAGGAAAAGTGACATTAAGAAAGTTTCTCTTTATGTGCCTGAACTATTAGAAAGCTAATTAGCATAATTCTCTGCCAAATCTCTGCCTGTGCTCAGCTTTGAATATGTGTGAAAAAGGTGTGACATGCCTCCCAGGTCCAAACTATAGGCTGACCTGAATGGGCAAAGATGACTTCTCCAGACTCATGAGAATATGCAGGGTGGGAGGGGGGGAGCGGGCCTCCCTTTGACAGCACAGTATCAAATCCTACTGGTGAGCCACATGTAAGACTTGGGGCACTCTTGAAAGGGAGAGAACAGAATGTCAAAACAATTCTTGTGTGTAATAAATATGACTTTTTTGGGGGATGTGGGACTACTCTCCATAAGGAATGATCACAACCCTTGTCGCGGTGAACTCTCAAAGTCACTAAATAAACCTGCCCTCAACTCCATGGTAGAACTGGCACAGGGCATTCAGGCATAACCTTGGGCAGTGTCTAAAGTACTACTCAGCTGTAAAACAGCAATAAAGTCTAAATGTAACACAATAAAAAATCCCAAACTGAATTAGAAAAGGAGAATAAACAAAAAAAAACACAACACCAAAATGACAATGACACGGTTTTTTCATTTTGATGTAATTTTTAACCCTAGGCGTAGAACTATGCTCCGTTCGCGGAGTTTGCGAATTTTCGGCAACTTCGCAGCGAGCGCGAGGTTGTCGACTACTTCGCAATCTACAGCGTAGCGTGGTAGTTTTTCTTCCCCGCGCGCTCAATAGCATTCTCGCGGGCGCGGTAATGACTTATTGTGGTTCTGCGTTCGCTTTCTCACTTTTCTCTCCCGGTCGCGTTCGCTACGATGTTTGGAATCCGGCCGCACAATCCCATGCGACTTTGAGAACGCGATAACGTCATTCGGACGCGCGAACATGTCATTGGGACGCGCGATCCTTCTTGCAGCGCCATGTTGGTAAGATTGCGTTTCCGAACACGCAGAAACTGCAATCTGGCACAGAATATCTCTCGAGCATGTTAAAATCTTCTCAAAAATGTTTATTTAACCCTCCAGATTGTGATTTGGCTGTATTGTTTTGGACTAAGAGTCCTCTTTTTGTTTCTACTCTTTTTTTCAAGAGAAAGGAAGTGCCCCTGAGTCTCCAACTTCCTGTTCCTGTCCACCAGGCTCCTCCCAGTGCTTTGTCCATGTTGTGTTCACTTTCATTTGGATTTGGAGCTGGAAGGATCACTCTTTGTGTATGCCTGCTGCATCATAGCATTTAATTGGATTTATTGAGGAATTTTGGATTTGAACTTTTCTTTTACAAGTAAGTTTGAGAATTGAGAATTGGTGTACTGTAAATGTTTGTTTGGTTTGTTTTTTTTTTAACTACAGTTTTCTGTGCTTCTCAATCTTTCTTAAGAATTATTATTGAGGGAGGCCTGTACTTTCATGAGGGGCCAACTTGTATGTGTTTGAAATTTCATCCAGTAGGCCTAGAGGTACCCAAGGGTCCACCCATGTTTCTGTGGTGTCTGTAAAACATTATGGATGGCATTGGATTTAATTGCCTACTCTGTTGTAGTGGAATTTTATTTTATTTTAGTAAAATTAGGTAACCCTAGTAGTTTATGTAGTTAGTGTAGGCCTGCTTGAGTTCATTTACTTTCTGTGGGTGGCTTGGCCAGGTGGTGGAGGCCATTTTGTGTTTGTAGCCACTGTGTTTTTGCCATAGGCCTCCAAGCGTGTGTCCTACTCTGCCAGTAGGCTCAAGGGTACTACTAGAGTCCTCATCATGGGTGCATGAAAATTGTTCAACTGATTTTGGGGTGTTTAAGTTGTAAGTGTAAAACATCATAGGTCATGGATGGCTTTGGATTGATTAGCAAAATGTGTTTTTGGTGTTGAATTGCAGGTTTTGGGTGTGTGTTGAATAATATGGCTTGTTCTGCGCACTAGGTAACCCTAGAGCTTGCGTAGTTTTGGTAACTTTGCACAGTGCTACAACGCGACCTTACAGTTTTTGTCTTCTTCGCGCGCTCAATGTGCGTGCTCGGTAACGCGATAATGACGTTATGTACAGTTCGCGCTGCCGAACACGCCGAATTTGCATTCTCGCGAGCAATATCTCTCGAGTTGCCTAAAACCTTCCCGAAAATGTAGATGCTGTTCATTTTGCTAAAAGAAACGCAATCAAGTGGGAGGACCCCCTACGTGTCATAAAAGCAGGATCCATTAATGTTGGTGGAGAAGCAGTAGAAGGTCCACGGGTCGAACAGGAAGAAGAGGGAGACATTCTATCTGGTAGTGGTACACTAAGTACCCCTGTCCGACTCCCCAGCACTGCAGTGGTAGATCCCACATCCTCCGCATCCGCAACATCTCACTGCCACCAGAGTAAGAGTAACCCGGAGACACCAAGGAGTACCGGTGCGAAGTCTGCGACGCGAAGTACTGCATTGGGCATAACTGAAAGAAATACCAAGCAGCGTACCATTGTTAGCATGTTTAGGCAGGAGGGAAAGTACGAGCACAACCACCCAATAGCACGTTTGTACAATGCTAAGCTTGCTAAAATGTTAGCTCAGGACCTTCTCCCTTTTTCTTTTGTTGAAGGGGTGGGTTTCCTGGAATTTGTGACAACCCTCTACCCAAAATGGAATGTTCCCAGCCGCTACTATTTTGCCAGAGTTGCTGTTCCAGCACTACACCACGACGTGCTGGAATTGCTTGGAAAAGCCTTGCAGCAGAGTGCTGTGCATAGTATCCACCTGACAACAGACATGTGGACCAGTTGCCAAGCCACTGATTACATGTGTATCACTGCACACTGGATCTCTTTTTCAGGTGTTAGAGACAAGATATCTGCAGGCATTGACACTACTGAGATTTTTAATGATACTCGCAGACATGCTACTGTAGCCATGTTTGCTATGGAGAAATCGCATACTGCTGCAAACATTTTGGATGAGTTCAACAGCAAGGTCTTTGAATGGCTGCGACCAAGAGGCCTTAACATTGGTTTTGTTGCCACCGACAATGGCAGTAATGTAGTTAAGGCCATGGAAGATGGTCGCTATTTCAGGGTTCCGTGTTTGGCAAACTGCATTAACATTGTGGTTCAAGACTTTCTGAAAAATGAAAGCAAAGTCAGCAACTTACTGACCATTTGCAGAAGAATCTGCACGCATTTCAATCATTCTTTTAAAGCCCGGAAGCAGCTACGGGTCATTCAACGTGAGTATAAAATGCCAGTCAAAGCACTCATCCAGGAGGTACCAACACGTTGGAACTCTACTTATTACATGCTTGATCGGCTGTTTGAGCAGTACATACCACTTAATGCTTATGTCATGACAATGTCAAGAAGATCAGGGGATCCAACTGTTATTAAAGCCATGACAGTTGAGATGTCGCAATGGGACCTCATTAAATGCCTCACAGAGATGCTACTACCTTTTGAGGTCTTCACACGTGTAGTCAGCAGGGAGGACTGTACTATGGGCCAAGCGAGCCCATTGTTGTACATGCTTGAGCAAGAGCTGAAGGAGGTGTCTGAAACATACGAAGGTGTTGAAGGAAAACTTGAAGCATGTAATTTGGCGAAGTCCTTAGCTGGCCGCTTATCTGAGAATACAAGGATTCAAAATAAGATTGTCTCACATCAACATTACATTAATGCCACAATTTTGGATCCACGGTACAAATTATTTGTGAACAGTAATGCAGTAATTCCTTTTTCAGAAGGGGATGTTGCCAAGTACAAACCTGTAATAGCCGAGGAAGCCACTGATTTAGAAAACAAACGACTCAATTAGAGGCCTGCCAGTGCCAGCCCAGGACAGTGCAAGTACTACTGAGCATCCTACAGAGTCAATTTCTTCTTCACAGCATGCGAGCAGTGCGTTTGCTTCCCAGCAGTCACCAACACAACCAATAACAACAACCGCACCAACAGGATCTGATTCATCAGACACAAGCAAAAAAATTGCTGCTTGGTTTCTACAGAAAGAGATGGGTAAGTCCATTGCTGTCGCAAAGCAAAAAGAGGACGAGCAAACCCGAGCACCAATGAACATTGAGCGGTTGGTCCAGGCCTATCTGGATGACACAACAGAGGTGTTCATGGAGCAAAGCCCATTGGTGTATTGGTATAGGACAAGAAAGCAATGGCCAGTGCTCAGCAGGCTGGCGATAAAGTATCTAGCTTGCCCTGTTGCAAGTGTCTCTTCTGAGCGTGTTTTCAGTGCTGCTGGTGCCATAGTGACTGTGAAAAGGACCAGTCCCTCACCCAAAAGCGTGGAGAGGTTAACCATGATCAAAATGAATCAGCACTTAATACCACCAGACTACAAAATACGTGAATCAGAGCTGGAAGAGGAGAGCGAGTCGGAAGACATAACTAGTGGGTTACATGACCTACTTCTGTCAGAAGAACCACCAGGGTTTGAGGACGAGCTCCTCTTCCCTGACAACTAGGTTTTTAAATTGTTACATTCTCCCTTCCTTTATTTCTCCCTTCCTTATTTGTGTGTATCTGTCTTTCTGGCTCAAACTTCAAAACCAACACCATCTTCCTTTCTCTTTTAATTACCTATTGGAGTTGCACATCTGAGCATTTACTGTGCACTCCACTCATCAGAGTCCTGCTCCATCTTCCAGACTCACCCTAAATACATTTCCATCTTGCCATACATTGGATGGAGATCGACAATAGTGCAATAATGTAGCCTCTAACAATCCCTCCATAACAAGTGAAACGTACGTGACTATAGCCATCTTCTGTTTTGTTTCCAATCTGAAATGCATCACTGTCTTAAGGCTACACCTCTGTCTGTAGGCATACACAACTCTTCAATGTCAGAACTTGAGCAGGGCTTCAAAATTAAAGTAAACTCGTCATCACTTTCAGAAGGTTCTGCTGCATCTGTGATCTGACAGCCACAAAGAAGAGAAAGACAGGTATATGAAATGAATGATGCCATACATTGCATTGGATGCTTACTGACTCAGAGCAAATGTGCATGAAGTAGAACTATACTAGTAGTTTAATATAATAACAAAGTACTTGTGTCTCAAGTGATGGTCAATGTTTCCATGTTGTTTAATAATAATATGTATCCAATTGTACTCCTACTACTGCAGGTGCAGTCTGGACTTAATCGTAGTCACTCACTACAGACTGAGTTGCTGTTGTTGGTCTGTTGGAGAACACGTACACGTGCCACACCGAATGATGATGATGACCACCATACCATCTTTGCACGCTGTCAGTCAGTTTGATCTGAGATGATTGACGGAATATGTTTAGGAAGTAGAATACAAGGTAAATACACAACCAATCAACAAGAACCACAGCAGACCTAGGCTACATGTGTGTGCAGTGGTGGAATAGAATAGTGGTATAATTGACTGACATTGGCGCATTGATTTAATCACTTGTTTTGGAAAATGCTAGGTTGATGTATATGCCTTTTGTCTGAAACTGTGAAAAATGTAGGTAAATGGAGTTTTGGCCACAGACTCTCGGCCTGGTGTTGTGGTGTGGCCCTGTAACTGTTCTGTGCTGGCTCCTATCTTGTTGTTCTTTTCGATGACTGCTGTGCAACTAGAAGAGTAGAGTTAATCAATGTATCCAAGCAGCCTCAGTCTGAAAATCTTCTCGCTCACGAGTCTTGTCTTTTTTGCACTACACCGTAATTGATTTTTATGTTTTCATTCAGTTAACTTATTTTGTAATACCCAATTTCTTCTTTCATCAACACTTACAGGCCGGCCTTTCACCCAACGCTAATATACGTGGAGCAACAACTCACACTTACCTTACCAATCCTCCTCATCATCCAGCCAGAGGCGCCCAAGAATGATATTCAGTCACAGTGTCCATGGAAGGGAGGACAAAGATGAATGACGAGATACAACTACACATTTGGCCCTGGATAATACATTAACTTTAGTATCATTTTCATATTTTTCTTTGATTCCTTTTTCCTCTTCATTTATTTTACGCTTGTGTTTGGTAATTGATTGTTCACTTAAACTATCTCTTAATTTTCTTTGCTAGCTTTCAGCCCGCTACATCAGGTATTACGGTTTCTCAGAGGGCATACAGCCTAGGCAAAAGTCATATTCATAATATCATATATAAGAAATACTTCCTTTGAATTGTGTAGTAGTAGTTAAGTAATTACCACTTATTATTAACCATAAAGTTAATAATAAACCTTCATCATGCATCCATTTCGTTTTTCTTACTTGACTTTACATTTATTGGGTAGTTGTGGATCAGCAATCATCGTCTTCATTGTTTTGCTATTGTTGTCTCCATGCGTACTGTTTTTCTTTGTCAAACCTTTCCCCAAACCCCTGTTCCCATCCATTCATCAAACCCTAACCCTCTTCCCCCGGGCTGTGTGATTTTATTTTGAGGTGTGATGTTACTACATTAAATCTACACCAACAATTGATCACACGCTTGCTGGGGCAGATGTGGTGAAAGCAACACTAATGAAATCAAATGTCAACGAGGCAGGGCAAGGATCTTCTTCTGCTTGCCCACCCAAGCTCACTTTATGTACTAGTGTACAAGGCAATTAATTTCCCAAAGTGACCCAACAAATAAATGTAAATCATTGCTGGCATTGTTTGAATTTAATTTTAGAGCATTTAAGTTTACGATTTGTATTGTGTTTTAATGACTCCAACGCAACTACAGTTATCTTCTTCGAATTGGCACAGTCCCCGACACCATTGATTTCCTTTGAGTTCGTTTAGCAGTTGCAATATTGTTTGTATTTTTTTGTCAGTATTATGTACTGTAATTTTCTACTTCTCCCACATTCTCTCTCAGGCAAATGACTGTCTCTTTGTTTTTGTTTGCCAATGCTAATGCCAGTGTCTAGTCTACTAATACCATCACACAACCACAGCATATTCTCCGTTGTCTTGGGAAACCATGCAGCCCTTGCGGTGCCAAACTTAAACATCATCAATCACAGGTAAGAAGAGAAGTTTGCTGGGAGGTATAATGGAGGAGAGGCTGGTAGTACTAATAGGACAAAAATAACTGAGTGAGGGGTACCGCATCTATCTGTTTGCATGTTACACATGTGGTCAATTAATAAAGTATTTCAATCAAACACTGGCCGCTGCCCTGCATCTAGAGTAAACCTTGTGACATACAACAGTAACCCCACCACAAAACAACATCATATGTGTAAGTTGAAAATAAATAACATTTATTGATGTAAAAAAATATCCTCCTAGTCCTCCTATCCCACCCCTATCCCCACCCTAACCCCAACCAATGTACAAGTCCAAAGAATGTCCCACGAAAATAACCCCAACACCCAATTCCCACCCACCAACAAAAGTATTAAAAAAGGGGCAAATCAACAGGGTCCATTACAATTGGCGGGCTTTGAGGTGTTTGTGCACTATAATCTTGACGCGCTCCTCTAATTGGTCCTCCAGCTTGGCCACCCGGAGGAGAAGTTGTTGCCGAAATGCACGGCACCTACATTTGCATCCATGCTGTGTGGGGGTGGCAGATGTTAATTGCCGGCGGTGAGCGGCTGCCTGGCCGCGGCGCCGTACTCCAGCAGGTGGGGCCTTGCTGGGGCCAAAAGCATTGGAAGAGGCAGCAGCTGCTGCCGTCGCCTCTTCCTCCTCCTCCTCGGCCTCAGCCACCAGCTTGCGGTACTCCTCCACAATGGCCTGCAGTTTCCTTTGCCGGGCCCTGGCTGCCAACTCCTTCCATGATGGTTTTTTGGAAGGAGTATGAGTATCTATTAAAAAAGAAACAGAATTGTAACTGAAACTCTTCAAAATTAATTCAACAGTACATTGTGGCATAGTAGCACTACCAAGCGCAGTACATACAATTGGTGTCAACTTTTAGTATCTATCTAATCTATCCTCCTGCTTCCCCTGCCTGTAGCATTTGTTGAAGTTTTTTCCGGCATTATACTTGCCCTAGTACTGGGTGGCCTTGAGTACACAGAAGAACACCAGTCTTTTTTGTATCTCCTTTTATATTTTCAAAGTAAGACTCTGCTTCCAGTGACAGTCTCCACCTATGATGAATACAATACATTTAGGGGGCATCCACCCATTAAAAGTAAATGTCTATCATTCTTTATTATCGGCTTAGCTGGTTTCACTTTCACCAGCAACCACCCATGCGTCCACTCCTTCCTTGCCTTGGGTTTCATTGACAAAAACTCCGCTCATGATTCTTGCTATCCACTATATCCATGCACCCATATTGTTTTGCCCAACCAGGCCTGCATTTTCTTTCACCTTCCAGTTCTACCCATCCTTCAACAACCCATGCATCGGATTCATATCAGCCACGTGCATGAACCTTCCAAAGTATCCTTCTATGGTAGTTAGTCTTATTATTACATTTCTTTAGTCCTTCCTCCTTCCACCCTAGTTCACTTCTTTCCCTTTTTGTTCAACACATCCCTCAAGGTCATCTAATCTGACTTTTAGTCTTCTCCATAACTTTCACAGCTGAGTTGGAGTCTGATGGAAGAGGCCTTGTTTACTCAACTCACACTGGTAATGCTACAAAGGGTGTCTTCTTCAACCATTGTATATTGTCGAGTACAACTTCAAATTCATACTTTCTTGATAAGTCTCATAGCACAGTGAGGGAAATGTTCCCCTTCCACCTAGTAATGCAAATAAGTAATGAATATAACTTACCACCGCCCACCGCTGAAGTTTCCTCCCCCACTGATGCTCCTGCAGGTGCCGCAGCCTCTGTCCCCTCCTGGATGGCAATCGCATCGCCGCTGGCCCCGTCGGCACTGGTGGTTGGTAGTGATTGTGCACCTATAAAAGCAAGTACACCTTTTTAGATGCCTGCACACCTCCCCCTATTTTACTAGTTGTACTTTTTTCACCAGGAAGGAAGATTGAAAAAACAGTTACGTACAACATAAATCGTTGTTGTAACTAGTCCAAATTGCGTCCTACTGTACAACAGTCACATTAGACAGAGTTTAGTTTTAATTTATTAGATGGTCCCTAGGGTCATCTAATCTCTACTCCTACTCTAGTCTTTGGAAAGTTAGCCTGAGCCATATAACCATTTTAGATCCAGGTCTACTGCTTTGCCCATGTTACCTCGCAGCTTGTTGCACACCTTTGAGGCCACATGAGTGTTGCATACAACTAAAGAGGTTGACAAACCAGTATTGTTGTTAGTCCCTTTTGCTTATCCATAATGTTACACTTTTTGCCATGACTGCTAAAAACTGGCATAGTTGTATTCACTGTCTAACGTGCAACATTTTTCTCATAGGCAGATGAGAAGATTGCCTTCTACGAAACAAGGGATTTGCAGAGCTTTCGAAAGATGCATGTGTAACCAGTATACGTTCAACGGTGAGGGGTCTACCACAATTCACACATTTCTCTATAGTGCACTAGATGCACAAAATGCATAGTATTTAATCTTCATTGTGCATGGTGGAGCAGGATGTTTTTCATGGAAATACTTACAAGTTACAACAATACAAAGCTTGCTATAAAAAAAATTACGTTTTTGAACTTGCACATAGACTGTGGTATATTTTGAGAGTCTGGGGTGTTGTGGACTGAAACGAGTGAGTGAGCGAAATGGTGTTCTTCTGTTCTGGGTTGTGTAATAAAATCATTGGGTAGATATATCTAACTATTTTCGTGTGGGGGTCGGGAGTGGGACAAATGACTATGACCGAGACACTTAGGTAGGTAGACGGTCATTGGATTGTGGGTTCTTCTGACTGAGTCCTGTGACTAGGGTGTAAGTTGTAAGGTCCAACCTCCCTATCACCAACATCAACATCCTATTTTCTTGTGCATAGTTCTGTATGTGCAGAGAATAATAACCACAACAGTAGTAGTAGTATACTAACTGAACAAAAAATAGTAGGCAAACATCTGGTTGTGCATTTTGTTGGTGGGAATTGACAAAGACTGGAGATTACAGAGGACAATGCAAAAGACAGGAGTGGCCCCAGTGGCTACAGCTATTCTATCACAGCTTTATTCAAAAGAATACCTTAACTAAAGAGTGGCCAACAGGGCAAGCTTAGCTACACACAGTCTAATAGTAGTAGCACAGAGAGTCATAGGGCAGAGGCAGTTTCAAGGAACTGAAAGTCAGGGATGGCATTGGATACCCAAAATTTGGAAAACAAATTTAAGACCAAAGAAGGTTTTGCTAACATTGAATTAGGAAGGAGGCTTAATAGGTTGGAAAAAATAAGGTGCATTAAAAAGTTAGGGAAATATAATTGTTAATAATATAAGCACTGTAGGACTTACTGGGGCCAGCAGCAGGATCCTCGGTAGAAGAGCGCTCCTCTTGTGGTTGTCCTGCCAACTCGGACCCCGTCTCCTTGCCCCTGCGTGGTGCTGATCATGTAAGAAATAATAAAGAAAGAGAAACATTAAGTGCTGTGAAACAAAGACATCATTCAAAAATCCTCTCAAACATTTTAGGGAACAACAATTCCAATAAAATTGCCTTCGAAGTATAAATGATTACTGGCTTGCAGGATTCACAGACCGTCTACTTATTGAACACTAATCAAATGTTCAATAAACATTCTGATTGCAGAATATACTAACGAAGCCAGTACCACCTGACCTACACCACCTATTCCAGAATCCAGACGGGCCAATTGTTCAGTAAGTAGGAATTTCCATTTTATTTTTGCCAGCAAACATGCATAGATGAGATGGAGGACACATCCATAAATTTGTTCATACACGGAATTGTTGGTTGCTTGCGTCATATGAACTGCTACTGACTCACCTGACCATGCTATTGCTGCTAAGCCTACCACTCAGTAAACTTCAAACCGGTTCTATGGAGGGGTGGGGTAAATAAGAACTAAGCCTTCAGTGACAGAGGAGGCGTCATGCAGACTGTTAAAAAAATATGAACTAATACTATCCATCCACCACTATTTCACTAAAGGACAATGTAAGGAAGGACTAGACTCCAGCAATAGCATTAACTAACTTCAGTTCTCTAAAAACTCTAACATCAATAATCACCAGCCCAAGCTAGCGCAAAGTTACAAACCAGTAAGAGAAGTGGCGAGCAGCACCTGTGTCATACAATAACAGAAGATTTTGAGACGGAATTGATCTGCAATGTAACTAAGCGCACCAGTAATCGTGTTACTTATTCATCCAAGAAATATACACAATACTTATACTACTATATTATATATTAAATTATTAATATTCCTAGCTACTCACCAAGCCCCATGACCTCGACACCTAGCAGGTCCAACAGGTCCTGCTCCCTGTCCAGAATGTCTGCCCACCGGTGGGCCAGCTGCTGGTGGGTGCGCCGGATATCCGAGCGACGGTAGACTGCCCGGCGCACCTTCGCCCACCGGCGGTGACGCTCCTCTGGGAGGTAACCGGAGCCTCGCCTGCCGCCTGCTGCCAAGGTCAAGGGGAGGTGGCGCTGGATGAAAAAAACCAGGGCGGCCACCTCCGCCTCCCCGAAAAGATTCCGGGCATGCACCCCTGCAGGTCTCATTCTGCCGCAAGGCAGCCGTCTCTTGGGCGCAGGCGCCTTGCCCTTCGAGCCGGTTCTGCTGCTCCCCTTTGGCATGGTTCTGGGTTGGAGGTGGAGATGGAAAAGAAAAGTTAGAACAAAAGGAAAAAAAGTTAGGGGGAAGAAGTAGGAGCTTAATTAAGAAGTAAAATAAAACAGTAGAAAAGTTTAAAAAAAAGGTGGAAAAGTAGAAATAAAATGCAAAATATAAACTTAGGGACAGAGAGAGATAGATGATAAGTAAAAAAAAGTAAGAAAAACCGTGAAAATAGGTAAAGATTGCACAGATATAAGGTGGATAGAAAACTAGGCCCAGAACCATAGCATAGAGTGTGAAAAACAAGATGGCTGCGACCATGTGAGTACGTTCGCTCGCAATTTCCCGCGAACACGCACTTTGTCTGCGTGAACAAGTAGTTGTGTTCCCGAACAAGACGTGCACCACGCGAACACGTTATACGCGACCCGGAAGAGGAAATAGGGGACGCGAGCGGGCGGGACAATTGAAAAAACAAGATGGCCGCGCCCATAGCCCACCACATAGGTAAGGTCGCATGCTACAATCCCCCGAACACGCAGACAGCGCCCCGAACACGCACAACGCGCTCACGAGCAAGAAAAACAGCTTGCTAACGGGTCCAGCAAGCTACTACGCACGCTCGCGAAGCTCGCATAGTGCGAGAACGTCTTCGTGTAGCTTCTCGTAGCGCGACTACGCGTACTACGCCCGGAGTTAGTAATTTTGTTTATTAACATTTTACTCTATTTTTCTAATGTGGTTTGGGATTTTTAATGTTATGCATTTTGACGTTATTACTGTTTTGGTACTACATAAATACTTTACACATTGCCCTAAGTTAGGCCTGTCTGCTCTGTCCCATAACTGATAGTGGGTTTAGCTCAGGTTAATTTAGTGACTTGAAGTGTTCCCCCTGTTATGAGTTGTCGTTATTTCTTGAAGTTGGCTGATCCCCACCCCATATAATAATCCAATTTCTTAACTTTATTTATTTGGAATAGAGAGCAATACAATAGTGTGGTGTGGTCTGATGTGACGTAGTATGGTGTTTATGCTATGTAGAATAGTTTGATTTCACTTTCACTTTCAACACGATTGGCCGTTCATTTTTGCTGAATAAATGATCAATTTGGAGACCCTTTAGCTACACACATACTCGAAATTTCTACATGTCCTACTTTTAGGCTGGAACCCTTTTGGCTCCTAACAGACTCCGTAGAGCGGTGACGTAGGTGTCAGAAGGCAATGACATGAAAGCTTGTTTTAGAATTTTGAGTTCGCAGATCCACGCAGCAGAATAAAGACGTGTAATACTAAGCTCCGTGTGTGGTGTGATTATTGGGGGGTACCCATGCTGGGAAGATGCTACAAATGGCAACAATACAGGGGATTAGTAATGCAAAGAACAACCTTGCTTTCCCAGAGAGTTTGCCATGGTCGAAGCAAAATGCTTGTGCGTGCCACGTGTGTCACTGTTGAAGATTGGAGTCAGATTGTTATGCACATGGAGTCCAAGCACAACTCCAGCCACTATAAAGCACATGAAGACAACAAAAGGGTTGCAAAGAATTTACTTGTTGATGGTCAAGTACCTGATGGTTAAGACATACATTAAGGTACTGCGTTGCCACACAAGATAAAGTTGTACATTTTACGGAATGTAACGCTGAAAGCGGATTCAACCTGGTACGGAGTAAAGCCACGGATAATCATAAATTACAAAATAATGCTGTAAACAGAAGCCCTGCAAGGTGGAGATCAACCAGGTGGTACAAAAAGCAAAATGACATTTAGACAAAAAGGAAAAAAATACTTGCTGAATGCCTTGAAGAGAGTCCTCATACTACTGCACTCAGTGAAGGTGGCTTAAGAAGAAGTATTCGGGTTGTGCTTACAGAGCCATCCAAAACCGAAGCGGCTCACTCATAAAGTTGCCAATTGGGGCACAGAACAACCTCACAGGTGTTTGAAGAATAAAGTTTAGAGAACGACTTCCGGAATAGTGAAAATTCTCAGATGGCTGCAATGAAAGTCATGTTTCTAGCTCTCATTAAGTATGAGTCAGGGTCTCAATGAAAAATTGCAAACATTAAGCCACACGGAACCACCCGTGGTGCCAGTAAATTCTGCACTGGTTTACAATGCGGCTGCATTCCTGAAACCAACACCACCTTTTGGTACTACCAAAAAGCTAAATATTGGCGACAGATGGTCTGCCTGGATAGAGACATTTGATGATATCATTGATGCACTCAAAGAGACTGATGACACAACGATTATCAAGTATCTAAAAAATCTTGCAGGTGATGGTGTGAAAGAAGCAAACACAATAATATGATGGACGGAGTGCTTAAACATTTCAGGCACTCACCCCCAGTCACTATTAAATCTGGGTTAAATCTATCATCATTCTTTTGCTCACTTAGCCACTCCAGTTCAGACCCAGCAATATGCAAATCCGTCTTGACCCTGCTCCTCGTGAGAACAGTTCAGCCTGAACTGCCAAGCCAGGCTATACCTGAACTGGAAACGAGCATCCTGGGACCGGTTTGGGGGAAACACCCCTTATCAGTTAGGCTAGCTTGACTCCAGTGAGTTTGCTTTGTTCACCTTAAGTTAACAGGGTATGCCCACGTGGGTCCCTTGCTCACTTTGCCACTGGATTCAAGCTAGACTGGATGATGAAGTGTGATACAGGGAAGGATCAAAACTCTGCTGAATACTTTTCCAGAGTGCCTATACAAGGTCAAGGCGCTCCATCCAAGATGGTCGAAGCATACATTAATTTAATTGTAAAGTCCAATACACCAGCTGCCATATCGTTGGCCCAGATCATCACTGCCACAAGCCAAGATAGCGTCATGCTGAAGTTAAAGAATATATTACACATCAGTCATGGAACCGACATGCTCGATCTCTCATCAATGATGGGGAGTACCAAAAGTACAAAAACATTAAAGATGAACTGTCTATAACTCAGAAAGGAGTTATACTGCCAGGGTCGGGAATCCTAATTGTGGAGAGTTTAAGACAGAAGATAATTGGATTGGCTCACAAAGGACATCGCGGTATTGCTGCCACTAAGAGAGCTATCCTAGATCAAGTATGGTTTCCATTTGTTGATAAGTGGGTTGAAAAGGAACTCAAGGCCTGTCATCTATGTAACTGCTTCTCTACCAACACCACTCAACATACTCTTAACATGTCAAAACTCCCATAGCATGCATGGGAGAGAATTGCCACTGATTTGTTTGGTTCACTCAACATTGGACATCCTTCGATGGTAATTGTGGATGAGAACTCTGGATTTCCATTAATAGAGGATATCTCATCCACAACTCATGAGCAAGTCATTGAGAGACTTGACGGCATTTATGCAACCTGGGGTGTTCCAGACATTCTGAGGCCTGATAATGGCTCCCGTTCAACAGTAGCAAATTCAAGGGTTTTCTGGATCATCTGAACAGAAAGCATCAGAACAGTACATCTTTGTTGCCACAGGCCAACGGTTTTGTTGAGTGTTTCAGGAGTACAGTAAAGAAAGCAGTACAGCTTGCAAATTGTGAGACGCTCAATTTGCAAACTATGTTAAATTCCACCCTACGAGCCTATTGATCAACACCTCACTCGTCCACAGGCAAAAGTCCTGTAACTTTGTCCATTGAGGTAAATTGGTTGCCATTGCTCTCACAAACATCAAATAAAAGAGAAGGCGGTGATAATACGACTTGAATGAAGGACTTGGTTAATAAAGAAAAGATGAAAGCCTATGCTAACAAGAGGCGACATGCAAAGAACATTAAATTTAAGACAAGAGATCTAGTGATCCCCCTGCCAACTGCGAAGGAGAACATCTGATGCTCCATATGATGCTGCATCTTCCCACAATGTGTCTACCAAGGGACATATAATGACTGCCCAGCGTTCTGGTAAGTCTGTTACCAGAGACTCTTCCCACTTTTGGCATTTGATTCATCGGTCTTCTGATCCGGATGGCAAAAGAAAGAAGAAAGACAGAACCTGAGAACCCAGTGATTGCTGCTACTTCTTTACTATCTTTGAAGATCTCTGAGAGTGATGGTGACAGCTCCGAATACCCAGATCAGGCCAAGCATTAAAGTGCCAAGAAGGTTGATTGAAGAAATGTGATTTTACATATATATATATATCCATACTAATATTATAAAGAGAGAGCCCATTGATGTATTCTGATCTCATATCCCATTTCCTGTTTCTTCATCCCTCCTCCCTCCCCTCCCCTCCTGATTTCTCTTTCTCTTAAATAAAATCAAACTTAAAAAAAATAAAGAGAGAGCCCAAACCTTTGAGGCGGGTAATCTCAGTAACCACAGCACCAATCACAACACCCAATACAGCGTTGGAAAGGGCAGTCGCAGCAGAAGGACATAGGCTATGCAGACGGCTACCATATACATTTTTTTTAAATTGTTTTTATTAACTTTTCAAGAAACAGTGGTGTTCATCACAATCATACAGTGCAAGACATACAATTGTACCGTAGGACACCATATACATTTAAAAGGTAAAAGAACCAAGCCAGCAAAGTAGTCCCTTGTGGATGTGTCTGCGTTGTGCTGTGGGCTTGGGCTGGGGGTGTGACTAACGCTGGGGGCGTGTAGTACGGCCATCACATCGTGGGCTGGGGGCGTGACAAACACTGGGGGCGTGAAAAATGCTGGGGGCGTGTGTCCGCCCTTCATGCCATGTGAGTCGTACATACAAGCACCAATTACGTTGCTGCGCAGCATCAAGGGGAACGCTGGGGGCGTGACACGCTGGGGCCATGAGAAACGCTGGGGGCGTGTGTCCGGCCTTCATGCCATGTGAACGCAATTGTGCCGCATCAAGGAGCAAGCTGGGGGCGTGTGCTACATTCCGCCCTTCATGCCATGTGGATCGTACATTAATCAGAAGATCGTCTGCTGTGGCTGTGTGCTGGGGGCATGACAAACGCGTTCAGCTGGAGGCCTAGTAAGTAACATTACTTCAGCCTCTCCGGCACGCTGTTACTGAACTCTCTCATTCAACGAAATTAGACGCGCCTGCTGCCATCAACCAGGGCTCTAGCCGGGCTCAGGCGGCGGATCAGTACACTAATTAGAACACGCCTGATAACATCAACCAGGGCTGCACCTGGGCCTCAAGAGGGGGAACACGTGCCTTCTAACATCAAACACGCCTGCATCTGGGCCTCAAGCGGGGGAACGCGCAAATGAGCGTGTCTGTGGGGACAATTACTGCAGCCTCTCCTACTAGCTGTCCCTGAACTCTCTCATTAAACGGATTTACCCGCGGCTGATAACTCTCTCATTCAACGACATTACACATGCCTGCTAACATCAGCCAGAGCTGTAGCCGGGCTCAGGCGGCGGATCACGACACCAATTACACGCGCCTGCTAACATCAACCAGGGCTGCAGCTGGCCCTTCTGTGGAAAAAGGGCGCAAGCAGGTCAGATCGATTACCCCTTTTCAACGTTTGCCCGGCGATAGCTGCCTCTCACCCAACTCAAGGTTACCAAATGAAGAGGCAGGCGCTGGAGACTGGAAGGCGGGAAACAGGAGTTTATTCCGACGGAGCAGAACACGTCAAATCAGACAACAGGGTATCTTCTCGAGGTGCTCTAACCGCATCTCTGAGGCCTGGCCTCTTATACACAAGTTTATGGCTTTATTACATTTATGACATCCGTGGTATTGCTTTGAAGTACGAAAAAGGCATCTTTGGAATCCCCGGTTCAGGCCCGTTCTCACACATATCTACAGTAGGGGTCCCCACCCAAATCTCAGCATGATGGCTATCGCGCAGCTGGACATTCTGCTGGAAACAGGAATGCGGGCGATCGGTCAGATCTAGGGGTGTGAAGGCATTGATTAATCCCCGCTCCTTTGATGTATGGCGAGGTCCTACTGTAGGGGGCAATAAACTGCGTCTGTTGGGCTAGGTGATGGCCTGGGATCAGGCCGGACAATCGGGCAGGGAGGAAGAGGTTATCAAAAGGGCCTGTTCTATGAATGAGATGAAAGAGTGAGGGGGTTCAGCACGGGATGTGGCTCGGAGGCAGGGTCGCGCTGGCGGTGCGTTTATGGCCCAGGCAGGAGAGACCGGGGGCTGTCGGGGCGCGGGGGATGAGGGGGAGAGACGCGCTGGCTATTAGCAGTGGGCAGAGAGACCATGGTCTTCAAAAAAATGGCTGCTGCAGCAAGTGTGCGTGAGTCTGAAAGGGGACAAGATGGCGCCGATAATGCTGACGTCGCAAACCAGATTTTAACAGTCCTCCCTTTTCAACATATCTAGCCATTTTGTCTAGTCGATATCGATCTTCATTAAATCCTTAACCTCGACATCGTATAACGCTCTCATGCGTTCCTTTTCAAAGTCCAGAGTCTTTGGGCAGATACAGTTTGCACATAGTGAGCACAAAGGCGGCAGGCATTGAATTCCTAGGCAGAACCCACATAACACAACAACGGGTATCAGTATAATTGTAAACAACCTCCACCCCCAGTTCTTTACAGTACTCCAGAATCATCCGCCAAGCGACCATTCTTCTTGTTCCTGATGGACTTCTGAGGAAAGTCTGTGGAGATGTTCAATGGCTTTGTACACTGAGGGTGAATTGTCCGGTATATAGGTGCAGCAGCTAGACCCTATGATGCGGCATGCCCCTCCACGATCTTCTAGAACCACATCTAGAACAAGGCGGTTCTGAAGGGCCACCAAGCGGACCGCTTGAAGCTCGGCCGTGTTATTTGTGAGGATGCCAGCTGTAATGTTCATGGTTGTTTCAACTGTCTGGGTCAAATGTCGGATGGCACGGCTGTTTGCCATTGGACCCCAGAGTGGAACAAGTCCCTTCATTGCGTCCAGGAACTGTGCTCCGGCAGAGTCGGCTTGTTCAATGTCTCTCTCTCGTTTTTGTCAGTGGTGGTTTGCAGATGCCACATAGGTCGGAGGAAGGATGAAGGCAATATAGCAGGTACCTCCCCAGCCTTTTGGGGGCCAGGTGTAGGCTTTCGTACCGCAGACAAAGTACATGTTTGGAGAAGTGACAAAAGAGGGTGGGTCAGTAGTGTCCAAGGTTCTGGTGATGTTGCAGGCACTGTGACCTACAAATTGTGTCCCGAGGCCTTTGATGCATACAAGGCCCGAGATATTGACAACAGATAGGGCCACAGTCAGGGTGGCTGCTGTTCGTTTCCGGAGGTAGGAGAAGGTAGGTCTGGCCGGGTTGTTGAACACCTGCATTTCGACACACTCTTTGGCTGGGATGTCCAAGTGAACAGAGGCGTTGGACGTCAGTGGGCAAAAGGGTGCGGTCGTTTTTTTTGTTTCGTTCAGCCAGACCCCTTGATAAAAGTGCGACATGGTTTCGCTGGAGATTGTCTTATCTCTGTAGCTCTCTTGCTGGAGAATCAACCAGGCGAGGCAGGAGCCATGAACAGAGAATGGTGAGGGGATGAAAGGGATGGAATGACCAGTGGCATGCGGAAGCAACCCGCAGATCCAGCAGTTGGTGGCATTGGGGGTAAGGTTGTGCTGGTGCAAAAGTTGTACGAAGGAGTTATTCCAAAACTCCTTACGTCTTTCTCGAAGTTGAGGTGAGAGAGAGATCAGGTGGTGTTCCTTCACGGTGACAGGTAGTACAGAGGCTAGAAGTGTCTCTTGTGCTGGTGAGGTTTCTTCCAAGATCCAGAGGGTGGTCATGAGGAGGAGACAGAAGAGAAGGGTAACAAAGAAGGCAATAGTCTTTGAACTGTGCATTTTGTCAGTCTTTGGGTTTCTGTAGTGGGTCTTTGGATATCCGGTCGCTTCCACCATCTTCAAGTCGGGTGCTTCCATCATCTTCGTATCGGGCGCTTCCATCATCTTCAAGGGAGCTCGGTAGTGGGCAGAACCACAAACTTCATTTGGCTTCTCTCCTGGCGACCTTAGTAGCGTTAGGCCACCGCTCTGAGAATATAAACTTAGTCAGTGGTCTATTTAGCCGAAGCTCCCTCCTTTCGTCGCAGGTTGTACCCTTCTCTGGATGGCACAGTGGGGTCGGGATATGTTGCCAGTTCTAGCGCGTCTGTTTCCGGGTAGCAGTTCAGGGATGGTCGATCTTTGTTCAGGAGCTCTTCTTGCGTGGTCACGCCTTCGGTTGTTGTCAGATTCGACGAGACCTTCTTGCAGTGGTGTGCGTGCAGCCAATTGCGCTTTCCCTCCACTCGAAGAGCTGTTCGGGTGGTGATCAAAACTTGCCAGGGGCCCGTCCAGCGGGGTTCCAGACTCTTCTCCCGCTGGAAGTTCCGAATTAGGACGAAATCTCCAGGCTGGATAGTATGTCCGGGGCCCCTGGAAGCATCGGGGATGGCCTGCAGCACCTGATGATGAATAACAGACAGCGTTTTAGTTAGGTTATACAGATAGTCAGACATTAGGACGTCCGGGACGTCGTGAATAGATGTCGGTTTGGGTGCAGACCAGATACTCATGGGTCGGCCAAAAACGACCTCGTAGGGGGTCAAGTGGTGTTTGGTGGGGGTGGAACGCATTGACAGCAATGCCAGGGGAAGAGCGTCTGGCCATTTTAGTCCTGTGGTAGCCACTATTTTTGCCAGTTTTAGTTTCAATGTGGCGTTGTGTCGCTCAACCAGTCCAGCTGATTGGGGGTGAAAAACTGCGTGGAATTTCTGTCGTACCCCCAGCCCCTTCAGGATAAGCTGGATAACCTCGGCTACGAAATGGGGGCCATTGTCACTCCATAAAATACGACAAAGGCCGTAGCGAGGGAAGAACTCTTTCAGTAGTACTTTTGCAGTGGCAATGGCAGTGTTGTCACGCGTCGGGTAGGCTTCCACCCATTTGCTAAAAGCGCATACAACAACAAGTACATACTTCAGTCCTTGACATCTCTCTAATTAGATATAGTCCATCTGTAGGACTTCAAATGGATGGTTGGGGACCCCAAACCATCCCCGGGGCACGACAGTTCCTTTCCCAGGGTTGTGTTGCAGGCAGACTAGACATTGCTGGACTAATCGTTTGGCTGAGTCTGCAATTCTATCGTTATGCCAAACTCGGGAGACAAGTTCGGTCATAGGGGCAGATCCTATGTGTGCAGGGGAATGGGCCATAGTCTGTATGGGGATCAGATACGAGTTGGGTAGCAACCATTTGTTCGTGTCTTTTGTCCGCCAGCAGCCTTCATCGTCTTTTAATCCCACCCGTGCCCATTCAGTCAATTCATGTGGTGAGATGGCCATTTGGATGTCCCTAATAGTTTCCCTAGCGTCCGTCCATTTTTCTGCTTGTGACCTAGTCACGTACATGTGAGTCGTCGTCCTATTCTCAGCTGTGGTTCGGGCAGTGATGTCGGCCAGTGCATTTCCCTGTCCAATGATGTCTGTCACCTTTTTGTGTGCTTGGCATTTGATTACGGCAAGTCGTTTGGGGAGGAGAACCGCTTCAGTCAGAGCGGAGACTAGATCTCCGTGCAGGATGGGTGTGCCATGAGATGTCAGAAATCCCCTCTCCTTCCATAAGAGCCCAAAATGATGAACCACCCCGAAGGCATACTGGCTGTCCGTGTAAATGTTTGCTGTCGTCCCCTTTGCTAGGATACATGCTCGCGTGAGGGCAATCAGTTCTGCCGCCTGTGCGGATCGTTGCGTGATGCGGGCGGTTTCGACTACAGTTCGGGCTGTGGTAACTGCATAGGCAGCTGAGGTGGTGCCGTCGGGGAGTTTAATGCAAGAGCCGTCTACCCATAGCTCTCCGTCAGGGTTTGGGAAGGCAGTGTCTCGGAGGTCAACTCTACTCCTAGTCTGTTCGTCCGTGAGGGTCACACAGTCATGTATAGGGGGGACATTTGGGTAATTTTCGGGCAGAGGCAACAAGGTGGCTGGGTTCAGCGTGGTGCATCTTTTCAGCGTGATGTGAGGTGCAAGCAGAGTCAGTTCGTATCCAGTCAGTCGTGCGCTAGTCAGGTGTTGCGTCTTAGTCTGGTTCAGGAGGGTGTCAACAGCATGGGGCACTAATACCGTGAGGGAATTCGAGAGTACGATCCCCTCACTTTGTCGGATAGAGACAGCAGCTGCAGCTACGGCTCGAAGGCAGGCAGGCAAGGCTCTCGCTACGGGATCAAGAGTGGCAGAGAAATAGGCACATGGTCGTTGCTTGGGGGCGATGGTTTGAGTCAGGACAGACAAAGCGCATCCCTCCCTTTCGTGAGTGTAGAGAGAGAAGGGTTTGGTATAATCAGGGGTTCCCAGGACTGGTGCAGAACAAAGGGTGTCTCGAAGTTCTTTGAAGGATGATTGGCATTCGGGGGTCTAAGGGAGCGGGAAGGGGACATCTTTAGCTAGTAGAGAAAGCAGTGGCTTTACAATGAGGCTGAAGTTTGGCAACCACTGCCGGCAGAAGGAGGTGAGGCCTACCAGGGAGCGGACTTGTTTCTGGGTCTTTGGGACAGGGGTGTCTAGAATGGCCTGAATTCGATCGGGTGTAAGCTTTCTCCCGTCTTTGGACAAGAGGTGGCCTAGGTAGGTGACCTGGGGTTGGCAGAATTGCAACTTCTTCTTGGAGACCTTGTGGCCATTTTCCGCAAGGAAGTGCAGGAGTTGGACAGTGGTAGTGACTGCAAGTGGGGTGGTGTCGGCCGCCAAAAGGATATCATCGAGGTATTGTATCAACACCACTCCATCCGGCAGATGAACGGCGTCCAGCTGTCTCTTGAGGGCCTGGCTATAGATGCTGGGACTTTCAGTGTAACTTTGGGGAGCTCTACAAAATCTATATGAGCGGGATTTTAACGTGAAGCCGAAAAGGTAGCGGCTGTCTGGGTGGATGGGGATGGAGAAGAATGCATTCTTGAGATCGATTACAGTGAAGGTGGTGGCTGTGGAAGGAATCAGGGTCAGAATGGTGGTGATATCCGAGACTACGGGGTACTGAGGTACAACCACTTTGTTGACCTCTCGAAGATCGATGATGAAGCGGTACGCTTTCTCATCTCCCTCACCCTGTTTCTTTACAATGGGTAGGATAGGGCTGTTGCAAATATTGCTAACTACTTCCTCTACCACTCCTGCCGCTACCAAGGACTGAATTATCTTTACCAATGCCTTCTCACCTTCGGGCGATATCCGATACTGTGGGAGTTTTGGGAGTATCGCATCTTGGCAGTTATGTGCACAGGGTCAATCATCATGCGTCCTACGTCAGCGTCAGTTTTGGCCCACAGATACAGAGGTAGAGAGTCGAGTAAGGATGAGTCAGCGTCAGAGATGGAGAACATGTGTCGTAAGGGATAAGGTCTGAGCAGAGTCGGGTTATCGTACAGAATGACTCGAACTCCGTCCTGTGAACACCTAATAGTAGCTCAGAAATGCTTCAGTAAGTCAAGTCCCATAATGGCATCGGGGGTGTTGGAGGAAAGCAGAAACGCCGTGTCAGTGGGGTTACAGTCCAAGTCGAAGAAGATCGGCGCGGACAAGGGATTAGTGGAGGGCGTTCCATCAAAACCTATTGATGTTATGTGTGAGCCAGACAAGGGTGCCCTTGGAATCAGTCGTTTAGATAACGCACTACGTGTCGCGCCAGTGTCTACCAGAAATGGAGACTTCGTACCTAGGACCTTAGCGGTGACATAAGGACCTTGCTGGTCAACATAGAGCTCGACTGGATCCCTCCCTTGCCCTTGGCAGTCCTATGCGAAGTCGCGGGCATCGTCACAGTCAGCCTGCTGGCATTGGTTCTGTCGGGGGCAGTCAAAAGTGTTCGGTCTGCCTGGTCTGTCATTGCTAGCGTCGTTGGTGTGCCCTCGTCCCTGTCCTCTATTTTTCGGCCCATGCGCTACGTCTTTTGTGTCTCTATTTTTGTACATATCTAACAGGACCGGACACTGGGACTTCCAGTGCCCAAATCCCTTGCAGAACGCACACTGGTTGTCGTCAATGTCTGTCCGTCCAGCATAGGGCGCGGGGGTACGGTCTTTAGGGGGTGGATTTCTAGGGGCAGTCGACTGGTAGTGTCCTTTGTACGGTTCCCTACCTATCGTCGCTCCTTGCAATTGAGCAATCATTACTCGTTCTTTCAAGTCCTTTTTCTTTCTCTCAGTCGCTTTGTCGTTCTCATTCTTTTGTCGTTCGTAGTATTGAGCCATCTGAAGGATAGCCGCGGGCTTGGAGGCAGCCCAACTACTTTCACTAGTCTGTAGTTTCTGCGAGACTTCTGGAGTCAGGCCCTTTACGTAATTCTGGACGAATAAGTGATGTCCGGTTGCAGAGGTCATGTCCTGGCCGCTGTAATCGGAGAACACCGTTTTGAACCTGGAAAAGTATTCTGATACATCCTCCTGGGGTTTCTGGCAGCAGGCCGTTACTATCGACCAGTCCACCTTCTTTTCTGGAACTATGGTCTTGAGTTTTTGTACGATTTTGTCTGGCAGGTCTAGAATTGATTTCAAAGGTTTCTGTCCGGGCTCCCGTTGCTTGTCTATGCCATCGAGTTGTAACCAGGTATGTCCGAACAGCTCAAGGTGGTCGGCTTTCCGGATTAGCTTCCACACATCAGCTGGTAGACACAGCCCGAAAAACAAGTCGATGTCCGCTAGGGTCATAATCGTCGACCCCAAGGCGGTACCTAATTCTGTGTAGAAGGCAGTGGGGTTCTTTCGTAGATCAGGCAAGGACTTTCGAAAAGTCAGGATGTCTTGCCGATCCCAGGGTTGGTAGACCCAGTTGTACATTACCCTCCCCCTCACATCTTGGTGGTTAATATCGTTGTGTGTTCCCTGTCCTCGTGAGGGGACCCAATAAGGAGCTGCTTCTCTTATCGGCATCATGGTGTTAGTTCCCTCGGTTTGAGGTACAGTTGCTACAGGGGTCGTGGTGCTAGCTTCTAATCTTCGTTCAGTGAGGTGGCGGGAGACTTCAAGCGTGCGCATGAAGAGGTCCGTCACATCACACTCACCTCCGTCTCCAATGTCGACTTTTCTATACAGAGTCGTTAGGCTTTCAGGACCTTTGGCTTGGTACCAATCTTCATAAGCATTAAGGGTGTGGTAACAGAAACGTGTAACAAAGTGTCGTTTGTGGTTATTGGCATACGAATTGCATATATCTGTTACGTAATCTTCGCTTTCTTTCCTTTCCACTAGCGTCTTTACGATTTTATCAATCCCTGCTCGTTCATTCTTACTCAATCGATTTAATCTAGCGGAGTCTTTCTTCTCAGTGTCAGGGTCATCTACTGTTGCTGCTTGCGCTGCGCTGAGTACAAGGGGCTCGGCCGGTGCGGAGGCCGTGAGGACCGAGGCTCTGGTACCGCTCTCATCTGTGCTTGGGGTTTGCGTGCATTGCACTAGGGGTTGGGAAGGGGCATATGGAGGGGGCATGTAGATGATCGGGGGACCTAGCAGTAGATCATCGTTCGCTCGCTGCTTCGAAGGTAGCTCAGGGTAAAGCGTGGCGGGCGTTCTAACGGGACACTGGCTTGATGTTTCAGATTCTTGTTTTAGTTTAGCTTCCTCTCTTCCTTTTATTTCTTCTTTCAACTTGTTCGCGGCTAAATGAGCTGCTTTTCGTAATTCTTTTTTTAGTCTGACTTCATTTCTTTTCTTTCGCTGTTCTGTTTCTTTGCGCCACATGCCAAAACTATCAAGCATAGTGGGCGTTGTTTTATGATTACGAAGGGCTGTTTCCAGCACGCTTATTTTAGTATCATCGAAGGATCCTATCAGTGGCCACTGACTTTCCTGATCCTTTTTAGTATATTTATGCCATAACTTACTATAAGCTACGGCGACTAGTCCATACTTTAAAAACATATCCTTATTAGGGGGGCCCTCCAGAGGAGCCGGATGATCCACCTCTAATAAGCGGGCCGGGCTGAACCAACTACTGAACAATGGGGAGAAGATAGGCATGCCGGGTTACAATGGGGACAAAAGTCTGCACTACCTATCCTTCACTACTTTGCGAAGACTAGGCAGAATATTTCTATTCTACAGTATTCGCAAATAGGGAATACCCAAAGAGAGAACTAATTCCAAACAGTTAATGTTCGGACAAACAATCAATCAATCAAATGAGGAATAAAATAGGCGCGACGGGTTACAACGGGGGCAAAAGCCTGCGCTACCTACCCTTCACTATCTGCAAAGAGAGAGGGAAATTCCTGTTCCTCCCCGTTTGTAGGCAGAGAAGATCCTTTCAAAGAACCAATTTCGAACAGTTAATGCTCGAACAAACAATCAATCAATGGAGAGGGAAGTAGGCGCGACGGGTTACAACGGGGGCAAAAGCCTGCGCTACCTACCCTTCACTATCTGCAAAGGGAGAATACTCCTATCCTTCCCCGTTTGCAGACAGAGAATCTCTCAGAACCAAACAATCAAATGCGTAATACTAGTATTTTCCAAGACAATCAAACAATCAATTCGCAATTCGTCGTGTTACACGACCTTACCCGGACCGCATGGATAGTTTCTCATCTTCCGCTTCCAGCGCCTGATCGTCATCTATTCTCCGTAATTGCTGTGGCACTCCTGATGGTTCCCAGTCAGGACCGTAGATCACTCGAGAGAGGTCTGCTCGGAACCGGTGAAGTTCGGATAATCGGCTGCCAGACGAGGGTCTATCGGGCAGGAGCTCTTTCCCGATCGTTGCAGTCGTTCACACTGTCGTTGGGACCTCTCCCACTGGATCCACGTGTCACTGATGGGCCCCACGTTTGGGACGCCAATTGTGGAAAAAGGGCGCAAGCAGGTCAGATCGATTACCCCTTTTCAACGTTTGCCCGGCGATAGCCGCCTCTCACCCAACTCAAGGTTACCAAATGAAGAGGCAGGCGCTGGAGACTGGAAGGCGGGAAACAGGAGTTTATTCCGACGGAGCAGAACACGTCAAATCAGACAACAGGGTATCTTCTCGAGGTGCTCTAACCGCATCTCTGAGGCCTGGCCTCTTATACACAAGTTTATGGCTTTATTACATTTATGACATCCGTGGTATTGCTTTGAAGTACGAAAAAGGCATCTTTCGAATCCCCGGTTCAGGCCCGTTCTCACACATATCTACAGTAGGGGTCCCCACCCAAATCTCAGCATGATGGCTATCGCGCAGCTGGACATTCCGCTGGGAACAGGAATGCGGGTGATCGGTCGGATCTAGGGGTGTGAAGGCATTGATTAATCCCCGCTCCTTTGATGTGAGGCGAGGTCCTACTGTAGGGGGCAATAAACTGCGTCTGTTGGGCTAGGTGATGGCCTGGGATCAGGCCGGACAATCGGGCAGGGGGGAAGAGGTTATCAAAAGGGCCTGTTCTATGAATGAGATGAAAGAGTGAGGGGGTTCAGCACGGGATGTGGCTCGGAGGCAGGGTCGCGCTGGAGGTGCGTTTATGGCCCAGGCAGGAGAGACCGGGGGCTGTCGGGGCGCGGGGGATGAGGGGGAGAGTCACGCTGGCTATTAGCAGTGGGCAGAGAGACCATGGTCTTCAAAAAAATGGCTGCTGCAGCAAGTGTGCGTGAGTCTGAAAGGGGACAAGATGGCGCCGATAATGTTGACGTCGCAAACCAGATTTTAACACTTCTCCGTCCCTATTCTAATGAAACAAATTTTTTTGTCTACCGCGAGATATTAAAATTAATTGCCCTTGCCAAATACACACATTACACACATTCTATTTCATATCCGGACAATGTCGGGACGGGCTGCTAGTATATATATATATATATATATATATATATATATATATATATATATATATATATATATATATTTCCAACACCACCTTCGCAGGCAAATGAAAACGCACTCGAGAAATTCCTCCTTTCACAGTTGTTTTATTGCACCATCGCTCTTACAGATACCAACGCGTTTCACCGCCTACAGACGGCTTGATCACGGTCAATACCACTTCTCTTTCAACCACCTATAAGGTGTCTTTGTGCAAAGTCATGTGATTATCGCCATTTCCTGTCAATACTAGGGAATTCTGGATGATGTAGTTTCATGACATATGTATGTCGCACAGAACAATTTTAATCACACATTGCCGTGTATTTCTAATGGTCTTATCAGTATAGGCACAATTCAACCTCCTCTCACCCTCTAGTGGGCTAACGTTTGTTTTTAAACTGATTTCTCGCCCTCCAGTGGGCTTAGGATAATTGCATGCTATATATATCATTCTCTTGCATACAAAGACCAAACGATTGTAAACCACCATTACCAACATGTTACCCTATGCATTCTAAGCCGTTACTATATTGTATTGACATTATTTGGAACCTAAAGGAATTATTTTACATATATACAAATACAATCTCTCGTTGCGATACTGCAGTGGCACAGATTCATATTTACACAGAAATTTACAAATGAACATAAAGTTCTTCGCTCTGGTTAAGACCTTCCGGATGTAATGTTCTGAAGTTTAGTATTTGCCGAGATTCCCTGCATCTCAGTTTGCGTTCTCTGTCTCCACCCCTCTCATGTGGAACAATGGTTTCTAATGCATAGAATTTTAAAAGTTTCCAGTCCCCGTTGTGTGATGCCTCCATATGCTTAGCTACGGCGTTGGCTCTGTCCTTATTCACCGTTGCCCTTATGTGCTAATCACATGACTTTGCACAAAGACACCTTATAGGTGGTTGAAAGAGAAGTGGTATTGACCGTGATCAAGCCGTCTGTAGGCGGTGAAACGCGTTGGTATCTGTAAGAGCGATGGTGCAATAAAACAACTGTGAAAGGAGGAATTTCTCGAGTGCGTTTTCATTTGCCTGCGAAGGTGGTGTTGGAAATTAATTCGGCAGGGCTCTGCCGAGGAAAACGCACCGGTGACAGAGCGCCAGGGGTCACCTAAGCTGAGCCAAGTTGTGGAGAAATTTGGAGGCGGACCCGGTGAACGCCAAATGGAAGCAAGGAGTAGCGCGGATATGGGCAGGAAGGAGTAACGAGCTGACCGGCGGACTGACATCGGAGGGTGGAGGTAAGCACGGTGACAGTTCTGATCTCTAACTGTACATCAGCGCTTAAGTAACCGGCGACCTACGCAAAATTTGGTTCATTTCGAGTGTGAAGGGGGAATCAGTTGCGCCGTACAAAGCGTCCACAATTGTATACAATCTCATAGGATTGCAAGTGGGAGCATTTTCAAACGGCAGCAACACAGTTATTCAACCTCTCGAGAGAAATTCAAAATCTGTCCAAAGGAAAAGGAAATGGACTAAAAGACGATTTGAATTTGAGCACCCTAGAAAGACAGCCCTTGCAGTCAAGAACGAAATTGTAAAATGGAAAAAAGAGAAGCGAAGCGAAGTGAACAATTAGTCTCTCTCTTTGATGAGAGTGCAGTGACACAGCAAAAGGACACTAACAAGCAAAATATACAGAAGTCAGACACTAGGAGCAAATTGAAGGTATGGGAAAAATTTAGCAAAAAGGAGATAAATAAATGGTGGGAACTAATCACCATAAAAAAATATCTGGAAGTAAAAAGAGTGCCATGGGGCCTGCGGTTATCATTAATGCCCAGCCAACAAGATGTCACGGATGAACTGCTGAATGAATGGGGACAATATCTTTTGGAATCTTCATTGGGGCTCATGACCATATTGGTGAAGCATCTGGAAAAATCTTTGACAAAGATCAAAGAAGAATTACAGGAATTAGAAAAAGAACTGGCAAAAATAGAAATGAATGAAGAAATGATGAAATTAAAAACGGACCTAGAAAAATATGTGGAAAAACATGAGGAAAATCGTAAGGAAATGAAATATCAAAGGGACAAAGAGGACTACATCCATGGACGCATATTTACATACGCAAAAAAATTTGACATTTTTCAGAGCCAGAAACAAAGCCGTAGAAACTCTGAAAGTCGGTCAAGTGCAACCTCGCTAACATCGGTGGGGACGAATGAAGAAGGAACGGAAGAAAACATGGACCAAACTACCAGGGATTTTTTAGGGGATATGAGGCTTGTTCTCAGCCAAAGATTGTGGGAACAAAACCAAAGCCAAAGCCAAGGAGGGAGAGCCAGAGGCAGAGGACGCAAATGGGTGCCAAGATCAGGTCCCCCAACATCATCAAAAAAAACAGGAGAGGCAACAGGAGGAAGTGGCTCCTCCGAGGAAATCGGAACAAAAACCAGGAGCATGCGTCAGAAAACCTTGAAATAAACTGGCATGAAAGGAACATAACAGATGAATTAGTGATAATGAATCTATCATCTCGTCCCCTAAATCAAAATGAACAATCGCTCCTTAAACATGGTATTAACTTCTGCCCCACAGAAACGATGAATATGGCGCAGACGCGCATAGATATATACAAATATATCCGGAAAATCAAACTGGCGAAGATTTTTGAGGAAAATCAGGAAATGTCAAATTATGCTAAGAAGAAAAAGGATAAGCAATCAGAAATAAATATGGAAGTGCAAGGGCTTACAACAAGCAACTTACCAGCACTGATGACGCTTGTAAATTTGGATGCCATGGATGGAGATGATGTGATCCCTGAAGAAGTCGCCTGCCCTCAAAAAGGAGCCGGCCTCAGTGGAAAGAAACCGCAGTCTAAGTTTTATCCACAATTACCACAAGGAAATAAGATTGACCTTTTTCAAGAGGCAGTAATTCAAGACATCTACAAAATTAGGGGCAATAAATATCGTGACAATCTGAAAATGGAAGAAAGAGCTGCCCTAAAAAACCTTATGGAGGATCAAAAAATAACAATAAAAATGGCCGATAAGGGCGGAAACATTGTGATTCTGGACACAAAAGATTATATAACCGAAGCCCATTCTCAGTTGAGAAATAAACAATATTACAGGAAATTGGAACAAAATCCTACTCTAATCTTTAAATCAAATCTGGATAAGAAGATAATGGATTGGTGCAGTGAAAATTTGATTGATGTGGATGAAAGCAAATTCTTAACAACGAAACATCCAGTAACTGCCACCATTTATTTCCTACCCAAAGTTCATAAGAACCCACTAAAACCACCAGGGAGACCGATTGTCTCGGCGAAGGGCTCACTTATGGAACCTGTGGCGAACTATATCGACTATTTTCTCGTGCCGTTTGTTCTGAACTTAAGCTCATACCTAAGGGATACTGGTGATCTCTTAAAAAACCTGCAAGACCTATCATGGCAATCCACCTACATGCTAATAACAATGGGCGTAACTGCTTTGTATTCTAACATAGAGCACAGCATTGGAATAAAGGCATGTGCTTTTTTTCTGAAAGAAAGGAACATACAATTTAATGGACACAATCAGATGCTTTTGGACATGATTGAGTTATGCCTCACTCAAAATATCTTTCTCTTTGGGGAAGAGGTTTATCAGCAAGTTAAGGGATGTGCGATGGGGTTCTCCTTCAGCCCAGCATTTGCATGTCTCACAATGGGATGGTGGGAGCAACAGGTGGCCTGGCATCCGGACAATGATCATCATGTAATGAAAATAGCAAAATGGCTGAGATACATTGATGATCTCTTGATAGTATGGGACGGAACAGCAGAGGAATTCGAGACCTATTTCAAAATACTGAACTCCACGGACACAAATTTAAGGTTTACTTACACAATCAGCCGGGAAGAAGTAACCTTTTTGGATACTAAAATCTACATCCATGGAAACAAGGTGGAGACTACGCTCTATAGGAAAGAAACCTCAACAAATGCAACCCTACATGCGGATAGCTTCCACCAACCCTCAGTAAAAAACAACATCCCCTACGGGGAATTCCTGAGGCTCCGTCGGATATGCTCGCAGGAAAAGGAGTGGACTACGAGCAGTGGTGAAATGGCGAAGAGATTCGCACGACGGGGGTATAAAAAAGGTGTCATCATGAAAGGCTGGAAAAGAGCAAATGAAACAAAAAGGGAGGACACATTGCAAATCAAACCGAAAAAAACTGAGAATCAGAAAGTGAGACTTATCATCGACCATTCAAGAGAATCAAAACAAATTGTTACTATCCTAAGGAAGAATTGGAAAATTCTGCATCTGGATGAGACTGTAGGAAAAATCATGGGCAAACATCCAGAGGTGACATATAGAAGAGCAACGAGTTTGAAGGACAAATTAGTTCATAGTCACCATCGAAACCCAGAAACGAAGAAAAAGGGCATCCAATGGCTGAAAACCAAAGGCTTCCAAAAATGCCAGCAATGCAAAGCATGTTAAATTGCAGTGAACAAAAAAGAAGTGACTTTGCCCAACAAGAAAACTTGGGTGATCAAACAACTGATAAATTGTAAAACGGAATTCGTTGTGTATGTAATTGAGTGCCCGTGCGCATTAAAATACATTGGGAGCACAAAGAAGGAGTTAAAGCTACGAATTTTGGAGCACATAAGGGCAACGGTGAATAAGGACAGAGCCAACGCCGTAGCTAAGCATATGGAGGCATCACACAACGGGGACTGGAAACTTTTAAAATTCTATGCATTAGAAACCATTGTTCCACATGAGAGGGGTGGAGACAGAGAACGCAAACTGAGATGCAGGGAATCTCGGCAAATACTAAACTTCAGAACATTACAACCGGAAGGTCTTAACCAGAGCGAAGAACTTTATGTTCATTTGTAAATTTCTGTGTAAATATGAATCTGTGCCACTGCAGTATCGCAACGAGAGATTGTATTTGTATATATGTAAAATAATTCCTTTAGGTTCCAAATAATGTCAATACAATATAGTAACGGCTTAGAATGCATAGGGTAACATGTTGGTAATGGTGGTTTACAATCGTTTGGTCTTTGTATGCAAGAGAATGATATATATAGCATGCAATTATCCTAAGCCCACTAGAGGGCGAGAAATCAGTTTAAAAACAAACGTTAGCCCACTAGAGGGCGAGAGGAGGTTGAATTATGCCTATACTGATAAGACCATTAGAAATACACGGCAATGTGTGATTAAAATTGTTCTGTGCGACATACATATGTCATGAAACTACATCATCCAGAATTCCCTTGTATTGACAGGAAATGGCGATAATCACATGACTTTGCACAAAGACACCTTATAGGTGGTTGAAAGAGAAGTGGTATTGACCGTGATCAAGCCGTCTGTAGGCGGTGAAACGCGTTGGTATCTGTAAGAGCGATGGTGCAATAAAACAACTGTGAAAGGAGGAATTTCTCGAGTGCGTTTTCATTTGCCTGCGAAGGTGGTGTTGGAAATTAATTCGGCAGGGCTCTGCCGAGGAAAACGCACCGGTGACAGAGCGCCAGGGGTCACCTAAGCTGAGCCAAGTTGTGGAGATATATATATATATATATATATATATAATCGACTCACAGACACTTGCAACCTCCTTTCCGGCGAAGAGAGTGTGATGGACCCAAGATTCTTTGGCAAGATGTTTTATTTCATGCTCACTCCTCACAAACTATGACGCATTTCGGGGCACAGATGCCCTTGTTCACATGCAGAGCGCAGTCCACCATTACTTTTTATCAATGCAAAGTGCACATCCCCCTGTCACGTGGTAACAACCTGGGAAAACAGACTTTAGTTAGTCCACTATTATACTTTCCATTTGTAACCATGTTGTTTTCATTTCAATTATTGTCATTGCAAAAGTCAGTAGCTGAAGACATCACAATTCATAACAGATGCAAATAAATATTTTAAAATACCTGCCACAGTTTATTACTATGTAAATATACAAATCAAAAAAAAATTCCATTATGAATAAATAAGGTATATACATATAAAAAAAAAACCTTATTGTAAACATTTCTTTTTTGATGTCTTCTTTCTTAATTATTTGCCTAAATGCTGGAATTTAATCTTTTGCTCAAATCTCATTACTTGTGATGTTATGTTCCCTTGATACCTATTCAATGGACCAATCATTGTAGTGGTTATTTTTGTTACTCCACCCCTAGGGTGTGGAGTCTGTCCGAATAAATACATCATATTGTTTCCATATTGTTTTTTTTTTTTTTTGTAAGACCTTTATTGATACCAAGCAGAGTACACAGCATGAGCCTACAACCCTGAGGCCGGCCCGCCATTTCCATGCAAGCAGTGTGTAGTCATTAAGCGTTATATGAAGCAGGGCATGTACACTTTAGGTTCTACTTCCCACAATATCTCATATAGGGCTCATTCTGCCAAATTGCGTGAGTCTTACATTTTAACTTTTTATACGGAAAAAAACAACATACCCCAACTTAAGACCTGACAGTATCATTGCATATGACCTGGATGTACATTCAAACAAAGCTTCAGCGCCCACCCCGTGTGCACCCGCATCCAATCTGTACCCGTGTACTAAACAACCCACTCGGGAGGATGAAACAGAAGATGGACTAATCCTCCTCACTGTCCTGCAGAGATGTAAGATAGTTAGTCAAAAAACACCACATGTCTTTCGGTCTGGACCTCGCCGGTAATTGCTCCTCATATGTCTGTAGTCTATCACGACAGATGGTCATATCATGCAGCCACGATTTCTTCGTCGGTACCTTCCGGCTATGCCAACATTGCGCGACCTGTCTCTTTGCCAACAATAAAGCAAGTGCACAAAACTTGCGCTTCAACGCCCGGAATTGAGGAACTATTCCCAGTAGACAGATCTTGGGCGTGCACCGTACTTCCTCCTCCAACATGCCAGTTAGTGTGGTGGTGACCTCACCCCAATACCCTGCCACCCTCTCGCAGTCCCAAGCCAGATGTGCAAAATCCGCCCCCTCCCTATTGCACCTCTTGCATCTGTCTTCCTCCTGTAGGCCAAATCTGCGCATCTTGGTCGGCGTGTAGTAGATCTGGTGCATAAATTTAAAATGTATGATTCTTAAGTTGCCGTTAGGCGTCAAAATCTGCGTTAACGCGCAAGCGCTATTCCACTCCTCATCCGTTAACGGATCCTCTAATAGTGCATCCCACCGCCCCTTAGCCTTCTGAGTGTGTCCCCCCAGTTCCGTTTGTGCAGCGGAGTATAGTCTGGACACTAGATGGGAAAGATCAGTAGTGGTGATCAGGAGTTGTAGTGGTGTAAGGCAGTCTGGTTCTTTTGGGAAGGTCGGGTAATGTTCCCTCAATGCTCTAGTCAACCTATAGTACGTGAAGCGGAACATGGGAGTCTGGTTTTGGATATAATTCAGTTGGTCTAGTCCCACGAAAGTGCCGGCTTGAAACACATCTCCTAGCTTGTCAATACCAGCTTTACTCAGCAAGGACATACCGACCTTTTCACCAGTGACTGAGAGTGCCTGGTGATGTTGCAAAGGCATGTCTGGTGCATATAGCGGGGTCTTGTGGGCCAGCTGGCTAAGCCTGTGCCACGCTTTTACCGTGGTGTCCACTGTGTTGATGTCCATAGCATGCAGTGGCGGCCTCGAGTGGGATATGATCGCAGAGAGGGGTATGGGGTGAGCATCACCCTCTTCGATGGCCGTGTGCGCAAGATATGGGACCCTGTGGTACCAATACGCCGCATACTGTGCCTGCGCGCAGAGGTAGTAGAGGAGAAAATCAGGTACACCGAAGCCGCCCCTCGTGAACGGAAGCGTGAGAGTCTGCAGATCGACCCGAGCCTGTTTACCCGCCCAAATTAAAGTCCGCACCATAGAGTTTATGCGGCGGAATATCTCACTCGTTGGCGTGATGGGGATATTATTAAACAGGTATAACAGTTTGGGCAATACGTTCATCTTGACAATTGCGATTCTGTCGGCTATCGAGAGTGGCAAGCGAATCCACCGTTGGACCTTATCTTCAAGCTTAGAGAGGATCACCCCATAGTTTGCCCGCAGTACCTCTTCCGGATTTCTGTGGAACATGACCCCTAGGTATCTAATCGGTTCACGTTGCCAGTCCAATGGGAAATCTACCTCAAAGGGTAAAGTGGTGTCAGTCAGAGGTATTATGGAGGATTTGGACCAATTAATCGCCAGCCCTGAATGTCCGCCGAAGCGGATGTATTCACGGAGCAGCGGGTTTAGATGGATTTCAGGGTCACGGACGTACAATAACATGTCGTCCGCGTATAGCGATATGTGGAGTGGCCGGGCCGCAAATTGCAAAGCTGACTCACTGTATTTCTGGCGTACTATGCACGCAAGTGGCTCTAGTGCCAGCGCAAATAACAGAGGGGATAGTGGGCAGCCTTGTCTAGTACCACGCTGAATGTCGAACGGGTCTGAAATATAACCGTTGATCCGAACCCTAGCGCTTGGGTCTGTGTAGAGTAAGGTTATCCACTGCACAAACCGTTTAGGGAATCCCATTCGGTTCAGGACGAGGAGCATATCTCCATTCAATGGAATCGAACGCTTTCGCAGCGTCAAGCATGACAGCCGCCGCTTTAACTGAAGGTTTGAGGTAATGGGAAAGAGCAAACAAAGATCTAGTGTTGTGTGTAGTGGATCTAGTGGGTATAAATCCCGATTGATCCGGAAGGACCAGACGGGTCATCAAGGGGGATAGGCGATCCGCTAACAATTTTGCGAGGATTTTTGAGTCAACATTAATTAGAGATAGAGGTCTATAGGAATCACATTCCTCCTGGTCTTTGGAGGGCTTCAGAAGAGCAATGATCATGGCTTCTCGCAGAGTGGGGGGGAGCAATGATTTATCGAAGGCCGCGCCATACATGCCTACTAAATAGGGAGCAAGGATATCCGCAAATTGCTTATAGAATTCAGAGGTGTACCCGTCAGATCCGGGTGCCTTGCCGTTCGGAAGTGCAGCGATCACTGCCGTTACTTCCTCAACTGTAATGGGCCTAGCCAAGTATTCTCTGTGTGTATCCGATAGCCAGCCAATCGCCACGTCGTGTAAATAATCATACATTTCCTCCGCTGGGGCTGTGGGCTGTGACTGGTATAGCGCGCCAAAGGTGTCGACAAAACATCTCAGAATATCTTCAGAATGCGTTTGTGGTACACCCTCCTTAGAGTTTACTCTGAGTATCGCTTTCTGTCCTCGTCCCTCACAAATTTTACGCGCCAGCACACCTCCTGGTCTGCCCCCTTCCCCGAAGGCTCTAGCCACATGTGGGCGATCTAAGTACTTAATCTCGGACTCTAAAAAATCCGCATGCTCCGTATGCAAAGCTCGCAAGCCTGATAAATGTGTATCGTCCTGTGTGGCCTCATACACCAATTCCAAGTCCCTCATTCGTTCCTCACAACGACGAATCTGGCCCCGTATGTCCCTGAGTATCCCTATAGTGGTGCTTAAGCAGACTCCCCTGATCGTAGCTTTGAACGCCTCCCAGAGGAGGCACGGGTCTTCAGTTGAGTGCGCATTATTAGCAAAGTAGTCTTCGATAGCTTTTTTTAATGTGTCTACATAGACTGTGTCTGAGAGGGCACGGGCATTGAATCGCCATTGGAAGGGGGGGGGGTGTAACGAGGCAGCTCCACCCGCAGCATGACAGGGTTGTGGTCCGATAGTGTGCGGGGCAGCACCTGTATCTGACGAACCCACAGGGCCACGTCCCTAGAGCCTAACCAGTAATCCAGCCTGGACCAACTATTGTGAGACGCGGTGATGTGCGTAGCGCCTGTCTGATCAGGGTGCTGCAGCCTCCATAGATCCGCTAAGGCCAGATCCTCCATCATGTAACCCACCATCTGTCTCGATTGCTTGTGTTGTTCTAGTGATTGGGGGGAGCGGTCCAGCCCATCCTGCAATGTGACGTTCCAGTCCCCTCCGCAGAGTATGTGCGCGCTAGCATGTGTTTGCAAGTGTCCCCATACCTCCCGGAAAAATTCGGGAGCATCCGTGTTAGGTCCATAGACGTTCAAGAGTGTCACCCGTTGGCCCCTCAGTGTACCAGTCACCAATATGTATCTGCCAGTGGGATCCCTCACAACGTGTTTCTCTTCAAAGTTGATCCCTTTCCTGATCAATATAATCACCCCGCGGGAGTAGGAGGAATAAGATGCCCTATACACTGACTCAGCCCACCTCTCGCCCAAATGTGCGTGAGTGTGTGGTGCGAGGTGTGTTTCCTGTATGAAGGCTATATCTACTTTCCACCTATTAAGACTAGTAAAGACCTGCCTGATCTTCTGAGGTCTGGAGAACCCTCTGATATTCCAAGTAAGCACGTTCAAACATACTCTACCCTCCACCCTAGCACCCATGTACATCTGTGACTGTGACATGCTCCATCCCTTTATAATCCCATCCTTCATGTGGTATTCTCCCGCCCTCAGTGCAAGGAGTAAGCACAACAATGGCAGTACAGTGCGGTTTAGAATCCACAAGGCAATACATATGCAAGGTTGTCGGTCTCAGTAAACTTACAGTCATCCCCCCCCCCCTAATCCCACCCACTCCAGCAACCCCAACCTGCCGAAGCCATATCCCCTCAGAGCACAATACCCCCAAACATTTAACCATCAATACAGTGCCCATATTTAGAACACTTAGTGGGTAATACCCTTACGGAGGTCCGCTAGGAGCACAACTCTACACCCGGTGGTCGGGTTCCGGCAATACTATAACAATTGTAAATATGCATGATACAAGAGATCAACCTTCCGCCCCCCCTCCATCACCACCGCATCTCAACAAGATTATCCAAGCAGCAGCAGTGCCGTAAGGGCACCACCGCGAAAGCTCGACATCATTAGACGTACGGTGCCATCTACATTTAGTGCGACGCAGCCAATGGGCAACACCATCAACATACAAGCAAATGGACTGACTTCAGCCGGAGTCTGTATCCCAAGTCGGTAATCCACAGTAAGTGATAGTCCTGCACGCATATCGCGGCCTGGTGACCCCGAAATCTAAGTATTTATTGCTATCGCCAGGGGTGGGGGCCCGTTAACCGCCTCCGGCATCTGTTACTGCAGCAGTCCGTTTCGGCCTCATGGATAACGTGCTGATAGGCAGATAGTGTAGCCAGGGTCAGCCACAGGGAAAAGCAACAAAAAATCAAGGGAAATAACAGAGTCGTACTTTAGCCCTGATCGTGTCATTGGACGGCAGCCCCAGTGTCTCACAGTTAGTGTCTGATAGCGATATTTACCCCCCCCATGTGGATGACCCCGCTCTGAGCCATCCAATACAGTCAACAGTGGTCACGTGGCCATCCAGAGCGAGAAATAGTACAATAAAACTTACCGCTGTAGGACGAGGGATAACAGCAACGACCTCAGTCCGAGTCTCTGTGCTGGTCATTTTGCGAGTCCTCTCTCGCCTCACGCTGTGTCCTTTTAACAAAGTCCTGCGCAGCCTTCGGTGTTGCCAGAACGATTGCTTTCCCCTTCCACATCACTCGTAGCCTCGCTGGATATAACATGGAGTAGACAATGTTCAAATCCCGCAACTTGGCCTTCACTGAGGAGTACTCCTTACGTGCCTGTTGGACTGCAACCGTGTGGTCCGGGTAGAACTCAAGGGAGTTGCCTTGATAGGTGATTTTGCCCTTTTCCCGTGCAAGCCGAAGGATCGTGTCCCTGTCTCGGTAGTTGAGAATTCTCGCCACAATAGGCCTAGGTGTGGCGCCAGGTGGTGGCTTGGGAGCTAGCGATCTATGGGCCCGCTCCACTATGAAGACCGAGGATAGGGCCTCCGCGCCAAAGAGATCTTTACACAGGTTCTCGACAAATTGCTCCATCCGCCCAGTGTTGGTCGTCTCCGGCAGGCCCGCTATTCTGACGTTATTGCGCCTCGAGCGCGCTTCTAAATCCTCCTCCTTAGCTCTAATCACCTCCAAGAGACGTTCCATGCCTGTGCATTTTGTAGTGGAGGTCCGCGCCTCATACTCAACGGCAGAAATCCTGGTCTCCGCTTCATCCAGACGTTCGCCATGTTTTTCCTGACGGGCGGTCATACTATCCATCCTGCACGTTAGATTATCAAGCTTACCATTAATGTCTTGTAGATTCGACTGGATCGCCAGCAGGATCTTCTCCATGTTGGTACTGGGTAGTGTTTCGGTCGCACCGCCGTCCTCCGCTGACCCATCCACTGGTCTTGTCGCCTTTTTAGCGTCGAATGATATCTTGGGTTGTTGTTTATCAGGTTTACCCATGGTGGTGGAGTGGGAAGCTGTCTTCCTGAGCACAGGCCCAGAAGCCCTCGTTGTTCGTATCGCTGCTGCCGTGGTGCCTCAGTACAGATAGTTAGCACGTCCGTGGGACACCGATCCGGCGTTTGGGCCCAGCGCAGCAGACCGCGCAATTCACGAGGGGGAGGACGCGATCTATGCTCTCCCACCTCAGTTTGGCGTGGTGCTGTCAATAATCGCCTGCATCACCGTCCGGGAACCTTCTACAGGTGGCAAGCTGCGGGGTCGCCCTCTACCATGTGTGACCCACCGTCACTGTAGCGTGTAGCCGGTCTGCTGGACTTGTATCAAAGTGGCAGTGTGGTCGACGACAGCAATTTGGTCAGGGCAGTTTGCACTGGCGTGTGCACAGTGGTCCGCTGTGTGACGGCGATCTCCTCTCAGCCCCCAGATCAGTGCGGCAGTTACAGCGCGTTTTGGCGCGAAGGCGGCCGTCTCGGTGCTCAGGAGTCCTCCGCCGCCATATTGTCAGGCAGTTGAGTCCGGGCGCCTATGAGGTCCTCTGGCCACGAACTGAGGCGAAATGACCAAGTCATGCATGCGCACAGACCTTAAGCGCATACTCTCACCTCGGCTTGCCGAAGTTAATGCAGGTGGTTGAGGTTAAGACGCGTCGCCTTGTATGTCCTGGGTTCACATCCTGACGGCGGCCATATTGTCAGGCAAGTGATCGCGCTCCGCAGTAAACGCTGCTAAAAGTCATTTCGACCGGAGTGTTAGTCGAAATGTACCCCGTCGCCAACACACTGCATCTTCCCACGATGATTGCTGTGTTTGTAGAGTGGAACAGTGTGGTGAAGGCGGAATTCGACCTCTCAGATGGTGATCGCCCGGCGGAGCTGCGGTTCAGGCAGCCATTCCGCCGTGCGCCCCCTAGCGCCCCCCTCATTGTTTCCATATTGTTAATCCCCAATTGCTTTGATTGTGTTGTATTTTAAAGTGTGTGCGTGTATTAGCAGCAAAACTACATGTGCAAAAAAGTGCGATAAAGTGCTTATTCTTAAAGTGTCTAATGTTGTATGTGCAAAATTCTAATGTGTTATCAACAGTAACGACTTAATTTCAGTTGATACTGTTTAAAACATCCTAAAAGAATTTAATAAAATTATGTTAAAATTAGTCACTATACAAAATTGAGGCAGCAATTAAAACACTTAAAACCATTACTTCATGACTAAAAGGTCTCTGCCCATTGCATCCATATCAATCTAAAGTTTTATTTTCTCATTCCTTTTTTCCTTTTTCCTGAGCTTTCCAGATATTATTATTTCACAGTTTTCTCAAAGGAAATTATGCATATCCTCAGTGTTGTTAAGGCTGTTAGGTATTTTAGTATCAAACTCCAGGATCATTTGGGTCTCCAACCGTCTTAATTGACGTATTCTATTCCCACCCCGCCGTGGTTTCGGAATGGCATCAATTACAAAATATGTAAGGCAGTTTACTTAAATATTGTGTACCATCTTGAAATGTCTTGCGACTGGGCATGCCGGATCATTATTTATGATAGCTCTGAAATGTTGCAATATTCCGACATGCACCTGCAGCTTTGTACTCCGAATGTAATTAAGGCCACAGGTGCATGTTAGAACATACACCGCTTATTCAGTTCTGCAGTTAAAACTGCCTCTAATCGCAATCTCTTTCTCACAGAATGGAGTAACATAATGGGTTTTGTTAGTTCCAAACTAACAGGCTCTACAAGATGAACACTTTCTGAACCCTTGTCCAGGCCTAAGCCAAGTCCCTGTCTGGCTTAGTTCTGGACTGCTTTTGAACAATTTTGATCCCATGGTTTTAGATTTCCTGAAAGTGATTTTCAGTGTTTCAGGAAGTCTATTCCCTAACACACTGTAGGTGAGTAGTATTGGCCAGTTCTTTTTTATTATCAACCTTCATTTCCTTTCTTCATTACAGTATGTGGTAATTAGATCAGGGCCTTTCGTCTCTCTAGGTGAGTTCACAGTCTCTCTAGATAGATCTTCTGTTATATTGCCTTTGCTTCTAACAAAGAGACTCATTCTTGGTCTTTTATTAGCTTCAGATATCGCCTCTTTTAAAATGTTCTCGCTGTACCCTCTTTTTCTGAGTCTGTTCATGGTATCTTCCACACAGATATTAAAATCAGATTCTAGACTACAGATTCGTTTAAGTCTTAACACTTCCCCGTAGGGTATGCTCTTTATCAAGTGTTTGGGTGGGCACTGCTAGCGTGTAGCGTAGCATTGCCCGCTGTGGGCTTTCTGAATAGGGAGGTTTCAAACTTGCCATTATTGATGTACGCTTTAACGTCTAAAAATTCGATGACAGTCTTACTCATATGCGAAGTAAAATGTATGTTCATATAATTGATGTTAATGGCCTCGATGAATTGTTTTGCTTCTATCTACTCTCCCTCCCATAGTATAAAAACATCATCTATGTATCTAAGCCAATACAATACATGCTGATTAACCCCTTCGCTGCTAGGCCTTTTCCCCTCCTGTGCTAAGCCTTTTTTTGGCGTTTTGGAGTAGTGCGCGCTTAGGCCCTTGTAACTTTTTGACCACATAGAGTATCCGCGCCACATTTGCGTCCTTTTCTTCCAACATCATGTGGATTCTAAAGGCGTCCAGGGTTTGTGGATTCCCTTGGAGGGGTCCCATAAATTAACCAAAATATAGTGATTTATTTTGTTTTTTTCAGAAAAATGGGAAAAACGGGCTGCAAATGAAAGCCTCTTGGTTTTTCCCTGAAAATGGTATCACAAAAGGGTTTGTGGGGCTGAAATCTCCATTTTCTCAGCTTTCAGGGAATGACAGACTTTTGTCAGAGAACCGAAATTTTTCACTCAGTTTTGGCATTTTTCTGGGACATAGCCTATTTTTGCTATTTTTAGAGCTTTCCACCTCCTTCCAGTTAATGGTAGAAATGAGTTTGAAAGCAATAATGGATCCTGGAAAGCTTTACATTTTCGAAAAGTAGACAAAATTCTGAATTCAGAAAGGGGCCAATTGTCTAAATCCATTAAGGTTTCGTTATAGAAACTAACAGTTAGATATTGGAATATTTGAAATTTTGTTGAAAAAAACAGCCTTTTGTCTCAACGTTTTCACCTATAACTTTTTCTAATTTTGACAGCTCTTGGAAAGCAATATACCGTTACATTTTTTAGACCTTCCTGGTTGTGGGGATATATAGGACTTGTAGTTTCACCAAGAACCCGACGAACCCAGATCCAAAAACTGAGCAGCAACTTGCAATGGTATTTTTTCATTTACTGGGTATAGTGCACTTTGTCTTGGAAAATGTATACATGGAATAATCTGTATGAAAGATACCTTTGTATTTCTGAATTGGGTACAAATATAGAGTTCAGAAACAGTATATAATTGCACATTTTCAAAGTTGGGAATACTCATACTAGCATGAGAATTATTGGTCATTTTTCATAAAGATTTTTTTTTTTTACACAATGTCTTTCATTGAAAGGGAGAAATGCATGAAAGCTCAATTGGTAATAACAGTTGATTTACAAATCTGAATTACCCCAAGTGTCCCGATAAAAACGGTACCTCACTTGTGTGGGTCGGCCTTGTGCCTGCGACAGGAAACGGCGCAAAATGCAACGTGGTCACACCTAAATTTAGCAGTTACAAATTGACCCTTTTTTGGCAAAGTGCCTACCTGTAGTTTTTGCACCCTAGCTCTGCCGGCACCTAGGGAAACCTAGCAAAACTATACATTTTTGAAAAGTAGACACCCAGGGGAATTCAGGATGGGGTGACTCGACTGCCTACCACCAGGTGTTGTTACCCAGAATCCCTTGCAAAGCTAAGATTTTGACAAAATAAACACATTTTCCTCACATTTCTGTGGTGGAAAGTTCTGGAATCTGTGTGGATCAACAAATTTCCACCCACCCAGCATTTCCCCAGGTCTCCCGATAAAAACAGTACCTCACTTGTGTGGGTCGGCCTTGTGCCTACGACAGGAAACGGCACAAAATGCAACGTGGTCGCACCTCAATTTCCCAGTGAAATTTTACGTTCTTTGGACAAAGAGACTACCTTTTGTTTTTGAGCCGTAGCTCTGCCAGCACCTAGGGAAACCTAGCAAACCTATACATTTTTTAAAACTAGACACCCAGGGGAATTCAGGATGGGGTGACTCGTCTGCCTACCCCCAGGTTTTGTTACCCAGAATCCCTTGCAAATCTAAACATTTGACCAAAAAAACACATTTTCCTCACATTTCTGTGGTGGAAAGTTCTGGAATCTGCGTGGATCAACAAATTTCCAACCACCCAGCGTGCCCCCAGGTCTCCCGAAAAAAATGGTACCTCACTTGCGTGGGTAGGCATAGTGGCTGCGACATGAAACAGCGCAAAACGCAGCATGGTCGCACCTCAATTTCCCAGTGAAATTTAGCACGATTCGGACAAAAAGACTACCTTTTGTTTTTGCGCCGTAGCTCTGCCAGCGCCTAGGGAAACCTAGCAAACCTATACATTTTTTAAAACTAGACACCCAGGGCAATTCAGGATGGGGTGACTCGTCTGCCTACCCCCAGGTTTTGTTACCCAGAATCCCTTGCAAACATAAAAATTTGACCAAAAAACACATTTTCCTCACATTTCTGTGGTGGAAAGTTCTGGAATCTGCGTGGATCAAACAATTCCCACCCACCCAGTGTGCCCCCAGGTCTCCCAAAAAAAATGGTACCTCACTTGTGTGGGTAGGCATAGTGGCTGCGACATGAAACAGCGCAAAACGCAGCATGGTCGCACCTCAATTTCCCAGTGAAATTTAGCACGATTCAGACAAAAAGACTACCTTTTGTTTTTGAGCCGTAGCTCTGCCAGCACCTAGGGAAACCTAGCAAACCTATACATTTTTGAAAACTAGACACCCAGGGCAATTCAGGATAGGGTGACTCGTCTGCCTACCCCCGGGTTTTGTTACCCAGAATCCCTTGCAAATCTAAAAATTTGACCAAAAAAACACATTTTCCTCACATTTCTGTGGTGGAAAGTTCTGGAATCTGCGTGGATCAACAAATTTCCACCCACCCAGCGTGCCCCCAGGTCTCCCGAAAAAAATGGTACCTCACTTGCGTGGGTAGGCATAGTGGCTGCGACATGAAACAGCGCAAAACACAGCATGGTCGCACCTCAATTTCCCAGTGAAATTTAGCACGATTCGGACAAAAAGACTACCTTTTGTTTTTGCGCCGTAGCTCTGCCAGCACCGAGGGAAACCTAGCAAACCTATACATTTTTGAAAACTAGACACCCAGGGCAATTCAGGATGGGGTGACTCGTCTGCCTACCCCCAGGTTTTGTTACCCAGAATCCCTTGCAAATATAACAATTTGACCAAAAAACACATTTTCCTCACATTTCTGTGGTGGAAAGTTCTGGAATCTGCGTGGATCAACAAATTTCCACCCACCCAGCGTGCCCCCAGGTCTCCCGTAAAAAATGGTACCTCACTTGCGTGGGTAGGCATAGTGGCTGCGACATGAAACAGCGCAAAACGCAGCATGGTCGCACCTCAATTTCCCAGTGAAATTTAGCACGATTCGGACAAAAAGACTACCTTTTGTTTTTGCGCCGTAGCTCTGCCAGCACCTAGGGAAACCTAGCAAAGCTATACATTTTTGAAAACTAGACACCCAGGGCAATTGAGGATGGGGTGACTCGTCTGCCTACCCCCAGGTTTTGTTACCCAGAATCCCTTGCAAACATAAACATTTAACCAAAAAAACACATTTTCCTCACATTTCTGTGGTGGAAAGTTCTGGAATCTGCGTGGATCAACAAATTTCCACCCACCCAGCGTGCCCCCAGGTCTCCCAAAAAAAATGGTACCTCACTTGCGTGGGTAGGCATAGTGGCTGCGACATGAAACAGCGCAAAACGCAGCATGGTCGCACCTCAATTTCCCAGTGAAATTTAGCACGATTCGGACAAAAAGACTACCTTTTGTTTTTGCGCCGTAGCTCTGCCAGCACCTAGGGAAACCTAGCAAACCTATACATTTTTGAAAACTAGACACCCAGGGCAATTCAGGATGGGGTGACTCGTCTGCCTACCCCCAGGTTTTGTTACCCAGAATCCCTTGCAAACATAAAAATTTGACCAAAAAAACACATTTTCCTCACATTTCTGTGGTGGAAAGTTCTGGAATCTGCGTGGATCAACAAATTTCCACCCACCCAGCGTGCCCCCAGGTCTCCCGTAAAAAATTGTACCTCACTTGCGTGGGTAGGCATAGTGGCTGCGACATGAAAGAGCGCAAAACGCAGTATGGTCGCACCTCAATTTCCCAGTGAAATTTAGCACGATTCGGACAAAAAGACTACCTTTTGTTTTTGCGCCGTAGCTCTGCCAGCACCTAAGGAAACCTAGCAAACCTATACATTTTTGAAAACTAGACACCCAGGGCAATTCAGGATGGGGTGACTCGTCTGCCTACCCCCAGGTTTTGTTACCCAGAATCCCTTGCAAACATAAAAATTTGACCAAATAAACACATTTTCCTCACATTTCTGTGGTAGAAAGTTCTGGAATCTGTGTGGATCAACAAATTTCCACCCACCCAGCGTGCCCCCAGGTCTCCCCAAAAAAATGGTACCTCACTTGCGTGGGTAGGCATAGTGGCTGCGACATGAAACAGCGCAAAACGCAGCATGGTCGCACCTCAATTTCCCAGTGAAATTTAGCACGATTCGGACAAAAAGACTACCTTTTGTTTTTGCGCCGTAGCTCTGCCAGCACCTAGGGAAACCTAGCAAACCTATACATTTTTGAAAACTAGACACCCAGGGCAATTGAGGATGGGGTGACTCGTCTGCCTACCCCTAGGTTTTGTTACCCAGAATCCCTTGCAAACATAAAAATTTGACCAAAAAAATACATTTTCCTCACATTTCTGTGGTGGAAAGTTCTGGAATCTGCGTGGATCAACAAATTGCCACCCACCCAGCGTGCCCCCAGGTCTCCCGAAAAAAATGGTACCTCACTTGCGTGGGTAGGCATAGTGGCTGCGACATGAAACAGCGCAAAACGCAGCATGGTCGCACCTCAATTTCCCAGTGAAATTTAGCACGATTCGGACAAAAAGACTACCTTTTGTTTTTGCGCCGTAGCTCTGCCAGCACCTAGGGACACCTAGCAAACCTATACATTTTCGATAACTAGACACCCAGGGCAATTCAGGATGGGGTGACTCGTCTGCCTACCCCCAGGTTTTGTTACCCAGAATCCCTTGAAAACATAAACATTTGACCAAAAAAACACATTTTCCTCACATTTCTGTGGTGGAAAGTTCTGGAATCTGCGTGGATCAAAAATTGCCACCCACCCAGCGTGCCCCCAGGTCTCCCGAAAAAAATGGTACCTCACTTGCGTGGATAGACATAGTGGCTGCAACAGGAAACGGTTCAAATCGTACGGTAGTGAATTTACATTACCTTATCGCAAAACTACCTTGATTTTGGGGGGGGGGGGCATCTGAGTTTGTGGCCCGGGGCTCGGTGGTACTCTTTGCAAAGTAGCAAACCCAAACAGTTCTGAAAACTAGACACCCGGGAGAGTCCAGGGAGGTATGGCATGTGTGGGTCCGCCAATGTTTTCCTAACCAGAACTCTTTGCAAACCTTAAAAATAGGTAAAAATAGCACTTTTCCAAACATTTTGGCGTGGGATCGCCGTGCCGGCAGAAAAGTCCTACCACCCTGCGTTCCCCTTGTTCTCCCGAGTAAAAGAATACCTCACTTGTGTGGGTGCCCCAAAGCAGAACACACCAAAAACGAATTTTGAAAAAAGTAGTTTTTAGTCATATTTAAGTTTTACAAATTAAGCACCCCAGCCTGAATCACATGCCTTTGGCCCACCCACACAAGTGAGGTATCATTTTACTCGGGAGAACAAGGGAAACGCTGGGTGGTAGGACATTTGTTCCGGCAGCGAGATCCCACCCAAAAAAGTATGGAAAAGTGGGTTTTTGGACCAAACTTTCAGGTTTGCAGGGGTTTCTGGGTAGGAAAACATTGGGGGACCCACGCATGCCATACCTCCCTGGACTCCCCCGGGTGTCTAGTTCTCAGAACTGTTTGGGTTTGGTAGTTTCCAAAGATGCCTGCCAAGCCCCGGGCCAAAAGCTCAGGTGACCCCCTCAAAAAATAAGATTATTTGGCTAAAGGTAATGTTTTGGTCTCCACAGTATGAATTGGGCCTTTTCCTAAAGCAGCCGCTATGCCTACCCACGCAAGTGAGGTACCATTTTTATCGGGAGACCTGGGGGAACGCTGGGTGGGAGGTAATTTGTGTGAGCCCAGTGATGCCACGCTTTCCCACACTAAAACGTGTGAAAAAACTGATTTTTTCCAAGCAAAAAATGAGGTTTGCAAGGGATTCTGGGTAAAGGAACGTTGGAGGATCCATGCAAGCCATACCTCCTTGGAAGCCCCCGGGTGTCTACTTTTCAGAAATGTGTGGGTTTAGTAGGTTTCCCTAGATGGCTGTCTCGCACGGGGCCAAAAACCCAGGTAACCCCTCTTGCAAAAGCTGGTGGACTTAACATTTTCACCATTGTTAAATTCACCAGCTTTTGCAAGAGGGGTTACCTGGGTTTCTGGCCCCGTGCGAGACCGCCATCTATGGAAACCTACCAAACCCACACATTTCTGAAAAGTAGACACCCGGGGGCTTCCAAGGAGGCATGGCTTGTGTGGATCCTCCAATGTTCCTTTACCCAGAATCCCTTGCAAACCTCAATTTTAGCAGAAAAAATCAATTTTTTCACACGTTGTAGTCTGGGAAAGCGTGGCATCACTGGTCTCACACAAATTACCTCCCACCCAGCTTTCCCCCAGGTCTCCCGATAAAAACGGTACCTCACTTGCGTGGGTAGCCATAGTGGCTGCAACAGGAAAAGGTCCAAATATAACGGTGGTGAATATAAAATACCCTGAAGCAATATAACTTTGATTTTGGGGTGGGGGCACCTGAGTTTTTGGCCCGGGGCTGGGTGGTATTCTTTGGAAAGTAGCAAACCCAAACAGTTCTGAAAACTAGACACCCGGGAGAGTCCAGGGAGGTATGGCATGTGTGGGTCCCCCAATGTTTTCCTACCCAGAACTCTTTGCAAACCTTAAAAATAGGTAAAAATAGCACTTTTCCAAACATTTTGGCGTTATTATTACTGCACACCCATCTAATCCGCAAGCACACACACATACTGGTTGGATTTGGCACGAGGGTGAGTGATGATTCAGTACATACAATTGTATACGCAAGTAATTTCACAAAAATGAAATACAATGTGTATAATTGAAAGTATGATAAACTGAACCACGGACTCACAGCTCGTGAGCTGTAAAGCCACGTCAAGGCACCAACCTCTTTACAGGCCATTCATACACCTTTCGTACGCGTGACACATACAAAACATTCACACCGCCAGCCGCGGACCCATCACATTCCAACACTCACACCAGCAAACAGCGCCATTCAAGGGCCCATCACTTTCACACGCCCACATTTCGGACACTGCAACTACACAAAATGATGGACTGTGTGGAGTGTCACTCAACTAGCAGTGTGTGTAGTGACCAACAGAAAGTAACTACTCACACACCGCCTGCCGAGTGCCAGTCCACCCACACCACCATCCAAGCACCAGACCATGCACACCGCCAGCCAAACACCACTCAGCGCACACCGACAGCCAAGTACCACTCCACACACAACACCAGCCAAGCATCACTCCACGCACACCACCAGCCAAGCGCCACTCCACACACACCGCCAGCCAAGCACCACTCCGTGCACAGACAGCTAAGTACCACTCCATGCACACCACCAGCCAAGCCCCCCTCCACACACACCACCAGCCAAGCGCCACTCCACAAACACAACACCAGCCAAGCACCACTCCGTGCACAGACAGCCAAGTACCACTCCACGCACACCGTCCAGCCAAGCGCCACTCCACACACACAGCCAGCCAAGCACCACTCCACACACACCGCCAGCCAAGCACCACTCCGTGCACAGATAGCCAAGTACCACTCCATGCCCACCACCAGCCAAGCGCCCCTCCACACACACCACCAGCCAAGCGCCACTCCACAAACACAACACCAGCCAAGCACCACTCCGTGCACAGACAGCCAAGTACCACTCCACGCACACCGTCCAGCCAAGCGCCACTCCACACACACCGCCAGCCAAGCACCCCTCCACACACACCGCCAGCCAAGCACCACTCCGTGCGCAGACAGCCAAGTACCACTCCATGCACACCACCAGCCAAGCGCCCCTCCACACACACCACCAGTCAAGCACCACTCCACGAACACCACCAGCCAAAGACAAATCCAAACACAACACCAGGCAAGCGCCAAACCATGCACACAGTCAGACAATGGACACTACACGCAAACCAACATCATACTTTAGTTTTTTTTTTAAATAAAAGAGAAACAAAAACAAATTGCAAATTGATACAAATCTACTAACTCGACAACTAAATCTAAAAAGACTACACAAATACAAACTTTGAAACTGAACAATAACTATTACAGAATAAAGACCAACCAGTTCACTTTACCACTCATTGATACTCCCAAAAATTCTTTTGCGTGTGGTACAATCTAAAACAAGCAGGTACACACAGCCCGGGGTTTGAAGGGCAGTCGGGGCAGTACATGCGAACCTCCTTCCGCAAACCTCTTCGCCAACAGACTCTACATCTCCAACTGGGAAAGTCTTTTGAGGTTGTAGGAGGAATTGTATCAGGAAAGTGGCGATCTTTCAATCTGGCAACATCCTCCACCACTCCAACTCTAGGAACACTTGCCTGTTCCACTAAAACAAGGCTGCCTATTACAGACTCCTAAAACTTTACAAAAGTCAACTTTGACTGGGGACAAGATTTCTGGAACACAATAAAAGCATTAAAGGTTGCCAAGTGGAAAAGATGGATAGCCAACTTCTTGTACCAAATGTAAGCCTTACGAAGAGCAGCATACGGTTCCAACCTCTGATCAACTCTGTCAACACCACCCATGTACTTATTGTAGTCCAGTATGCACACAGGTTTGCGCACTTCTGCAACCTGACCCCAAACATTCCGCGGTTCAGTGCTTTCATCATGTATTGTAGTCAACATGTAGACATCTCTCCTGTCTGTAAACTTCACAGCTAGAAGCTCCTCACAACGCAAAGCACTGCACTGTCCCCGAGCAAGCTTTCGACAAACAAGTTCTTTTGAGAAACCTTTACGGTTTGAGCGGATTGTGCCACAAGCAACAGTGTCCACTTTGGCCAATTCCCTGAACAACCGCACACCAGTGTAGAAGTTATCGACATACAAATGATGGCCTTTGTTAAAAAATCCACGACCAAGTTCCCACACAATTTTCTCAGTCACTCCAAAAGTCGACGGACAACCAGGGGGGTTAATCCTGGATTCCTTACCAGTGTACACCCTGAAATTAGAGACATATCCAGTCTCACTGTCACACAGCATATACAGTTTGATTCCATAGCGTGCCCTCTTACTAGGAATGTATTGCCGAATATATATATATATATATTACCTACTGGCGGTCGCCAGTAGGTATATATAGTTAGGATTTTTTCTCTATGGGATTTTTGAAAATTCTATGTCTAATAACTTTGGCGTTTGTGGACGGAATTGGCTGAAATTTTCAGGAAAATGGCACATTATGTTTCTGAGCAGCCCTTGAAAATTTGGGGGGGGTTCGTCAAGGGGGGCCGAGAAAAAAGGGGGGTCCCAAAACATGTTTTTAACATTGAGTTTTCCATAGGGCGGTTGGCCTCACTTTTAGCCCGAACGGCTGAATGGATTTGCACGAAACTTGGCAAAATTGTAGGGACTGGTAGCCCGATGTGCCTTTTGTAGGTCTCAATATATGTGCTTCAGTGGATTTTGAGAAATTAACGTTCAAAAAAAGATATATATCTGTAACAGCGGACCGGGCAGCGCTCCAGTTCGCGTACTTTTCGCGCAACGGAGCTTTGTGAAGCGAAGCTGATTGGTTCTCCGGCGTCTGTAAACATTCCAAACAGTCCGTAGCGGCCGCCATCTTGTCTCTCGGTAGGATCGAGAGACAAGAGGAGGCCAAAGCGAAGGGGCAAATGACCATAAGGGGGCATAGTAGATCCTCGCTGACCCCCTAGGTTTGATGTGGAGGTTTTAAAAGGGCCCCGCGGGGCAAAAAAAAAAAATAATAATAATAATCGAACGGCTGAATGGATTTGCACGAAACTTGGCAAAGTATTAGGGACTGGTAGCCCGATGTGCCTTTGCTAGGTCTCAATATATGTGCTCCAGTGGATTTTGAGAAATTAACGTTAAAAAAAAGATATATATCTGTAACAGCGCTCCGCTTCGCGTACTTTTCGCGTTACGGAGCTTTGCGAAGCTGATTGGTTCTCCGGCGTCTGTCAACATTCCAAACAGTCCGTAGCGGCCGCCATCTTGTCTCTCGGTAGGATTGAGAGACAAGAGGAGGCCAAAGCGAAGGGGGAAATGACCATAAGGGGGCATAGTAGATCCTTCCTGACCTCTTAGGTTTGATGTACCATTTTGCCAAGTTTGGTGTAATTCCGTTCAGCCATTCAGGCTGTAGACGTATGTAAATGTCCTATGGAAAATTGCATGGGGAAAACACATTTGAAAGTGTTGAAATTTAGAACCAATTAAAATGTTACTTTGGTTTTGTATTTGTGTGTGATGAAAGTTAATTGGTTATGTATATATGTCAAATGAGAGGAAACCACAGCCATTTTGTGATACTACTGTCTGAGGTACATTTGTGAGGAATTTTTGGTGGTGAATTTCTGGTGTTTGATTTACACAGTACTAACACTTCTCCTACTTTTAAAAAGGTGAGTTGTTAATTTGTAAGGGGAACTATATTGTACACTTGAAGATAATTTGAAAAATGTTTTCTGTTATTTATTTGCAGTCCTTCTGTTATACTAAATACTTGATAAAGTTAGTTTTATATTATGTATTACTAAAAACGATAAATGAAAGTGATTATTTTTTTCTGCAATTTACAGCAAGCAATTTCAAAATAAAATGGCTCACAATGAAGAGACCGTGGCAATTTCTTTTGAATTGTCCACTACATTGATTGAAATTGAGAGCACCAATAATGAAATATTGTCACAAGGAGGAGATGACTTGTATGATTCCATTAGATTGATTGAAATGGACAGCACCAATAATGAAATATTGTCACAAGGAGATGACTTGAATGATTCCACTACATTGATTGAAATTGAGAGCACCAATAATGAAATATTGTCATGAGGAGATGACTTGAATGATTCCACTACATTGATTGAAATTGACAGCACCAATAATGAAATATTGTCACAAGGAGGAGATGACTTGAATGATTTTTTTGATCAATCTGTTGATGGCGAATTTATCGAATGTTTGGAGACCATAGAGTTACAAGAATCATCATTGCAGACTTTTCATGAGGAAATTGCTGATGAGGACATGTTACTAGTTCTTTCAAATTTAGAAAATTCTGAAGAATAAATTTATATTTAGAAATCAAAAATTGTTTGAGACATTATTCATTTTTATTTTTAATTTATGAGGTTGTAGCGAAGTGATTGTAGTATAAAATGAGACTTATAGTATAGAGTGCAACATTTTTATGTTACATGGTAAGTTTACTCATATTTACTTCCCTTCTGCCACTATATTATCTCCAATGTGTATTTGACATCTCTTCTTCATCTCCGGCCTCCTTTCTCTCACTGTGTGTCTCCGATGCATCTTATCGCTGCTATTTTGTGTAATTACAGAAGAGAGTAAAATAAAATAGTTCGGAACGTGAAAAGGGGGCAAAGTAGAGTACCCCTCACCCCCTAGGCCTTTTTAGGCGGTCCCAAAAGGATCAGTTTCTGCTTTCCTGAGAGATTATGGTATGAGTTCCATATACCACAATAATTTGCATTACAACATGCAAGATATCTATCTCCTATTACCAACTTTTGGAGATATTCGCGCTAAGCGCGAATATCTCCAAAAAGTAACACCTGCCCTGAGCAGTTCTTAGCCATGTTATCCAATGGGAGGTGGATAACATGGCTAAGAGCATTAGCTCGGTAATGCATGAATATCGCTGACTTTTTAGCGATATTCATGCATTGCGGCCGTTTATTATCGCATTTGCGATAAACCTTGATAATAGCAAGGTTTATCTTCGATAATTTCTGACGATGCTTAGCGGTAAAAAATTCGTTGGTAAGCATCGTTAGCGATAAATATCGCTTAACTTTGGTAATATGCACCAACGTCTGTTAACGTTCGATTCGAAGGAAATGAGGAAGTGTTGAAAAACATTGTCTGCGCCATCTTGCCTTTTTTGAAATGCCACACTTTTGTCGTGCACGGCAGCCATTTTAGATGCCTTGACCAGACCCACTCTCTGCACGCTGTCGATTCGTAGCATGGCTCCCCACCCTCGCAAGCATCTTCCCCAGGCACTGGTCACCCCCGCTCTCTGTCTTATGCATCGGCAATAAACCTCCCCCCATCTGCGCTGCTCTTCCCTGAAAATCACACTCTGTGCCCGCCCGACACCTCCCTTTCGCCCTATTCACTACCGCACCCTCTGACACTCCTCTTCCTCTGTGTCCGATTGTCCAGGCTATCACCTAGCCCTGCAGATGTAGTTTATGGCCCCAGCTGTAAAGAATCACCCCTCTTCAAAGGAGTTATAGTAGATCAAGGCCCACACCCGATGAGATCCGTCACACCACACGTGTTCCTACTATCTGAAAACCATCCTGTATTGTGATTGGGGAGGGGACCGAGCCTGAAGCGGAAGATTCCAGGAATGACTCTTTGTACATCAAAGTTTTTACAATTATGTGTCACATTAAAAATATATAGCACTCCAACAAAGTAGTAGGAATATAAAACTTTAATAACATATAAATATATACAACAAAACAAAAACAGTAAAAACATTTAAACAACGAAGAGACCGTGGCAATTTCTTTTGAATTCCTGATGAGGACATGTTACTAGTTCTTTCAAATTATGAAAATTCAGAAGATGTTGCCTGGGGGTGGGTCGTCAGTAGCAGTCTGTTGTGCGAATAGTTCCAAGGCAGCAGAACGCGCTGAAATCTAGATGGCACGAAAGTGATGTCTAGTAAGTTGCCGCCCAGCAAATAACGGCGTGGGGCGCCGCGGGGGTGAGTGAGTCCAGTAGGCACCACAGCTATTCTTACCGGCATTGCAGAATTACTGCTGGGGACAATGCCTGTGCTGTAGCAGGGTCACAGCAGAAACAAAAAGGATTCTGTTGAAGATGTTGTTGGTTTTCAATTTGAAAACAGTTCTGGTGTCAACTGCTATGCTAATGTAGTGGTTAATGTTTTGTTTTCTCTAGAAAATGTAAAAGAGGGGGAGGCAGTCCAAAGTTCCGTTAAAAGGGCAAAGGAAAGGATCGGTGGTTTGAACTATCAGTCAAAAAGGGGAGGGGGTGCAACAATTTTTCCTACCGGGTCACACTGTGCTTTCACCGGAACTGAGGTCTGCAGGATTCTAGTAATTCAAAGTGAGGCTGGCGCCAGCATGGGAGCGCCGACGTCCCGCGGATACAGTTTCGTCACTCCACGGGCGATCATGGCAGTCATTCCCCATCGGGGGTCGGAGACTCCCGCGGCTCCTCTAGAATCTTCAAGGTCGTGGAGGACTACGGTGGTGGAGTCAACCAGTGACCGGGCCATTTCTTTATGCTGGGCCCGCTCTTGCCAGGTCGACCGCCATTTTGAGAGTTCGGTAGCTACTGGCGATCGCGGGGTCAAATGAGCGGACGGGCTCCACCCTGCCGGGCGAGACGTTGCAGCATGGCCACAGTGGAAGAACCCTTTTCCGGGCGCCTGGAGCGCTGAGGGTGCAACTGGGAAGCCTCCACCTGGGGAGGCGGGAGAGGCCTGTTCGCACCGTCTCTCCCTCCCAGTGCACCCCACGGCGTCTCGCTTGAGATTTGTTATGGCCGGACCAGGCGATGAGGACGAGGGGGGGGGTCGGAGGCATGTGCAAGACATCCCCCCCCCAGTGTTGTCGCAGCCATTATTCAAGAAAGAAGAAGTGTCCCGTCCGTCTTCGGGCCGGGCTTCCGGTAGATGTCGGCCGGACGCCCCTGGCTCTGGCCCCATGAACGGGTTTCTTGGTTTATCGGCTGCAGCCGGATCCCGTCGGCCTCGGCCCCCCGACCGTTGGTGGCCGGACCGGAAGAGCATGTGGCGGGACTACCTGCAACTCTCAAGGGCCACCGCGGCCGGACTGGGAGAGAGAGGGGAGGGTCGAGGAGACACCCCCCCCCCCCCCCTTCAACTGTTCAGCGTTGTAAAGGCAATCCCCTGGCCGGGTCCCGCTGGCCTCGGCCTCTCCTCCGGCTACACCCTACGTTAGGATCTCCTGGCCGAGGCGTGGCAGCAGGACCCGCCTTATATGGGCTGCTCCCGGCTGGGCGTAGCCGCAACCCTGCCCCACCTTGGAAGTTTCCAGAGTGGGGGCGGATGTTCTACTGACTTGCATTTTCCCTAGTCTATCGATTTTTTTGGCGTGGCAGGCGGTGGGACAGCGAGGGGTGATTTGGTTTCTCTTACTGTTTTTCTGGTCTCTCACCACTGGCATATTTTAACGTTTTGTTTCTAGGACATTAATAGGTTTTATCATTACGTTATGTTATCGTTTCTTTGTTCGTTGTTTAATAAAAGTTCATGTTCATCAGTGGCCTACTGATTTTCGTTTTCCTATTCTTTTCTTTCCAGGTTGTTTCATGCTAAAGTTTCTGTTAACAGGATACAGTGATCACTTCGTTATTATTGCATATGTCCTTTTCACTATGGGTGCTCTCTGGTCGGGCCAGATGACGTATCTCTAGTAAATGGTCCGGGTGAAACAGGTGCATCAATCAGTGGGGAGTAGATAGGCATGACAGATTACAACGGGGGAGAAAGGTCCGCATTACGTACCCTTTCACTATTTGCAAAGATTTTCCTACGTATATTTGCAAACAGGGAATACCTCCAAAAAGAACCAATTCCCAAACAGTCAATGTTTGGGGAAACAATCAATCAATGAGGAACGAAATAGGCACGACGTGTTAAAGGTTTGCGTTACCTACCCTTCACTATCTGCAAAGGGAGAGAGAATATTCCTATTCTTCCTCGTTTGCAGGCAGAGAAGATTCTTAAGAGAATCAACTTCGAACAATTCAATGCTCGATTCAAACAATCAACAAGGGGTACTGTGAACACAAATGAACGCCGCTTATGTACATACACATTGGTATTATCAACAGGTTGTTCCTAATGTTTCTATTTTAGGGAGGTCAAAAAGAGATCCCATTAGTGGCCTACTGATTTTGCTCGATTCCTTTTGTTTTTTTACACGATTTTTCGCTATCTTTAAAGACTAAACAGAGTATTGCGACTCTGTGCTTGTTTGTAAATAGAGAATGAACCAAAGAGAACAATCAATCAAATGGAGAGAGAAGCAGGCACGACGGATTACAACGGGGGCAACGGGGGCAAAGGCCTGCGTTAACTACCCTTCACTATCTGCAAAGAGAGAGTACTCCTAATAGAAATGAGGGGTGGGGGGCAGCATTCAAAGCAGATCAGTGTGCATAAACACGAAAATGTTTTTACTTACCACGTACTTGACATTCGACAGCTTATGATATTAGCTATTAAAAAACCATTGAAATTCACTGAAAAAACCATAGGTTATAGACCATATATAGTTAGGAATTAGCATTTAAAAAACCTTATTTTACTCACACAAAACCATTGAAATTCCATATATAGTTAGTTGCACTAACTATATATCGCGCACCCGCAATCCACTGCTGATCATGTCACATATTACATCATTCATGACATGGTCAGTGACATCACTGATGACATCACTGATGACATCTCAAATGACATGTTAAGGGCAGTGCGGTGAACGCCAAAGACTGACTTTGGTAATGGACCACAGTGAGCTTTGAAAATGGGCTCACAGAGGCGCAACGGACCCTTTGTGTAATAATTGAAATTGAAAAACATTACCTTTCAGCCTGGGAACCATTACAGACTACAAAGACCAGGAGTCTCAGCAGCCATTGGGGGCGTGTCAAATTGGATAAAGTATGAGAGCATGGTTTCCATCAGCTGAAAGGACAAGGACTCACGGCGCACCTTTGAAAAAGCTCGAAGGTCGAGCGAAACATGTCAGGACTGCCGGGTGAGAGAAAGCATTTATAATAAAAACACAAAAGCTCCGCTGCTGGTGTGCGGCTTACTTTCTTTCTTTGTGGAAGATGTTGGGGAATATATATATATATATATATATATATATATATATATATATATATATATATATATATATATATATATATATATATATATATATATATATATATCCAAACACACAAGGTTGCCCTCTTAGGGATGCCCTCCTGGAAGGTAAGTCTCTTAAAGCGAAGGACTGCAGCAGAAACAACTTTGCATACTTCATCCAATTTGATTACTCTGGCTCTACGCGTTTCAGACCTGCGTCCTTGATCACTAGCCTCACATGCAGGAAAAACGGCAAACAACATGTAAATCATCTGCTGATATTTTATTAGGTTGCCCCCTTGTGGGCGTGTGTCCCGCCACTGTGGGCGTGTGCCGCTAGGGACTCTGGTATTAGCAGTCTTTACATGAAATAAAAACCCCAGTGGGTGTTTGTCCATATCCTCATTCAAGTGCTCAATTGCCCCCCAGTGGGTTGATAAGATTGCACAAGCTGGAAATGCTGCCTGTAAAATGTCACTCCAACCTGAGCCTTCCGCTCCGATTTCAGCACACCAAACCTTCCGTTGCTGCGGATCCGCTGTAATACGGCGGTTCATCCCCGCGACCGGCATGGCTGCAAACTATCCAAACACACAAGGTTGCCCTCTTAGGGATGCCCTCCCGGAAGGTAAGTTTCTTAAAGCGGAGGACTGCAGCAGAAACAACTTTGCATCCTTCATCCAATTTGATTACTCTGGCTCTACGCTTTTCAGAGCTGCGTCCTTGATCACGAGCCCCACATGCAGGAAAAACGGCAAACAACATGTAAATCACCTGCTGATATTTTATTAGGTTGCGCCCTTGTGGGCGTGTGTCCCGCCACTGTGGGCGTGTGCCGCTAGGGACTCTGGTATTAGCAGTCTTTACATGAAATAAAAAACCCCAGTGGGTGTTTGTCCATATCCTCATTCAAGTGCTCAATTGCCCCCCAGTGGGTTGATAAGATTGCACAAGCTGGAAATGCTGCCTGTAAAAGGTCACTCCAACCTGAGCCTTCCGCTCCGATTTCAGCACACCAAACCTTCCGTTGCTGCGGATCCGCTGTAATACGGCGGTTCATCCCCGCGACCGGCATGGCTGCAAACTATCCAAACACACAAGGTTGCCCTCTTAGGGATGCCCTCCCGGAAGGTAAGTTTCTTAAAGCGGAGGACTGCAGCAGAAACAACTTTGCATACTTCATCCAATTTGATTACTCTGGCTCTACGCTTTTCAGAGCTGCGTCCTTGATCACGAGCCTCACATGCAGGAAAAACGGCAAACAACATGTAAATCACCTGCTGATATTTTATTAGGTTGCGCCCTTGTGGGCGTGTGTCCCGCCACTGTGGGCGTGTGCCGCCAGGGACTCTGGTATTAGCAGTCTTTACATGAAATAAAAAACCCCAGTGGGTGTTTGTCCATATCCTCGTTCAAGTGCTCAATTGCCCCCCAGTGGGTTGATAAGATTGCACAAGCTGGAAATGCTGCCTGTAAAATGTCACTCCAACCTGAGCCTTCCGCTCCGATTTCAGCACACCAAACCTTCCGTTGCTGCGGATCCGCTGTAATACGGCGGTTCATCCCCGCGACCGGCATGGCCGCAAACTATCCAAACACACAAGGTTGCCCTCTTAGGGATGCCCTCCCGGAAGGTAAGTCTCTTAAAGCGGAGGACTGCAGCAGAAACAACTTTGCATACTTCATCCAATTTGATTACTCTGGCTCTACGCGTTTCAGACCTGCGTCCTTGATCACGAGCCTTACATGCAGGAAAAACGGCAAACAACATGTAAATCACCTGCTGATATTTTATTAGGTTGCGCCCTTGTGGGCGTGTGTCCCGCCACTGTGGGCGTGTGCCGCTAGGGACTCTGGTATTAGCAGTCTTTACATGAAATAAAAAACCCCAGTGGGTGTTTGTCCATATCCTCATTCAAGTGCTCAATTACCCCCCAGTGGGTTGATAAGATTGCACAAGCTGGAAATGCTGCCTGTAAAATGTCACTCCAACCTGAGCCTTCCGCTCCGATTTCAGCACACCAAACCTTCCGTTGCTGCGGATCCGCTGTAATACGGCGGTTCATCCCCGCGACGGGCATGGCCGCAAACTATCCAAACACACAAGGTTGCCCTCTTAGGGATGCCCTCCCGGAAGGTAAGTCTCTTAAAGCGGAGGACTGCAGCAGAAACAACTTTGCATACTTCATCCAATTTGATTACTCTGGCTCTAAGCGTTTCAGACCTGCGTCCTTGATCACGAGCCCCACATGCAGGAAAAATGGCAAACAACATGTAAATCACCTGCTGATATTTTATTAGGTTGCGCCCTTGTGGGCGTGTGTCCCGCCACTGTGGGCGTGTGCCGCTAAGGACTCTGGTATTAGCAGTCTTTACATGAAATAAAAAACCCCAGTGGGTGTTTGTCCATATCCTCATTCAAGTGCTCAATAGACCCGCAGTGGGTTGATAAGATTGCACATGTCAGGAGGACTCGAAACGCGTTGGCACAAGATGTTTGTTTTTACTGAAACTGCCTGCAGCCTTCTTGAATAAATGCACGTTACTAAACCTACCTGTGTGAGGCTCTTCCAAGCTTCGGCGAACTTGTGTGATTTGATAGTAGCGGCCGGTCCCGGTCGCGGAGGAGGCCCAGCTGTAATGCAGCGACAATTACACCACCCGGTGTGATCATTACAGGAGGCAGTGCTCACGAAAGATTGAATGTGCGGTAGCTAGAAGTATCAACTACCTCACCCCACTGTGGTTTTTATTTTATTGCACGCTGCTTAAAGACGGACTCACTGGAGTTGAATAAGCAACCACAAGTACCATAAAACTTTGCAACCGGTAACGCCCACTGAGGCGGGGACTATCAGAATATAATGGTTGCTGAAACCGGTCTTTTGCAAACGTGCTATTGTCCATGAAGAAGAGTCAGGAGGACTCGAAACGCGTTGGCACAAGATGTTTGTTTTTACTGACACTGCCTGCAGCCTTCTTCAATAAATGCACGTTACTAAACCTACCTGTGTGAGGCTCTTCCAAGCTTTGGCGAACTTGTGTGATTTGATATATATATGTACATATATATATATATATATATATATATATATACACTGTAAAAAACCATAGGTTTCAGGGACGTTATAGTTAGGTGTGTTGAAAGTTGGACTGAGACCGTCAACATTATCGGCGCCCTCTTGCTCTCCTTAACCTTTTTGTGCGCGTAAAACAGCCGCCATTTTGAACACCATGGCTTCCCTGCTCCCGCCGAGAGCCAGCGCGCCTCTCCCCCACTCCTAGCTTCGCCGGCATCCCCCGCATACTGACAACCCCCCTGCCTGCACCTGCCGCGAATCATAAAACCCCTCTTCAGCGCTGCTCTGCGCCAGGCCCTCGTCCTGTTCCCAGCGCGACACCTCCCTTCTTCCCATTTATGATCCCCGGTCCTTTGATGCAAACCCCTTTTCCCCGTGTGCCCGTTTGTCTTCCTCGTTCCCAGGCCGAAACCCGGCTCTGCCGATACTGTCCCTTGCCCCTCCCCGTGCAATAGAAAGTTTCCCCCCAACAAGGGATCCCCGGGTTGATCAAAGCCCCCCGCCCTACGAGATCCGATCAAATCCCACACACTCCGTGAATCGGCGGAATATCCAGCTGCGCGATGATCATCACCTGTTGTGAACGGGGCGGGGACTCCCACTGTAACCTTGCGTGGGAACGGGCTGGGAAGGGGGGATTCGGAGGATGTCTTTCCGTACATCAAAGTATCGACGAGAATGTGTTATATGCAATAAAAGATAAACTTGTGTATAAGAGGCCAGGCCTCAGGGATGCAGTTAGAGCACCTCAGAACGATACCTTCTGTCCGTTTCGTTGTGTTCTCCTCCGGAGAGAATAAAAACCTTGTTTCCTGCCTTCCAGTCTCCAGCGCCTGCCTCTTCAATAGTTTAACTTCTTTGTGGGTTCCAGAGGCGATACCGCCGGGCAATACTTAAGGATCTTATATTCTGGTTGGTAGTGCCCCCCATTTAGTTTCTACAATTGGCGCCCAACGTCGGGCTGGATCAGCGACCCATGGATCCAGTGGGAGAGGTCCTGACGACAAAGTGAACGACTGCAACGATCGGGAACGCGTCTGTCCGATAGACCCTCGTCTGACAGCCGATCATCCGAACTTCACTGGTTCCGAACAGACCTCTCTCGAGTGATCTACGGTCCTGACTGGGAACCATCAGGAGTGCCGCGAGGATAACGAAGAAGAGAGGACGATCGGGCGCTGGATTCGGAAGACAGGAAACTGTCCATGCGGTCCGGGTAAGGTCGTGTAACCACGACAAGTCGCGAAATTTGCTTGATTGCTTGTTTGTTTAAAAATACTAGTATTGCTCTTTTTATTTATTTGGAGATTCACTGTCTGCAAACGGAGAAACAACGGTCTCTCTCTTTGCAAGCAGTGGAGGATAGGTAGGGCAGCAGCCGTGCTTATTTTTTTCTCCCCCACTCAATAATCACTTGAAACTGAACTGTTGTTCGCAAAACTATTGTTTCCTGGAGATTCCCTGTCTGCAAACAGGGAAGAGACCACCCTTTTTGCAGATAGTGAAAAGGGTAGGTAACGCAGATCTTTGCGGACCTACTCATTCTCCCCATTGTTATTTATCGGTCTTCTTGTTATCTTGATCTATTTGGAGATTCACTGTCTGCAAACGGAGAAACAACGGGCTCTCTCTTTGCAAGCAGTGGAGGATAGGTAGGGCAGCAGCCGTGCTTATTTTTTCTCCCCCACTCAATAATCACTTGAAACTGAACTGTTGTTCGCAAACTATTGTTTCCTGGAGATTCCCTGTCTGCAAACAGGGAAGAGACCACCCTTTTTGCAGATAGTGAAAAGGGTAGGTAACGCAGATCTTTGCGGACCTACTCATTCTCCCCATTGTTATTTATTGGTCTTTTGTTATTTTGATCCATGAGGTATTCACTGCCTGCAAACAACGTAGAATAGAAATATTCTGTCCCGTCTTTGCACCTAGTGATAAGATAGGCAGTGCTGACTTTTTAGTCCCTCGTTACGAGCCGTCATGTCTGTCTTCTCCCCACTGATTAGTAGCCTGTTTAGCCCGGACCGCTTATTAGAGATGGACCATCCAGCCCCACTGGAAGGCACCCCTAATAAGGACATGTTCATGAAGCATGGATTGACCGCTATAGCCTATAGTAAACTATGGCATAAATATACAAAAAAGGGTCAAGAAAGTCAATGGCCCCTGATAGGATCCTTCGATGATGATAAAATAAAAACGCTAGAAACTGCCCTGGGTAAAAACAAGACAACACCTACTATGCTTGACAGCTTCGGCATGTGGCGAAAAGAAACTGAACAACGTAAAAAGAAAACTGAGAGTAGGTTGGAAAAAGAGCTGCGAAAAGCAGCCCACCTAGCTGCTCAGAAACTAGAAAAAGAGATAAAGGAAAGAGAGAAAGCTAAACAGAAACTAGAAATGGAAACACCAAGCCAGTGTCCGGTTAGAACCCCCTCCATGCTCTACCCTGATTTACCCTCGAAACGACAAGCCAACGAGGACTTGCTGTTAGGTCCTCCTATCATCTACATGCCCCCTCCATATGCCCCTTCTCAACCCTTGGCGCAGCACGCGCCACCCCCAGGTACAAACGAAGGTACCGCCGCAGCATCGGCCCCAATGGCCTCTGTGCCAGCCGAACCCCTTGTATTAAAACCCGCATCAACAACAACGTTAGACGACCATGAGACTCGAGGGGCTGGCCCTGCAAGAACAAACAGACTAGACAAAGATGAGCGAGCGGGGATCGACAAAATAGCAAGGACACTGGTAGAAAGGAAGGATGATGAAGAGTACATCACAGATATGTTCAGCTCGTATACAGGGAGTCACAGACGACATTTTACCGTACGACTGTGTTATCATGTCTTGAATGCATACGAGGACCGATATCGAGACAAAGGTCCCGAGAGCCTAAGGACTCTGTACCGGAAGGTCGATATCGGGGATGAGGGCGAGTGTGATGTGTCGGACCTCCTTACGCGTACGCTTGAGGTTTTCCGCCACCTCACTGAACGAAAGCCGGGAGCTAAATCCGCAGCCCCTGTAGTGACCGAACCACCAACCGAGCAATCTAACACCATGATGCCAATACGTGAGGCTGCCCCTTACTGGGTTCCTCCTAGGGGTACAGGGACTCACGATGATGCAAACAACCAAGATGCGAAGGGAAGGGTAGTGTACAACTGGGTCTACCAGCCGTGGGACCGGCAAGAGATACTGACATTCCGGAAATCTCTACCCGACCTACGTAAAAACCCCACTGCCTTCTATACTGAATTGGGTACAGCCCTGGGTTCAACGATCATGACCCTGGCTGACATCGACTTGTTCTTCGGGTTATGTCTCCCAGCTGATGTGTGGAAGCAAATCCGGAAAGTCGACCACCTTGAGCTGTTTGGACATACCTGGTCACAACTCGATGACCTGGACAAACAACGGGGACCAGGACAAAAGCCGTTGAAATCCATTCTAGACCTCCCAGATAAAATCGTAGAGAAATAAAAAACCCTAATCCCAGAAAAGAAAGTGGACTGGTCGATAGTAACAGCCTGTCGCCAAAAACCCCAGGAGGATGTATCGGAATACTTCTCCCGGTTTGAAACGGTGTTCTCCGATTACAGCGGCCAGGACATGACCACTGCAACCGGACACCATCTGTTTGTCCAGAATTATGTTAAGGGCCTATCATCGGAAATCTCCCAGAAACTACAGGCCAGCGAGAGTAGTTGGGCAGCCTCCAAACCTACAGCGATTCTCCAAATGGCCCAATATTATGAGCATCAGAAAAATGAAAACGATAGGGCGACAGAGAAAAAGAAGAAGGACTTAAAAGAGAGGGTGATGATTGCCAAACTGCAAGGGGTGACTATAGGACGAGACCAATACCGGGGAAACTACCAGACAAACGTCCCTAAGACTACATTTCCCCAGGACCGCACTCTGACTTCCTACAGTGGACGCACAGACCTTAGAGAAGACCAGTGCGCTTTCTGCAAAGGGACTGGCCATTGGAAATCCCAGTGCCCAGTTCTTCTGGAAATGATCAGAAACAAAGACCCCAGGGATGTAACAAACGGACCGAGACCTAGGGCACAACAACGAGGGCCCCCAAATGACGCGACTAATGACAGATCAAGCAGACCGAATACGTTCGATCGACCCAGGCAGAACCAATATCAACAATCTGACTATGACGACACTTACACCTTCGCATAGGACAGCCAAGGGCGAGGGAGGGATCCAGTCGAGCTCTATGTTGACCAGCAGGGCCCTTATGTCACTGCTAAGGTCTTGGGTACCAAGTCTCCATTTCTGGTAGACACTGGCGCAACACGTAGTGCGTTATCTAAACGACTGATTCCAAGGGCACCCTTGTCTGGCTCACTCATAACATCGACAGGTTTCGATGGAACGCCCTCCACCAACCCTTTGTCTGCCCCGATTCTCTTTGACGTAGAAAACAACACCACCGACACCACGTTCTTGCTTTCCTCCAATAGCCCTGACGCCATTATGGGACTTGACTTACTGAAACACTTCCGAGCGACGATTAGGTGTTCTCAAGATGGAGTTTGAGTGTTTCTTTACGACAACCCCGTTCTGCTTAGACATTGTTCCCCCCGACACATGTTTTCCATCACCGACGTTGACGAGTCCCTGCTTGACACTCTACCTCCGTATCTGTGGGCCAAAGCGGATTCGGACGTAGGGCGTATGTTAATTGACCCAGTGCACATTACTGTCCGACCAGACGCAACACTCCCAAAACTCCCACAATATCGGATATCGCCAGAGGGCGAGAAGGCATTGGTAATGATTATCCAGTCACTGATAGACGCAGGAGTGGTAGAGGAAGTGGTTAGCAACGTTTGCAACAGCCCTATCTTGCCCATTATCAAGAAGCAGGGAGAGGGAGATGAGAGAGCATACCGTTTCATCATCGACCTCCGAGAGATCAACAAAGTGGTGGTACCCCAGTACCCTGTGGTCTCAGACATCACCACCATCCTGACCTTGATTCCATCCACTGCCACCACCTTTTCCGTCATCGACCTCAAGAACGCATTCTTCTCCATCCCCATCCACCCGGACAGCCGATATCTCTTCGGCTTTACCCTAAAAGCCCGCTCATATAGGTTCTGCCGAGCTCCTCAAGGCTACACGGAAAGCCCTAGCATCTACAGCCAGGCCCTCAAAAGACAACTAGACCAAGTCCAGTTACCCGACGGGGTGGTGTTGGTACAATATGTCGATGACATCCTTTTGGCAGCCGACACCACCCCTCTAGCGGTTACCGCCACCATTCAACTCTTGCACTTCCTTGCGGAAAATGGCCACAAGGTCTCCAAGAAGAAGTTGCAATTCTGCCTACCCCAGGTCACTTACCTAGGCCACCTTTTGTCCAAAGATGGAAGAAAACTCACCCCTGATCGAATCCAAACCATTCTAGATACCCCTGTCCCAAAAACCCAGAAACAGGTTCGCTCCCTATTAGGCCTCACCTCCTTCTGCCGACAATGGTTACCAAACTTCAGCCTCGTTGTAAAACCACTGCTTTCTCTGCTAAACAAAGACGTCCCTTTCCCACTCCCTTGGACTCCTGAGTGTCAAACTTCCTTCACAGAACTGCGAGATGCTCTTTGCTCGGCCCCTGTCCTGGGTACCCCTGATTACAGAAAGCCCTTCTCCCTTTACACTCTCGAAAGGGAGGGGTGCGCTTTATCTGTCTTGACCCAGGCCATCGGCCCTAAGCAACGACCGTGCGCTTACTTCTCTGCCACTCTTGACCCTGTCGCCAGAGCCTTGCCTGCCTGCCTTCGAGCTGTAGCTGCTGCTGCAGTCTCTATCCGACAGAGTGAGGGGATTGTGCTCTCGAATTCCCTCACGGTACTGGTACCCCATGCAGTCGACACCCTCCTGAACCAAACCAAGACGCAACATCTGACGAGTGCACGACTGACTGGATACGAACTGACCTTGCTTGCCCCCCATATCACCCTGAAAAGATGCACCACACTGAACCCAGCAACTCTGTTACCCTTGCCAGAGAACGATCCCAATGTGCACCCCGTACATGACTGTGTGACTCTTACGGACGAACAGACCAGGAGTAGGGTCGATCTCAGAGACACAGCTTTCCCTGACCCCGACGGGGAGTTGTGGGTGGACGGTTCTTGCATCAAACTCTCCGATGGTACCACTTCCGCTGCCTATGCAGTCACCACGGCTCGAACTGTAGTAGAAACAGCCCGCATCACCCAGCGATCTGCCCAGGCAGCGGAACTGATTGCTTTGACGCGAGCCTGCATCCTGGCAACAGGAACCACAGCGAACATTTACACTGACAGCCAGTATGCCTTCGGGGTGGTTCACCATTTTGGGCTCCTCTGGAGGGAGAGAGGATACTTGACCTCACACGGCACACCCATTTTGCACGGGGATTTAGTCTCCGCCTTAATCGAAGCTGTCCTCCTCCCCAACAAACTTGCCGTTATCAAATGCCAGGCACACAAGAAAGTAACAGACATTATTGGACAGGGAAATGCACTAGCCGACATCACCGCCCGAACGACAGCTGAAAATAGAACGACAACACATATGTACGTGACCAGGTCACAAGCAGAAAACTGGACTGACGCCAAGGACACAATTAGAGACATACAAACGACTAGCACACAACACGAATTGACTGAATGGACACGGGTGGGATTGAAAGACGATGAAGGCTGCTGGCGGACAAAAGACACGAACAGATGGTTGCTACCTGATTCGTACTTGATTCCCATATTAACCATGGCACACTCCCCTGCCCACATAGGATCAGCCCCCATGACCGAACTTGTCTCCAGGGTTTGGCACAATGACAAGATCCCAGATTCCGCCAAACGTCTGGTCCAACAATGCTTAATATGCCTACAACACAACCCCGGGAAGGGAACTGTAGTACCCCGGGGGGGATTTGGGGTCCCAAACCACCCATTTGAAGTCCTGCAGATGGACTACATCCAGCTAGACAGATGCCAAGGCCTGAAATATGTACTAGTCGTGGTGTGCGCATTTAGCAAGTGGGTGGAAGCATATCCAACCCGTGACAACACCGCTATGGCCACTGCAAAGGTTCTGTTAAAGGAGTTTTTCCCCCGTTATGGCCTCTGCCGAGTTTTATGGAGTGATAATGGCCCCCACTTTGTAGCCAACGTTATCCAGCTCATCCTAAATGGGCTGGGTATTAAACAGAAATTCCACGCAGTCTTCCACCCTCAATCTGCTGGGCTTGTCGAACGACACAATGCCACACTAAAGCTCAAACTGGCCAAAATAGTGGCTACGACGGGCCTGAAATGGCCAGACGCCCTCCCATTGGCATTGCTATCGATGCGCTCTACCCCCACCCGACATCACTTAACCCCTTATGAAGTTGTCTTCGGTCGACCCATGAGCGTCTGGTCTGCCCCGAAACCAACTTCCATTCATGACGTTCCGGATGTCCTAACGTCTGATTATCTGTACAAATTGACTGAAACTTTGTCTGTCCTTCATCAGCAGGTGCAGCAGGCCATCCCCGATGCTTCCAGGGGTCCGGGTCACGCCATCCAGCCGGGGGACTTCGTGCTGATCCGAAATTTCCAGCGATCAAAGAGTTTGGAACCCCGGTGGACGGGCCCCTGGCAAGTGCTGATCACCACTCGGACCGCACTTCGAGTGGAGGGGAAGAAACACTGGCTGCACGCTCATCACTGCAAAAAGGTCTCTCCAGCCCTGGCCACGACAGACACCGTCAACACCCAAGAAGAGCTCCTGAACCAGGACCGACCATCGTTGAACTGCTACCCTGATACTGAGACACTTGAACTTTCAAAACATCCTGATCCCACTGTGCCATCTCGAGAAGGGTATTTCCTGCGTCGAAAGGAGGGAGCTTCGGCTAAGTAGGCCACGGACTAGGTTAAAGGATCTCAGAACGGTGACCCAAACTACCAAGGGTTACCTGGAGAGAAGCTAAAACTAAGTCTGTGGTCCTGCCCACTACCGAGCACCTTGAAGACGAAGATGATGGAAGCGCCAGATAAGAAGATGATGGAAGCGCCAAATAAGAAGCCGACGGAGACAGCAGGAAATACCCACTACAGAAACCCGAGAATAGACAGACTCCATAGCTCAAAGACAATTGCACTCTTCATCGTAATCCTCCTCTGTTTTCTCCTCATGACTACGCTCTGGATTATGGAAGAACACGCACCTGCTCACGAAACATTCCTGACCACTGCTCAGCCTACCACCATGAAGGAACATTATCTAATTTCGCTCTCTCCTCAACTAAGAGAGAGGCGAAAGGAGTTTTGGAACAACTCTTTCGTGCAGCTACTTCACCAGCACAATCTTGCCACCAATACCACCAACTGCTGGATCTGTGGGTTGCTACCCCATGCCACTGGACATTCAATACCATTCATCCCTTCACCCTTCTCTGTCCACGGCTCCTGCCTTGCTTGGCTGATCCTCCTGCAAGAGAGCTATACGGGCAATGCCACCTCCAGCAGAACTGCAGCACATCCTTCTCATGGGGCCGGGCGAAACAAGACAAAGACACACTTCTGCCCGCTGACCCCCAGCGACTCGATCCAGATGGACATCCCGGCCAAAGAACGAATCGAAATGCAGGTGTTCAACAATCCAACCAGACCCACCTTCTCCTATCTGCGGAAACGAACGGCTGCCACTCTGACTGTGGCCCTGACGGTCATCAACGTCACAGGCCACATGTGTGTAGAAGGACTTGGGACACAGCTGGTGGGTCGCAGCGCTTGCCGCTTTACCAGAACTTTGGACTCCACGGATCCACCTTCCTTTGTGTCATCCCCAAACATGTATTTCATCTGCGGCACGAAGGCCTACACCTGGCTCCCCAAAGGCTGGGGGGGCACTTGCTACATCTCCTTCGTCCTTCCTCCAACTTATGTGGCCCCAGCGAATCACCACAGGCAAAAACGGGCCAAAGACGTTGAGCAAGCCGACTCAACAGGGGCGCAGTTCCTCGATGCTATGAAAGGACTCGTCCCCCTCTGGGGCCCGATGGCAAACAGCCGTGCCATCCGACATTTGACTCAGGCAGTCGAGACAACCATGAACATCACAGCGGGCATCTTTGCCAACAACACTGCCGAGCTCCAAGCGGTCCGTTTGGTGGCTCTGCAGAACCGCCTCGTTCTAGATGTGGTTCTGGCGGACCGTGGAGGAGCATGCCGCATTATTGGGTCCAGCTGTTGCACATACATACCGGACAACTCACCCTCAGTGTACAAAGCCATCGAACATCTTCACAGACTCTCTTCGGAAGTTCACCAAGAGCAAGAAGAATGGTCGCTTGGTGGTTGGTTCTGGGACACCGTCAAAAGCTGGGGCTGGAGACTGCTCACCATTATCCTGATCCCCGTAGTTGTAATATGTGGCCTATGCTTAGGAATTCAATGTTTGCCACCTATGTGTTCTTTATGTGCGAGTTGTATTTTTCCCAAAACTGTGGACATTGGAAGCGAACATATGAGAGCATTGTATGATACCGAAGTTAGGAATTTGATGAAAATTGACATTGAATAAGCAAGTTGGCTAGATATGTTGAAAAGGGAGGACTGTTGAAAGTTGGACTGAGACCGTCAACATTATCGGCGCCCTCTTGCTCTCCTTAACCTTTTTGTGCGCGTAAAACAGCCGCCATTTTGAACACCATGGCTTCCCTGCTCCCGCCGAGAGCCAGCGCGCCTCTCCCCCACTCCTAGCTTCGCCGGCATCCCCCGCATACTGACAACCCCCCTGCCTGCACCTGCCGCGAATCATAAAACCCCTCTTCAGCGCTGCTCTGCGCCAGGCCCTCGTCCTGTTCCCAGCGCGACACCTCCCTTCTTCCCATTTATGATCCCCGGTCCTTTGATGCAAACCCCTTTTCCCCGTGTGCCCGTTTGTCTTCCTCGTTCCCAGGCCGAAACCCGGCTCTGCCGATACTGTCCCTTGCCCCTCCCCGTGCAATAGAAAGTTTCCCCCCAACAAGGGATCCCCGGGTTGATCAAAGCCCCCCGCCCTACGAGATCCGATCAAATCCCACACACTCCGTGAATCGGCGGAATATCCAGCTGCGCGATGATCATCACCTGTTGTGAACGGGGCGGGGACTCCCACTGTAACCTTGCGTGGGAACGGGCTGGGAAGGGGGGATTCGGAGGATGTCTTTCCGTACATCAAAGTATCGACGAGAATGTGTTATATGCAATAAAAGATAAACTTGTGTATAAGAGGCCAGGCCTCAGGGATGCAGTTAGAGCACCTCAGAACGATACCTTCTGTCCGTTTCGTTGTGTTCTCCTCCGGAGAGAATAAAAACCTTGTTTCCTGCCTTCCAGTCTCCAGCGCCTGCCTCTTCAATAGTTTAACTTCTTTGTGGGTTCCAGAGGCGATACCGCCGGGCAATACTTAAGGATCTTATATTCTGGTTGGTAGTGCCCCCCATTTAGTTTCTACAGGTGGACATTTCACTCGTACAAAACTAGAGAAATTATGCTGTTATAGTTCAGCTAACTAAAACTCACGCCCACGCAATGCACTGCTGATGACGTCACATATTACATCATTCATGACATGGTCAGTGATATCACTGATGACATCACTGATAACATCTCAAATTACATCACTGATGACATCATCCAGTGACTGTGTGATTCTTTAAAGTTTAAATGTGTTTTATATACATGCCAAGGTGTATTGAAGAATGAGGTGTATAAGTGTCTGGATGGAGGATTTCGTAGGTGCTTGACTGACTGTTTAAGTGAGTGATTAAATGTGTCTTACTGAATGCATGGGTTAGTGATTAAACTGTGTGAATGTCTGTATCAGTCTGTCTGTTGTTGCATAAGCTGCTGCATGGGTTGGTCAGTATCTACATTAGTGTGTATATGGGTTATCGATTGGTTGCCTGAGTATTTGTATGGGTGCCTGAGTGTGTGTGTGGGTGGGTGAGAGGTGTGTGACTCTGAGCATAGATGTTTGAGTGGTTGATTCACTGCGTGTCTGGGTTCAAGAGTGCATGTGGAAACAGCCGTATGGGTGGATGAGTATGTGTATGGGTGTGTTGGTGAGTGAATGGATGTATCAGTGGTACATGTCCAAGTAACTACATATTTAAAAGTCAGTGTATGTGAGAGTTGGAATATTCAAATGACTATACGTGAGAGTCAGTGATTGAGTATGGATGGATGTGTCTGTACTTGTATCAGTGATTATATAAGAGAGTAAGTATGCGTTTGTTTCTGTATGAATAAGTGATGTGGTGCGTGTATGACTGTATAGGTGAGGAAATGGAAGTGTGATTGATTCTTTGCATGACGGACTAGGTGTGTGAGTAACTCTGGATGAGTGGTGGTTTGTGAGTATCTGTATAGGTGTATGAGTGCATATGATAGTGTTGTAGTGATGAGTGACTGCATGTATGAGTGATTGTATGGGTGAATGAGTGGATGTGTGTGTAGACCTAGGAATCAGTGAGTGCGGATGTGGTAACTGGTATTGGTGTGTCGATGGTTTCGAAAATGGTAGTCTGTATTTTACAGTGGTTGTATCCAAGGTTATATTAAGGTGTGAGGAGGTGCATCAGATTTTCACGTGGATGATATCATCGGTGATGTCATGAATGATGTAATATGTGACGTCATCAGCAGTGCATTGCGTGGGTGCGAGTTATAATTAGCTGAACTAACTATAACAGCGGAATTTCTCTGGTTTTGTATGAGTGAAATGTCCAACTAACTTCAACGTCCCTGAAATCTATGTTTTTTCCAGTGAATTTTTAACATTTTTTTAAATGCTAATTTCTAACTATAACGTGCCTGAAACCTATTGTTTTTTTCTATGAATTTCTATGGTTTTATAAATGCTAATTTCTAACTATAACGTCCCAGAAACCAATGATTTTTTCTGTGAATTTCAAAGGTTTTTTTAAATGCTAATTTCTAACTATAACATAGCAGTCTCGTTTTCAGAGTGGTGGAGAAAAATGAGCGTGGCCTCCAAACACCTTTTAGCAATCCCACTGTGTAGGATTTACTGGAGGTAACAGGAGGGGTAGTTAGCCCTCAACGTCAACCTCGGGGGCCAACTACTCCTTTTATTACCTCCAGTAAGTCCCACACCGCAAGATTCCTAACTTGTTATATCAGGCCCCACCCCCTCCCTGCACCACTGTGCAAACGTGCCCCCCGGTGCGTTGTAAATTGGGGGATTAATTCCCTTTGAGTCCTGAGGGTCCCTTGGGTCCAACTAGCCCACCTGGTACCTCCAGTAAGTGCTAGAGAGCTGCGTTGCAGAGAGGTGTAAAAAGGGATGTGGCCCCGGAACACCTCTCTGCAACGCAGCTCTGTGGCGCATACTGGAGGTACCTAGTGGGGTAGTTGGCCCCCAGGGACCCTCAGGATTCAAGGGGACCTAATCCCCTAATTGCAATGTACCAGGGGGTGCGTTTGCTGAGTACTGCATGAGGGGGCTTGGCCTCCAACACAATGCCAGCTTTTTTTAATGTATTTTTTAAGGGGGCTTTATGGCCCCCATTCTTTTACAATATTTGAGGCCCTGGGGACCCCATCCCCCAGGGCCTGACCTGTTTTTTTACTGTTAAAAAAATGGGAAGGGGCCGTGCGGACCCCCTCCAGAGGCCAATTTGGACGGCGGGTACCCCATCCCCCGGGGCATGGCCATATACAAATACATGTTTTAATAATTTTTTAAGGAGGAGGCCTGCGAGGCCCTGCCTCTATTGGCCCCAGGGACCCAATACCCCAGGGCTGTGCCTCTATTTAAAAAAGTATATATATTTTAATGACGCCCTCCCAGGTCACTTCTGGCCCCCAGGGACCCCCCTCCTTGGTGCTGAGATATATAATTTTTTTCTTTCTTTAATTTCTCAGCAACTACTGAACGAAATCTTAATTTTAAGACTTTCGGTATTCACGGAAGGCATTTAGGAGTCCTAAAGTTAGGAGTCCTAACTTTACTACTACTAAATTGAGAAAAATCCTAATTTTAAGACTTCCGGTATTCACGGAAGGCATTTAGGAGTCCTAAAGTTAGGAGTCCTAACTTTACTACTACTAAATTGAGAAAAATCTTAATTTTAAGACTTTCGATATTCACAGAAGGCATTTAGGAGTCCTAAAGTTAGGAGTCCTAACATTACTACTACTAAATTGTGAAAAATCCTAATTTTAAGACTTCCGGTATTCACAGAAGGCATTTAGGAGTCCTAAAGTTAGGAGTACTAACTTTACTATTACTAAACTGAGAAACATCCTAATTTTAAGACTTCCTGTATTCACAGATGGCATTTAGGAGTCCTAAAGTTAGGAGTCCTAACTTTACTACTACTAAATTGAGAAAAATACTAATTTTAAGACTTCCGGTATTCACGGAAGGCATTTAGGAGTCCTAAAGTTAGGAGTCCTAACTTTACTACTACTAAATTGAGAAAAATCTTAATTTTAAGACTTTCGATATTCACAGAAGGCATTTAGGAGTCCTAAAGTTAGGAGTCCTAACTTTACTACTACTAAATTGTGAAAAATCCTAATTTTAAGACTTCCGGTATTCACAGAAGGCATTTAGGAGTCCTAAAGTTAGGAGTCCTAACTTTACTACTACTAAATTGTGAAAAATTCAAATTTTAAGACTTCCGGTATTCACGGATGGCATTTAGGAGTCCTAAAGTTAGGAGTCCTAACTTTACTACTACTAAATTGAGAAACATCCTAATTTTAAGACTTCCGGTATTCACAGAAGGCATTTAGGAGTCCTAAAGTTAGGAGTACTAACTTTACTATTACTAAACTGAGAAACATCCTAATTTTAAGATTTTCGGTATTCACAGAAGGCATTTAGGAGTCCTAAAGTTAGGACTCCTAACTTCTGTGAATTACGAAATGAGTAAGTGCCTTCTGTGAATATCAAAATGTTAGTAAGTTTAGGATTTTGTCTTAAGTTAGTTCTGTGAATCGGGCCCAATGCATTTAAGGAATCGCAAAAATGTGATTCCTTAAATGCTATGGCAAAATATGGAATCTCAAATTTTGGCGATTCCTTAATTTGTGAATATTTGAATGAATTCCAAAACATGCTAATAGACCATTTGCGATTCGCAAAGCGGCCTTTGCGATTCGCAAAAGGCATGATATATCTGGGCGATAGTATCTGATGATATTTTAGAACGGAACCCTTTCGGCTATTAACGGACTCTGTAGAGCTGTGACGTAGGTGTCACAGTGCAATGTCATGAAAGCTTGTTTTAGAATTTTGAGTGCGCAGTTACATGCAGCAGAATAAAGACGTGTAATACTAAGCTCTGATGTGGTGTGGTTATCTAGGCTGTTAAGACGCTACAGGATGTGCCCCTTCCTGTACAAAAACAATCCTGCCTACAATTTATTTCCAAGGTTTTATATAGCGCTACTGGACCCGGGGGTCAAGAGTGCCGGCATTTGCGTAGGGCAACTAAAAGGGCTCCAGCGCAAGGAAAGGACAGGAATGTGCTGTATAATGTTATCTATGGCGCATTCCTGTCCTTTCACAGAGCACAGCAAGGAGGCTTACTGCGTTGCTGAACGTTTAATAAATGTGGCCCATGAAGTGTTGAAGTGGTGCAAAGTGGAAAGGAAATTGCCATTATAGTGCACAGGTGTAAATTAGACAGTGTGGCTTATTCGAGTGTACACAGTAAGGTAAGTAGTTGAAATTTGGAGGGCATGGTGGGGTAAATAACAAGGCATCGAGGCACAGAATTGTGCAGTGCAGGTAAGTAACAGCACCTAACGGGCATGGTGGTAAATTAGAGGCCATGGTGTAACAGAGTGGTTGGAAGCAGTTAAGTCTCTGGCATTACAAAGGGGATGGTGGTAGATTGCAGGGCACAGAGGGCTAGACTGGAGCAAAGGGGGTAAGTTGCAGGCACTCAACAGGCGGGGGCAGTGTTAATGGTTTTCTCCAGCGGGGCATTTAGGACTCTTGGGAACCCATCGAGGGGCAAAAAGGCTCTACTAGGGCCATTTTGTCAAATCAGTAGTCATCAGAAGGAACAACAGCAGCAATCTAATGGGAGAAGTTCGTGCGTAATTTTTAAAAAATGAAATAGAGAAAAGAAAACACAAAACGACCGTTCTAAATGGCACACGATGCACAGCAGCAGTTCGTTGTGTGCGCCAACCAGCATGTTTCTTCTTCTCAATGAACGTGGCCCGCTGTGCCCAGTAAATTGAATGGCCCCTTGATTGGGAGAGTATTAACGTCCCAGTTGTGGCTCCCACACAAATTCCCTTACAGAACAGAAACACGCTATTAAACCGAAATAGAGACAGAATAACAATGTTTTGGAGTGACTTCCATGGCATGAATAAGCTTCATGAGTCGGGGCCAACATGAGCAGAGCACGACACCACGAGGCACGGGGCAGGGACGTCAGTTGGCAAGCCAAGGCCACGACGTGAATCGAAAGAATCACAGAAGGCGGCTGAGCCGGGCACCGCATTGGACGAGCTCGGATAAATGCCGCTAAAGTGGTCCTGGCAGGAGGACAGGCCCATTAGCACGCGGCCTGTTGAGAGCGTCAATAGGCCCTGTCGCTGGGCGCTCCTTCGCCTCCAACTTGGCTGAGAAGGAAACCCGAGACGCAGCCCAGGTGGCAGCTGCGCACTGAATGGCGAGGGCTCCGGGCTGTCTGGCAGCACTGTCCACGCACTCGGCCCTCGAACACCCGGATAACACATTTTAGCACTGTTGCTGCACTAACAAGGGCGTCTTAAGCACTGTGGCTTATTTACAAGTAGGGAGACAACTGGCATGGGTGCAAATTCAAGATGGTCAATGTAAACATTCAGGACAAAGGGTCAACATTCAGGACAGAAATTCAGAACAGAAGGTCAAAATTTAGTACACAAAAATTTGGGCCAAAACATACGTTTTACAGACATCAAAGGAGGTCGCACAATAGTATATAAGTAAATAGACAGCCAAAATAAGTACAAGTCAAAATACGTTTATATAAGGTTGAGACAATAGCTTTTCAGTATGCACACAGCTTTGCAAAGCCACATCATGTCCTTTCTGCAATCAAGATTTGTGCAGGAGAAGGCACACCACATGCTGTCACTATAATAGGGCCCATTGTCATTCGGTGATAATCGTCTGCAGTCTCAGAATGACAATGGGCCAGTCCACAGTCTTTGCTAGGTCCAGGAGGGGCTGCTGCAGGCAGCCTCAGTCTACAGATTAAAAGATAAGTGCGAGAGGCCATGAGTGGACATTTTTGAACTCATGGGGCCTCTCACAGGGGAACATCATACCTTCTTGAAATCCCCCAATTTGATTTTAGTATGTTTGTAGGGCATCGGTAATTTGGCCACCCCAAATTACGGACTCCTTACAGACATCATACTAAAATAACAGACGATCGTGAAATTTACGGACGGTTGGTCACCTTATTTACAACCCCCTTGAATAGCTGGTGCGTACATTTTAATAAGGGGAACAGTTACGCACTTGTGGCGCAAGGGGCTTATTTACAATCCCCTTGCGCCACAAGTGCGTAACTTTTCCCCATATTAATAATGACGCAGCGGCGGTGCAAGGGGCTTGTAAATAAGCCCCTGTGTATAAAGGAAACTAGCGCACTCAGGCCAAGCAAGTAAGTGGGCATGAAACCGTGTATCAATCACCCTGTCAGACTCCGTTCTGGGGGTACGGGACAAACAAGGGTTACAGGGTCACAACTGTGGGGGGTTAAAGTAATTTGCTTGATGTCCCTGACTCTGCCCTTGCATGGCCCTGCAAACAAGGCTGAGCACAACTCCTCCAGCACTTGACTCACCGGTAGGAATGACAAGCGGTCACAGGTAGTTTGGGGCTGCGCATCCTTAGGCCTCAATCACACAGCAGCACAATAACTGAATGCCCAACCCAGAGCTTGTCTTTCAAGGAAGAAAAGTACTTTAATGGACACTAGAACGGATTACTACACACAACATAGTAAAGCCAAATTTTCTTCCCTGGGTGCTGTTGGTCAGGGCTGCTCCTCTTTTGGCTCTCTCTACCCACCATTCCACCCAGGGATTGGGACAAAAGTGTGTAGATCGCCCTCCTTAGGGTATTTATGCTCAGTTTCCTTTGGTTCAGCTTCTTTAATTTCCATTCAGTTAAGTTGCTCAGTTCCTGCCACACACGGTGGAACAGACCTTGCAGGTAGCCTCACCCCCCCAGCTATGTGTCTGCATGCCCACACATCCCCGCTTCTGGGTGGAGGCAAACACACCAGTAGCTCCATTCAGGATTTCCTTACTGGCTGCAGGCACCTGAGAAGCAGACGCACAACGACATAACACAAAATGATGGAGCTCACCTTCAGAATGTGCTGAGTGGGTCCCTTGTACGGTCAGGGGCCACACAGCGCCACAGGACTTATGGGGACCTATGTTACGCCCCTGTACATGGGTTACAGTAGTCCTGCTTCTGCACATCTGAATTAGTTTCTGGGGGCAGTCAAGCAGGCAACATCCATGTGGAATGTTAGATCTATAATTTGGGTACGCACATAGCAGCGGAAATGTACATGAGAGGGCCAAGAGGCTCGGTGGGCAAGCAGAGGCTATAGGTCCTCAATTATGGGGGTTGTTGTTGTTTTCCTCTGATATCCCTGGGACTGTCCTAATATGTCTGTACATACTGTGCCAAGTAAAATACTTTCAGCACTTGATTGTCAGTGGTAGCATGGATAAGAAGTCACAGGCTTCTCAATCAATGAATCAATCAAACATTTATAAAGCACAGCAAATCACCTGTGAGTGTCTCAAGTCGCTGGAGTTGCTAGCGGCTTCATGGTGATCTGTTCATTCGAACAGCCAGGAACTTGAGTCCTTTCCTGGATTGCTTGAGTGAAGAGGCGGTCCTGAGGTACAGGGGAAAGTTGTTCCAAGCTTTGGCCACCAGATGTGAGAAAGAGCGTTCTCCGCTATTAACTCTGTGTATCCCAGCGGTGTCAGCGAGGAAGAGGGAGGTGTATCATAAGTGGTCAGTTGGTGGAAGGCCATGCATTTGTTGATGTATGCTGGTCCTTCAATGTGTGGGGCCCTGTATGTGTGGGTCAGCATCTTGAACTGGCATCTCTTCTGGTTCAGGAGCCAGTTTAGCTTCCTGAGGTGAGATGTGATTTGGGTCTGTCTGGGGAGGGTCAAGGTTGAGCCTTGCTGCTGAGGTTTCTATTGCCTGTAGTCTCTTCAACAGGCATGCAGTAATTTCTACGTAGAGTGTGTTCAAATAGTCCGGCCTGCTGGTGTTGAGAGCGTGCATGAAGGTCCTTCTGGTGTTGAGTGGGAGCCACCTGAAGATCTTGTGGAGCATGCTTAGGGTGTGGAAGCAGGCGGATGAGATTGTGTTTACCTGTTTCTTCATAGATAGCTGGCAGACCAAGATGATGTTGAGGTTGTGGGCATGGTCGGGCAGGGGGGCGAGCTGAGTTTGCAGGCCACTATGCGTTGTTCCATGTCGAGATGTTATTCCCAAACATGAGGACTTCCTTTTTGTCCGTGATGAGACAGTTGTCCTTCATTCAGTTGGCAACGTTCATCATACATCTGTGGGAGTTGGCTCTGGTAGTGGAGGTGTCTTCTGACAGCGAGAGGGTGAGCTGGGTGTTGTGAGCTTAGGAGATGATGTTGAGTCCATGGGATCTGATGGTGTTGGCCAGTGTAAGTGTTGAAGAGGGTGGGGCTTAGGGACCATCCTTGGGGGATACCTCAGTTGAACTTCTTGGGTTCCATGGTGAATGATGGGAGTAGGATTATCTGGGTTCTTCGGACGAGGTATGAGGTGATCGATTTGAGGGCGTTTCCCTGGATACCGATGTGGTGGAGTCTGTTGATCAAGATGTGATGGAAAATGGTGTCGAAGGTGGCTGACAGGTCCAAGAGGATGAGGACTGCCATTTCACCATGGTCCACGAGGGCCCTGATGTTGGTGGCTGCAATCAGGGCTGTCTCGTGCTGTTGTTGGCTCGAAATCCAGATTGAGAGTGGTCCAGGATGTTGTTGTGTTCCAGGTGTTGGGTGAGTTGCTGGTTGATTGCTTTCTCCAGAACCTTTGCTGGAAAAGGGAGTAGGGAGACGGGCTACTAGTTCTTCAGTTCTGCTGGGTGGGCGGATCGTTTCTTCAGTATGGGCTTCACTTCAGCATGTGTCCAGTCCTCAGGGAAGGAGGCAGAAGAGCATCGACTTCCCACACCTGCTTTAGGTCTTTGTTAAAAACCTGCCTCTTCAGACAAGCGTACAGCTAGTTTGTGTGCCTCCGGCCGTTCAGAGCCATGAAGCCTTATTGGTGTACATGTGCTCTACAAATGTGCTGTAACGTAACATCCTGAGGGTGTGCACGGAATCAGTCTGGCACAATCCTGACGTTTATGTTTTACAACAAACCCACAGTTTAACGGGTGAGGTACAAGCCATACAACACTTTAGTGGCAGGAATGGAGATTAAAGTCCAAGCTTGGTATGATTCCTTCTGGACAGAAAGTGAAGCTTTGGAGTTTTGGTGCTGGGCCTACAGTGGAGCCAGCAGATCCTTGCTTGGGCCCTTATTGGCTAGGCAAAACTTTGGCAGATGCAACCTCCTTAGGCTGGCCATGACTTCGGTAGCTGCAGCACTGCAAGGGCCAGGTTCAATGGGAAGTTACAGCCCCCACACAGGCTAGTCGCACAGGTGAGTTGTAGCCACATACTCCAATCTTTGGTAATGGGCAACTGCAGCTATACACAGTCCGATCATCACTTGCCAGTTGTAGCCTCCCACAGGCTGATCCCGACACAATCACAGCCCTGACTATGCTTTGGAAATTGTTGTCACAGAATCGTACTTCCTACGATGAACCTGCACAGGGAGACTGCTGGCATGTGGACACTCAGGATCCACAGATTGCTATCCAACAGTACTCTCTTCCACAAGCCCCACAGGCTTGAACTCATTCCTTCCAGGATAGACACTTCGCCATCCCTCTCTATACAGACAGGCATGCTTGTAGGTGGTTCAGAACAGGTATACAGCCCCTCTAGCAGGAGATCCAGACTTTAGGTGATGTCTCCTAACCTCTGGAAAAATGGATGCCAGGAGGACACCAGCCCTTGCTGCACAGCAGTCCTCTGTGCACTCTGTGGAGCATTTCCTTCCTTGGCCATAGAGGTATTAAAGCTAGAACACCAAAGTGGGGATAGTTGGACCCCGTTTTACAAACCACTGGTAGACTTGAGGTGTAGATCCACTCTCTGAAACTGTAGTACCGATTTAGGGTGGTTCTTTAGGTGGCGCAAAAAAAACCTGCCGGTGATTATGCGCTATACAAATCCAAGTTAACATAACATTCTTCTTTAGGGCTATTCTCCAGGCACAGTCTCTGTGTAGATTGATGCTCATCAAAGCAAGGTCATCTCCCTCCTGGAATACCAATTCAAGAGCCACAAAGAGATGTGAGGTTTCTGCCCCTGACGTTATCAGCCCAACTTGAAGGAGTAATCTGGGAAAGACAAAAGACCAGACCTCACCCAAAGGTTTTCTCACCCTGCCACAACAGAGTCTGCAGTTCCACCTTCATCTATAACATCCACCAAATGGCATCGTTCAGAGAGAGCCTAAGGCTTCTATACATACTATATTAGTGTGAGACCACTTCAAAAATCAAAAACTAGGATATCAGATGTATCCGGTTTAGCACTCAAAGCAAATGAATAAACGTGTAAACATTTAAGGGAACGTTTCTGTCACATCAATGTCTTTGCTATAGGTGTTCATGAGTCTCGATTGATATCACAAATCATAACCAAAATCGCTTTTGGTGTCAGACATTTAACAATTTCATTCTGAGAGAGATCCTCAGAGTTTCAATGTCCTTTTCAGCAGTTGGTGGCCAGTGGTGGTGTGGAAGAGCATGCTGAGTGGGTAATCTTTTTGGAACCACTTTGGATTCCTGTGGTTTAGGGGCATGTTGTCCTTGTTTTGTACTACTCCCAGCACCACTCTTAAAATTGCCAATTCCACTGCTGCACCCGGCCCTCCTGCATTTCCTTATTATGTAGTCTTCTTTGCGATGTGTGGGACTTCATCCATACAACCAATCTCACACCTTCTCAAGCCAAGATCTACCTTCTGCAGTAATGTGAAGTGCTGCAGGAAACATCATTATGTATTGTATGTCTTTTCCCCTAAGAACACCACAATAGTAAAATCAGAGAGGCATAGTACTGTGGATCTTTCAAAATTATTGCCTCCCTGTTTCCTTGCAGATTGAAGTATTGCACCATGGTCTTGATAATTAAAAAGGCGAGCTACAATGGCTTTTAGGAGGCACCATATTTGCTCTCTTCGCCCAAAAGAATGTAACTAGGCCCCTAGGTGTTGAGTATCCAGTCCTCTATGATTATTTCGAGACTTCAATTTCCCCTGCTCCAGTACGCCTACCAGCCACATATTATTCGTTCTACAACTTCCATCTGGTGTTCCACTTCCTCCCTTCTCATGGTTAGTCAGAAGGGACTAGTCCCTAATCTAATCCACATCTGGTCCTGGACATTATTAGACACTTCTGGCTCAGGGCATTACCACTCAGAATGTCATACACACTGGCAAGACAGGAGTCATACTACACAGGACTGTGGATTTCATATATGTGCTGCCCAGTTGTTACCCTCTCATAAACAGCATAATCAAGTATACAGGTGAATACCTGAAAAGCTCTGACCATCTGCCTCATCTGAGTGTCAGGGTACAGTGTGATTCAAGGATCTACTTCAGGATTAAATGATCCTGGGATTCAATTATCTACCACAGGATTTGAGGATCCTGGGATTCAATGATGTACTGTACAACAAGATTCGAGGATACCCAGTCTATAAAAGTCACACTCAGATCATGGCTTGGTGCTTGGCTATCGTCCCCGTTGATGTTGAGTCTCACCTTATGCTCCGCTCTTCACTTATGTTCCTTGCTCTTTAGCCAACATTAAATTCAATCCAGACGTTAAGAAAATATTCCCAGAAGTTTATGTTTATGACACTTCTTGAAATTCCTCTGGTAGCTCACCTCAAAGACTGTCCTTGCATGACTGTAAGTGTTCAACCTTTGCCAGCACTGACTTCAGAGACTGTCTTCAGAAGCCTCAGATTAGTGACCTCTGGGTAGAGTTAGATATTATTTATTTGTATTGTGGGACACCTGTTGGGCCCTTGCACTGTGCCCTGCATCTACGTACTGAGATTCTGTCGTGCCCTCAAAGTCGTGCAGTAACAACTATCTAGCGCCTTCCAAGTTTTCTATGCAGATATTGAGTGAATCTTTGTTTGTGATCGGTCTCGCAAGTTGTGGAGCATTAACAACTACTATAGGACATCAAAACAAGACAAACCTTATGACAAGTCTTTTGGGTCTAGCAAGATGAAGGTTCTGGGCCATTGAAATGATGAATGTCTACCATAGTGCATTAGTTACTAGAGGAAATAATGTGTATATGTCATTTTCAGTAGAATGCTACCATTCCTGCAAAAAACATGTAAAATGAAAAACTGCATTAATTTTAACTTGAGAGTAACATTAATCTTGTGTTCTGTTTAGTATAAAAAAGCAGTCACTCGTGAGAACATCAAAGAGTACTTCCATTTGATGAGGCGAGTTGTGTTATGCAATCTCATGTTTGCATTCTCTCATATCCCAGTCCCCTTCTTTTAGAATAGTATCCGGCATGTCTGCATTCAGGGGTAGCAGTTCTCACCAACACCAATACAAGCCCACTCACAATGTGGTGGTAGTGTCTCATTCAATATATGGTCTCACCCGTGATTGCATCAAGATCTCCTCTGTGGCATTTCGGCTTTCCTCCTCTCTATGCACATGCACTGACAGCCTCTCTGTTTCCCATGTTCTTCTTAGGATAGGAACTTCAAGGTGCACTAATTTAATTTTCTTCTTTGCTTCGGTCTTCAGGCTACTTCTTCATGAAAGCCTCATACAATTAGCTGACACAATCCTTCAAATTGTACCGCGCTGTCATGTCAGGCTGCAGCAGGGTCAAACTGGCCTACAGGGCAATCAGGCAGTGTCCGAGGGCATGGTCTAACAGGTCACTGTGTGGGCCGTTATTTTGTCTGCCTTTGGACCAATTTAATGGTCTGCTGGGTAGGTTTTTACTGCCCCAATTATAAACATTAACTACTTTTTGGCTAATTCACTAATGTGGGGGGAAACTATTATTTTGGTGCCCAGGCCTATTTTCTGTCCCAGTCCTACCCCGGGCTGCAGGCTCAGTGGTGTATCGATGCATCTCGAGGCCCCACTAGCCCCACCAGACTGGACGTTTATCTCCATCTGTCTCTTATGTGTCATTTTATTTGGCCACTACATGCAGCACAGAGTAGTTTTGTACCTTGGAGTGTATTTAGATTGTCTCACGGGCACAGAATTTAAAAGATGCTGCCCTTCCATGGCTGGGTTATTTACCCTTCCTCTATAGTGTTCCTGGTTACTTGACTAGGGTTGCCACCCTCCCATGCCCCTTCCCCTAAACTTAGCCAAATAATGAAGTCCTCACCCAGATTTCCAATAAAAGATGCTACCCGTGACATCTGTGTGAGGGTTATCCTGCCCAACTGGTGACTTCTGCTGAAAATATATGTCACCTACATCCACACCTGTGACTGGTAGACAAGCTTAGTTGAAATTGTATGCAAGCCTGTTGGCATAGTGGAATGTGTAAGGAGAATGCAACTGTTACCGCTTAGTCTGTTTACTTTAGGGCATTCAGTTTAACTAAAAAGTGCCTGACTTGCAGGTGTGATAATACTTTGTTGTGTATTAAGCTCTACCCTTTATAGGTCTCGCCTAGGCAGCGCGCATGCGCTACCCATGAAGGGCCTTTAGCCATCGGTCAGCTCTTTCCAAGCACTCTTGCTTGTTTTGGCATCCACCTTGCGGGAGCGAGTAGCGGCGCGCATGCTACTTGGCCGCTGCTCGCTCCCGCAGCCAGCACAAGCACGAGCGCTTGGAAACAGCTGCTTCTTGTTAATTAGTGCAGCGTTTATTTTATGTGCCGGGTGAGGCATGTGACCAATGCTTGATTACTTTGCTTTCAATTGCGGCACTCGTGCTTTGGCTGTAAACATCTTAAGCCAAAGCAAAGTGCTGCGATTGCATTCAAATGTTTATCTGTCCAACTAGCTCAGGGAAAGGTACAAATTGTGCACTGGTGAAAGCCAACGTTTTACGATTAAGCAAACATTCAAGTTTTCATAAACTTCCTCATTCACAAATATCGTAATCCAAACAGAACTGCCCAACAAGTCTAATACCCGTACTTGTGCCTCTTGCGTCATTTCAACATCGCATTTAACTCTTGTGCACCTTTGCCTACTGACAAAAGCTCAATTGGTTTACTCTAATATTCTATTATACCAACTATTGACAAGAGAAAGCCATTTTCTTCTTCGCAGATATTAATGTTTTGCTTAAGTGAATTAAAGAGGGCAAAAGCAAGTAAAATCAAATGTTGCTTTCAAACCTGAACTTTCTGTGTATGTGCAGACAAATCCTAGAATAAATGCCTTCAACAAATTCTCCAAAGTCACACACTTTAACATCTGGTGCCAACATGGAATGGAAGTGTCAGGTATTCTGCATGGAATGTGCAAAAAAGATAGCAGAGTGCCACCCCACAAGAGCGCTCCTCGATTAGTCATATTTCATTTTAATGTTATTGCAGGTAATTCACAAAGATCCTTCATGAGGTCTTTATACACCTTCATCGGACTCATGTATTTGAAGTATGTGCTTGTTTAGTGTGCTCTGTAAACGGATTGCCTCCTGCTCTCCACCACTACCATGATCTAGTCACTGACAGAAATGTGGCAAATTCCAAATTTAAGGTCCAATGTAACCTCAAATCTCCTGGCACTTTCTCGCCTGTATAATGTTTGGTACCGTTGTCTCGATTTTGCAGTGATGCTGTTGTCTGTGATGTGTCCAAAATAACTTCTTTTTAGGACTGCTAATGCCCATTGGACTACCTATGGAAAATTAATATCGCTCTCTCACTCTCTCTCTCTCTCTCTCTTTCTCATATTTGGAACTCACAGTAGTAACAGGTAGTCACATGAGGCAACTAAGTTTCCCCAGGCTTAACCTGTCCCCCTCAGCCTTTCACTGTGAACTGTTGGCGGTACACAATATCTCCAGACGTAGGTTTAACACAAATATGCACTTGCACATTTTTGTTTTACTCTTTTTTGTCTTTCCAAGTGGAAATAAATGATGTGCAGATATCCTTTCCTCGCACACATCCCAGCTCAAATAATGGCAGTGTTCCATACCTGCTTTCACCCCAAATGTACCACTTTTGCCTAACTTTTTATTCACACATTGAAGTGTGCAGCTGTGGTAGGGACTGTATTTCAATTGTCAATGAATACCCACTTTTCTATGAGGTGGTGGGTGCTCACAACTCTGAAAAAGGTCAACTTACTCACACTCCCTATGGAGAACCCATGTTGCTACCCTTAGCATAGGGATACACTAACGGATCCAAATTCTTTTATCTGTGCAAACCAGGTTTTAATATGGTGAACAAAATATTCAGAGCATTGGGCCCAGGATTATATAGCTGAAAAGGTCATGCCAAAGAACGTTATGGTTGTGTTGATGATATATTGCAAAACGTAAGAGTTGCCGTCGCTCAGTGTTACACTGTTGTTCCAACTATATGTCTGTGGCAAAACCCTGTAAGAGCCATCATAAATATGGGCTTTTATACATATTATCAGGTGGCTCTTCAGCCTATCAACACCTCTCAACACTGACATGTACATGCTTCTAACACCTGCTGAGATGAATACTTCCCTGCTTACAGGCCCTTCTCATCCCAGAAGTCAACTTATTAACTCAAGGCTACTTGACAATAATATCTACCTGGAAGCACCTGCTCAGAGCTTAGATAAACAGGCATTGGCATAGTCAATAGATCTCGCCTTTGGGGCCTTAAAAGTCTTTAGTTATCCAGCACAATAGCCTTGGTGCAACAACATCATGTGTTGCATGGCTAAACACTTATAAGGTCCCAAAGGCGAGACCTATTGACTATGCCAATGCTTGTTTCTCTTGGGGTCTCTGGTCACGAGAGCCTAAGTCTTTTGGTTCCCTTTGATTGGCCCATCCTGGAGCGCTGATGAGAGCTAGGCGGAGAGCACCACACTTATTGTGCTCATATTGTGTGTACTCCTCTTCGGAGCCAGAATTGCTATTACTGCTTGGGAGGGCCCAACAACTTGCACAAAGAGCATGTTTGCAATGAAGAGGAAAAAATAACAATGAGAAGAAACCTTGCTGTGGGGACGGGATTGACCCCCGAATGGTAAAATTGGGTGCTACCCTGCCAAGAGTGCTCAACTACATGTGAAACTGGTATGTTGATTTTTATTTTGTCCCTGTTAATCTAGGGTGTGATTTGAGGCCCCGGCCTATCCCTGATCATGCAAGTTCCAGGACCTGCCCAGTGACCTGGAGGGGCACACCAAACATGCCTTATTGGTAGGCAGTGGACTATTATCAATGCCCTAGATATATCACATTAAGCAGGGGTGGCACCGTACCATATTTTTAAAAACCTGTGGTGTGACCAGCCTTTTTTCCTGCGCCAGTGTGAGTGCAATCTACTTAACCTAATGGTGTAAAGTTACGCTGTGATACGGAACCCAGAATGTGGCACTGATAGTCCATGTATATGTTGAGAGTCTGTGTGTGTGTGGATGCCACTGGAGCAGCATAATTTAGAGCTTCACGTCTTTGTAAGCAATTTATATACTCAACTGGGCTTTAAGTGGATTAATCTTTGTGTATTTCATTAATGGAGGGTACTAAGTGTATGTTAATGAAAACCGCCGGTATATCTAGCTGAATTGTAATAAATGTATTCAGGTTAAACAAGAAAATGTATATCTTCCTTAAGTATAACCAATGTATTTACTCATGCTAACTGGTTTTGTATGGAAGCCATTTTGAATGTAACATTAGCCTAATGCGTTACCAAGCCTGATTATTATTGAATACTTTGCCAGTGTCTTGTTTTTCTCTTCTCTGCAGGTGAATTATCATTACGTTTGTTAAGTTAGAATAGGCTTATTGTTTATTGTACTGGATTGGTCGGTAGCTGAAACTTAATTAGAGGTTGGTTTATGTCATGGAGAGTGAGACGGTGGAGGAGATCTCCTCGTACCAGGCAGACTGGACTAATGTTACATCGAAGGCCGTGCCGCTATGTACCCCATTGTTAAGAGCTAGGAAAATAGGGAATCTGCATGCTCCCAGAGAGCACTGTGTCCGGATTAGTCGGTTTGGCAGTAACTGATATGGAGTCTTCCATAGGTTCTTTCCTGCTTTAATTATGTGTTCCTCAGTATAGTTTAACAGATTCTGTCCTGACTTCCCTGAAAGACCATCTTCTCAACTCTGCTGATTACCTCTGCTCAGAGAGTTGAGCTTCATGCTTGAGCACTTTGGTTTCTCCTCTGAACCTTAACCTTTTAGACAGTAGGAATTAGAATCTACTACCAACCTAAGTATGACTCACAGCGGCCAACACTGTCCTATTACGTGGAGGCAAATACGGGTAAACTATCTAATCCAGAGGTACCTAGTCATCTCTAACTATTGGGTACCCGCAACAACCCACCACTTTCATCTATATAATTTAGATGTTGCCCATATGATTGGATGTAATCAACCAGTCCACTGTAACTATCCACACAATACTAACTGGATAGGCATGCTGAATGTAAAGTGCTATGCTGCACACTGCTGGCCACTGGAGGACTCTTATCAAGGACCTTACCTAGACAACCAACCTGCCTATAAATTCTGATGAAAAGTTGTCATCTTACAGCATGATTATAACAACCATACAATGGATGTCAGTAACCCAGACTATCCTGGTGGATCTCTGTCGCATCCCTCACTATATTGTTGCCTCCTCCAGATCCATAAGATCTGGATTGTGTGTGTGGTTGTGTGTGTGGTTGTGTGTGTTTATGTGTGTGTGATTGTGGTTGTGTGTGTGTGTGGTTGTGTGTGGTTGTGGTTGTGTGGGTGGTTGTGTGTGGTTGTGTGTGTGTGGTTGTGGGTGTGGTTATGTGTGTGTGGTTGTGTGTGGGTTTGTGTGTGGGGTTGTGTGTGTGGTTGTGTGGTTGTTGTGTGTGGGTGGTTGGGTGTGGCTGAGTGTGTGTGTGGTTGTATGTGTGTGTGTATGTGGTTGTATGTGTGGTTGTATGTGTGTGTGGTTTTATGTGTGGTTGTATGTGTGGTTGTGTGAGTGTGGTTGTGTGTGTGTGGTTGTGTGTGTGGTTGTGCGTGTGGTTCTGCGTGTGGTTGTGTGTGTGGCTGTCTGTGTGGTTGTGGTGTGTGTGTGACAGTAATACTAAAAGCATCTCAAAATAAAGGAACACAAACATCGAGTTTGTGGAAAGAGAAAGCACATTGTAAGTCAAACGGGCGCAGCAAAGCATTAACACAACAACATGTTCTCAGATGTTTGATGTTCTTTGTACGAGAACATCAAAGGAGTGCTGCTAAAGTTATCGCGGGCGAAAGTGATCTCGGGTGCTTAATGAGTATGACGAGGTTTGCCATTTGGCGCCTCGGCTCCTAAGCGCGCGCCCGTGCACTTGCACTGTAGCTCTAGGCTGGCCATGGTAGCATTTTGTGAGCCCTCACTAAATGTCTCGCCAGTTCAGCGCATGCGCTGGGTCAGGCGAGACCTAAAAATGAAATGGTAATACATTGCAATTTTATTTTTTCATCCTCCTGTCCTGACGCTCGTGTTAGGAGGGGGATAGGCCACTGCTGAATGACAGCAGTAAGGAGGAGGGTGGGCTTTATTTGTACTTTTCAAAGTACACGTCTTTTTGGTCAGCTGTCTTGCGACGGCCAGCCATACATGTGCACTTTGAACCTTTAACCCAGCTGCTTAAGACAGCTGGGTTAGAGAAAGCACAGCCATCCAGTACCCTCGGGAGTGGTGAGTGAGGCCACTCCCTCCAATCAGGACGCTGCTCTCATAGCATGAAAGAAATGCCAGGATTGGGGCCCACACTGCAGTATCTGGTTGAGAACAGGTCCAGAGCTGAGGAAGTTGGAGGACGTCAGTTCAGGTAAGTGTTTTTTTAAATTAAACATTTTGCTTGCATGCACCCTCTTTCTCTCTCTCTCCCCCCTCCTCATAGATGCCAACCGCCACTGGTGTAGAGATATTGGTAGAAAATAATTTCTTATAAACCTTAGAAGTTAAGTGGCCAGTTTTATTAAAAAATATTTAAGCATAGTTCAATTTCAGGAATCTTTGTAACATGTAGGAAAGGAATTGAGTATGGCGTTACATAAAGTACTTATTTTGCAAGTCAGAGAAAGCTCAAGCTGCATCACCTTGACTGATGTCTGAAAAATAAAATTTTCTAGCATCAAAAAAAGTTTTCCTATATGTGATATTATGGTTCAATCTAATTGTTGGGTTGAACCACTATGAAGCTTTTTTGGAATATTTGATACCTGTATTACGGTGTATAACATATCATAATTTAAAAGATTAAAAAAAGCTCTTTTTGTGACTTTAATAACTGTAGATTGTTTAAAAACATAATTTTATTGAAGTTTTCATTGATAATGCAGCATGATCAAATAATAGATCACAAATGTGTAGGTAGTACCCATCATTTGCATGCCCAAAACAGTAACAATACACAACACCAAACCCCTCCTCCTCCCAAATTCCAACAGAGGCCCACACTGGTCTAATGGTGAAAGAGTGCATCGAACAATAAACAAAAATAGTATCAGGCATGAACGCAATTACTGCCACCCAGCCCCATCTCAATCCAACTCTACTTCCTTTATCAGTTTCTCCTGGGAATAATGTGATTTCCAGTTACCCAAGACTTTATGGAATTTTCGGGGATAGCCTCTGCTGGTGTACGTGGCTTTTTCAGCCATCATATACATATTTATTCCTCTTTTCCACTCCGTCAGTGCGGGACATTCCCCTGATCCCCAGTGGCAAGCCACATCCCTCTTTGCTACTGCCAGGCTGAGGCCACAAAACAATATTTGGGCAAGGGGGAAATCAATATAATTAGGGATACCCAAAAGGAGAAACATGGGGTCCAAGGGAAAGCATAACAAGAACATGCACTACGGGACATATGCATAAGCCCATATCGCCACCACAACGTCACTTTTTCCGACGTTGTGGTGGCGATTGGGGCTTAGCCTTATTTACAAGGCAACATTAAGCCACTTAACGGGGCTTAATGCTGCCTTGTAAATAAGGCCCCATTTTAAGCTATGCTTAGCATTAAAGGGGTGGCCAGTGGGTGTTGCGGTGGACATTCCACCGCAACAATCATTGATTTTGATGCTGCCCCCCGATTTACAAGGGCAGTGTGCATAGGAGGCAGCGTCAAAATTATGACCAGGAAAAACCTGGCCTTAATTTGGCAAAACAAGGAGAAATGCATTATTTCTCCTAGTTTTTGCTTTTTCTGGTTTGCTGCCATGGATTGTTTATGTACAGTAAGGTTCCCCTTCCTGTACATAAACACTCTGTAAAAAAAAAATGCAATTTTGATACTTTCATGTGTGCTACATGAAGAATTTTTTATATGCAGGAAGGGGCACCTTCCTACACAGAAACAATCCTCCCCTGCAAGCAGAAACCCTTGCACTATGGTTAGGCTGTGGGGTTTTAGGTTTAAACCTATAATAACTGATAAAACCCCACTGAAAGAAAAATAGCCCTCACCGGTGAAAACATATAAACACTGAAAAAACACCTGCACAACCACAAACGAAATGTCAATCAAAGAAAGAAAAAAGAGAGTGAAAGAGTAATTTTTTTCTTCCTGAAGAGGTCAATACAATGTAACTTTGTTATACAAGCTAGCAGTAAGAAAGACTGGCTAACATTATTCTGCTTGAGTTTTGTTCTTTAGGGATGCCACTAAAATATTGTTTCTTCTTCCTTTTACTTTTTCCAGTTTTGTGGCCTTTGGTCTAAAGATGCAGGGTTTAGTTTCATATTTTAGGTGTAGTTTAATTTTTTTATAAACTGAAGAGAATCAGGAAATATCAAACTCATATTTGATATTTTGGCTGCATTTGATTCTTTCACTGATAGGTAAAATGGCTGGTTTCATAAACATCTTTCCTAATATGTGTCATCACATTTACCCACAGAGAATGGGTAAACACCCTTAATACATCAGACCATAGTTTCTAGTGGGTCAGTATTGATAGTAGGTGAATTGCCAACACCTCAGGCTTTAAACATTCAATGCAATGTATAGTGACAAGTATATATATCACCAAGCATCTGGGATAGTGGTGAAAACATGACACCAGACTTTTGGAAAACATGGAACGCAGTGTCACTTGTAATGCTCTGCAAAACAAGTTTTTTTCCAAGTTCAACAAAGATTGGAGTGATATTGTTTGTATTTGCAGTGATTCAGCTATGTATATAAAAAAGTTGTGTGATGACCTGTCAAATTGATATCCGAGCTGAAGTGATTCCCTGTAGGAGATCCTTGCCACTTGTTAGATTTTATGCTGAAAGCATCTTTACAATCTTCAGAGTTAATGAGGGATGCTATTGACTTTTTAGTCCATTCTGGTGCACTGTTTTCTTATGCACAGGAAATAAAAATATTTATCATTTTGTGCTTTATGTGGCATCAAAGAAAGAGTCATCCCAACTGTGTCCCTTAGCTGATGGTTCTCATCCCAAGGGGCTATGAATGCTGAGAGGGCCTTTTCACAGAAGTTTACATGGGAAGGAAAGAGCTAGCGCACATGAACCAAAGACTCACTGAAGAAGTATTGTATGGTGTACTACAATAAGATTAATTTTCAAAAATCTATTTGGACCTCATATACACTATATGTACACTGTTTATATACCATGTTCTTTCAGTGCAGAAAGCAAGCAATAATAAAAGCAAAACGTTCCATAGACACCGGATAAACACTTTTCCTGTTGTTTTTAGTGGCGCGAAAATGTGTAACCACTGATAACAACTGTTTTTTAAGATATTGAAAACACTGACAAAACCCCACCAGAATTTACCATAAATAGAAACTGAAAACAGGAAAGCCTAACTATGGTGCAAGGGTGCCTGTGTTGGCGCTACACTGCTAAGTGAAGCACCAGCACAGGGGGAAACGCAGGGCTGCACCATATCCTTATAAATATAGTGCAGCCTTGCTTTTCAGAAGTGATGGAGTGAGGCGTTAAACCATGATGACTAACGCCTCACCCCACCACTTCCTTGTGCATATGCCCCTAAGTTCTCCAATTATGTAATTCCAATAAGATTGTACATGGGGACAACTCAAAATGGCATAAAAAAAGGAACCCTCAGTATCTCAAGCAGCCTGGGCCAGGGGCCCTTCCCATGACATGGAGTCAACGCCTATCGTAATAAACTTGATGGAGGATTTTAAATGCAACCAGCCGGAGCTGTGCCTTTATTGCAACTTCCCTGGGGTGCATTAGGGCCGCTTCCCAGTCAATGTCCTCCATGTCTCCCACATCAGCCACCACTTCTCCTGCAAGCCCTTTAGGGTGTCTGGCTTATTGTTAATTAGGTTCTGAAGGTGGAGGAAATTGTACCTCTTCCCAGGCCTTCTATCAACAGCCTCCATTCCAAAGCATGAAAACTGGAAACCTTCACATGGAAGCGCCTCTGCCATCCATTCGTGCATACTTTGGAAATTGACAGTGCACTCCATATCCGAGCTCAAGCAAGGAAAACAGCATCATATCGCCATTTTCGATGAGGTTGCCCCCTTCAGAAATCCCTTTCAAGTCCCAAGCCGGAAGCCCCTTACCTTATTTAATTCAGGCAGCCATGTCCCCTTCCACAATGGCGTTTCTCTTGTGGGCTTAACATGTCACCCAATAGACTTCGTGGCTTTAGCCCAAGCTATAATTGCTACCTGAGTGGCTGGAAGGAGATGTTGTGTCCCTCGACCCCTGTATAAATAAAGATGGCAAGATTTTGGTGCCCACTGGGACCATTCAAACCTAAAAGTGGACTGGTCCAGGGGAGTGTAGATCCAATCAATGACATTAATGAGGTGGGAAGCCCAATAATAAGCACATATGTCTGGCAAAGCAATTCCGCCGTTATATTGATTGCGTTGGAGAGTTGATTAGGTTATTATGGGGTGCTTAACTTCCCATAGCAGAGTTTGCAGGCCAGGTTCGATTGTGGAGAAAATTTCTGAGGGAATCGGGTAGTATGTATGTTGGAAGGCATATAGTAGCTTGGGCAGTGATACCATCTTAAACATAGTGGCCCTCCCTAACAATGTGGGGGATAGGCCGCTCGACCTCTCCATCTCTTCACAGCAGAAACGTATAACCCTCCCTAGGTTACGTTCAAAGCAACATCTTTGCATCATCAGAAATATCCCTAAGTATTTAAACCCCAGATTAGTGTGCATCAAACAATGGGGAGATAGGGAACAACAGTATTCTCTTGTGGAAGATAGAGTACAGATTTATCCCAATTAACACGATATCCGGAATTGCCTCCATATTTCTCCAGTAACTGGAAAAGTTGAGGGACGGATCGGGAGAGGTCGGTGACATAAAGGAGGATGTTATCTGCATACAGCAAGATATTTTCTTCTACATGTTAGTGCTTCTATGGTGAGGGCAAACAAGAGGGGGAAAAGGGGACATCCCTAACTCGTAACCCCACTAATTAAGAATTCAGGGAACATCACTCCATTGTCTCTAATGGAAGCCACAAGGGCTTGGTACAACAGTAGGACCCATTTCCTGTAACGGAAGCCAAATCAAAACTTCTCCAGTGTATATATATATATATATAAGAATTTATTGATTGATAGAGTTTCTACCCTAATTCTGAGTGCTACCTCAAGATCTTGTAAGTTTCAATGGTTCAGTTTCCAGCCAGTCCCACTCTTAACTCTGCGCAACTGCACCAGCAAGGGTGAATGATCCGATGGATCTCGAGCCACGTATTTTGCCTGCAGTGCTCTGCTCACCTCCCCCACCGGGGCCAGTATATAGTCTAAATGGGAAAAGACTCTGTGGGCTCCTGAGAATTAGGAGTAGCTCCTATCAAAAGTGTGTGCCCACCTCCATAGGTCAGCTTGCTCCAGGGTATTCATGAAGCCTGCAAGTGGGTTAGTGTGGGCGTGGGAACCCGCAGTACTCAACCTATCCAGGATTGGTGCCATAACATCGTTAAAAGTCCCTGCCTATAATTTGAAATGGGGATCCTGCCTCTAATAGGATACTAGCAACTTTCTGTAAATTAGGGGACTGTAGTTAAGGAGATGTATAAAGGCTGATCAGTGTGATGTCCATATGACCTCAAAGCCCCTATACTCCGACATACCAAAGTAGCGGGTTCACCCACTGTTTTGTCACTTCAAAGGGAGGGTGTTTCCTAACAAGGATGGCTACCCCTCTGGACCCAGATGTATATCCCACATGTACATGTGTGGTATAGACTTCACTCCCCAAGAACTTACACTGTGACCCCTTAAGATGTGTTTCCTGCAAGAGTACCACAGATGGTTTAATTCATTTTATACATTGGGAGACTAGTCCTCTCTTAACCCTGTCACCAAGGCTGTTCACATTCCATGATGAGACTGAAAATGTCTTATATTCCACCGACAAGCCACTCATTTCACTTGTGTATATAAGGATAGAGAATCCAGAGGCCTGGGTGACAACCCACTTGTGACAAGTGACAGGGGCAATGAATATGTTCCCAATGAGGGCCATCAGGTGGCCAATTTAGTTCACTGCTCTAACTAAATGTTTGTCTATGACCTGTGGGTGCACTAGTCGGCATAACAGTTAAAAGACCCTTTGAACTTCGCACCTGAAAAAACTCCCTATAATTCCCAACATCCCCCCCACAATGACACCGTGAGTGAAACCCCTCATCACAAAACTCGAAACAACTTGACAGGGAAGTCTAAGAGGCTTATAGCCCACCACACCCACCCACTAACTCAATTCCACCTATCCCATAACAATAACGACAGGGTCAACAGTCCCTGATAACAGTGACTCTATAAAATGTAATCAATGATTTTGTCTTTGTGTTCCTGGGGCAGGCTGCGGGGGGGGGGGGGTGCAGATGTAGCTAGTTTGCCACTCACTGGCCCGGGATAAGGTGTCAAAGTGCTCTTTAAGGTAAGGCCAAAGTTCTGCACTTGTAGTATTTAAAGGAGAGCTTTCTGGACTATCTTCGAGGGCATTGACGACCACCCCCAGAGGGTGGGGAGTCTCCATGTCTGTTTCTTGACCTTCTCCCAGTATCTTGTGTGAGGGTGCCCCCTCTATGTCAGTATCAGTGGCTCTCTTGATCCCTTTCCGAGGCAGTCTGTTGTTGCTGAGGAGGACCTTGTCTCTGCCATGGTGTGAGTGTCTCTCCGCAGCCATCACCACAACGGGTACTCCTGTACGTTCTATTCTTAACGATTAATCAGGCCAGAGAAACTTGTACATAGGGAGGCGATAATACTGAATGCATTGGTCAGGACCTGGGGAAAGTATACATTTCCTACTTTGCTCTCGCTTACACGTCGAGAGTAGAACATACGGGAGTACCCGTTGTGGTGAATATTCCAATGGGTAACTCAAATGGAAGCCCTGACCGTATTCACTTTTAATTACTTGATTACGCGAATCAGCGGATTGGAATCCTTCAAAATCGTACTCAGTTTTAGGAGGATCTGTTGTGAATCGATTTAAAATTTAGCAGACCTGAGGAAGTCGTAAGGAGAACATTACCGCTGCGGCGAAACTCGTTGGCGTATGGCTAAAAGAGAATAAAATAACACAAAGAGGAACAAGAATTTCAACATCTTTCTTTTCTATAAAATAACTCCTAACTATAGTTTTGATTGTATTGCTGTGTGCCTTGAATTTGGTAATTAACCAAGCAGATAGGCCTTCAGGCCCCGCTTCCAATCTCGGCCTCACTGGCCTTGCGGCTTTAGTGGGCGGAAGGCAGGCACCTCAGAGCTCGGAGAGGTTTACCTCGATGGCAGGCATTCAAGGGGGCACTTTTAGTGCAGTCAGCAGCACAATTGCAAGGATCAGCTCAGGATGTTAGAATAACTGGAGAATGTTTGATCATGTCTTTGTTATTAAATATTGTCAAAAGTGCAGGAAACAGACAAGGATTAACAATATTTTCTTCAAATTTGATCCATGTAAGCGAATTTTTAGCCTTATTTGTCTGAAACTATACAAGTCCATGTCAAACAATAAAGGCAGCGTGATCATTTTAAAATCTGACGATCTTAAATCACCATTTCATTCAGTGCAAAAGATATAGGAAAGAATAGTGGTAGCATAGATAGTATATATACAACTTGGGACATAATAACCATTTTAATAGAATGAACTCAACCACACCAGGTTAAATGAAGTGAAGACCATTTCTACATTTTATTTTTAAGTGTATTGATATTGTAATTGCTATTAATTTATAAAGTGAGTTGTGTTGCATGGGCAAAAAGTACCACAAGGCAGTGCTTTAAATGGGCCATTACTCACCGGTACTGAGTAGCCCCACTTCTTAGTTTTATCACTCTTAGTACCGGCACTCCTCTACTGCAGAGGAGTGTACCGGTGCTCATGAAAGAGTAAGCTCGCAGGCTGCGAAGGCTGGTGAGTACCAGTGGGCCCTGTCTCTGCCAGCCAAGGCACAGCCTCTTTAGCCCTGATCTGAGCCCCCCGCTGATCTATTCAGCAGGGGTCATTTGCATAATGTCCGGTGCTCACCATCAGGCTGTGTTTGACAGAGTCCATTCAAGCCCTGTGCTGTCAATCACATTCACACTATCGTGCGCATTTGTGAAAATACAGGAATCAAGGCAGTCCTCTGACAGAGCAAATTGAGAAAGCCATAGGAGCTAAAGAGTTCAAAATGGCTTTAATCATATCTGAGACTTTTGTGTGTCTGCTTATGTCGGTGTGTTTGCCTGCATTGCATGCCTGTTTTTGTGAGAGAAAAGCAAGTGAAAGAGGGAGCAAATGGAGACACTCTCAGTAGGTGTTTTGAAGAAAATGCGTGGTGTTTTGGTAATGTCAACATACCATCCCGTTTGGCTTTCATTTGGGTAATGAGTTAACCTGCTTGTTTTATATAAACAATTTCTCATGCGTTTTGGTATGTGCTACAACTATTATAGAAGTCATTAAGTATCATCATGTCTTGCCTTTAGCCTCACCCACTCGTCACACCTCTAGATCTTTTTAATGAGTACGTGCACATATTTTTTCCCATTTAAAACACAGCCGCAAGGTATTGACGTCTATTCTGCCACCACATAATATTATGTGGGGATGAGAATGCACCACTTTTAACTATTAAAGAGATAATGGGATGATATGAAATATCAATGTAATAAATTTGAGGTTGAGAAATCAAATGGCATAGATTGCTGGAAAGAGAGTAAATAGTTCTAGAGTGTGAAGAGTGGAGATTTGATACAAAAGGTACATTCTTTCTAAGTAGGAAAGTAGGTTCTCCAAACATCTAGTAACTTAGTATTTTTTTAAAAAGATTTAAAAACTGACGAAGGTTTAGAAGAGTGAAATTTAGTTGAGGAAAGGAGGTCCAGTAAAGGATCTCTTATGAGAATATAATCACCTCCAACTAGTAGGACATTACAAAGTTTAATGATTTCAGTAGTAAAATCCTTCCAGAAAGTGGGATAATCTGCAGGGGAATCATACATGTTTGATGTAACACAGTTTTATCAATCTCAACTTTAACTCAAAATAAATCTAGCATTAGCATCCCAATTTTTACATAAAAATGTTAATGGATTAAAAAAAAATAGCAACTGCATTTTCCTCCCATCTGCTGGTGAACAGACAAAGTTTACTATCCATCCTTTTACCAGTGAAGATGAATGAAATTAAAGAAATGAAAAAAACATTTATAATGTGCGTAGCTACCCTGAGGCATCCCAACACTGACGTCAGACGGGGACAGAGAGGGCCATATGATTAAGTGGAATTTTGGAAAAAATAGGTTTGAAAGAGTTTCCGGAAGGGTATCAGGTTGTGTTCCCCTCCTCATGTGGGGAGGGAGAGCGTTCCATAATTTAGCTGAATTGTAAGAGAAGGAACGCATGGCAAGTGAGAGGGTAGCCGAACGGAGGTCTCTGCTTCTGCGGTAGGGGGTGATCATAATCGTCTGATTATCGGTCCATTCCCCCAGAATGACTTAAGTGTGATACACATAGCCTTAAATTTGATTCTCTCCCTGATGGGCAACCGGCTCTTTAGTGCTGGCTTCACAGATTGCCAGTAAGGGATCTGGAGGAGCAGGTGAGCTGCGCAATTGTGAAGGATCTGGAGCTTGGAGATTGTGGCTTGGGGAGCTCCTAAATAAAGGGCGTTCCCATAGTCCCGGCGTGATAAAACAAGAGCCTGGACCATTATCCTTCCTGCCTGGAACAGGAGGAGAGGAAGTATTTTGCGGAGCATCCTCAGTATGCCATAGCACATGGCCGATAATTTTGCTGCTTTATTATCGAAATTCGGGGGGCTATCCAATCATGCGCCCACATTTTTAATCTGGTTCTTTGGTTCCGGAGCAGGGCCAAGACAGTTAGGCCAAAGCAACTCTGAGTTGAAAATTGGCGAGTTGCCGAGGAGCATAAGCTTCATCTTATCTCCATTGAGTTTCAGGCAAGAGAGCTCCATCCATTTGGCTACCTCCTCTAGGCAATGGCCTAGGCTGCCGGATGACTTTTCGGGGTGATTTAAGGCCACCCCGAGCTGTATGTCATCGGCATAGGTAACAATTTTATGCCAAATGGATGCACTATCTCTGCCAATGGACTCATGTAGACATTAAACTGTGGGGGCTCTGGGAGGATCCCTGAGGCACCCCGCAGCTGTGGGACATGAATTTAGAGATGATATCTCCTTCAAAGACCTGAAAGAACCTGTCTTTTAAGAAGGACTGCATCTGCATCCATGTGATGACACCCCCCTCTCACCCCAAGCCTCCTGAGTCCACGGGTCAGTGTGTTATAGTTGATGGTGTCAAATGCAGCACTGAGGTCCAGGAGGATGATAGCCGCCGTACCACCTTGATCCAGAATTCTCCTGGACTCCTCAGTCGCTGCTAAAAGAGTGGTTTCAGTCCCATGTTGGGGACGTAACCCTGTCTGTGAAGGGTGGAGAAGCTTGTTGGATTCTAAAAACCCGGAAAAGACTGAGGTGACATGCCTCTCCAGGATTTTACTAAGCATCGGGAAAAGGGAGATAGGGCAATCATTTCCCAGATTATCTAGGTCAAGATTGTTTTTTTTAAGAAGAGCTTTTACAACTGCACATTTTCATGCCGGGGGAACCACTCCAGTGGAGATGGAATAATTAACCAATTTGAGATTTATTGGGAGAATGTTTCCAGCAACTGAGGTCAGAACATGAGGGGAGACGGGATCCCTAGGGGAGCCTGATTTAACACGAGCTGTGATGGCGTCTAATGTTTTTTTCTTTTTATATTTCTTTTTATTAAATCATAAAACACACATACAAATCAAAAAAGAGAGTCTCAGGGAAGCCAAAACATTACAATACTTTGGTGTGAGAAGAAAGGATTACATTGTCACATTATAAATCTCAGGGGTCGGTGGTGTCGGGCAAATCTTCATCTAGGTTAGGCTCAGGGGAGGCACAAATATCATCCCTATAACTGTTCCATGATCCCCAAATCTTCCCCCACTTACGAGGGCACCCTCTGACCACGTATATCAACTTTTCACGCACCATACACCAGTCCAGGTCCTCTGCCCACTTGGTGACCACCGGCGCCTGGCTGGCGCCCCAGAGCTGAGCGATGTTGCGTTTGGCAATCATGTTCGCTAATGTTACCCACTGTTTCTGGGGCTCGTTCAAATCAGACGGTTCCCAAACATTCAGCAAACAACGCCTAGCCTCAGGTATTATTTCTGTGCCCAACGCCTGGCTCAGCTCCACATGTATGGTCGACCAGAAGTCTTGCACTCGATCACAATGCCACAGTGTATGCATTAGAGTACCATCTTCCGCACATCCCCTCCGGCACGCACCACTATCAGCACGTCCCATAGGAACCAGACACGGCCCAGTAATATATGATCTATGCAAGATTTTCAGCTGAACCAACCTCAGCCGCATCTGAATCGCCACCTCCTTAGGAGAGGCCACCGCTGCTATCCAGTCCTCATCGTCTAGTTCCAATCCATCCTCGCACCACTGGGCCCTGATCTTCCGCAGTGGATCCTCTGAATGATTCACCAACTTACGGTATATCAGGGAGATTGTCTTCTCTGGGATATGTCCATCTAACACTCGGTCCTCCAGAGGCGATGCCTCCGGAAGAACTGTACCCTTAGGGATATGTGTATCTAATGAGTGTCGCACCTGTAAGTATCGAAAGTATTCGTTTCGGTGTAGTTGGTACTGGGCCACCAAGGATTCGAACGTGTGCACTGCGCCCTTTTTGCAAACATCCCCAATCTTCACTATGCCAATCAGGTCCCACTTGTCAAAGCCCTTCGACTTCCACATACTGCCCATCTTCTCTGAGTTCAATAAAGGGGTGGCGAGTGTAAGTCTACCCTCCCACCCCAAACATTTATTAGCAATATGCAAGACACGGACCGCATGGTCAGTGGGGCCCGTCAACAGGAATCTATGCGGCCTAGAATACAGAGCCCTCTCCAACGAACCGCCCGGCGCCTGACCTCGATCCATTGCATAACCAGGGTCACCAGGGATACCGTAAATTATGTTGTTCACTGCAGCTAGTTGAGAGGACCAGTAGTACCTGCGAATGTCTGGGAGCCCAATTCCCCCATCATACCAAGGAAGGGTCAGCTTGCTATAAGCAATTCGAGCACTACCCCCCCAGAGAAGCATCTCTGGAGGGATTCTATCTCTCTAAAATAGGCCGCCGGAACCAGGTCCATCGAATTCTGCAACGCACACAAAAACCGAGGAAGCGCCATCATCTTGAACAAAGCCGCTCTCCCCAGCAGAGAGAGCGGAAGGGACCTCCAACGCTCCACGTCTGCCCTGCACCTAGTCAATGGGGCGACCAAGTTCCTTTCATACCGCAGCTGCGGGTTCAGCGTCACGTAAATACCTAGATATCGAAACCCCACCATTTCTAGCCGCAACGGACAAGACTGCGGAATCACAGGAGGGTCCCCTGCCACTACAAACATCACCGATTTATCCCAGTTAATGACTAGACCAGAATATCGACCAAAAATAGCTAAAACATCCAGGAAGACCCCGAACGACTCCCTAGGTCTAGTGAGGTACAGCAAAACATCATCTGCGTAAAGCGAAATCTTGTCTTCCCATTCCGACGTCCAACGCAAACCCCGAATCGACGTGTCCCAACGATTCCACGCAGCCAGTGGCTCCATCGCAAGCGCAAACAACAGGGGGGACAGCGGACATCCCTGTCTCGTCCCCCTCTCGAGCTGAAAATCGCAGGACTTGCAATTGTTGACTATTATTCTAGCCAAGGGCTTGGAGTATAACAGGCGAACCCACCCAATAAATTCACTGCCGAACCCCATCTTCCCCAACACCGCAAACAAATACTGCCATTCCACTCGATCAAAGGCCATCGATGCATCCAAAGAGACCAGCACCATCTGTTCATGTATCTTCGAGGCACCTCCCAGGACTCCCTGCAGCCGCCGCAGATTCAACGCCGTGTTTCGATGTGGCATAAATCCGGACTGATCCGGGTGAATCAAAGTCGTGATCACCTTGACAAGTCTAGTCGCCAAGAGCTTCGCGAGGATTTTAGGTTCCGCGTTCAACAGCGATATAGGCCTGTACGAAGAACACTGCGTCTTGGGTTTGCCCTCCTTGTATGAGACCACCACATTAGCAATGCGCTGATCGTACGGGAGCTCTCCCACATCCCTACTCTCCAGGAACATAGCACGCACATATGGGGCCAGCTTGTTAGCATTCAACTTGTACAATTCAATGGGGATCCCATTCGGACCAGTCGCCTTGCCCGATTTAACCTGCCTAATCGCTTGGGCCACTTCATCGTCCGTGAACGCGGAGTCAAGGTAATCTCTATGTTCCTCCGACAGACAAGGCATGACTATGTCCCTGATCATGTCACCGTTTTCCACCTCCGAATAAGTACTCCCCGCCGTATACACCGCCTGATAATAATCGGCGAACTCGTCCACTATCTCTTGAGGGTCCGTTAGAAAACGTGACGACTTATCTTCCAACTCCGGCACCAACAACGAGGTCCGATCCCCTCTCTCAAGCCAGGCAATTAGTTTACCGGCCTTATCCCCGTGCTCATATATTCTGCTCTGCACAGCCGCCTGTGTAGCCACCGCCTTATTGCGTACTAATACTCAATATTCCTCCTCACGAAGGCGTACCTGATGCGGGTCCTCCGGAGCCCTCGACACATTAAATTTCTCTTCTAAATTCAGAATTTCTTCCTCCAACCAGACCACATCTGCCAGCGCCTTCTTCTTCTTCCCGGCGACCAGGGACAAAACTTTCCCTCTCGCCACTGTCTTATATGCCTCCCACAGTGTCCGCGCCGACTCAACGGAGCCAGCATTCTCTCAGAAATATCTATCGAACATACGGAGGACCTCTTTTCTAATGACTGTGTCTTTCAGTTGCCACGCCCTGATAGGAGCTACCCTGCCAGCCGCCGGCAGATCTAAACGAAAGACCAGCCACAACGGGGAGTGATCAGAAATGCCCCTCCCGAGATAGCGCGCTTCACAAATCTTAAGCGCCATCCCGGCGGGGAGCAAAGCATAATCCAGCTGAGAAAGACTACCGTGAGCCGCAGAGACATGAGAGTAGTGAACGGACATCGGGTAGCGTGCACGCCATCCATCAATCAAACCCATCGACGCAAGGAAATCCGATAGCCACCTCTGCGATGGACGGAGCACCCGGGGAGGGCAGCGATCCAATTCCCCATCCAGCACAGAGGTGAAGTCCCCACCAATCACCAGGTCTCCCAAAGGAAGCGAAAGAAAATCATTCCCCAGATCATGATAGGTTTTGGTTTGTAATCCCGGCAGCGCATACACAGACAACAAAGTTACAGTTCGGCCCCCAACCAATCCCGACACCCCAACGTATCTCCCCCTCTGATCGACCCAGGTGTGTTGCACCGACAGTGGAAAGGAGTTCTTGACCAAAATCCCCACTCCCCTCGACCCGGTTGTGAATCCTGCATGCACTACCAATTTATAACTCCCGCTGTGGAGGGCCAAACATGTATTACCAACCAAATGTGTCTCCTGCAGAAGCACTATGTCCGGGGCATATCTCCTAATAAGCTGGTTCACCATCCCTCTCTTGATCTTGTCCCCCAGGCCATTAACATTCCAACTCAGTACCCTCATTCCAGGCCCCTGTGAACTACGTGTCTTCGCACCTATTCAGTTCAAAATACGATAGCATGGCTGTTCCTGAGATCAAAAAACAAAAAGTAAAAACAAAAAAACACACTCTCACCATCACACCCACTCTGCCGCTGCTTCTGGACCTTCTGAGTCAAGTCAGGATAAAAGTTCAGTGACGAGTTCTCAAATTGCAGAGGTCCTTGCGACCTGGAGGCCTGGAGAATAGTATCCCTGTCTCTAAAGTTCAGGAGACGCACAATCATTGGCCGAGGGGTAGCACCCAGACGCGGTCTCCCACCTGGGACCCTGTGTGCCCTCTCGACTGTAAAGAAGGAACTTAGGCCTTTAGGCTGCAAATGTTTGGTAATTAAGTCCTCCACAAATAGGTCAGGGGATTGTCCCTCGGCATTCTCCGGAACACCGGTCAGACGGACATTGTTCCTTCTGGCTCTTCCTTCGTACTCATCCAGTTGCCGACCCTGTACCTCTCCAGCCGTTCTCAAGTTGCGCACTTCCCACTGGAGCTCCACCACATCGTCCGTCAGGCTCGCCGTCTTTATGTCAATGTACTTCACCTTCTCATTTGTTTTAGTGAGATCCGCCCGGATCAGGTTGACCTCAATCGTTACAGTGTCCAGTTTGTGGTCCAAGGACTGTATCTGTTGGCCAAGAGAAGTGCGAACTCCCTCGATGGCCGCCATTACATCGTGCAATGTGGGTTCCAGTGTCGTGCTAGGATCCACCATTCCGCCATCTTGGGACCGGCCAGACGCTCCAGGCGAGCCCTTCGTAACAGTATACCTATCCAGATTGTTGGATTGCACTGTACGACTTGTTCTGGACGATTTCACCTGGGGCTTCTCCGTCTCCGGTTTGGATGCCATCTCCAGAGCCAAGCCAGCCCCAAGAGCGCACTTCTATCGTCTCCGCTCAACTGAAAGCAGTTAGGCACCTGGCCACCACCTCAAGGGCGACGTAGTCTTCCACCACTTCCAGTACACATGGGGGGACGTATCATCGGGAGGGGGAGGGACACCCCAATAAAAGAAGGCACCCACAGTCTGTCTTTCGCGACCGGAGGTCAAACGGGGGTCCGAGCCGGCCACTTCCGGTCGATCGATCCGATGTTGTTCAACTTGGGGCCGGGTCACCTCCCATCCGAGACCCCGGTCCCCTTCCGGCTTAGGCCCCGATCTTTCAGCCGCCCCAACTTCACTTCCCGTCGTCAGATTCGACCGTGGAAAGTCTAATTCGGTGCCTCTACCACTCAGACGACCAGATCTATGTCGAAAATTCAGGATGTGTTGCAGGATAGTCCCGGCGGTTGCGGGGGTCCCGGGAGCCCCGAGCTCACGCGGCCATCTTGGACGCGCGCCAAGCTCCTCCCGGCGTCTAATATTTTAAGGTGCAACAGAGGGACTTGTTCTTGCACTGCTTGGGTACAATGGGATGGGACAGTGGTAGGAACCAGGTCTTTATGACTGTCTGTGGGAGGGAAGGTTGTATATATGTTTTGGATTTTCTCGTGGAAAAACTCTGCCAAATTATTGCAACGGCCAACAGCACCATCTGTGATTATTTGCTGAGGGGGCATTTTTAGAAGAGTTTTGGCGATACAGACAATTTCCCTAGGGGAGTTAGATGCTAGACTAACTTTTTCCTCAAAGTGGATTTTTGGGGAATAACATCTTCTAGAGAACATTCGATCCAATTGTTAAATTTATCATTGGCCGAAATAGGGTTGCCGTGGGTCGGTCCATAATCTCTCTGTTTTAACTGAAGCGCAGAGAGATTCCCAATCATCTCAGACGGGGTCGAGTCCATGCGATTGTCTAGCTGTAGGTTGAGATCACCTAACACTGTGAAGTTGGAGGGAGAGCTGGCTAGGTTAGCAATGATTTCAGGGAGAGCCTTGAGAAATTGTCCATATGCCCCAGATGAGCGGAATATTAATAGGCCTGAAAAAGCGAGGGTGGGTGAGAAGCCTATAGAAAGGAGAGGTTCTCGCAGTCCGGTAAAGGGTCAGCGATGATGCTACATTTAAACAGATCTTTGAAAATGATTGCTATGCCCCCACCTCTGCCACTCTTACAATCCAACCGTTGTATGAGATAGCCATGAGGGAGGGATTAGGCGAGAGCTGGTTCGGGCTCGTTCTTGAGCCAAGTTTCCGTTAGGCATGTTTAGGAAATGATCTACAATTCAATAGCAGCATCTTTAGAGAGGATTGCTTTTTGGGGGGTATGTGGACTTCAGGAGAAGGACAACATTTAAAAGAACAGTGGGGACTGTTGGTGTTATCTTCCGAAGGAAGCATAGAATGTAAACAGTTGCCAGTTACCTTTACACTAAGACAGTGGTGGGTGTAAGAGCTTGTAGTTGAAGGAGTACGAACAGGGGTTGGCGCCACTGGCCCTGGCCGGATGCGGATGGGCGCAGACGGACTTGCCTTTGGTGCGCATCATGGTTGGCATGTGTTTAAATAGGTTGAGCAGCTGGTCTGCTAACTGTGTGACTCCGCCCCCTGCCTCCTGCCCGAAAGTGAGATGAATTGTTGCCGTATACTCCCTGCACGCAATCGGGACAGTCAGTGGTGGACCAGGGAGCAGAGCAGTTTGTGCTGCGGGTTTATGGAGTGCCAGGTAAGAGAACAAAGTGCTAGTGCTGAGCAGTATTTCCTCTGAGGATTAAAAAGAGTTCACAATGGGTGTCGAGTTGGAGATGGATCATTGAAAACAATGGGGTGAACCCAAATAATCAATAGGACCTGGGTAACAGTAGTTATGTAGAAAAAGTGGTCCTAGATATAAGTTTTAGACGCGGCTAGTGATGTAGATGTTATTATTTCATAATCAACAAAGGATCAGAATGAATCTGAATATACAACCACATGGAGATGTAATGCAAGCTTAAATCAATTAAAAAAAATGCAATACATGCACGTAACACAACACAACCAATAAATTCAACAAATGCGACTGTAGTTTATTCACAAATTTATAAAATTCAGCAAAGGGAAAAATTGAAAGGAAAGGAAATTGGTGCTCAAGTGAAGGAAAGTAAAGGGATAGATTTAAGGGTGATTGAGTGCAACAGAAGGATTATTTATACATTGCACATGTAAAGCCTACCCATTTACAATCTATATACAATTTTATATACAGGGGGACAGGGAAGGGCCGGTGTAGGCTTTGAAGAAATAATGAGGGGGGGGGGGGATCGTCGACGTTTCGACCCTGGCGCAATATGGGGGAAGTCACGACCTCTGCTGCGGGTCTTCTTCAGGACGGTAGTGGGGGCAAGGGACAGGGAAGCACCAAATAAAATTAGAACGGTGTCACGATTCCAGGTCAGTTGGGCGGTACACCTCTCAATAGTAAATTCAGCTCAGGATTGGGGTTCAGTCGAGAGCCAATGTGTCCTCAATGGGCACTCGAATTCCTTCGTGCCTAGTCCGATATCATGGTGGACATTGTACCAGGTGACTGCAGGCGAATTATAATTCAAGTGAATCTTGGTATTCGGCTTTCGCTCCAAAAAATTCACGGGGACAAGAGCAGCAATTGTTTAAGTCGCTCAGACTCGCCCGGCAGCTTCCGTGTCACGCGACCGGTTAACCACCATGGTATAGGCTTTACATGTGCAATGTATAAATAATCCTTCTGTTGCACTCAATCACCCTTAAATCTATCCCTTTACTTTCCTTCACTTGAGCACCAATTTCCTTTCCTTTCAATTTTTCCCTTTGCTGAATTTTATAAATTTGTAAATAAACTACAGTCGCATTTGTTGAATTTATTGGTTGTGTTGTGTTACGTGCATGTATTGCATTTTTTTGAATTGATTTAAGCTTGCATTACATCTCCATGTGGTTGTATATTCAGATTCATTCTGATCCTTTGTTGATTATGAAATAATAACATCTACATCACTAGCCGCGTCTAAAACTTAGAGTTGGAGATGGAGGCACGCCGATGTCTCCTAAATGTTTGGGAGCCGACCGACCTTACTGCACACGGAAAGACATGGGTTACACTGGCATGTGCTGTGGCCAAGCGTAATATTGCACAGCTGTGGGGAGCCAGTCAGGCCCCCCAGATAGGAAAATGGGAGGAGGATTTAGACTGGTGCATGTTTAGAGAAAGATCGGTGTATGTTGCAAGGGGGAGGCCCGGGAAGTGGGGGAAAATTTGGGGTGCTTGGAATGCCTACAGAGGAGATATTTGTGTTCCCCCAGTTGTACAGGAAGTTAATGTGGTGTTTGAACCGAACTGATCCATATCAGAGTCCGGCAATACGTTTTGTGTAACTGGAAGTGGTATCATCGGCTGTTAAGCGATTGAGTGTCACCCGATGCATTTGTATTTAATTTTTGTTGTGTGTTAATAAAAAGAATTTAAAAAAAAGAGTTCACAATTAAAACCAAGTTAAAACACTTAAAATTGCCTTACTTCGATCGCGCGTCCGCTGCGCGTCGTGGCTAAAAGATAAAACTGTATCATTAATATTAGTGTCTTGGATTAGACAAATATTGGCTTTATGCTAGAGGAAATATCTGCTTAATTTTTACATTTAAAGGGATATATCAGCCTTTAACATTTAACAAAACTATTTTAAGTTGGAAAGTAGAACGAATTAACAATTTTAATAATAGTATAAGAAATTGGTGATAGCAAGAATACAAAAAAGTAGCTCAGAATTAGCAAAACAACATAAAAAATATAAAACAAATAAGACAATTAACAATAAACATTCAAAAGTTAATGAAACTTGGAAGGGTGTGGGTGAGAGTGGAGAGGTGCACAACTAGATTGCCTTTTCAAAAGATATAAACGGACAAAGTTCCTTTGTATTTGATTTTCTTTATTTCAACAATATCATAACATAATTCTGGAACCAGAAATAGGACGCCTTACGCACACGTCGCAGATATTGATGCCGGGCCCTTATTTGTGAGCCCCATCATGGTACATCTGCAGTTCTTAATATAATAGTTGCTGGTTCCCAAACATGGAACACTGAGGTAATAGTGCATTCTACAGTTGACTTGTATTTGCTTACCATTCCCAACACCCCATCATTGGACCATCTACAATTTGTATATTATTCAAGCCCTGATGAAGTTCAATCTTTAACACATTGGGTGGAGCCTATGTTATGATATTGATGAAATAAAGAAAATCAAATACAAAATAACTTTGTGTTTACATCTTTTGAAAAGACAATCTAGTGGTGCACCTCTCCACTCTCACCCACTTCTCGATCTGCCTTGTAGTTTGTACCCAACAACAGCAGGTGCAGGAGTTGTATCTCCACACACTTAAAGACTCTTTAACAAACCATTACAAAACTAACAGAGCAGTGAAGTGTGGCTCTCCAAGTCCGCCGTTGGTCTGTCCTGTTGTAAACTCGGAAGGGTAATTACAGAAAAGAAACAGAACAACACAACTGTGAGCCAGCCTATGTTTGGCATCAAACAGTGAAGACCTTCAGGCTTCAGCTATGATGGTTGGTGGGTTCCAATACTTTATTCTTTCATGCCGACAGGATGATGTTTTTCAAGAAAATCTATACGATCTTGTAGAACACTGACAAATTTTGTGTATTTTTGGGGGATCATGTAAATTTGAATCAAGCATCTTTAACCCCATCGACGCTGATGACGAGCTCAGCTCGTCATGAGGTACACCTCTCGTACGCTCATGACGAGCTGAGCTCGTCATGAACCGCGGGTTTTTTAACACTTCAGCGCACAGCAGGAAAATGCGCCGCACCAATGCGGTTAAGTCACGCAGATACATAGGGGTGTCCGATCAATGAGGACGAAAAGAGGTAACCCTGATATGTGTATATGCACTGTCCAGACTTCAAGCACCCACCATGAGTAAAGTAGTAGAAGTCCTGCTCGAGACTCCCTCAACCCTAAATATATTTGGGGTGGGGGGGTTTAATGATGTAATGGACCCTGCAGTAGACATTTCAGAAGGTGGGGACAATCCCTCAAAAACCACCTTCTTGTCGAGGTTTGCCAGCACCATGGGGTTGGTGTATACATGGCGTCACAAGCATCCACAGACAAGACAATTCTCCCACCACTCTGGTGCACACAACACATAGTCTAGACCATGTCTTTATCCCTGGGGATGAACTGAATGCGATTGGAGGGGCGGAATATGCGGCAAGAGGTCTTTCTGACCACTCCCCGCTTCTGGTCAAACTAGAAGTTAGAGGACAGGGTAGCGACCAGGGATGGCGACTTAACACCAGCGAACTACAGGCCAGCAGAGTGCTGAAAGGTCTCCGGACCGACACAGACATATACTTCCAAGAAAATATGACCTCGGTCTCCTCCGGGGTGATAGTGTGGGAGGCATATAAGGGGGTGCTGCGAGATAGATTCAAGAGCTGCATAGCCTGGGAGAAGAAAGAGAAAAGTAAGTGTCTTGAGGACATGAAGTATAAGATATTAGTGCTTGAAAAGCAAGCGACTCAAGGAAAAGACTGCATATTAACTCGTGAACTGAACGCCTTAAGACAAGAATATAGGGACATAGCTATAGAAAACGCCAGAAAACAAAGTCTGGCCGCACTTCACCACCTTTACAAAGTGGGAGATAAGGCAGGGAAACTACTGGCCTGGATAAGCAAGAAAGATACACGATAGATGGGTAAGAGAGATAGTTGACAGCAGGGGATTACTCACTCCACAGATGATGAAGTGGCAGGGGCTTTTGCGGAATACTATAGAGACTTCTACATGGCCCATCACTTAAGGTCCCACACAGAGATTGGGGAATATTTAGCCCCAATTAAGACTCCGACATTGGGGAGGGAAGAATTACAAGAACTACAGGCTGACCTGTCTTTGACAGAAATCCGGGAGGCAGTGACGAAACTGCGTCCAGAGAGGACCCCTGGCACTAAGTGTTTGCAGGAAGAACTCTATACTCGCTGTATTGACATTCTGGACACCAGCTGCTTCGGATTTCGATGGACACACACAAGGAAGGTATACTACCCCCTGATTTGAGAATGGCAACCATAGTGGTCATACACAAGGAAGGCAAACCCCACAATCAATGTAGCTTGTACATACCTATCTCACTACTAAATACAGAAGCGAAAATACTGCCCACAATCTTAGCAACCCACCTTCTCAAGCATATCACATCACTAGTTCATGACGATCAGTCTGGGTTTATGCCGGGTCGAGCCACCTGTCTGAATCTCCGAAGGACTCACATTGGCTAATGAAGGTATACGATGGGGACGTAGCCCTCATATTTTTATCACTAGATGCAGAAAAAACATTTGACGCTGTACACTGGCCTTTCTTGGACTTCACTTTGACCAAATTTGGGATAGGGTCTAAATTCCGTAGCTGAGTAGCACTTCTTTATAACCAACCCATAGCCACAGTGCGAATAAACAAGACACAATCAGCAGCATTCCCCAAAGGGAGGGGGACGAGGCAAGGGTGCCTCCTTTCACCACTTCTCTTTGCATTAACCCTTGAATCCCTTGCATGTAAAGTCCAAGATCATCCAGAAATCAGGGGCTTCCAGATAGGTCCCACTGACGACGATGAGAAAAAGATTTCCCTTTACGCCGATGACATCCTCTTATGTGTCTCCAACCCCGATATGGCAATGCCTACTCTATTAAACACCATAGTAGAATATGGCAGTCACTCCGGGTATAAAATAAACTGGAACAAATCCATGCTCTCTCCCAATAACACCCAGATAGGTTGGCCTTTGCCCAGCGAACTGAGGGCTGTTCAGGAGGGATTTCAATATTTGGGGATCTTTATAACTCCACACCGTGAGAAATGTAAGATTGAAAACCTCGGAAAGGTCCTACGAAACTTGAGGAGAGACGCAGAGCATGGAAAGACCTCCCCCTTTCCCTACTCGGAAGAGCAGCCATCTTTAAAATGATCACTCTGCCTCAATTGTTATGCGCCTTCCAAAACATATATCACCCACTCTCAAGGGAGGGGAGTTTTTGTGGAGATGGATAGTGGGCTCATATTACTATTACGGCAAGGAAGCCTCCCCTGAATTCCATTTAAAACATTACAGCAGAACCCGTATAATGGGGGGATTGCACTACCGGATGTAGAAGCATACTATTGGGCCTCCCACCTTGTTCCCATAAACGAATGGCTACACAGAGCCAGAGCCCACCCAACATACCGCTTGGAGAGAGAAGTAATAGCACCACATTCACATTTACACTATCTCTATGGTGGCAAAGGAAGCTCCCTCCTACTGCCTGCAACATAAGTCACCCTAGAAGCGCGGACGAGAGCAACAAAAACTATAGCCTGGAAGGGCCGGGCCACAATGACCACACTGCTCTGGGAAGGGAGTAGACTCAAAGAACTGCACAAACTAAAGGGGCTTGAGACATGGGACCTCCTAGGCATCTCCACAATAGGGGATATAACGGACAAAGGGGAACTTAATACCTGGACAAAGCTTAGTCAGGAATACGACTTACACAAATCCCAATTCATCAAATATGCACAGCTGCATCATGCATGGCAGGCAGAGGGTATTCAGTGTGCGAACATCTCGGAATATGCCCCACTAGAGGGAAGATTACTGCAGGGGGGAGCAAGTAGAAAAGGCTGTGTCCTTCACATACAAAACTATCAACAATAACATGCCAGACAGACTGGGGGGATTGCAGGAAAGATGGGAATAAGATATCGGGCCCCCAGAAGACATAGATTGTGAAGCGGCACTAATGCAGCCCAGAGAGGTAGCCATCAAGGCAAGGCTACGCCTTGTACAATATAAGGTGCTACATAGAATTTACTACAATAAAGACAAACTACACAAGTTGGGAAGGCCAGAGACACCATATTGCTCCACCTGTAAAACTGTCTAAGGTGATTTTTTGAACACACTATGGCCATGCCACAAAATACAGGCATACTGGGAGACCATAATCGGGATCCTAGGATCAATACTGGGAACGATACTGCTGGTTTAACCTAGATTCACCATATTGGGAATCCAGAGTGAGGTGGACATTACTAGGACCCAACTTATCTTCGCTTCCCTAGGATTGGTGGTGGCCAAGAGAGATGTGTCCAGGCGGTGGGGAGTGCCAGAGAATCCCACGGTTCAGGAGTGGACAAGAGGAATGGACCTCTATATGGCCACTGAATGCACCACATATCAAAGTAGGAGCTGCCCTGGAAAATTCTGCAAAATATGGGGTCCATGGAGATGACACTTTGAGCTTGACTTGTGGGACAATATGCAACAATTCACGTCACAAGCCACACAAGGCGCCCCTACAGTGAGCAATGAAGATCGGCCCAATTGGAGGAGATGCCCAGTCACTCATTACTCCTGGGCCTAAAGGGGATAGTAGTGGTAATGAAAAGAGCAAGGGTATTGAAATAAATTAACACAAAACAAGGGGAAAAGAGGGTCTTCTATTGACAAGGGCGGGGTTTCCATGCCACCAATAATTGTAGTACTGTTTGTTGAATGTATTGAGTATCTGAAAATAAAAAATAAAAAATTATTTAAAAAAAATAAAAAGCATCCTTAAGTCACAGGCTAAGAGAAGCAAACTGTTTCCGAATAGCTGCAGTATCTTTAGCGAAATCTTGATGGATGCATAGTTTTTTCCATCATCCATTAGTGACTGTATTTTACGAGCTGCTTTCCTTATCACTTCCAAGTGACATGGAAGTCATTTGGGAGTAGTCAGGGGTCTCAGCTGTGACCTCTGGCTTGCTCCCTGGTACTCCTGGCACTTCCTTTGGGACCCTGGCTTCAGAGGAGGGCAAAACCTTGCCTCCTCTGAGGCCAGGGGTCACAATGATGCGGCAGGAGTATCAGGGAGCAAGCTAGAAGTTACAGCTGTGACCCTTGACTACCCCAAAATGATGTCCATGCCAAACGATGATGTTGCGTCACTTTAAATATAACTTGCCAAAGTTTGGATTGATCAGTTTTCTGATGTGATGGAATTCGATGAGCTTTGTCAATCTCAAAAGGTTCAAAACATTTTATGTGAAAGAGTTTAGATAAATGGTTTTGCATTAGTGGCTTCAGTCTTAGCCTTTAATATACTTAGGTAAGTTAAAGATGCAAAGGTTGTATTTTCTGTTCCGGTTTTCTAAATCCAGAAGTGTCTTAGTGAAGGGTTGAACTTTCACTATAAAAGGTGTCAGTTGACTAATTTCAATTTGGTTGTCCTAATGTTGTCCTTGTTATCAGAGATACTCATTGAAAGACCAGTTATATTTCTTTGGATATGTTTAATCTTGAGGCTAATACGGTATTGCCATTTAAAAAAAAGGTATTTGTTATAGTAAATGGCTTAAGAAAAATAGTCAAACTCTTATCAGCCTGTAAAGGGAAGAAAACCACTATACAACAGTGAGAGGGACATTTTGCCATTATACAATAAAAATTGGAAGTTACCCTTATTTGGTTTTGTTCAACTTAGAGTTAACTATTATTGACAAAAGGGAAATGGCTTCATTGAAAATGATTATTAAAGAAAAAAACAGGTTGAATGTCTTCGGAATTATGTTGAAAAGGGATTTGCCATTTTTTTTATTGAAAGACTGTGCTTGCTCCTAACACAGGAAGAAGCAGGCCAGCCTGCTCAAGCCGTATCCTTTCCCAAGAACAACGCGGCCTGCCTGACAGGACCATCGCATCAGACAAACGTACTTCAAAAGTACTGGGGCTCTAAACAAGGAGTCTCCCCTCATAGAAATCAGGAAGGGTTGATGGAAGCAGATATGAACCCCCCTCTTCACTTTTAAAGATTCTGTTTGGGGGTTCTTTCATCGCATAAGGCCTACTTTTGTCAGCCAGCACCAGAGGGCACAGCGCTGTGTCTATTCTTGATCACAAGCACACCACATTTCATGAATTGCTGCCTTTTTAACCGCCAGGATCTTACACTCAAATAGATCTGTGCATCTGTGTAGTTTGTGGAATATAAATTATGTAATGGAGTAGCATAATTTTGGATCCATCCTTTTACGCTTGTTAGACCACATACATATTCACATTTGGCCATATGTACTCGTGTGATGCACTAAAATGCATTTAATTGAGTGCATTCTCCAGGGATTGGTGAGAATGAATTATATATGTGCTTAATGCTTTCTTTACAAATTGTGACCAGTTGTTGTTTTGTTTAATAATACTTGTATTAGTTTATTGTGCCACATATAAGAGTGCAGTATAATATAGTTTGATTCCTTCATTAAAGATTTCATTTCTGGCATTATATGTAGGTTGTAGACCAATATGCATTTAAAGAAATCTGTTAAGTTAGCGTGGCAATGGGTCTTAGTCTTACAGTTCAGACATTTGATAATAACTTGAACTTTATTCTGTATGTTTTTTCCTCTGCAGGTGCATACCAAAGGCATTCATTAGTCATTGAGAAACACATTTATTTTATTTCTGAGATAGCAAGGCAAGAAAGAACTGGCAAGGTAAAATAATTTTAATGCAGAATAAAGGGAGTGATACCAGTTGGCACATTCAGACAAACTGAAGAACCCAAGAAAACTTTGGATGCAGAGACTGGAATATGGGAATAGTGTTCAAGGAGCAAAGTTTATTTCTGAGAATTTGTAAAGTACTGTGATGTGTATGAGGTCATATTTCTTGAATGTTCTCTGTGCATTTTAATGAATGAACCCACCTTGGGATTAGTCAGATTCCCTTTAGACTTGGAGAGCTACAGACCTCTTTTGACATCTATGATTATGCAGCTTTATGCTATTCATGTATCCTTACCTATAGAACTTCTACAGATGTTCTGATGCTGATACCTTTCCTGCTTTCTTGGTTCAATAGGATTTTCCCTATTCTTAGTTTACTGTAGGGTTTAGTAGATGCTGCAAATCTTTTTCATGTATGGGGAGAAGGATCAAAACCATTTGTCTAGTCATCAAATCCTTTTCCTTATATTTTCAATTGCAGCCACAGAAATGTTTATATGCTCTTTGCTGTTGAGGAAGAATATTATACGCCGTTTTGGTCTTCCTTTGGAAAGCTTGTACTTTTATATTATGTTTTTGAGATTGATTTATATCAGTCTGGCATTGAGTTTGTAATAAACTTTTAACTTCAAGTTACTGACTCAGACGTTTATTGTGTGGTCCTAATGATCACACTGTACTTTGAGATTTAAATTGGCTTTAACCCCTTATCCTCTTAGGCAACTAAAAAGGTCTATTGACCAAAGTTACATTGAAAGAAACAGCCCAGAACGTTCTCAGGAACAAATCATAACTAAGGCTCCAATTTTTCGAAGTGACTCATCTTGAGTGCCTCTCCATGCTGTCAAGCACAACTGCTGGTCCAATAGCTGTGCATATAGAGAGTGTAGAGGATTATAAAAGATGAGAACTCGTATTGAAGTGTAAATAGCTGCAGGCATGCACATGTGCTGATACTAATATAGTGTTTTCAGGATGGTGTATTGTGTTTTTGAAGATAGCTCTGAAGCAAACTAACACACTACAGACATAGAAGTGTGAATGTGCATTTATCAATAAAATACAGAGCTTCATTTGTATCACATTAGTGCAGAACATAAAGATGTTCTTAGTAGCCCACTGATGGCACTGCTGAGTGCAGGGTTTGCCAAATGCTGAGGCTGTCCAGCCTTAACTGCATCTCATGCCTCTTTCTTCCACTGCCCTACAGTCCAATCCCTTCACCTAACTCTTGCAGGTTCTTGTTGAACCCAGCCTTCTCCCTTTGCCATTATTTCCCTATCTTTTTCTTCCTCCTACTCCATGTTTTACTTTCTGCCCTTATTTCTCGGGGCACATGTCTAAAGACGAAAAATAAGTCCTGATCCCAAAAATGACGGTTGGTGTGTAACGGTAAACAACCTTTACAACGAAACTTTTACAACGACCTACCATTACAACGCAACTTTTACAACGCAAACTATTACAACGCATTGCTCTGGGGGGCGCTCTAGGATAGGGAATAGGTTAATTTACTATCCAATAACCTTCCCTACTATCCACGGGGACTGGAGTTGGAATAGTAAATTAAACTATTCACTATCCAGCGCCTAAAAGCATTATGCGTTGTAATGGTATGCGTTGTAAAAACCGCGTTGTAAAGGTAGGCGTTGTAAAAGTATGCGTTGTAACGTCATACATCCGTGTGTAACACCTGCACAAATTAATCACTTAAATAAATGTGGAAGTATAGTACCTGCAGCTTACGTTTCTGCCCACCGGCTAATAATTATGGATAAACACCAATGCAATGATAAAAATAAAGCTATGGATAAATACAGATGGGAATGTAAAAAAAAATACATTTCTCGAAACCTGGATCCCTAATCATATACCAGTGTTCTTAAGTGTGTCTGTGCCTCTAGTTCCATCGCAATCACATTTCAAGTGCATGCTTCGTTACACCAGCATTTACATAATCCCGCCCTTCATCAACAAACTGAGCTACTTAACTTGCTAAATAGGCTTGACGTCTATCCAGCTGCAGCAATCTGCTCCACCAATAAGAATATTCAATGTTCAGCTGCCTTAAACAGTTTTAAGCAGCAATGTAGGCTTTGGCGTTTCTGATAACCAGCAGTAGCAGGTTAGTCTAAGGAATGCTTTACATAAGACTTGCTTTATGTTTAGGTTAGACTTTCATTGGCAAGCTGCAGGGAAGCCCTATTGAGTTGGCTGGGTATCAGATAGGTACTTAGGGCATATTTACGGGCCCCTCTGCATCGCTCATGCACCAAGCAATGTGGTGCAAAAGAGAATGCAAATTAAAAATGAGATTTATGAAGCCACGCAAGGTCACTTATTTTAGCCGAGTGGCTTCCTAAACTTCGAGTAATGGAACGCAGCGCAAATCGCTACATTGCATTACTCTGAGCCAGGAAGGCATTTCCAAGGGTGTTTTGTGGGTGTTCCCACACAATATCCATGGATTATGATGCATTTCCAGATCTACCAGAAATGAAATGACCTTGGAAAAACCTACGCCTCCCCGGGTGAGGAGTAAGGAGGAGAAATATGTTAATTTCTTCTCGTTTTTTCCATGGACTTCGATTCACCAAAACAGTAGGAGTAGCGGAAGTGACAATAATTAGTGAATCACATTACAGGAAGTGACAACAAATGACCGTCCGATGACCTCATGTTAAAAAATGCATCACAATAAGTGACATCATTGAAATAAAAATAACATATACAGGATTAATAAAAACACAAAAGCAGATTACTATTCTTGTTACAAACAACATATTAACTAGTGTACTGTCATGACATGCTAGGAGGGCAGACTTGATAGGCCAGGGTGCTGCTATCTTTTACACAGGTTCAACCATCATATAGGCAATTAGAAGCTAAAATACACAAGCATGCCCCAAATATCCATATGGTCCATAAATAGCTAAGCATAACCATTCATATGCCCACGCTCACCCAGCACATTCTCCCAACCTTCCGATCTGAAGCCACTGACCTCATATGTGGCGTACCACAGGGCTCTTCCTTCAGCCCGACCCTGTTCAACGTCTACCTGGCCCCCCTCGCACAAGTGGCCCGACAGCACAACCTGAACATCATCTCCTATGCTGACGACACCCAGCTCATCCTCTCCCTCACCAAGGACCCGCACACCACCAAAAGCAACCTCCATGGCGGAATGAAGGACGTCGGCGAATGGATGAGGAGCAGCCGCCTGAAACTGAACTCGGACAAGACGGAAGTCCTCATGATCGGCCCCACCCCCTTTGCCTGGGATGACTCCTGGTGGCCGTCCACTCTGGGAACAGCACCGACACCCACGGACCATGCACGCAACCTATGATTCATCCTCGACTCCTCCCTCTCTATGTCGAAGCAAGTCAACGCCGTCTCCTCCTCCTGCTACAACACCCTCCGCATGCTTCGCAGGATCTACAAGTGGATCCCGATCGAAACAAGAAGAACGGTGACCCAAGCAGCAGGCTGGACTACGGCAATGCACTCTACGCAGGAATCCCGGCCAAACACCTACAACGGCTGCATTGCATCCAGAGTGCTTCCGTCCACCTGATCCTTAACATCCCGTGACGCAGCCACAGCACCTCCCACCTAAGAGACCTGAACTGGCTCCCCGTCAACAAGAGGATCACCTTCAAGCTCCTCACCCACGCACACAAAGCTCTCCACAAGACCGGACCAGCCTACCTGAACAACAGACTCAACTTCTACACCTCCGCCCGCCAGCTCTCCTCCGCCAGCCTCGCCCTCGCTGCCGTCCCGCGCATCCAACGAACAACCTCCGGTGGCAGATCCCTCTCCTTCATCGCCGCTAAGACCTGGAACACCCTCCCCACCCACCTGCGGCAGACCCGGGACCTACTCACTTTCAGGAAGCTCCTCAAGACCTGGCTCTTCAAGCAGTATCAGCCCCCCTGAGCGCCTTGAGACCCTCACGGGTAAGTAGCGCACTTTACAAATTCACTGATGGATTGATTGATTGATTGGTTTAGATGCATATGCCACCTGGTCTGTATTATGACCACTTTACTACAGGTCATTATGAACACTTTCTCCAACCCTGAACTTTTCACCTCATTGCTTTCAAGTGTGCCAGTCTAATTCGTTAAATGAAAGCAAAGCAAAATTAAAACACTCAGAGTGCATTAGGTGACTGCATGAAAGTCTGGGACTGGAAACAACATTCAAAATGACATGGAAAGTAGTAGGTCCAGCGTCACAGGCACATTAAGACGTACAATACAGATACATATTCCCTTCCTTCACAGGCTTTTCTTTTTATGGTTAGGTACAGCCTCAAACGTCCTGTACATTCTTGCCATGAATAAATAAGTGTGCAGTCAATTGCTTTATGCATCCTCTCCATGTGCAGATATAGCCTGAATCATACTGTACAGCCTCCTCATGTTAAGGTTTAGCCTTCAATGCTCATTGTAGATTCACAGAGCAATAGTACAGCTTCTAATGACCAGTGCAGTATCTTCAAGCAGAAGTTTGGGCTCTAATGCCCAGAGCAATCTCACCATGAGCAAAATCTGGGGAATGTATTAGTAATTGGCTGGACGTCACAACATCACTTTTCCAGCCCAGGCTTTTCTTTTCCAAATCATTGGGTGTGATGGTGCAATTGGCTCGTTAAAACATGCCAAGACTACAACTACCAGAATGCACTCAGTTATATGAAAGTCCAGGACTGGAAAAGAGGTGTCCTACCATCATGAAATGATCTGGCAAGCCCGAGATATTTTTTTAATGTAGAGGAATACCAGGTAATAAAGGCCAAAGGAAGGACAAGCACCCAATTGCCAAAGCTGATAACCCAAATGAATGGAAACCACCAAATTATGGCCACAGCAATGCAATGAGGACCTATTTTCAAATTGTGTTTAGGACAAGGAGGCATACTAAGAAATTAGACACTAAAGCTTTCTATGTAGTACAGATAACAATATCTTTGTGCTTTACCTACTGCACCCCAAACACAAACAGGTTCAGCATCATTACGGCAAATCCACATTCCACTGGGTGTGGATTTTCAAAAAGCCAAGACTCTTCTTTTGCCACTCTCCACATAAGACTCTCTATGCAGCCCTTATTCTGAACTTTGTATGCTGCGCAATACCAGGTGTTATGCAATTTTTAGTTCAATACCGGACTATGCAACAGTGGTGTAGATAGACCTATTGTCACCCAGGGCGGCCCCTAAGTTTGGGAGCGGAGGGACGGGAGAGGGGGCGGTGATTGTAAACGTCGGCCAACTTGTTCCTGGTGGGTGGAAGGTTGGCGGTCGATGGACTACTTGTTCTCGGGGGCGGGACGGTGGTGGTAGTCGACAGACATTACTTGCTCACCTCCGCCACCCCCAAAAGCAATGCCGCCAGGGCGGTTTGCCCCACCACACCACTCCCAAGCAACGCCACTGCTATGCAAAATCATCTCTGGATTAGTCTGTGCAAAATCAGCAGGCCCCATTTTTTATGTGCATATATAACCTGCACAGAAAAGTCTTCAAACACAGAAACGGATTCAAACTATACACAGTTCTCTCGGGGCATGGTCAGTTCTTTATCCCCAGTACTCCTGCCCCAGACCTACCCCAAGCATAAATGAACAGCTAAAGCAAACATAAGTGAACAGCTAAAGCAAACATAAGTTAACAGCTAAAGAAGTGACAACCTCAACAACTCACCTCACCTTTTTACCCATGTCTTTAGTGAGCTACAAGAAGCTGCAGGTAGCACCAGCAGATATTTCTCCATCCCAATAGAAGACCTCAAACCATATTGGAATTCTGATGATTTCTGTTCACAAAAACTCAAGTTAGTCCATCTTTTAGACACAATATTGTATCGTTTGGTTGTTCACCCCCAGATGCTGTGCAATGGGATAGCTGCAACTTGGAAGTGAAATAGGGCCATAGTCAGTTTCACATGGGCATGTACTGGGAATTGAATTACTACAATTAAATATCATAATTCATGTAGTTAATTAATAGAATGAAGATAAAGGCTAGCAAAGACAAGCACATTTTTATACAATGTTTTCCCAACACCTTTAAACATGCCCACACCTATGCTCTAAAATCTGGATGTGGAACACTGTGTCAAATGTTGCACAAAATAACCACTCTGGCAGCGCAATGAAAACAATGAATGATTGTGCTTGGGGTCTTAGGCAGCCGTGGCCCGTGGAGGGAGTTACGGTGGGGCAGGGAGGCGGGGAGGGGGAGGGCAGGGTGGAGGGAGCTAAAAACTGGCATATGGATAATTGCAGGTAAGTACACAATTTAATTAATAAAATGAAATTCGTAGCGCGCACAGCATCGCATTTTGCGATGCAGTGCGCGCTACGAAATTTAGGTAGGGGGGTAGGGGGTTCTGCTAGGTGATCTTCCAAATTGTTGTAGTTTACAACTGCATGTGTTTATGTTGTGTCCAACCTAGCCACAGGCAGCTTCTTTTAGAGGAGCTAAACTGAAAACAACATAATCCACTTTTTGTCGCTGCCTTGACAACCACGGGGAGCGAGAGATATCAAGGGCAGTGCCAGAGGTAGCTAGGGGGAAGCCAGGGGTCGCAGCTCTGACCCCTGCTGACACCTACTTTCATGCTTTTCTTCTCTTTCTATTTGTGCTGCCTTCTGCAGCACACATAGAAAGAGGAAAAGGCCTCTGGGGATTGTTTTGTGCAGCAAGGTGCCCCTTCCTGCACAAAAACAATCCTCCTTACAACGCAGGTACCTTTGTACCATGGTGCAAGGGTGCCTGCGTTGGTGCTAGGCTACCAAAAGGGCAACAGCGCAGGGGAAAAGGCAGGAATGAGCCGTATTGACTTAAATATGACGCATTCCTGCCCTTTCCCTGTGACGCAGCACTGTACTGCATGACTTGGCCTTAAATATGGCCTTAGTGGCCCTCGATTTCTGCCATTACTTTGGAAGTTCAATCCTTTTCACCTCCTTCTCCACACATCCTTGGAAGGTGAAGTAGTAGAATTGGGTACCAGCATCGACTCCATGAATTTCCCCTAAGTCTGTATCCCAGGTAGTGCAGGCATACCCTTTTACCCATCTATTCCAAGCCCCTTCTCCTTCATACACTATTTCCAACATGAATCACGTTTCCACATATACAACAGTAATTTACTTAGTATACATTAGCTCCTGGTGTATGGAAACAGAATGCTCCTTTTCCTAGCTCTATTTAGTGTTAAGATCCTGCAAATGGAGCATTCTGTATCTGGCCAGCTGCCAGGTTCTCTCGTGTGCACTGTGGGCACAGAGGGAGCGCTGTTAAGGCATTAGCAGCCTCTTACCTGAATGTTGGAAAGAAAAAAAAACAGATCCCTCAGCCTCTTCTCTGACAGCTGTTGTTTCAAACACAGCTGTCTGCATCCCCTGCGTTTGGTGATGTGGTTCTGAAAATCTGGATTCATATAATAGTTCTGAACTCGAGAATTAAAACTTCGTCGAAATATGACGAATTTGGTATCAAAAGACCGAGAATGACGAGTACATCATGTACATGTATTTTCGGCGTGTTCGAGTGACGATTTCACCTCGAAATCGTCATTTACATTCTGAACCCTTGGCTCCCATTTATATGTTGCCCTTTACATAGGCCTTAATCCAGTTGAATTTGATTCCACAAGGACACATACTCCTTAATCGACTTTTCCCTGACCTCAGTACAAGTTGGAACCATTGCCCCAGGCCGAACTCGTTAGGTCAGTTCCCCTCCCAGTGCCCGAGCAAGATAGCATCTAGGCTCAACGAACCATAAAACCATTTCAGTGCGCACACCTGCCATATCTCGCTCACATCTATCTCCACTCCTTTGCTTCACTTACTTTATGATGGGGAGGTGACCGTTTTTATTGGGGGTCCAGCGATATCTGATGAAATGTTGGGCCTTGCCGGATGATTTGTTATGGGCAGCACGACGTGAAATATGTACATGTCATCATGACTCTGCTTTTCTTTTGTAACCAGTAACTATAAATGACATACTACGAATTCGAAGAATGTTTGCCCAAGGCCGAATATTATGTATAAAGAGAGAAGCCTGACTTCGTGAAAGTATGCAGTCTCCTGAGAACATACCCGTTGTACTTCTAGGACACCTGTTACCTTGGTTGCAGCCAATAAACTAATCTTTGACTTCACCTAGAAGACTCTGAGTTTCTGTAGGTCTGAATCAGGAAGAACCCGAGGTCTCTGGGTGTTGATTCCCTGGCACCGCTGGGTTACCGGTTCTGTGCCGGTTCTTAAAAACCCAGTACCTCAGTTGGCGCCCAACATTTGGGGCGATTCCAGTGGTACCAGTCAGCCAGAAGATCGTGAGGAGCTTCGTGTGGAAATTCCGGAGGACGGCCAACCACCTCATCGACCCCTGCATGTCGACGTGGTCCGAAGGTCTTTGCTGCGAGGTTCCCCGCTTCCCGACGGCTACAAGGACTGCTGCCCTGGCTATCGCCCTGATTTTGGACCCTTGAAGTTTCTAGTAGAGCGAAACACTGAGACGAGTCTTCTGGTGACGTCATTGATCGAGAGATACATCGATATTTTCAGTTAAGTATAAGTGGAGCGTCTCCCAGTCCTTAGTTGGACTTACTTTGTGGTATCTTTGGGATACAAAAGGTTTTGTATTGGTACTTGCAAGCACCATAACCGAAGGACTCGTGTATTCACGAGAAATATCGTAATCGATAAATCCTTTGAAGTTTGGAACTAGACTAGAGAGCGAGGATGCCTAGTCTTAGACTTGGGAATTTGTTTTGTCTTGGTAGTAATAATAGGGACTCCCGATTGGAGGACTCATGTCCGGTTCCTCCAGTTGGAACTCCAACTTACGAGCTATATGTAAAACATGGGGTAGGCCCCATCACTTACAACGAAGTATGGATTAAATACACTAGAAAAGATGGTGTTCTAAAATGGCCCCAATATGGTAGCTTTGATTCTGAAATCTTAGACAACCTTGAAGTTAAACTCTTTAAAAAGAAAGCCCGGCCGGCGATGTTTGACTCTTTTCGCTTATGGCGTAAAGAAGCCAAACAAAAAGAAATTAAATTAGCTAAGAAAAATAAGAGAGAAGGAGGACTTTCAGTAATGAAAGCTGCTGTGCAGTTTAAAGATAATGAGGAAGCGCAGATGAATGAGCAGTTGCAAAGGCAACGTAAACTGGCAATAGATAAGTGTTATCCAGTTTTGCGTCTCTTCAGCAAGAGGCAGCAAAAGAACGTGAAAAAGACCCATTAATGTCGCAATTATTAAGTTCGCCACCCCCCTATGCGCAGAATGCCACAGCACCCCCGCAACCTTTAGTTGCGCAAACTACGCCTCCTGCTCCTCAACAGCACTCACCAGCTGTTCTTCAGCTGGCTCCTACTTCTTCGCTGCAGCCTTCTCCAGGCCCACCGACCACTTTTGTTTCACCTGTGTTTTCTACAATTTTGCCTACTGCACTTTTCACGTCTCCTAATGTTCCCTCTACGATTTGCCTAGTACCCCTCTATTTCCCCTGATACCCCTTCGGCTATCTCTACCCCCGCCTTATCTCACCCCGTTTTTCCATCCGTTTGTCCTTCAGTTTCACCTTCTATTCGGCAGAAAATGGCCAGCACTGTTACTAACTTTCTTTTATCTCTTTTCGGGTCGCCTGCTACGACCCCTAACATAGGAAGAAGACAGTTGCGAAGTCAACTGCCTGATTATCAAGAGAGAGATTCACTAAATAGTTTAGCTCGGAAATGGGTCATGGACACTGCAAGATATGATGTACAGTCTGTTATAGAAGTCTTCCATCAATGGGAAGCAGCGACCCAGAGATACGTTTTCGAACAGATGTGTGTTTTCCTTTGCGAGGACTTAGAAGACAATGATCAGGAAAGCATCCCACAAGAGATGTGTCGTGTACGGTTTAAGTTTGGAGAGGGTATGATTGTAGGTCCCGAAGTGGAAAAAGCAGTTGAAATGTTGTTATCATATCGAAGTAAGGGAAACAGTTCTGGGTCACCATCTGAATCTAATACATCTAGTAGGAAAAAGGCACACCAATACCCTATGAGAGAAGTTCCCCCACAATGGAGAGAGGGTGACACAACCGCTAACCCACCTATTTTGCCACATTTCCAGCGTGTATGGGTACATGTCCCATGGAAGCAAGCTGAAGTTTTAGCACTCAAACAAACATTACCAGATCCGCGTAAAAATCCCGCAGGGTACTATAAAGAATTGTCACAAACTGCTGGGTCATGTATAATGAATTTAGCCGATATCGACATGTTATTTGGGAATGTTGTTCCACAGCCTTTATGGGGTAAAATTCGTCATGTAGATCATGACCAGGAATTAGGTGATACGTGGGCTAATATTACTGCTGCAGATGCCCTACAAGTTGGTGGTGCCAAGCCTGAGCCTTTGATAACAGAACTCCCTGGTAAAATAGTAGATTACATGAAAACGATAATGCCTGCAATACGCGTAAATTGGGATAAGTTGTCCGCATGCAAGCAAAAGAAGGAAGAAACTGTTTCAGATTTCTTCACCAGATTTGAAGAAACATTCATTGACCACAGCGGTCAAGATATGACCACAGAAGGTGGTCAGAGGTTATTTGTTGATAAATTCGTGCACAATCTGCTTCCAGAATTGTGTAAAAATTAAAAGATTCGGAAAGTTCTTGGGCAGTCTCATCTTCAGCGCAGATATTGGCTACTGCGCAATATTACGAAAATAGAGACAAAGATGGGAAAGATAGAGTAGAAAAGAAAACTAGAGAACTAAAAACGAAGGTTTTGCTACAGCAAGCCTATCCGCCACGTGGTGGTGGTCATCCAAATAATAATGGCCAGAATCACTACCAAAATACTTTTCAGCAGCCTCAACAGTATCAGAGTAACTCGCAAAGATTCGATTACACTCAACCCCGTGTAGGCCCCAACCAGTGTTTATATTGCAAACAAGAGGGTCATTACAGGTAAAATTGTCCTGCCCTGTCACAACGTGCAAATGGTGTTTCTGGTGTTAGAGGTCGTGGCAGTCAGCAAGCGCCTAGAGGTAGAGGGCGTGGAAACGCCCCTCAAGACACACGTCCCCTTCCACCACAAAACTCTATGAACAGGTTCGATCAGCAAAATATCGTATCTGACAGGACAGCTCAATACTACGTTGATGAGTATTACACAGAAAACGAGCAATGGGAGAATGATGATTGCTAGGACAGCCATAGACGAAGAGAGGGAGTTGTTTCAGTTCCAGTAGATCAGAGTGGACCTTACGTTGAGGTGATTACATCAGGTGTGTCAGAACCTTTTCTGTTGGATACTGGTGCTACAAAGAGTTCTATTATGCACTCCAAACTCCCTGGCGCAACTTTGTCTGGCGAAATGAACGTTTCTGTAGGTTTTTCTGGCGCCCCAGTTAGAAATCCGATTTCTGACCCTTTATCTCTTTCTGTTGGTCCTTGTGAATTCGAAGCACCCCTTATTCTGACAACAGGTTGTGGTGAAAATTTGCTAGGATTAGATTTGCTAAAAAGATTGTATGCGACTTTGTACTGTTCTCCTTCAGGAGTACAACTTACTTTAGTATTTGTCGAGAGATGCACTTCCAGTGGAATTGTCACTTCTCCCAGATATTCTTTGGGCTACTGGTCCTAATGATGTAGGTCTTTTAGAAATTCCACCATATGTTGTAACATTGAAGTCGAATGTCAAAATGCCACGAATTCCCCAATACAGAATATCTAATGAGGGTGAAAAAGCTTTGCTAGCGATTATTTACGAATTGATTGAAAAGGATGTGATTGAGGAAACACGAGGCAATGTTTGCAATAGTCCTGTTCTGCCTATTTTAAAACGAACCGACCCTTCTCAGCCACCTGTGTACAGATTCGTGATTGATCTTCGAGAAATAAATAAGATAGTTGTGCCACAATTTCCAATTGTCCCCGACATTACCACATTATTAACTATGATTCCAGCTTCTGCTTCGTGGTTTTCGGTGATCGACCTAAAGAATGCTTTCTTCAGCATCCCAATCGCTGAGGAGAGCAGGGACATTTTTTCCTTCAGTTTAGGAGGTCGAAGCTTCCGCTTTAAACGCGCTCCTCAAGGCTACTGTGAAAGCCCCTCAATATACAGTCAAGCTCTGAAAACACAGCTTGACACGATTGTTTTGCCTAAAGGTGCCACTCTTGTACAGTACTTGGACGATTTGCTCATTGCTGCGGATACTGAGAAAATTTGTAAAAAGGCCACCTTGACATTATTGCGTCATCTGTGTGATCTGCATCACAAAGTGTCACTTTCCAAGCTTCAATATTGCCGACAAGAAGTGACCTACTTAGGTCATCTCTTGTCGAAGGAGGGAAGGAAACTGACCCCAGAAAGAATTCAGGCAATAGCGAAATTGAGTGTGCCAATAACACAGAGAGAAGTACGTGCTTTCTTGGGCATTACATCGTACTGTAACAGTGGATTCCAAATTTTTCGTTATTGGCCATACCCTTGGTGGCATTAACGTGTAAAAATACACCCAATCCCATTCCTTGGTCTGAAGAGTGTCAGAAAAGTTTTCTCGAATTGCACACAGCATTATGTTCGGCTCCTGTGTTAGGTACCCCCAACTACAGTAAGCCTTTCACATTGTATGTCCACGAGAAGGAGGGCTGTGCATTGTCTGTGCTGACTCAGTTATTCGGAGATAGACAGCGGCCATGCGCCTATTTTTCGTCAACTTTGGATCCGGTAGCACGAGCATTGCCAAGTTGTTTAAGGGCCACAGCAGCAGCAGCTGTTTCTATTCGACAGTCTGCTGGTCTAGTAATGAATAATACACTAATCGTGATGGTCCCGCATGCAGTAGACACATTGTTAAATAGGACCAGGACGCAGCACTTAACTAGTGCTCGACTGTCCAGCTATGAATTGACGCTGCTAGCGAGCCATGTGCATATAAAAAGAAGTAGTACCTTAAATCTAGCCACGTTGTTACCAATTGCAGAAGAATCAGATGCTTCAGAACAGCACGATTGTTTTCTTAGAACAGAGGAAGAGACGAAAGGGAGAGTTGATTTATTTGACACTCCTCTTGCTGAATGTGAGGGCACATTATGGGTAGATGGTTCATGCTTTAAGCTCCCAAATGGGAACGTGACTACAGCATATGCTGTCACAACCTTGTACACAGTCGTTGAAACTGCGCGAATCCCACATGGTTCAGCTCAAGCCGCAGAACTAGTCGCACTTACGAGAGCGTGTATATTGTCTAAAGGAATGAGAGTGACTGTCTACACTGATAGTCAGTATGCGTTTGGAGTGGCTCACAGTTTTGGACGATTGTGGAGAGAACGTGGGTTCCTGACTTCGCATGGAACTAAGATTCAGCATGGTCAGTTAGTGAATGAGCTTCTTGAATCACTGACCTTGCCCCTGCAAATAGCGATTGTGAAATGTAGTGCTCCCAAGAAAGTGACTGATGATGTTGGCCGAGGAAATGCATTTGCTGATGAGACCGCTAAGGAAACGGCAAAGAATGTGATGAGCCGAATGTATGTTGCAGGCCCTGGAAAATGGACTGGTGAGGTTGGAATATGTGATGACACGATAGAAAGTGTGAAGTCCATCCAAGCCGAGGCCACAGAGAAAGAGTTAAGCACGTGGAGAGAGAGTACAGGAAGAATGGACGCAAATGGTTGTTGGGTTGAATTGACAGAGCACCAGAGATGGTTGTTACCCGATGCATATGTACTTGCAGTAGTTACAATGGCTCATGGAATGGCTCATATCAGCGCGAAAGGGATTTGCGAGTTGTTGGCCCCAGTGTGGAAGAATTCAGGGATTCCCAAGTGTGCAGAGAACGTTGTCAAGAATTGCATGGTATGTCTGAAACACAATCCTGGTAGGGGAACCCCAACTCCAGCTGGTCATTTTGCACCTCCTACGTATCCGTTCGAGGTTTTGCAGCTAGATTTCATACATATGGAGAGGTGCAACAACTTAAAATACGTGCTCGTTGTTGTTTGTGCCTTCTCAAGATGTGTAGAAGCTTATCTTCTAAAAGACAATACTGCCTTGTCCACAGCCAAAGCCCTTGTAAAAGAGTACTTCCCCAGGTTCGGAATGCCGAGAATGGTCTGGTCTGACAACGGAAGTGAATTTGTGGGTCATGTGATGAAAAGAGTGTGTGAAGGGCTAGGCATTAGGCAGAAGTTCCACGCTGCAAATCACCCCCAATCAGCTGGATTAGTAGAATGTTACAATGGCACGCTTAAACTTAAATTGGCCAAAATCCAAGCGAGCACAGGTCTTAAATGGCCTGACGCTCTACCCTTAGCACTCCTATCCACCAGAATGACTGTGCATTCGCGAGTGAAACTCAGCCCGTACGAAATCGTCTTTGGCCGGCCAGCCAACATATGGGGAGTGCCTAGGCCCACGAAGTTCAGCGAGCTGCAACACCCTATTTTGCTTGATTATTTGTATGAATTGACGGCTAAATTGCGTGTTTTACATCAACAGGTCCACAACACCCTGCCTCCGGTCTCTGAGACTCCAGGTCACTCCATTGTCCCTGGATCCTGGATCCTCGTAAAGAACTTTCAAAGGACAAAGAACAACCAGCCCAGGTGGACCGGGCCGTACCTCGTCCTTCTTTCCACGAGGTCAGCAGTTCGAGTGGAGGGGAAGGCCAACTGGATCCACGGGGTCCACTGCAAGAGAATCCCTTCACCTCCGCCACATGACCAATGGGTCCAGAAAGGTGGCACTGACTCAGAGCGCACAACTGATGGCCGTGTAAAAGAAACTAACCCTGATTGTGAAAGCGAGAACATTTTTCAAGAAACTGTGCCACCACCAGAACAATTGAACTCTTTGGAGCCTGAACTGCTGTTTCAGGACCAGACAGTACCAGGAAAAAGACGCTACAATTTGCGACCGAGAAAAACAGACTAATTAAAAGTGATTCCTTTTTATGATCTGAGAAAAAACCTATGGACTAATAAACGTATCTTTTTCCCAAATCCTATTTTTGAAAGTGCAGATCTCCCATCTAGGTAACTTGCTTATTTTTGTTTTTCGAACCGCCATCCGGGTTCCGCTGCTAGGGCCGCGATTGGTTAAAGCCTTCGGAAGTGCAGCCAACGACGTTAGGTCGGTGGTTCTGGTCGGTCCAAGGGAGTTGCCCTAGACTGACAGAAGCACTCCTTAGCAGAATCAACCTCCTCGTCGCGGGCAGCACCTTAGAGAGGATGGAGTTTCCTGATGTGGAGAGACCTGCTAAACAAATGAACTTTAAGCAGAGACTTTTTAACACGATGACGAAGAAAAGTTTTATAATATTGTGTATTTTTATGCTATCCAGCGTAATGATCTTTTTGATAAGTTATGTTTTATTCACTTTTCATGTAACATTTGCGCCCACTACATCACCCATACCTCCTCCTACTGTTTCCTCTCATTCTTTCCACCCCCTGCCTGACCACGAATCCAATAGAAGGTTAGAATTCATTAATAACTCCTTCGTTCAGTTATTACACCAACACCAACTTGTAATGAACACAACTAACTGTTGGGTGTGTGGTCTCATGCCTCACACTACGGATAAAGGTATCCCTTTTCTGGTTCTTCCTTTTAGCCGCAATGGTTCTGTATGGGCATACAGAACAATGTTCATATATGCACGAGAAATCCAACCCCTACGTTCTGTAAAAGACAACCTCAGGACTAGCGCCCTAGTCAAAGGTATAGTTGACATGATCAAGGAAGTAACTTCTTATGAAGATACCCCGGATGATGAGATATTTGCATATGTAGGTTGGAACGTGTCCGGATATGGCACTACTTTAAGTGAGAAACAGCAAGCCAAAAGATCATCCCCTATCTGGATCGTACCCCATCAAGGTCACCTGTGTCTGCAAGGTATTGGCAAGAATCCCAGAGCTCAGCTAGGGAAGAGTATCTGTACAGAAACGTACGTTTTTGGATCTCAAACTTCCCCTGCGTTTTTAGCCGCTAAGGGTACTTATTTCATCTGCCATGATAGAGCCTATACATGGTTGCCCCCTGACTTCTCGGGCTCATGTTTTGTTTCATTCCTGTTGCCTCCCACCTACACAGCAGCGGCAGACTACCACAGGACAAGGATAGTTAGAGGTGTCTTGAGTGAAGAGGACACTGCAGGTCAAGAATTTGGTGACTTTGCAATGGGTTTTCTGCCGTTCTGGGGAGCCATGGCTAACAGCAGAAACATAAGGCAATTAACAAGGGTAGTTGAATCCACCGTGATTGAAACTGCTGGTGCCCTTAGTAACCTGACTGCTGAGCTCCAGTCGGATCGACTTATGACCCTTCAGAACCGGGTCGCTTTGGATGTAATACTTGCGGACCGAGGTGGAGTATGCAAATTGATCCAGTCTAGTTGTTGCATTTTCATCCCAGATAATGCTCCAACCGTGTACAGGGCCATCTCCAAATTACATAAGATTTCTGAATCTATCCATGTGGATAAAGGAGATTGGTCGTTAATGGGATGGTTCTGGGAACTGATATCTGCCTGGGGATGGAAAATTCTGATGGTCATTGGGATGGTCTTAGCCATTCTTTTCCTGTTCTGTCTATGCATACAGTGTGCTCCTGCAATATGTGGCCTCTGTGTTACATCATGTGTAAGGAAGCCTGTGTCAAGAGATGAACTAAGCACTAGAATGATGTTACAGCAACATCTCAATGACTTTACGAATATCGATCTGGACTCAGACTAACACGAGGATAGATTAATTGACTATGTAAGGGCAAAAGGAGGGTTTGTGGTTCTGAAAATCTGGATTCATATAATAGTTCTGAACTCGAGAATTAAAACTTCGTCGAAATATGACGAATTTGGTATCAAAAGACCGAGAATGACGAGTACATCATGTACATGTATTTTCGGCGTGTTCGAGTGACGATTTCACCTCGAAATCGTCATTTACATTCTGAACCCTTGGCTCCCATTTATATGTTGCCCTTTACATAGGCCTAAATCCAGTTGAATTTGATTCCACAAGGACACATACTCCTTAATCGACTTTTCCCTGACCTCAGTACAAGTTGGAACCATTGCCCCAGGCCGAACTCGTTAGGTCAGTTCCCCTCCCAGTGCCCGAGCAAGATAGCATCTAGGCTCAACGAACCATAAAACCATTTCAGCGCGCACACCTGCCATATCTCGCTCACATCTGTCTCCACTCCTTTGCTTCACTTACTTTATGATGGGGAGGTGACCGTTTTTATTGGGGGTCCAGCGATATCTGATGAAATGTTGGGCCTTGCCGGATGATTTGTTATGGACAGCACGACGTGAAATATGTACATGTCATCATGACTCTGCTTTTCTTTTGTAACCAGTAACTATAAATGACATACTACGAATTCGAAGAATGTTTGCCCAAGGCCGAATATTATGTATAAAGAGAGAAGCCTGACTTCGTGAAAGTGTGCAGTCTCCTGAGAACATACCCGTTGTACTTCTAGGACACCTGTTACCTTGGTTGCAGCCAATAAACTAATCTTTGACTTCACCTAGAAGACTCTGAGTTTCTGTAGGTCTGAATCAGGAAGAACCCGTGGTCTCTGGGTGTTGATTCCCTGGCACCGCTGGGTTACCGGTTCTGTGCCGGTTCTTAAAAACCCAGTACCTCAGTGAGAGGGAAACCCAATCAGTCAAAGAAAAGTAGAAACAAAGGGAAGCAAACTTTTCCCTCTTTTCTTTATTTCCAGTTTGTGCAGGTCATGCATGTCCCACACAAAGTGGAATTATGGACTATTTTACAAAATGTGGTTTCCCGAGTACATGTACAAACTTATACCTGCACTGGAACACCACAGAATTGAGAGACAAAGTAGCAGTTTGAAACTACTTAAGTACAAAGGGACCTACTTTTGCAGAGGGGGTAGGGATCCTCTCAATGGGGGTGAGTTGTGTGACTAAACTGACCTGCTGAGGGATGCCTGGGAGGTCCAGGGGTAACCCATGTCCCCTCTCAAGGGGCATAAATGGAGGGTGCACTGACTGTGCACCACTGAAATGGCTCCCATTGTTTGTTCCTAGGCCTTTCCAATATGGTGTGAGTGTAGAAGCTAGAAGGCTCCCTCACTTTCATGTGGTCACTCCCCTTGCACTTAAGGGAATGCCTGTCTGGGACAGTTGGTCCCAAATGTGTTACTGATGGGGCTGGGCCAGAGTTTGCAGCACCTTCTGTAATAACAAAGTGTCCCAGAGCAGCCGCGGCCTGTGCAGGTAAGAGTGGTGGGCTGAGTGGGCGAGGGATTTCGAAAGACGACAACGAGGGGAAATTATTTATTTATTCATTTATTATATAATTTGAAGTTATTCTGCTTCTAACTTGAAGTTTGTTGGGAGATTGCGTCAAAATGTAATTCTGATGGTGGTCTATTCCTAAATCTACTAGTCGCATTGGCGAGCCTCTAAATGTAATTCTTGGTTTAGCCTCCTCCTAGGTGTAATTCTGGTGCTAAACTGCTTCTAAAATTCGTTCTGTTTTAATCTACTTCATAACATAATTAGGGAGTTATCATGCTTTTAAGAGAAATACTTTCTTTTTACTGCTTCTATGTGCAATGGAGCTAACCAAGTGGTACCCGGCTTGTAAACTTAATCCTGCTATTATTCTGATTCTAAATGTATTTCTGGTGTAAGCCTGCTTTAAAGTAATTTTTGTGTTAGAATATTTGCTTGTAAGCATAATTCTGATGGTTGTCCTCTTCTAATCGTAATTCAGGAGTTAGTTAGACTACTTCTAGGGACAGTTCTTGTGTTAGCCTACTTCTCATCCTAGCTCTGGCGTTATTATTTCTAATTCAGGAGTTAGTTGGTCTGCTTTTAGTTTTAATTCTTGTGCTGGCCAGTCTCTACATGTAATTATGGTGTTGTTTTGTTTTTATTTGTAACACTGGATATAGCCCCCTTTGTGGTGCACTATTGATGTGTTCTGCTTCTGTATGTATTTCTAGAGATAGTCTGATTCTAAGTATAATACTGGTGTTAGTCTGCTTCAAGGTTTAATTTTGCAATTAGCCTGCTGTGGTATCTGCATCCTTCTGCCATGCATTCTCTCTTCAGTTTATGTCCCCTGCTGCCAAGCGTGGGTTTGAATCCCATCCTTGTCGCCACTGTGATAGATGAAGATGCAGGGTAGCCAGTAGTGTAGGTGAAACAGGATAAGGGTTATTCTCAAGGTAGGAGTCTCAGGTTATAGGTCGAAGATGGTAAGAAGGAGGCAGGAAAGCCCCACCCGGTGCAGCATCCTTGCTGCTCAGTCCACACACTCCAACTGACATCCACCCAACCAGGCACAAATCAGCCTTCTAATTACATCACACTCACACTGGCTGAGCAGCAAGGGACAAAAACTGAGGAGGGAATGCAAGGCATAGTGATGAAGACACCACACCTGCATCTAAGTTGTAATTCTAAAGTTGGTCTTCTGTGTGAAATTGTGATGCTGTGTGGTTCTCTGCCTAACTCCTGAGTTAGTCTGTTTCTGCGTGTAATTTTAGCAATAGCCTAGTTCAAGGATTAATTGTGATGTTGGCCTGTCTTTATGTGTATTTCTGCTCTTAGCCTGCTGATGAGTGTATTTCTGGCTGCCTCTAAGTGTTGCTTTTTTATTAGAGAAGAGGGATTAGAATTGTGGCACACTCTACCAGTAATAAGAATGCAAAACAATGTAATTTTGAAGGTTATGAAGAGAAATGGCAGGTTGCTTATTATTGTAGCAGAGAGGTATAGAAATATGATAATGGGACTCTCTAATCCCTGTATAAATGCACTTCTCTAAGTTATTACAGTCAAGTTCTGACATCACAATGCCTGCTGCCAAAGCCAGCAGCTGAGGTGAAAGGCAGGTCAGGTCACAGAGCATAATTGAAACAGCTCTTTAAAGCAAAGAAAGCAGAACATTGCTTTACTTTCTTCTGCTTTTTTTTAATAGCTTACAATGGCAAACAGAGAGAGTATGTTTGTTTTTTGCATTTTTCAGATAAGGAATTGCTATACTCTTTCTGCATGTTTCTACATATTCCAAGCCTCTGCAGCTCTTTTTTTTTTACCTGACTTTTATTCCTCATGCTTGCAAACATGCTTGCTCTTTCACATGAACGAGCCATGCACCAAGGTGTTACGTGGTTTGTGGGAAAGGTGATGGTATGACCAGGTATTGTATGAGTTAAAGTACCCCTTGAGTACATGATTAGGATGTTGGAGTTCCAGAACCTTATAAAGGAACTCTGCCTTCGGTCTCGTTCCTCTATATGGTTATGCAACTCCTCGGCAACTTGCAATTTCCATATAATAGCAGCCTGGCACTTCTTCATGAAGATCTACTGGCATAAATGATGTTCATGCAGTAGCATATCTCACAAGAAGTACCAGTAAAAGAGTATTATTGATCAGTGATTACAACACAAGTGACTACCTACTAAATGATGTATTAGGGGTGTCCAACGTAGGTCCAACGTATGTACATTGCATCTCAAAGGGCCTACCTCCAATAGTCAGTGGTGATGCTGAAAACGTAGCATTAGTCCAGCCCTCCTGAACACCCCTGAGGTAGACTGACCATCAAACACTCTTAAATGAATGTGATATAAATATTGGATGAATGAGTGGAACAGCAAGTGTCGCGCTGGAATAGGATCACTCCGAACATGCGTAGACTAGCTTATAGGTGCTTTTGTGCATATTATTTTGAGCCCGATTTTGCCACATAGATGCCACAGAAAGACTCCGCCACAATCCAATTCATGTGGGAATCGCGCCTCACCTCACCTGACTGCAGCTCAGGTAGTGAGGAGCACCGCTCTATTAGTCGGTGTCTCCTGGCGTTCCTCTGCGCTGGACTGGGGAGGCCTCCCCAGTCAAGCGCAGAGGAACGCCAGGAGACACCGACGGCGGAGTCTTTCTGAACCTGAAAAACAGGTGATATGATTCTATTTTATCCTTTTCACTAAACTCAACAGCAGTAGCAACATCTAGGTCCTGATGAATGCATTGGTACTTTCCTTCTATGCAGAAACATGTTGACCGACCACTATGTGCTGAACGGATATTTTGTTAAATCTGTTACTCACTATTGTTTTAACATTTGGGGAGCTGAGAGAAATCATTACAATTTTCACTTCTACTCAGTCTTACCCAATTTTATTTTATCACTAATCACTTTTTTGCACTGCTTTTTCAGTTGTCATATTACACTGACACCACACACTAGATAATAACAAAGGGTCTTCTTACTCTCATAGTCCTTTTACACTCTTGTGACTGTGATGGCACTAGCTCCTGGGTAAGGAGAACCCATATGATGTAAAAGTGGTGGAACAGATCGACAACTGATGGGAAAATTCTCACCTATCCTTGGGTATGTGTTTCCCAGTAGAGTAATCACGTGCACTGTGTTTTATTGAATCACGTGGTGTTATTGAATAATCTAGTTCACAATACTTGGTTTCTGTTATGTCAAAAGGTTTTTTGTGACTATAGCTCTCTTCTTTGACTCCTAGATACTTCTTGTGTATTTTATGTCTGTGTTAGGGGCGTGTATCTAGTAGTGAGTCTTTAAACTAGCCCTTAGACCCTCTTCTATGTAGTGTGTTTTATAGACTTCTCAGAACCGTCAGTTGGGGGCGTCTCAGAACTGCCCTGGCTGCTTCTGTCAGACCCCAACTGTGTCAAACCCTGGTTAAAGTTGGACGGAGGGAGGAGAGACCTTAAACTTTCAGAAAGTTAACGTCGGGGTGTTCTAGGCTTCATTTGACTTGGATATATCCATAGTGCTATGTGGGCATGTATTCTGTTCATATCCATCCATTCATTCATTCATCCATCTGTCCGTCCATCCATCAACATCTCTTCCCTCTTCCTGTGCCTCAAAACATCCATCCATCCATCCATCCATCCATCCATCCATCCATCCATCCATCCATCCATCTATCCATCCATCCATCCATCCATCCATCCATCCATCCATCCATCTATCTATCTATCTATCTATCTATCTATCTATCTATCTATCTATCTATCTATCTATCTATCTATCTATCTATTCATCTATCTATCTATCTATCTATCTATCTATCTATCTATCTATCTATCTATCTCCATTTTCCTGTCTCTCTGCCTATCAGTTAGTCTGTCTGTTTTTCTGCCAGGCTATATGTCTGTTTCCTTGGCTGCTAAGTCAAGTCATACAAGGTGCAGTCGGACTCTTAAATACTACAGGCTGACATAATCCTCTGTAGTTCATGCCCTCTTTTCCTGGAAGCTGAAGGATGAGTTTCTGGCCCAGCTCCAGCTTGCAATCATTGTACACTTCATAAAAGTGAGAATCACAATTAACTTGAGGCCGCCTACAAAACAAGCTTTATAGACCATAAGAATGAGTTGAGCATGAAATTATCACGCTCAAGGCGCCGAGAGGCTTGGCCCAAAGGGGCATTCTAAGGGCACAAGAAAACTGGGTTAGACTGCAATCAAAACAAGCATTTGCAATGCAATAGGTCTTGCATTTGTTTAGGTTAGAGCTGTTGGCATTGAAAATGACAATATTGTTTACTTTTGCTATTTTATACCAATGGCAATAACACAATACAAATATATTTACTCCAATGCAAATAAAAAAAAAACACATGTAAAAAACATTGTTATTTTACATTGGGTGCTTGTGTGTGGTGTGTGTATGTATGCCAGTTTCTGTCTGTGTATTTGTGCACTTGCATTCTATAGTGCAATTAGGGAGCGTGTGTACACCGCTTTTTACCAGTCGTAAGCCCTCCGATTCCCTAAATCAGAGGATTTACAAGCTGGTGAAAAGGTTTTCCTAATGCCCTAAAAATATTTACTAATTCAGAAACTTTTTTCTGGATTGACATTTCGAAGGGGCATGTTTTAGGTGTCCTTTCCAAACAGTATTTTGGACCCTAATGTGTCAATGGTTTGCAACTCTATTTCTGGCTGCAAATCGTTGACCAGTTTTACTCCCAAGTAGAGATGGTAACTGATTCCTCAGTTTGGTTTGCGCAATACAAATATATATATATATATATATATATAAATATATACATTCCCCTTCGTGTCTTGGAACAGCCGCCGCGCTCATGAACAACGGGTGCTTCGTGGTAAAGGGACCGCCCAAGCTCGGTCCACAACATCAACCTGCTCCCCACTCGCAAAGTAAGGGTCCACGAAGCTGTGTGCTGGCCACAACACTTTTAATGGTGCAGCTGAAAAGGACGCGTTTTGCCGGCGCAGCCGGTTTGTTCACCAATGGTGAAGTTTGCCCTGCACTCCTCCAGCTGTAGTTTCACAAAACCTTTCACTTCACAGATTCAGGAATACAATTCCGACAGTTTCCCTCCATTTTGCCTGACGCGTTTCAGAGCAATCATGCTCTTTCTTCAGAGGCAGATTGAAAGCACATCGGATTTCGGGTTCCACATTTCCTCGCATTTGCTGCACGATTTTATTGGCCTCAGGTGTGCCTTTTCTGGTAAGTTCATTACAATGCTTGCTGGGACTTGTGGTTAAATACCCCGCTTGTTAACTCCAGTGGCTGTGTGCTTCTAAATATTTTGAATGGAGCAATTATTGCCCTCCGATGTGCCTCTGATTCTGTGACATAAAAGGTTTTGGGAAACTACAGCTGGAGGAGTACGCCTCTCATTGCAGGGCAAACTTGGAAGAATACTTTATGCTACGGACCCCCAAGCCCCGGGGACCACCACACCCGGGGCTGTGTAGATGTTGGGAGCCTCCTGGAGCCTGTGATCGCCCTGGGGACCGCCACTCCCCAGGGCCAGCTCCTGCAGTGTCCCGGGGTGCCCACCCCTGGGACACTGCTGTTTGCTATGGCAGGGTGGGAGCCTTGCGGCTCCCGCCCTGCCATAGCATACTTGGTTTGGATTTTGGTAGAGATAGCAGGAAACCTACTCTCTCTTCCAAAATGCAAACCAGATTGCTTTTCCACACGGGGAGCTGCATGTCAGCAGCTCCCCATGTGGGAAAGCAACGGCGGCTCCCGCAGGACGCGGGGAGCTGGCAGGGACCGTGGGGGCATTGGGGCTCCCCCCACGGTCCCCAACGGAGAGGGACAGCCCCGGGGATGGGGTCCCCGGGGCTGGAATTGGCCAAAGGAGGGGGGCCCACGCGGCCCCCTTTCCGGTCAATTTATTTATTTATTTTTAAATATGGGTAAGGCCCTGGGGGATAGGGCACCAGGGCCCAAAAAAGTAAAAAGAACGGGGGCCACACAGCCCCCCTTCTAAAAAAATATAAATAAAACAAAACCCGGGATCGTGCCGGAGGCCCCGCCCCCTCACAGCAACAGTCTGCAAACGCGCCCTGTGGCGCGTTTTACAATGGGGAATTAATTCCCCTTCAATACCTGGGGTCCAACTAGCCCACCAGGTACCTCCAGTAAGCGTCACAGGGCTGTGTTGCAGAGAGGTGGTCCAGGCCATGCCCCCTTTACACCTCTCTGCAGTGCAACTCTGTGACGCTTACTGGAGGTACCTGATGGGCTAGTTGGACCCCAGGGATCCTCAGGATTCAAGGGGACTTAATCCCCCAACTTAAAATGTGCCACGGGGCGCGTTTGCACAGTGGTGAAAGGAGGGGGTGGGGCCTGATGTGCCATGTGTGCAAACACACCCTGTGGCGGGTTTTAAGTTGGGGAATTAATTCCCCTTCAATCCTGAGAGCCACTGGGGGCCAACTAGCCCATCAGGTACCTCCAAAAAGCGCCAGAGGCCTGCCTTGCAGAGAGGTGGTCCAGGCCACATCCCTTTTTACACCTCTCTACAATGCAGCTCTGTGACACTTACTGGAGGTACCTGATGGGCTAGTTGGACCCCAGGGACCCTCAGGATTCAAGGGGACTTAATCCCCCAATTTAAAACACGCGACGGGGCGCATTTGAACAGTGGTGAAGGGAGGGGGCGGGGAGTGATGTGACATGTGTGCAAACACACCCTGTGGCGCGTTTTAAGTTGGGGAAAACAGGATGAGTTTGCAACAAGGCCTCTTTCTGCTCCTCTGTTTGTTCTTTCTGCATGTCTTGCTTCTTCCTGCACTTTCCTTTGTCTTTGTGGACTTCTGTTGCTTCTTTCTGCATTTCTTTTGCTTCTTTCTGAGCGTTTATTTTTTTTCTTCACATGTCCTACCTCTGTAGGCATAGTTAGAAACTAGCATTTAACAAATCTTAGAAATTCTCTTGAAAAACCATAGGTTTCAGGCACGTTATAGTTCGAAATTAGCATTTAAAAAACCTTTGAAATTCACTGCAAAAACCATAGGTTTCAGACACGTTATAGTTAGAAATTAGCATTTAAAAACAACTGAGAAATTCATTGAAAAAAACATAGATTTCAGGGGCGTTATAGATAGTTGGACATTTCACTCGTACAAAACCATTGAAATTCCGCAGTTATAGTTAGTTCAGCTAACTATACCTTGCGCGCCCGCTATGCACTGCTGATGACGTCACATATTACATCACTCATGACATGGTCAGTGACATCACTCATGACATCACTGATGACATCTCAAAGGACATCACTGATGACATCATCTTAGTGATAGAGTGGCAGACCTCCTCTCACCCTAATATAACCTTTGAAACACACACTCAAAAATAGAAATTAACATTTTCAAAACAATGGACATACCAATACTAGTTACAACAACCTATTCAGTAATTCCAAGATCTACACACACATTCACTCATTCACCAACAGTCCTATACAGTCATTCATACATGTACTTACTCATCATATGTACTCATCCACCTATACATCCTGTTACACACCAACACTCATCCATAAAGTTACTCACAAACATAGTCACACATGCAAACAAAGCATCATCCATTCACTTGCATATACAATTATACACACACCACCACACTTACTTCTACAGAAACTTACACATACTTACTCTCTTAAACAATTACTTATAGAAACACATACTTATTTATACAGGGACTCTTCCAATCTCTCACTCTAACATACACCAATACTCACATATACTAGGTTAAAACATATGTAGTTACTCATAAAGACACTATTGAGACAGTCATTCACTCACTAACACACACATATACACACTCATCCACCCATACAGTCCTGCACATATGCTGTCTTCAAAACACATACAAAGAGAGAGTCAGTCATTCATGCATCTTTGTGCTAAGTAATACCCCCACCAAACCATACAAACACTCATACTGATACTAAGAAAAACATCTAATAAACCACATACATACACATGTAGCTACTCACCAACCCATGCAGCCACTTAGACACAAAGTGAAACACTAATACATATATTTAAATATTTAAACATTACTCACTATTATATGTATTCACTAAGATACACTTAATAAGCCAGTTAACCAATCAATTAAAAAAAAGAAAATCCACGTAAACACTTATTTAAACACTTATTCTTCCATCAACTTTTACATATACATATATAACACATATTTATTTTTCAGAAAGAAACACATTCACTGGATGGTGTCATCAGTGATGTCATGAGTGATGTCACTGACCATGTCATGAGTGATGTAGTATGTGACGTCATCAGCAGTGCATTGCACGCGCAAGTTATAGTGAGTCCAACTAACTATAACGTGGGAATTTCAATGGTTTTATGCGAGTAAAATTTCCAGCTAACTATAACTGGTGTGAAACCTATGGTTTTTTTCAGTGAATATATATATATATATATATATATATATATATATATATATATATATATATATATATATATATATATATATATATATATATATATATATATATATATATATATATATATATTACCTACTGGCGGTCGCCAGTAGGTATATATAGTTAGGATTTTTTCTCTATGGGATTTTTGAAAATTCTATGTCGAATAACTTTGGCGTTTGAGGACGGAATTGGCTGAAATTTTCAGGAAAATGGCACATTTTGTTTCTGAGCAGCCCTTGAAAACTTGGGGGGGTTTCGTCAAGGGGGGGGCCGAGAAAAAAGGGCGGTCCCAAAACGCGTTTTTCCCATGTTAATTTCCATAGGGCGGTTGGCCTCACTTTTAGCTCGAACGGCTGAATGGATTTTCACGAAACTTGGCAAAATTGTAGGGACTGGTAGCCCGATGTGCCTTTGCTAGGTCTCAATATATGTGTTCCAGTGGATTTTGAGAAATTAACGTTCAAAAAAAAATATATATCTGTAAGCGCGCTCCGGGCAGCGCCCCGGTTCGCGTACCTGACGCGTAACGGAAGTTCGCGAAGCGAAGCTGATTGGGTCTCCGGTGTCTGTCAACATTCTAAACAGTCCGGAGCGGCTGCCATCTTGTCTCTCGGTAGGATCGAGAGACAAGAGGAGGCCAAAACAAAGGGGGAAATGACCATAAGGGGGCATAGTAGATCCTCCTGACCCCCTAGGTTTGATGTGGAGGCTTTAAAAGGGCCCCGCGGGGCAAAAAAAATAAAAAAATATTTTTTTTTTGCGTGGGGAGCGCCCGGTACGCGCACCGGGAAGCGTTCCGAGGAGCGTACTATGAGGAAAAAAGAAAGACAGGGTATAAAAATGTTAGCAATTTTGTTATAAATGGAAGGTAGTTCTGAAAACTATTTTGTGGTTTTTTGTGTTTTTTTAGGGGAAATAACAAAAAAGCAGGGTTTGAACATGTCTCAACAGGAGCAAAAAAAAATAAAAAGGATTCATTGTTTTCTCATCTTGTTGCATTTATGATTGTCTCCAGCTCGGTTAATCAAAGTAATACTCTTCTCTCCATAACAAATAGTTCCTCCACAATATATACAAACTATTTTGTAGTGTTCAAAAGGAGCTTGAATATTGTGGATTATTTCTCGGCCTTCTGGTCCGGCGAATGAGCTTTGTCCACTGGAGGTGCTGGGGATGACATTTGGGGGGTTGGCAGCAAGATCCCTTACTTGTGCTTGGGAAAGATTATTAGGATGCCATCGCTCCATGTGGCGAATCATTGTATGATTCCCAAAGCTGTATTTCTTGTTGGGGTTGCCACGAGAAAGTATATTTTTACATATCAAACAAGACACCTGGGGTGCATTGACCTTCTTTTGTCCAGGTGGAATTTTAAAAAATTGCCATATGTAGTGCTCTTTAATATGGCTCTGCCTTGGTGTTTCTGGCAGGAACTGCCTTACTTGCTCTTCCTCCTCCTCCTCCTCTTCGTCCTCATTATCTTCCTCTCTACCAAAGTCCAGTGTTGGAGGTGGTCCTTTTGGTGGTGGTGGTGGTGGTGGTGGTTGCTGAGAAGCACAAGCTGCAGCTATTACAGAAGCCATTGTCAAAAATAGGTCTTGCTCTCTGGAAGTAGAAAGTAAGAATGAGGTAAAAACAAGGAGGGGTTTTCATCATTTGGGAAAAAAAAATAGTTCTAAACCAATGAAAAGTGTTATTTTTAGGTCACATGACCTAGCCTAACAACATTAGGCAACCAAAAGTGAAATGAACCAATGAAAAGTGTTATTAACAAGTCACATGACCTGTTATGCTTACGTTACGCGCTCCGCGCGGCGTCCCGGATCGCTTCCGGGAAGCTGCGCTTCGCGCCTCGCTTCGCGTACCGGAGCACTTCCGGGTGCGCTAACGCGACGCGTCATATGACGCATTACGCGACAACGCGATACGTTGCGGTTACGCGACGCGTCACCATGTTGTTTCCTAACGCGGCAGTTGCGCAAACGGTGACAACTGCCGCGAGATGTCATCAGTGATGTCATCAGTGATGTCACTGACCATGTCATGAATGATGTAATATGTGACATCATCAGCAGTGGATTGCGGGTGCGCGATATATAGTTAGTGCAACTAACTATATATGGAATTTCATTGGTTTTATGTCAATAAAATGTCCAGCTAACTATATATGGTCTCTAACCTATGGTTTTTTCAGTGAATTTTCAAGGTTTTGTAAATGCTAATTCCTAACTATATATGGTCTATAACCTATGGTTTTTTCAGTGAATATATATATATATATATATATATATATAAATACACTCCGCAAAAGTTACCTCATTGACAGTGTCCAACACAGGTGAGTATTGCTTGGAATTTAATCAAGGCTGCAGTGCAAATCAGTCAAATGTGCACAGCAAATCTGTAAAGCCAGACGCATTTCGGGCCCCTGCCCTTAATCATTGGCATAACATACTGGAACACAGAAGGTTGGTGGTGCACCTGGAATCACTTTATGTCCTATGCCTCAGTGGGCGCGGCCGCTCGCATGGCCCTCTGGGACTTGTGGTGCGCCTCAGTGTTGCTCAAGTGAGCCGTCATGAGATCCAGTTGTAAGTTCAAAGTGTTACCCCAGTGGGTCGCTCAGCGCAACTCCTTAACTTGCGCTGACACCTTCATGCCTTGAATTACAACTCCCGTCCTGAGCTGATGGCTTCCACTTGGCGCCATCCAGGTCTGCTTGAACCGCAGTAAGACTTTCTCCTGTGCTGACCCAGGATGAAGAGGACACCTACTGCTTGGCCCCAGCCCTACCGGCCTGTCCAGACTTCAACCTGCCTACACCAAGAACCCCGGCGAGCCCAGCAGCCAGCAGCCCCTAGAGCCCAGACAACCTGCCTTGTGACCATCTTTAAGACTCTCTCTCTCTCCAGGACTTCAAAATGCAGAAAAATAAAATACAACTGCAATGCCACCACAACACACATCTATTAGCACAGACTGCAAGGAAGATGCTGCAAGCTGCAACAACTGCACCACAGTCTAACAAACAGCACAACATACAATGACTGGCAAACATAGCAACATGCAGTAAGAGACGCCCAACAAAAATATTCAGCAGCAGATGTTGCATTATGCCTTCTTTGACTAACACAACAATATACTTTTTAACTGAAATGTTGTAGTAAGTGGTATATTTATAAATTCAGTTAAGCTAGAACAGGCCACAGGGGGAGCTGGCAGGAGGACCGGTGGTGACCTGCAGCCTACACATTTATGGCTGCAGTCAGTATATTAAGCACCTAACTATTTCACCAGGGTTAGACTCAGAGGGCAGTCGATTGCGCACAGTACTCTCCATTAGGTGCATCACCCCTGCTTGTATTTCAGTCATATTTTACCTGTAGCACACAAGGCTTCTGTATTTTCCCTCTGCTTTCTTTTCAATTTCATTACTTTCACTTTTCTCTTCTTTTCTGCCCTGCTTTTCAAGCTGCTTCTTTTTGTGTGCAGACTCTCCTTTCACATTTCCCTTTTGCTGATTTTTCTCATTACTTCCCTTATACTGCGATATATTATTTTCCACCCATTTAGCATTGTCCTCTATGTTCCATATGAATTCTTTGTCACATCCCACTCTGTATGTTTTTTTCTGCTCTGTTATTTCTCTTCATTCTTCTCTTCTTTTCTTCCCCTCTTTTTTACTCTTTTTTTACTCTTTTTTACTCCTTTTCTCTCCACTTTCCTTGCTGCCTTTGGTGTATTGGGCACAGGTGCTAGTGAAGTGAAGAGAGCAGCCAAATGACCTTCACAAATGGAACAGCTGATTATGAGCTTGTGGTGAAAGGGCTCTCTTTACAAATTCAATTTACACTTTTGTTAGCAGATGGCTGTTGATTAGACTTCCTGAAGTTCTGCCCTTTTTAGGTCTCGCCTGAGACAGCGCATGTGCTCTCTCTTCGAGACATTTAGTAAGTGGCTTTTAAAAGTGCCACCGGAGGCTTTTGCTGGCCTACAGCTAGCGTTCACGAGCTCGCACAGGTGCACAGCTGCCATCTGTGTTTTTATTGCTGTAATCAGGCTCCTCTGCTTGCACTACCCCCCTCCCTTTCCACCCTCCCTCCTGGTCAGCTTCATTTGTGTCTTCTAGCTGTGAATGCTCCTGCTTCCACCAGGCAGACACACCATCAGTCGTCAGTGCACACTTCCACCAGGCAAACACACCACCAGCCGTCAGTGCATGTTTCCAACAGGCACACCCACCACCAGCCGTCAGTGCATGCTTCCACCAGGCACACACACACCACCAGCCGTCAGTGCACGCTTCCACCAGGCACACACCACCAGTCATCAGGGCACGCTTCCACCAGGCACACACACCACCAGCCGCCAGTGCACGCTTCCACCAGGCACACACACCACCAGCCGCCAGTGCACGATTCCACCAGGCACACACACCAACAGCCCTCAGTGCACGCTTCCACCAGGCACATAAACTACCAGCCATCAGTGCACGCTTCCACCAGGCACACACACTACCAGCCATCACACAGTACCAGCCGTTGGTGCATGCTTCCACCAGGCACACACCACCAGCCGTCAGTGCACGCTTTCACCAGGCACACACACCACCACCCACCAGTGCATGCTTTCACTGGGCACACGCACCACCAGCCGTCAGTGCACGCTTTCACCAGGCATATGCACCACCAGCAATCAGGGCACGCTTCCACGAGGCACACACACTACCAGCCGTTAGTGCACGCTTCCACCAGGCACACACACCACCAGCTGTCAGTGCATGCTTCCAACAGGCACACACACCACCAGCTGTCAGTGCACGCTTCCACCGGGCACACACCACCAGCCGTCAGTGCACGCTCCCACCAGGCACACACACCACCAGCCGCCAGTTCACGTTTCCACCAGGCACACACACCACCAGCCACCAGTGCACGATTCCATCAGGCACACACACCACCAGCCATCAGTGCACGCTTCCACCAGGCACATAAACCACCAGCCATCAGTGCACGCTTCCACCAGGCACACACACCACCAGCCGTCAGTGCACGCTTTCACCAGGCATATGCACCACCAGAAATCAGTGCACACTTCCACCAGGCACACACACTACCAGCCGTCAGTGCACGCTTCCACCAGGCAAACACACCACCAGCTGTCAGTGCATGCTTCCAATAGGCACACACACCACCAGCCGTCAGTGCACGCTTCCACCAGGCACACACACCACCAGCCGTCAGTTCACACTTTCACCAGGCACACACACTACCAGCCATCACACAGTACCAGCCGTTGGTGCACGCTTCCACCAGGCACACACCACCAGCCGTCCATGCACCCTTTCACCAGGCACACACACACCACCAGCCACCAGTTCACGCTTTCACTGGGCACACGCACCACCAGCCATCAGTGCACGCTTTCACCAGGCACATGCACCACCAGCCATTAGTGCACGCTTCCACCGGGCACACACCACCAGCCGTCAGTGCACGCTTCCACCAGGCACACACACCACCAGCCACCAGTTCACGTTTTCACCAGGCACACACACCACAAGCCGCCAGTGCACGCTTCCACCAGGCACATAAACCACCAGCCATCAGTGCACGCTTCCACCAGGCACACACACCACCTGCGTCAGTGCAAGCTTCCACCAGGCACACACACCACCAGCCGTCAGTGCACGCTTCCACCAGGCACACACACCACCAGCCGTCAGTTCACACTTTCACCAGGCACACACACTACCAGCCATCACACAGTACTAGCCGTTGGTGCACGCTTCCACCAAGCACACACCACCAGCCGTCAGTGCACCCTTTCACCAGGCACACACACACCGCCAGCCGCCAGTTCACGCTTTCACTGGGCACACGCATCACCAGCCGTCAGTGCACGCTTTCACCAGGCACATGCACCACCAGGCATTAGTGCACGCTTCCACCGGGCACACACACTACGAGCCGTCAGTGCACGGTTCCAACAGGCACACACACCACAGCCATCGGTGCAGCAGGCAGGCTCTTCTCAGAGTTTCTTGGTAAATATGTGTTCGATGCCTGGGAGGGAGTGGGTCGAGTTTCCTTAAACCATTCTGAGTATGCAGGTGAAGTGCATGAACTCCTATGTGAGTGAATCATGTTGCCTGGGCTCTTTCACTCCACACTTATAAATTACGCCTGCACCAGGCTTTTTCTCATTTGCAAAGTTCGGCACATACGCACAGCTAAGCAGGCCCCACACCCCCGGGAATGACTGCTTCCTACAACCAGAATGGAAAAAACATTCAGAGCAATGAAAACAAGTTCATTTGATGCAAAGAACTGTTAACAAAAACCATGTCCAGCTATTGTAGATCTGGCAACTTAAACAAAACAGCAAAAAAACAAGCATTGGCATAACCAATAGGTCTTGCTTTTTGGACCCTATAAGTATTTAGTTATGCAGCAGAATATCCTTGGTGCAACAACACCAACTGTTGCATGGCTAAACACTTGTAAGGTCCCAAATGTGAGACCTATTGGCTATGCCAATCCTTGTTGTAGATGCTTTGGGTGAGTAGGGGTGGAGCTGAAGGTTGAAAGTGGCACTTTAGGTGAGGTCAAGCATTTGTCTACCTTAATCACTCTTCAGTGCAGAGCCCTCATCCCTCTTCATGCCTGTTGTGGTTGCTCCAGGCTGGAGACAACCCTGCTGTGAGGGGCATCACTATGAAAACAAGTCTGTGTCTGAAGTACAGCCTGGAAGGCATTTGAAATGCAAACATATTCAAATGTACCTTTCCATATCAGTAAAAGTAGCTTCCCTGGTCCTAGTGTTTTTGTGGATGTGGGCAATTTTAAAGTCAGTATAACAGCTATCAACCATCGCAAAGGAGACATCTAGGAAAGGGGATGCAGTGCCCATAAATAAGGGAGGAAAATGTGGGGGGTGGTTAGAATGAGAGGACTATCCTTCTTTGTAGAAAGACAATAAATAACAATTTTGCTCTTACTCCTTTGGCACGTTTGGCCGTCAAACACGACCTCAGGCAGAACCGCATTTTTCCAAGATGATAGCATAATGTTAAAAAATTAAAAAATAAAAAAATAAAAAAATTCCCACAATTTAAGGGAATCTACCAACACAATTTTCAAGTGGCACAGAAATAATACTCTACATTTTTACCGAAATCAACTATACTACTTTAATTGAAGAATTAAATGCAGAGTTGGCTCAAAGAGATTCAGTCTGCGACGTGGGTAATACACAAGGATCTCAGCAGCAAGCGCCCACCCATGGAGCATGTCACCTTTCAATCAAGTTATGGACACTGGACAGTGTCCTTTTGTCTAAGCTGTACGATGGGTAATTTGCCCCGTTATACAATGGGTCGTGAAGGATTGTTCACATTTACACCAGAAAAAAATTATTTGCAGTAAATATGCAGAAAATATGCATCCCTGTGATAGTAACCACACACACGCGCCAGACAGAAGCCCTGCCGCCTTATGCTTGAGCGTTTCACACTTTAAAACAGCACAATTAGTGCCACCGTAAAACAAGCATTTTCAATGCAATGGTTTCGCCTTTGGAAAAGTTAGAGCTATTGGCATTGTAAATGTCAAAATTTGAATTTATGTGTTTGTTTTGAGAATAGCAAAATAGATAGCATTGTCATTTACATTGCCATTAGCTCTAACTTTTCCAAAGGCGAAACCATTGCATTGAAAATGCTTGTTTTTCAAAATCTCCCACTTACCTGTTCTAAAATGTTGACATGTATGTAATAGGTACCTCAACATCCGACTTGCAAGGGGTAGTAAGCGCTATATAAATGCAATTACAATACAGAGTACAATTCCGTACTGGTCGTCGTAGAATAAGTGGATATTTTTTAAAGCAGTATTATTTAGAAGCACGTTTAGCAAATTAGCATTCTGTTTATGTATAACAACTCTGTATTTGCAAGCGAGTGACGTCAGTCAAGGTACCTAAAAATGAGTATTCGAACCTGTATTGAACGTGAAGATTCCGAAAAACACCGCCTGTCTGCCTGACCCTAACGTGGCCGCTGCCGACAAATCAGCGCAGCATGCAAATAGTGCGAGTACTACCAGTCTGGAAATGGCAGACTTGTTCCCAGAAGTAATGCGGCCCCTCCCACTTATCTGACAGGCCTGCGACGACTCCGCCTCCTGCTGCTACTGCCTGTGTTTTGGTTCCTGGTAGCAGTAGGATGTGAGAGCAGTGGGCGGGCAGTAGTGCTCAGCATGGCGGCCGAGATCCATCCTAAGCCGTTGACCCGTAAACCGATACTGCTCAGTAAAGTGGAGGGCTCCCAGGAGCTGGTGAACATGGCAGTAACAGTTCCCAAGGAGGACGGTGTTATCAGTGTGTCAGAGGACAGGTAAGCAGCAGCAAGTGCGCTTATTTACGATCAACCAGCAACACGGGCAGCATCGCTTTAAGCGCGATACCTGCACATACCCTGTCAATCAATCAATCATATCATTTATATCGCGCACTACTCACCCGGAGGGTCTCAAGGCGCTGGGGGGAGGGGGTCCGCTACTGTTCGAACAGCCAGGTCTTGAGCTGCTTCCTGAAGGCGAGGTGGTCTTGGGTCAGGCGGAGGTGGGTCGGAAGGGAGTTCCAAGTCTTGGCGGCCAGGTAGGAGAAGGACCTTCCTCCTGTGGTGGTTCTTCGGATGCGGGGGACGGCGGCGAGGGCGTGGCTGGTCGATCGGAGCTGGCGCGTGGGAGCGTAGAAGTTGAGACGGCTGTTGAGGTATCCTGGGCCTTGGTTGTGTAGGGCTTTGTGTGCGTGGGTGAGGAGCCGGAAGGTGATTCTCTTGTTGACCGGGAGCCAGTGCAGGTCTCTCAGGTGTCCGGAGATGTGGCTGCGGCGGGGGATGTCCAGGATGAGTCGTGCTGAGGTGTTCTGGATCCGCTGGAGTCTCTTCTGGAGTTTGGCGGTGGTTCCGGCGTAGAGGGAGTTGCCGTAGTCCAGACGGCTGGTGACGAGGGCCTGGGTGACCATCTTCCTGGTCTCGGTGGGGATCCATCGGAAGATCTTGCGTAGCATGCGCAGGATGTTGAAGCACGACGAGGAGACGGCGTTGACTTGTCTGGTCATGGAGAGGGATGAGTCCAGGATGAAGCCCAGGTTACGTGCATGGTCTGTGGGTTTGGGCGCGCTGCCCAGGGCGGAGGGCCACCAGGAGTCATCCCAGGCGGAGGGTGCGGATCCCAGGATGAGGACTTCCGTCTTCTCCGAGTTCAGTTTCAGACGACTGTTCATCATCCACTTGGCAACGTCTGTCATCCCTTCGTGTAGGTTGGCTCTGGCGGTGACGGGGTCTTTGGTGAGGGAGATGATCAGCTGGGTGTCGTCGGCGTAGGAGATGATGTTGAGGTTGTGCTGGCGTGCGATGGCTGCGAGGGGGCTCATGTAGACGTTGAAGAGTGTTGGGCTGAGCGAGGAGCCTTGAGGAACGCCGCAGATGACTTCGGTGGCCTCCGATCTGAACGGGGGGAGGCGGACTCTCTGTGTCCTTCCGGCGAGGAAAGAGATGATCCACTCCAGTGCCTTCTCCTGGATTCCGACGTTGCTGAGGCGCTGTACTAGGGTACGGTGGCAGACAGTGTCGAAGGCCGCGGAGAGGTCCAGGAAGATGAGGGCCGCTGTTTCTCCGTTGTCGAGCAGGGCTCGGATGTCATCGGTAGCTGCGATCAGGGCGGTCTCGGTACTGTGGTTGGCCCGGAAGCCAGACTGCGAGAGGTCGAGGGATCCGTTCGTCTCGAGGAAGGCGGCCAGTTGCTTGTTGACGGTCTTCTCGATGACTTTTGCCGGGAATGGGAGCAGCGAGATGGGGCAGTAGTTCTTGAGGTCGGTGGGGTCGGCTGAAGGCTTTTTAAGTAGGGCGCTGAGTTCGGCGTGCTTCCAGCTCTCCGGGAACGTCGCGGTGTCGAAGGAGGTGTTGATGATGTCTCGCAGGTGGGGTGCGATGACAGTGTCGGCCTTGTTGAAAACGTGGTGAGGGCAGGGGTCTGTCGGAGATCCGGAGTGAATGGAGTTCATCGTGTTGACGGTGTCTTCGGTGCTGATCGGGGTCCAGGCACGGAGGGTGGTTGTGGGGGGGGGGTGGTTCGGACGTGGCGTGCGTCGGTTGAGTGCTGAAGCTGTTGTGTATGTCCGCGATCTTGTTGTGGAAGTAGGAGGCGAGGGAGTTGCAGAGGTCTTGCGAAGGGGTGATGTTGTTGTTTCCGGCGTTGGGGTTGGAGAGCTCTTTCACGATGTTGAAGAGTTCTTTGCTGTTGTGTGCGTTGTTGTCTAGTCGTTCCTTGAATGCGGTTTTCTTGGTGGCGCGGATCAGTTGGTGGTGTTTTCGGGTGGCGAGCTTGAGGGCAGTCATGTTGTCCGGTGTCGGGTTTCTGCGCCAGGTTTTCTCGAGTGCTCTGCAGTTCTTCTTGGAGCTCTTGAGTTCGTCGCTAAACCATGGTGCTTTCTTGCTGCCGGGTCTGCTCGGCGGGGTCTTCAGAGGGGCGAGGTCGTCTGCGCAGTCGCTGATCCATTTCGTGAGGTTGGTGGCCGCTTGGCTGGGGTTCGTTGTGCTGGTGGGAGGGTTCTTGCTCAGGGAGTTCGCGAGCTGGTCTGCAGTGATCTTGTTCCAGCTTCTGCGGGGAATCTGTTGCTGGTGATGGTGGAGCGTGGTCCTTCTGAAGCTGAAGTGGACGCAGCTGTGGTCCGTCCAGTGGAGTCCCGTGGCGTGGCTGAAGGTGATGTCCTTGCTGGAGGAGAAGATCGGATTGAGTGTGTGTCCGGCGTAGTGGGTGGGGGTGGTCACCAGTTGCTTGAGTCCGAGGTTGGCGAGGTTGTCCAGCAGGGTGGTGGTGTTGAGACCGTTGTTGTTCTCCAGGTAGAAGTTGAGGTCCCCGAGGAGGATGTAGTCAGCGGAGGGAAGGGCGTGCGGGGTGATGAAGTCGGCGATGTCCTCGCTGAATTGTGTGCGTGGTCCCGGGGGTCTGTAGATGAGAGTGCCTCTGAGGGTGGTCTTGGGGTTGACGTGGATCTGGAAGTGCAGGTGTTCGGTTGGTGTGAGGGTATCGCCGGTGTCGGTCGTGATGCGGATGGTGTTCCTGTGGATGATGGCGATGCCTCCTCCGGTCTGTTTGACGCGGTTCCTCCGGATGATCTTGTAGCCGTCCGGGATGGCGATGGCGATGTCGGGCGCTGATGAGGCGTTCATCCAGGTTTCCGTGAGGAAGGCGACGTCTGGGGCTGTGGTGTCGAGCAGGTTCCAGAGCTCGACGCCGTGTCTGTGGACGGAGCGGGTGTTGAGCAGGATGCACTTCAGGTGGGTGCTGCTGGAGTTCGGCTTGGTGGTGGGTGCTGGTGTAGCGTGGGTCCGGTTGCAGGTGAAGTTGCAGGAGTGGCAGCTGAAGGGTCCGTGGGTGCGTTTCGGTGTGGCTCGGGAGCAGCCCGGGGATCGGCCGGTGTTGAGTGCGTGGAGGTCTGTGGCGTCGTAGGTACGTCGGGTCGGCTTCCGTTGGTGGGGGCCAGGGGTCCTGGCACTGGGCGCGGTCCAGGCGCGGACGGGCGCAGACGGGCTTACCTTTGGCGCGCCTTCGGCGCACAATCGGCGCGCCCGCTGCGCGTCAACGCTGCGCGTATGCACGGTCGCCATTTATGGCGAAGTGGGAGGGAGGGCGGAGCAGCTGGGAGGTGGGAGCGGGGAGGGCACAGAAGGGAAGGGGGCGTGGCCGCACGCAGGCGGCGGGAAGCGGGTGGGGGGGCACAGGGGCACGGAAAGCGGCGCTAAACAGGGCACAAAGACAGGACAAATAAAATTATAAGTGGCACAGAGCACAGAAGTAAAACGGTACAGGCAGCACAAATTATACAGAAAACATGCAAGTTATGACGGCGGGGGGCGGGGTCGACGGGGCGGGCTTAGCGAGGCTGAGAGCAGTAGCGAGGGGACGCACACGCTACAGCTGGTGGCCGTGCGGCGCGGGGGTGTCCTGGGGTCAGGTCACACTCACCTGCTTCTGAACACATATTATATATGCCGATCCTACAACAGTTGAACGGGTATTTCACGTACCTCCATAATGCCCACTCACTCCTGGAAAGGCGCCTCCGGTAGAGGCATCTCACAAACAAGTCAGGTCCCGGGCCGGCCAGCCAATCACAGCGCGGCCCGGGGAATGACGTCACGGGGGTGTCCCGGGCCGGCAGCCAATGACAGCGGGGCCCAGGACAAAGGGGCGGGACTTAAAAAAAGCCAGAGAAACGCCCCCGAATCGCGTTTTCACGGGAAAGCGTGATTGACAGCCTCTGTCTCCCAATGGCTAGCCTCCATTTATGGAGCTAGCCAATGGGAGACAGAGGCGGAACGAAGCCCCATATGTAGGATCATGAGATTTCGCCCTGGGCGGAGCAACTGCTACGCAGTTGCAACGCCAGGGCGAAACCTAAAAACCTTGCCTCTGAGGGGTTCAAGGATCCCTCGTGCACTTTGCCGTGGTCAGTGCTCGCCAGTGGGGAATCGTTTATTGAACCCAGTCTGGCACTGCCCACACTTTCACATTTTTGGCAAAGCTTCTCGGTGTGGGCTTCGGTGAAGACTTCAAGGCTCATCAAACTGAAGATAGGATCATGGACCTATCTGAAGCCAGAGAAGTAGGTGGGCCCCCTCCACCCCCTACCCTGCCCAGCCCTGCTTCCTTTGTGATGCGGTCCACCAAAGTCACACATGGGTTATTTCACTTTCCTAGTACTTTGCCAAGTTGTAAATACTTCCATTTTCAAAATGCCAACAGATTAGCTCTACAATTCGTACCTAAAGCAGATACAGACATTTTTAAGTATAAGCGTGTGCACGTTTGCCAGATAGTGAAACCTATGCACATTGAGATAAATGACTTGGCCAGGATCACACATTTAGTGAAACAAGGAATCCGAGATCAGCAGCTAGGTTTTCTTTTAATCCACTGTTACTAGAAGTCATCTCAGTTCCTCAATTAAACCTAACTCTCCAAACCACGCTCTGTTCAGTCCCCTAAGCCACCGTAGAGTCCAGATCACACCCACCACGTACCTGCCTGCTGTGAGGGGCCTGGGGAATACAGCCATAACAGAAAGATAGGCTTGGCATCCGTAATTACAACTTCTGCTACCTCAGGATTCAGTTATTTTCAGTTTAATAAACACCAACATTCTTATTGTTATTTCTATATCTACAAATGATCATTCCATCGATGAAATTAGCATCACATGCGAAAAAAATATGTTGTGAGTAAAATACACACCAGCAGGCGCAAACGTAAAGATAAAGTTTACTCACAGCCACATCAGAACCCAAAGAGTCCGACAGCCACTGGTACCCAAGTAAACAAATCAATGCAAAACCGGCAAACAACCCCTCTGTCCTGAGAACCCAACCTGGGGGATTGACAATAAGAAATGACCATAAAGAAATAAAGAAATAAATAAAAAGGCATATTTCACATGCTATACATCATATATTATGCAAAGGTATAACCAGTGCATGGAGAAAGGGTGAGTTATAGTTACGTAGTGTGGCGAGTTAGGTGACAAGACTGTGTATCCTATTAATCTCCTGCCCACAAAGTACACATCAACTTTTGTTGAAGCCTCCAATTTGTAGGTAATCAACAGAAGGTATTGCTCTCAGCATAAGGCAGTGAAGCATAAGAAATGCTATCGCCCTGTACTGTACTGCGTACATAAATGCAGTATGGACAGTAGACCCATCCTGACAAAGCTTTTTAATGCTCTTAAGGTTTACTCAGCTGAGCAATAAAGGGAATGAACATATATACATTTTATCAGGTGATTCACAGAATGAAGATTTGTTGACTTTTATCATCATAAAGTATACTAACAACAGTGGAAATTCTGACTGAAGAGCGGTGGCGGCTCGCTGAGAGAGTGCTGCAGGGCGGTGGGGTGGGGCGGTGGAGGGGCAGGGCGGGGGGGGGTAGTGGAGTCAGACATACGACGCCAAGGAGTAAAGTAAGTAAATAAATATAAAAAACAATTTACCTTGCGCTCGCTGCAGCGAGCGCAAGGTAAATAGTTTTATTTATTTATTTACTTACTTTACTCCTTGCCGTTGTATGTCCGACTCTACTACCCACCCCACCCCACACTGCCCCTCCACCACCTCACAGCACTCCCTCTGCGAGCCGCCACTGCTGAAGGGGATTATTTCTTTTCATAAATGTTAAAGTTAGGCCATGGTGCAATTCAGAGTAACCAAACAACAAAAGTAGGTGTGCTTAAAAAGTTGGATAGAAAAGCAGACATTTGAGTGTCTCTGGTGTTGTAGGGTGCTCTATATAGGAGCTGCTCTCCACCTAAACTTGGGAATTACCCAGAGTTCTCTGCTCCTTTTTTGCATAATTTATGCAAAACTCTATACCTGCAAGCGTACTGTTTTGACATATACTGATGCTCCTATGTGTCTGGAGAAAGCAGAGGCCCTCTGAAAACTTGTACTGATAGCAAAGCACGTGTTAGGGATTGCTTTCATTCACTTTAGGTTTTCTTGGATTATATTTTACCAACCCAAAACTATAATACTGTGCCTGGAGTGGTAAAAGATTTTTGTAATTTTACAGCTCAATGTGAATGGCACTGTGCTAATCTATATGCTTAGAGACTTTGCTGTAGAAATCACAAAAGACTGTATCCCTATAAATCTCGGCGTGGATGGCACTGTGCTAATCCTATGATTAAAAACCTACGTCAAGGCGGAGGCGTGGCTAGTGGCCAAGGGAAATGGCCGCAGCTTGAGAGAGCTCTGCCCGTCCTGTGGCCCATTATCCTCATACAGCCCGAGGATCAGGACAATTTCAAGCTGCAGTGCCCGATACCGATGCCTGGAGCTTTCGTGGTGACTCCGGTGCGGTACTAGCGGGGCCGATGCCCCTCCGGCAGACGTGAGCGCGCTTCCGGTCGGTCCGGGAGCTGCAGTGCCCAAGATGGCGGCTCCGAGGCGATGAACGAGTGCAAACGCGGACTGTCTCCAGTGGGATTGCTCCTGCCTCCAACTGCTGGCTTCTTGCGGCTTGGACTCCTGGGCCCGGGTGTGCCGCGGCGAAGAGCGGCGGAGACTGGCCTCCTCCGTTCCCCGGCGCTGAGGTGGTTCCGGGTGTCGACCTGGGGACGGGACGCTAATTGAGGCCCTGGCTTCGGGGCCTAGCGGCGGCTGGTGCCTGGCGGTGCAGAGTGGCCCGGGGCCCCCACACCTGCAAAGGACGGCGTGTGAGTGTGAGGCCTGACTGGCTGGTGACGACCTCATGGTTCGGGCAGCCCCCGCGAAACCCCCCCGGGGCTGCGGAGGGCTTGGGTGCTCTCTGGAGCGTTGAGAAGGAGTGCTCTAATGACGGTGTGGCGTCCGCCTCCCTGGGCCACATAACTACTGACTGATCTATTAGCTGCATCGCTGTGGAAGGTGGGGACCAGGGGCACATTACCCCTATACATACTGTGGGGCTGGTTGCTGTCTCCCCTCCCCCCCCAAAAAAATAAGAAAGACCTGGCTAAGTCGTGGCCCTCCTGGCCTGATCTCTCCATCACATTATTGCCAGCGGGCGCCTCCCCGTCCTGCTGAATCCGGGACGGAGTGTTGGCCAGTGGGCCAGGAAGTGGATTTGCGGCCTGAACTGTGGTGCCTGTGTACTGTGCAGCTAGCGCAGCTTCTGTGATCGGCTGCATCTGGTGGGCGCGGCCCGGTTCCAAGGTGCATTGAATCCGGCGACAAGATCCTCAGAGGCTTGTGGGGGTGGCTCTTGGCCCCATCAGGGAGCTGTCGGACCTAGTGGAGGATACAGACGCTGCATACATCCCAGGCACGACTCTCATGCCGACGAAAAAAATGGCAACGGGCGGCAGAGGTTCAAGGAGTAACCCTCAGGCACAACTTTCCAAATTAGCATGGAACAAAAGTGGAGATAAGGGCGCCTCACCGAGAGCGGACAAAGATGGCGCAGAAACATCGTCCACCCCGGCTAAGGAACCTACGCTGCATGACGTCCTGGCAGCCATAGGGGGAATGCATACTTCAATGGACTCAGTCACGGCGGAAGTTTCCCTGCTCCGTGCGAACTTTAAACAGATGAACGAGAAGGTGAGGGAACTCAAGGTGGTGACGGCGGCACTACAGGAAGATACTTCTGAACTACAACGCCAAATGTTTGACATGGAAAGGAAACAGACTCGAATGGCGCAACAACTGGACGACTACGAAGTGAGGGCCCGCCAGAATAACATACGAATCCTAGGTGTTCCGGAAAAACGGAAGGGCCTACCGCGGACCTCTATGTGGTAGAACTGGTCACGAAACATCTAAAGCCTAAGACGCTCTCCGCTTATTTTTCCATTGAACGAGCCCATAGGGTGCCAGGCGGGCGACCCAAGCCTGGGGCTCCACCCCTACCCCTGATTGCTAGAGTCTTTAATTTCCGGGACAGGGACAATATTCTGCAGGCCTCCAGAGCGGGCCCCCCGTTGAAGATTGACAACCATGAGGTTTCTTTTTACCCGGACTTCACAGCAAGGGTCCAGTCACAGAGACGCAGCTTCCAAGCAGTTAAGCAGGAACTTCGCAGGAGGGACATCAAATATGCAATGCTTTTCCCGGCCAAATTAAGAGTCGAAAGGGACAGTAAACCATGGTTTTTTGACTCACCTGAGGTGGCCTGGGAGTGGCTGGAGGGGTGGACAAAGGTCGGTGACACGAATGGCACCCGCCGCGACAGAAAAGACCGGAGGAGTGGTTGAGGACCCGCCGCCCTGGTGCCGGAGGCCGAGATGGAAGCGAGTGGCCTGACCGAACAGGAATGAGTGATATTTGCGGCCTATTGTTGGACCGGTTCATGGTGCCGCCTGCAAGTATTGGGCGAGGGAGTGTGATTGGGGGGGGAGGCCCAACGAGGGAGTGACTATATGAAGGTACCTGGATTAGAAGATTTCGAGTTTGTAACATGTTAGATTTGTGATTGCCTAGATATGTCATGATACTTACTTAAGGGCTATGTTCAAGACTGAAGGCTGTATTTTACTGTCGACACTATAGATTGCCACGGGATGGGGGGCTCGCTTACCCCTGCGTGATTAGCAAAGGTTTGGGGAGTACAGGCACTCTGCCATGTTGGGGGGTGGGCAGTTTGAGGTCCACAGGCAGGGGAGCAGGGTTGGGGGTGGAGGGGAATGTGAGGGATTTTCCAAGGGAGAGGAGGGGTGGTAGTATTATTTGCTATGATAATGCACAAACTGTGGCCGCAGAGGCAAAGGGGGGGGGGATTGTTGAGTTTTGTTTTTCGTTTTAGTTTTGGGCTGCATTTTGAATTTCTACCTGCTAAGATACATGCTTCAGGGGTGGGTCCACAGGGATGCCCTGATTGTAATGGAAGACTCGGATCAGACAGGCACTGCGACAGATGTTAGCGCCCCACTGGTGGCCCCAGTATCTCCTATGACCTTACTTACTTGGAATGTGCATGGGCTGGGGGATAAGATTAAACGGGGACTAGTACTACAGTATGTACGCCGCGCAGCACTGGCACTAGTACTGCTCCAGGAGACGTATCTTGTGGGATCGACCTGTAAAGCTATGGACCGCTGGGGGTACATAATGGTAGTGCACTCTGAGTTCTCAACTGGCTCCAGAGGGGTGGGAATACTGGTGCGCAAACGCTTCCCTTTAATTGTTCAGCAGGTCTGGAAGGACACGCAGGGTCAATTTGCTGCCATTTCCTGTCTGTGGGAGGGGAGAAAATTCAATGTGGTAACAGTATATATTCCGCCGGCCCTTCATAATGTAGCGCTTCCCGCCCTCAGTGCTTTTTTATTGACACTGCACGAGGGGGAGCTTATCATAGGGGGCGATTTCAACGCAGTTCTGAATGATGAGCTGGACCGACACCCCTGCAGAACACCAGGGAGGGGTAAGTCCCGGCTGGCTGGTTTTATAGATGCACTAGGCCTTACGGATGGGTGGAGATTCAAATATCCCGGGAGCCGTGCGTACACCTTTTACTCGGGGGTCCACAATAGTCTCTCCCGCATTGATTACTTTTTCCTTCACGCTGATAGTTTACCCCATTTGACAGAGGCACTAATAGGCCCAAGAGGCATTTCTGATCACTCCCCGGTCTCTATGACCTATACCTCCTATTTTAAAGCCCGGGGACGTATCTTTCCGATTTCCCCCGGCTATTTGCAGAACACGCAGATCAGGAAAGAGTTGATTACAGTTACAAAGCACTATTTCCAAGAAAATGTGGATTCGGTTCGCTCGCCGGAGGTTTTGTGGGAGGCGTATAAAGCAGTACTAAGGGGACAAGCGATAGCCTCGATAAAGGGTCACAGGCGGGCAGCGAACGACGACATACAGGCGATCGAAGCCGATCTGGGCGTGCTACAATCGCGGCATGAGGACGATCCTACTGAGGAAGCAGCGCAACAGCTGCGCCTCAAACAGGCTGAGTTCACTGAACATCAGCGGGAACGGGTACGACAACGACTCCAACGCACGCAGCACACTATTTATGAAGTGGGGCATAAGGAGGGAAGACTACTGGCCTGGTTAGATAAGAAGGAAAGGGCCCAAAGGACGATAGCACAACTCCAAACCCTAGAGGGTGTGATGGTCACCACTCCAGCGGACATCGTAGATGCCCTAGCAGACTATTACGAAAAAGTGTACACCCCCACCTCCCGCATGACCACAGAAGAAGCACAAACCTATATCAAGGATATAAAAATGCCCTCCTTATCGGAGGACGAGGCCTTGCTCCTGGAGTCTGAGTTCACGAAGGACGAGGTCCTTGCTGCGGTTCACTCTTTACAGTCGGGCAAAGCCATGGGTCCCAACGGGATCCCTATAGAATTTTACAAGCAAGTATCTGACTTGACGGCTCCGCACCTTTTGAAGATGTTTATGGATAGCTTACGTAAGGGAAAATTACCACGAGGCCAGCGGACGGCTACAATCATTGCTATCCCAAAGCCGGGCAAGCCCCCGGACATGTGCACATCCTACCGCCCATTCTCCCTATTGAATGCGGAAGCGAAGATATTAGCCAAAATGATTGCTACTCGGTTGACCCCACACTTAGAGACGCTGATCAATCCAGACCAATCCGGGTTTATGCCGAACAGAAATACCGCTCTTAATCTACGACGGGTCCACGCGGTGATGGCACAGATACCTAGTCTTTCGGAACCTGCGGTGATCCTTTCATTGGACGCCCGAATGGCTTTCGATATGGTTGAATGGCCTTATCTTTTCGCGGTTCTCCGACATCTAGGCTTCGGCCCCAATTTCTGAGCGTGGGTGAAACTACTTTACACTGAACCGCTAGCGCATGTAGTGGCGAACGGCCATATTTCCAGGGATTTTCAACTCGGACGAGGCACGCGTCAGGGTTGCCCTTTGTCACGCCTGCTCTTCACCCTGATCCTTGAGCCTTTGGCAGCATGGATACGGTGGGACCCCATGATTAGGGGACTCAGTTGGACCGAGACATGGGAGGACCGCATATCACTATACGCCGATGATATCCTCCTTTATTTGACCTTGCCCAGACGCTTGATTATAGTACTCCTCAACATCTGTGAAATCTTTGGGCGGGCCTCAGGGTACACTATTAATTGGTCCAAGTCTGTTTTATTCGTCCTTAAGGGACCCCCACCGCAGCTTCCAGCTGACTGCCAATTGGTGGTTACTGACGGACCCTTTAAATATCTGGGGGTCTGGGTAACGCCTAATCAAGAGGCCTTCTTTCAGCGTAATTTGGCGCCCCCCCCTTGAACGCTTTCGTAGTGATGTAAAACATTGGCACACCTTACCACTGACCCTTCTGGGGAAAGCGGCGCTATTTAAAATGATGACTTTGCCCCGACTGCTTTATCTCCTTGAGAATACTCCATTTCTTGTGCCTCTTAAGTATTTCACGTCTATAAACGCACTGGTCTCCGGTCTCCTTTGGGGGGACAAACCGGCGCGCATTTCTCGATATAAACTAGTTAGGGGTTGGTTTGATCTAGGCATAGCCCTCCCTGATATTCAACTATATTATTGGGCGGCCCAGTTAAAGATTATAAATCAATGGCTGCACGCTCCACAGACTGAGCCGGCATATAAAGCGGACAGTTACGACCTCGGAAGCGGCGGAGTGATGGCCGCACTCTACGACTCAAAAATTGCTGCGGCCTTGTTTGGCCCTACGGCTCATACGGTGCGGGTGTGATATTTGGCCTCGGCTTGCCCTAAATGTAAGGACACACTTACGCAAATGACGCCGCTCTGGTCGTCGTGCCGACTGGGCAGTCTATGTAATAGAAAGAGCTTTGAAGCCTGGGACTTGATTGGTATCTCTACGGTTGGAGACCTTTGGAGGCGTGGGGCCGTCATTTTCTTTGAACAACTTAAGGAACAATATGACCTAGCACACATTGAGCGATTCCGATATTTGCAGATTAGTCATGCCCTGAAGTCATTGGTCCAGCCCGGTGAGGAGCTACCTGAATCTACCCCATTAGAAAATAGGCTTCTCACGGAACACATGCCCAAGAAGGCGACCTCCTTTATTTATCGTAAACACGTTAATAACCTGCCTGACCCTACTTTGAAGTTAAGGACAGCATGGGCTGCGGAGGTGGGTGAGTTTGATGAGTTGGACTGGCAGACTGTGCTCTCCTCGCTACGGGAAGTTGCTGTACCAGCTAAGCTCCGATTAATACAGTTAAAAATTTTGCACCATGTTTACTACACTAGGGTCACTCTTCATAAGATAAGGAAAGCTATACATATGTATTGTCTCCGGGGGTGTGGTGTGGAGGGAACATTCTTTCATACCATGTGGGAATGCCCTCAGATTGCCGACTTTTGGGTGAAGGTTATGCAGACTATATCGCAAGTGGTGAAAGATTCACTGGTCCCGGAACCGTGTTGTTGATTGTTGAACATTTGGGAACCAAACAACCTCAATCACTCCATGCAGGACTGGGCCACACTGAGTATCATGTATGCTAAAAGGAATATAGCCAGTTTCTGGGGATCTTCTCTGGTGCCGACACTCAGGGAATGGTGCTCGGATTTAGACTCTGCAATGGTGGCTGAAAGGGCAGTGTATATGAACCGAAAATGTCCTAGGAAGTGGGCTAAGATCTGGGGTGCGTGGAAGGAGTATAGGGGATTCATATGTGAGCCACCACAGCTAGGCAGCGACAGCGACTCCAAGTAAGGGGGGGATGGAGTTCTGACGTCATGACACAACCGTATTGTTTACCTTAATGTGCCGATGTAATAGATTCCTTGATTGGCCGCTATTTCTGTATGCATGTACTGATTTTTAAAATGCCCATTGTTTGTTTCTTTTGTGATGTATTTACTATGGGTACTGTATCGATCCCCCTATTTCTGACCCTTGTCTGGTTAATAATTAACTAGCAGCCATTCGACTGCACAGAAACCCGTTATCTGATTAGCCACACAACGGCACAGAAGCCCGTTATCTGATTAGGTCATAGCGCATGCCATCTCATTAGGCAAGCACTATTTCTCCAGCCCCCTAATAGGCATACGGTGTTCTCAAAACAAATCAAACCTACCACGACCTGGGAAATCCCCACAGCCATTGTTTTGATTTAGCCGAGAACTTCAGTAAAGAATGTGCGAACGACCAGTTGGTATGACATCCTTATTGACGTATTTATGTCCATCCTTACGTCAATCTCGGCACCTTTCAGGTATAAATAATACCGACATTGCCTTAAGCAAACACACGAGGTGGTGACAAGATTGGAGCAGCGAGACTTGCCGAGGAGCCCAGCTGACAGCGAAGCCCACAGACGCTGCCCCTCCTTTCTGACGCGCTGAGAGAGAGAGACGCTGCCTTTTCTCCTGCCGAGAAATCCAGCTCCGGCGCTTCCAGCCGCCCTTGCAGGCAGCTGGGATGTCCCAGGTACTGAACTGAATAACCCCTTGCAGAGAATTCTTGAAGCAGACCCTTGGCAAAGCAAACTTAACTTAAACTGCTACTTATCTACTCCCGTCCACGTATTAGGCTTAGGTCAGGTACATTGGGGTAGGCGTAGTTAGAAGCACCAGTTGAGTACGATTAGTCAATGTATATATGTATGTATCTATTTTATCCATTTTAAGTATCATATAGCTAAGAAACCATATCAATGCTTTTACAGTATTATTTTATAATTCTGTTATTCTGTTATTACTGTATGCACATTACTTAACAATAAGTATTGCAATAATAGCGATTCATTTCTCTTGTATGAGAAAAGAGACTGATCAATAAATAACATCTTTTTATTGAACACGCCTGTCTCTTCCTTTTCTCTACAATCTGGTGAAACTAAGAATGCACTGAACTGACTGAGTAAAATAAGTTGTCTTTTGTTTTCACACAACTCTAGAGATACACTCTTGATTAGGGGAGAGCAAAGTTGTCATGTTCTATGGTTGTCAGAAACTAAATCCCTTCTTGTCTATCCAGGGAGGTTAAACTCCTCCTTGTCTATTCGAGAAAGTTTCTAGTGAACTCTGAGCTAGCTGGCAAAACATTAAACTTTAAGTCTAATATCGACAGTAGAAGACCTAGTTAACCTCTGTCCTACGTCTATACTATTGAAGATATTATTCCAATGCGCAGAGCCTATTGGGATAATAGGAACTACACTACATGGCGCCCAACTGTTTGGATAGGCGATAAATCTAACGTAAGACATTAGAGTAACTCAGTCGTGCTTTTTCACACAGACCCCTTTTCCCCATAATACTCCAAAGACGTCTGGAGTGGGTGAAAGGTTAAATCCGCCAAACTTAGTAGGAGGAGACTCCTATGTATGGTTCTTGGTTTATTCAACGTTGAAGGATACACTGTTCCAAAATATTGTGCATCTAATCTTTGTTTCCATAGAAACCTGATCTGCAAATAAATAAAATAACTTTCTTGACATTAGAATGTCACAAGCTGAAGAAGAAAGGGAGACAGCTAGAATAGCACCTCAACTCCTAGCGGCCGACAATAGTCTCCTACAGCGAGACCCGGAGGCAATACTCATCCCGGTCAACATAAGGAAATCTATAACTTTACAACTTATAGAAAATGGGCTGACACCGAGAGGTGGTACAATCATATTCGTAATTGAGGCACACGAATATCGGCAGACAGAGGTATTCTATTCATGGATAAACTTTCCAGCAGCAAACGCTGTAACAAAGGACTTCCACTATTACAAAATAGAGGAACCTCCTAATGAGTATACTCCTTTCGAGGAGGTGGAAATACCACTCAAATACCAAGAGCACCTGCTCTAGTTTAATGGCGCCCTAAAACATAATAATCACATCACCAGGCTCGGTCCACTAGGTAGACCAGGAGCAACGTGGCCGGTCCTAGCCGGATACACACCACATCCAGACATTGAAGAAATGTCTGCACCAGAACTTTTAGCACAGCTAAAACAATTAATTAAAATACATAGACAATTAGTCTAATATGTAATGCGGACTTCAACAGTCCAACCAGCTATTAAAATTCCACAGCTGATCCCTCATCAGGGGAACACAAATAAAATTACACCACAGAACATACAGTCCTGTCTAGGTAAAGTACCCGCAAAACGGGAACAAATTCCATTCTGGTTAGCACAAAAAATCACTCAAATAGAGGCGGTATTTCCAGATACCACCCCGGTTGAGAAACACAGGATTCTGACTATCTGTCTTCCAATGGGAATCGCACCACATGTGGAGGACTGTGACACTTGGGGTACATTCTTTGCTTCCATTTACACAAAAACACATGGTGTTCCATCCATGTCAGTAATACCAGATGTGCTAAAACAAATTCAAGATGAATACGGTACAGAACCTGCTTTAACTCTGGGTATGAAACTACTAAAAGACTTCAAGCAGGTCTCGGCAATATTATTAGCCAATATAAAGGGAGAAGCAGCAAATGTGGCGATCCGCCAGAGGTTGAAAGAGACAGATATAGCAGACCAACCATTTGAAATTGCCAGAATCATAGAAAAATCCTATGAAGAACTAGGAAGAGATAGTTTGGGTGGAAAACCGGTGAAACCCCAACTTATTGAAAATCCTGAAAAGGTATTTATTAAAAATAATCTAAACACTCAAAAAAAGAGCTGGGATGGAAATAAACAATCCACTCCTAAAGAAAAAAGATTCCAGTCCAGAGGAAGGTCTCCTCGGCAGAGAGAAAGATCTCCGGACCAAGGACGCAAGTCTCCCCAAAGGGAGCCCTCTGAGAAAAAATACAACCTTAGAAATAGGAATAATATAAAAAAAACCTGATAGATATCAAGATATTGATACAGGTCCCTCTCAATCTTTTCAGACTTCCTTGCAGAAATCGGAAAGAAGAGGACGATCAGAACACAGGGAAGAGCACGTCAAGTCCAAAGACAAGGAACCTGCTCATCAAAATAAAAAATTACAGTTTCCAAAAAAGAAGGTAGCCAGTATTAAAGTAATCAACCATGCCGAGAATACTGAGGACACAGCTGAAAAACGGAGAATGGGCTCAGACAATGCTAGACAGCGCAGCAGAAGTGAGCATAGCTCGCAAGATCCTTATGAATCATCTGGAGACAGTGGACACAAATGAATACATTCAGGTGGAAACTGCAGATACCAGAGTTAGCAAACCTCATAAAATATATGAAATAACATTGCGTATAGAGGGGGATAAGACTAGGAAAATAAGGGGTCTCTTTTGGGATAATCTCTCCAAGGGCTATGATATCCTTCTAGCTGAAAGAGACTGGCCACCAGAGTTTGTCAGGGAGTGCCCTCATGGCGAAGAAATAATTATGCCTGCCTTCTCAAATCATATTCCAATTAATAAAAAATATACACTTGCAAGAAAGTGGGCAGTAGCCCAAGCTCCTGCATTATATAAAAACCATGTGGGATGGGATGAGGACTCTCCTCCTCACAAAATCCAGTTAAAATCACAACCTACTGCTCAGAGGCAGTACCCAATTAAGCAAGAAGCTAGAAAACGGGTAAAAGAGATCCTAGATCAACTTGAATACCAGGGGGTGATTGAAACTTGCACCTCACAAATGAATAATCCTTTGTTTCCTGTCTCCAAACCAGAAAATTCATATCGTCTTGTTTTGGACTACAGACACCTTAACTCATGTTGCAAAACCTTTGCAATACAAAACTCGCATAGTGCTGCACTAATGAATAACATAGTGCGCAAAAAATACAAAACAACATTAGATATCTCTAATGGATTCTTCTTTCAAAATATAGCACCAGAGAGCAGATATTTGACCGCGTTCTCAATAAATGGCACACAAAAAAAATTCTGTCGTTTGCCCCAGGGGTTCAAGAATAGCCCAGGATTATTCTCAGCAAGAGTAACAGAGTTACTACAAATATATGATGATGAGGCATTATCTTATGTCGATGACATCTATCTAACAGATGATGACTTGGATACTCACTTGAAGAGAGTGAACACCATAATACTTGGGTTCGCAGCAGAGGGTTACAAATTCAACTTTAAAAAGTCAAGAATTGCCCATCTAACTGTCCTGTTTTTAGGATATGAACTATCAAGTGAAGGCAAAAGCCTGGCTGACAATTTCCTAGAGAAATGTGCTGTAATCCAATCACCTAGAACACTAAAAAACTTACAATCAATTCTTGGTTTCCTAAATTTCGGAAGAACTTACATTATAAATTATGCAGAGAGAGTTAAACCTCTCTATGATCTTATAAAACCAGATTTTAAAAGAATCAATTGGACTCAAAAACACACAGAAATTTTGAGATCTTTACAAACAGATATGTTAGTTAAAACAAAATTACAAACACGTGACAACACACGCAACCTTGTGATTCGAGTCATCCCAGGAAGATGCGGATTCACATACCTGACCTCTAATGAAGGAGAGAAGGTACCAATTGCATACAAATCACATTTGTACACAGAAGCTGAAAAAAGGTTCAGCATTAAGGAAAACATTGTTCATGCGGTTCAAACAGCTGTAGCAAAAGAAAAATACCAAGCCGACGGTAGACAGGTTACAGTCAGAACAGCAGAATCAGCTTTAGAGGCATTAACAACACCATGTAATTTACCGACAACTGCACTGAATCCAGAATGGATACAATGGGTAAATTCTGTTGCTACAGACAAAGTAAAATACTATTTTGACCCGGAAATGAAAGAATTAAAATATCTAGAATATGAGAGAGAATACCCTCTGCCAATCGACATTCTGCCTTTACGACAGTACGCCTGTGTAATATATACAGACGGTCAGGCTCAACCCTCAGTTTGGGGAGAGCTGGCTTACAACGCCACATGCGAAATTCTAAAAGAAGTGTGGCGCGGAGGTAAATTAAGACCTCTACTTACAAAAACACACTCAGTGAAAAATAATTCAGAACAACAAACTGAAATAATAGCGTTAAAAATGGCGCTAGAGAATGCCGATCGCGAATTCCCGACACTTATAGTGTGCGATTCGTATTACTGCGTCAAATCATACAATAAAGATTTACAGAAATGGATTCAAAATGGTTACAAAGATGACACAGGTGCAACAATAAAGCAAAAAATGCTTTGGGAACAAGTAGTTCTTTTACAGAAAGAACTACCAAAAACTCACGTGATACATTCACTGAGTCATCAGCGTGATGGCGTTCACGTTGCAGGGAATTCATTGGCTGAGACAGCCACAGCGGTAGCAACTAAATCAGCTTCCGTAGCTACAAAAAAGCGTGCAGTAAAATACATTGACGGAGAAACTGTGCTGGCAGTAAAAACGTCATCAAAAGGCGACTGCTCAGCGCTACCGATCAATTACCCACTCAATTATACATACATAATCGATGCAAACTCAGTCCCTTTTGCTCGAATCCCTGGAGTGGGGGATAGAGTAATTCCAAACACGGACAGGAGAGGCTTGTTAATAGCAGACGCACATATGGGTGAGGGTCTCAGACACCTTAAGCTAAAAGATTCTCTGGAAGAATTACAATCAGTGTACTGGTGGCCAGGCATGAGCCTGCATCATCACATTTTTGTAAAAAACTGCCCAGACTGCAATAGAGATCGCAGTGGCAAGAGAAACGGGTTAATACCATGGCGTTTCACTCCAGAATGTATCAAATCAACAAAAAGAATAAAAACCCAGTATGAATAATGCGTCACATTAACATGTAAAGACTATTTTCACTTATATAGTAGACCCCAACTTTCGGCTGACGTCGGAACTGTTATACAAAGATTTGCGAGTCTAGAATGGCATATACGCTAGAAGCATGTTACGTTCTGACCAAAATCTTTCCTTTAGCTCTAAAAACAGCTTATGGGGGGTGCCTGGCCAGAATGAACATTGCATTGCGGGACTCTTCTCACTTCCATCCTGAGGGAAACGGGATGGTGTAAAGAAAAAACCAAGGCATAAAGCAATCTATAACAGCAAAGGTATTAGGTTCGGGAGCTGGGTGGGTCAAACATTTAATAAGTGTCCAACGTAGTCTAAATAACCTGCCAAGAAATTCTCTGAAAGGACTCAGTCCGTACGAACTATTGTTTTGGATTAGAATGTTAATCCAGGACTTAGATAGTCAGACTTCAGTGGTTAAAGAAAAATGCTTTGATATCAAAGATCGCTTGGCTATTTTACAGGACTTAAATGAAACAAGAAAAGACCTGAGCAACATAAAGTTGAAACAGCAGCCAGCAACCACTGAAGAAAAACCACCTGTCCCAGCAAGGCCTGTCTGGATTCCAAAAGTCGGGGATCTGGTCAGAGAGAAGATCGCGGTAAAGAAGGAATTTGGGCCTTCTTACAGAAAAGCAGTTCCTGTCTTGTCTATCAACGGGACAAGATCAGTAGTACTACCGCCCCTTGCTGGTAAAAAGGAGAACCGAGTCATATCCATCGACCTGGTTAAACCACAATCATGTGGCCGATAACAAATAGTAGGCCAAGTGGACTCCCAAGAAGTAGCAGAATACCAAAGTTTGCTACATCCACAGAGGTTCAAACTGAAAGACTGATCACATTTGAACAATCTACAGTGAAACAACAAGGACTATGCAACAAAGCAATGGAACTTGAACCTCTTAAAACCCAAATAAAAGCTTTTCATCAAGAAACAACAACCTACGATGATGTAACTACAGACTTTGCTAATGAAACAAAGCAAAATCCAAAAGCAAAAAGTAATTCAGAAGCAATTGGAACAATTGACAGAACGGCATCCGGCTACTTCATCAACTTCGATGATTTTTCTGAAGATCCAAGTGTAACAGAAGTACAGCCATCAACAAAAACTTTTAAAGACAAAGCAAAGGAACTTTTTCATCAACTAAAGGGAACCTATCTGACTTCTCCATGGATTGAATTTTGGGTGACATTAGGTGCATTTGTCCTCATACTTTGGCTCATCATGGTACTATGCTTGGGACATTTTATTGAGGGAAAATATGCTAAAATGGACACAGCAAGCCAGAAAATCAACTTGGTCCTTAAACCACACACATCTTCACACGTCAAGAAAAGAGAACTTTCTTCAGTGAATTTCACAGCTAATCCTATACCAGGCGGTGTAGCATGGGACAATACTGATTATGAAATCTATGGCCCGGTAGAAATCCTGAAGTATCCACATCAATTTAAGATCTCGTTAAGTGACTTTGTAAAACCAAGCACATTTGCTGATGATTGGGACTTTGAAAGTATAAATGATATGATGTCTGACCTAGTAATGTCTGCTAAATTTACAGAACATGATTATTTGCAGGGTTCGTCTAATTATGATCAAATGTTCTGCTACAACCACTATGGTAACCATTATCTCCATAAATCTGCACAACCTAGAAATGTTTTAAATTATAACCAATGGGAACATTGTGCTACTCCTCCAAAAGGTAGTTCTAAAACATTTTATGATAAATATTCATATTTTTCAGGGTTTAACACAAGTAATGCAGAAACATTTTATTTCAAATTGTCGAATAAGACAGGTATGAAGACCATGCTTACAAACACGAAATTGATATATTCAGATTCATTTTTTGAGCAAATGAATACATTTGGTTTTGATTTCTGGAACAATAACATTGAAACAAAAACTGTTTGGGGTACAAAAGATTGGCAAGTACAAGGTATAGAATCATTGTTCAGAGCCTGTATGATCCCAGAACAAATTATATTTTTGAATGACACTATTCAACAAACTACCTGTCTTGGCTTAGCCAAAATCAAAGACTTAAATAAACCGTCTATTCCAAAGCCAACAACAAACAGTAATAGCTCTATAGATGTTGAGATAGACGTGAACCATATTTTAAACCAAAACAGAACACATCCTGATTGGAAACAATGGTTGATCTGGCCCACAGACACAAATAACTGTCAAGACAGATTCCTGAACAAAATACAGGGGTTCAAATTGACCAGGCCAGACCCTAGATATTCCCAAAGACAACATCCAGGGATAGTAACTACTTACAGTGTGGGCAAGCTCTGCCTTCAATGGCTACAAACATCCACACTGGCAGAAATTAAGCAACACCTAACTTTACTTCAAGAAGGTGCTGACTTGCGTGATTTCATTATGGGACCACGCAAACAGCGTCAAAAACGTTTCATAGCGGCCTCTATATATGCAGCTTACAATGAAGCTTGGAAAGTAACTCAAATTGAGACAGCAGAAAAAATACGGGAAATTGACCGTATTAATTTGGAAAAATCACTTTCTGTTGTGGACAATGGGTTAATGACTCTGTCCTCCAGAATATATTCACTGGACAGTATTGTGTCTTCAGCAATCGATATAATAGAGCAAGACTTACTGATGTTACAACACGGTCAGTCCCAATTGCGTTCTATTGTACAACTTGGCTGGACGTTACAAAATCTGCGTTCAGGCTATGTGCCTTGGCGTTTAATCAACACAACGTCACTATTTAATATCTTTAACCTTACTGATAAACAAATCAGTTTGGCACAGAAGGGTGCTGACTATACAATTCTGAGCATTGAAAAACTTGAGAGATTACCATTGACAATGTCAGAACGACCTGTCATTGAATGGATAATACATGGGATAATAAATATTCCGATAACAACTTTCCAGTTTCAATACTGCCAAAAATATATACAGGCAGGCCAGTATGAAAGGTTGGGTAAAGGGTACATTAAGTCAACATGGAACCTGCCCTATACACACACATGTGTTAGTAATAAAGGCCAGAATGTGTTTCTTAGTGGCAATAATTGTGCAAGATCACTAAGCGGTACACTTCTGTGTCAGGGTATTAGTTTGCATGGAGCCTGTGAAGGGACTACAAATAACCTTTCATGTCAACAGCTAGGCACACCTGCAACACAAATAGAACCATTCTTTAGGAGACTCTCAAACGGGAGTTACATTCTAATTGTAGATCGCAGATGTTGCAGTCTGCTGCCCGGAAAACCTTATCTCATAACCGTGACTACGAAGGTCATGTGCTGTGAACGGGTATTGTTCCCAAACGATGCTCGAGACAGGGAGGCAAGGTTATGGCCCAGTTTGAAAATTTCTTCTATTCGAATTGATACTTTAAGCAGAATGAAGACTGTGCTCCTACAGACGCCAACCCAGTTAACGTCATCAAAAGAAACGTATGATCTCCAAGTTGCAAGGACAACTGCTGAGATTCATTCACTGTTATCAACCAATTCCCCCATACATTTCGCAGAAATACTGAGCGAAATCTTAAATATTTCTGATACAAGTGGAATCGCAAGTGTATTTAAGACAGTGTTTTCGGGAGCTTTAACCCCATTCAAAGCCATCCTGGGTATTTTTCCTGATTTTGTCCATTCCATCTTTGGCGGACTTCCTCTCCTTTTGGGACTAGTGGCAGGCATCCTATTTTTGATCCTGTTACTTCGCTATGGCAAACCACGTCACAGACAAGACACCAGCGACAATGGAAGAAACGATCCTAGCCATACGCTTCAGGGACCGCATAACTAAAGTCCTTGGAATAGCCCGGCTTAGAGACCTGAACATGACTTGGTTTCTTTCATTTAGACCGATGTGGCAAAGTTGTGTTATGCCTGTATTAAGGTGCTTGCTATGCGGCGAAGAATGCGTGTTGGACACCTGTCTGACACTACAATCGGATGTGCCAATGGACGCAGAGACTTTGTTGGGTCCGGTAACGGCTCATGCATTGTACTGTCCCCAGCGGCTACCAATCCTGATGATGGCATTCGTGGAGACTTCACCACTACGATTGAAGAGTAGTGAAGTACAAGATGAAAGCAGCATCGATCAGGTACGACCTTCTGTCAGCTATGCTGATCGAAACATCAATGAAGGCAATCATGCTCATGAATGCATGTTACAAAATTTTTCCGAGTTAGTGGAACTTTCGCAAGAAGCAGTTGACAGTTTTTTCGAAAGTCTCAACAATATGATGTTTTCACCAGAGCAGAAAGAATGACTTTGAGCAAACTAGCACACGGCGTTCCCGACACCCTGAATTTGGCCTTCAACTTTGAAAATAAAGCAATAAGAAATTTCTCACCAGTTTTTACAGAGAGCGAGACATTTTTTTCCCCCATCCATTTCCAAAAATATTTACGATTTTTTGGGACACTTATCTTCTGCTTAAAGTAAAACTATTCCTAGAGAACAAAATTTCTATTTTTAGCTACTCTAAATGTAAATGTAAATGTACAGGAATTTATATAGCGCAAATCACCAAGCGGTTTCTAAGCGCTTGCTTAGGGAACCCGTCCTGGTATTCCCCTGTGAGAAAACCCCGGCAGGGTATCCGCAAGGTGAAAGCCAGGCATCCCGCTGCGAGGGGCCGTTGTGGAGATTAAGCAAGCTATTGCCCAGAGTCGCAGAGTGTGAACCCGTGAATCGAGTAGGCACCGGAGCGAGAATTGTCGAGTCCATGGACATTTTAGGACTCAAGACCCTGCCGAGCCGGGAATTGAACCCTGGTCCCGGGCTGACCTCTGCTTCCAGGTCTGCCTCCTCTAACCAGTGAGCACACTTCTCCACTCTAGAGACATTAGCTATCCTCTAGCATGTTCACAAGTATTTATGATTTTTGTGATGAGATGGTCTCGAATTTTTTCTTCTGTATTAAGAGCCATTTCATGTGTAATTTCCGCATTTCGTTCATGCTGATTTCAAAATATGCGTATTAGATTTAGCATTATTATACTGCTTGAAGTGCATATAGTAACTGTACTCATCTTTTTCGTGTATTTCGCATTTCCAATTTTCAAAATGCATTTGATTGTATTTTGGGGTGGTTCGGTATACACATGCACTACTAGTTTTGTTTACTATGCCTAGATTTGTAAATATGGACATAGATTACGTGGAGTGGGTGTGATGTATTTACTATGGGTACTGTATCGATCCCCCTATTTCTGACCCTTGTCTGGTTAATAATTAACTAGCAGCCATTCGACTGCACAGAAACCCGTTATCTGATTAGCCACACAACGGCACAGAAGCCCGTTATCTGATTAGGTCATAGCGCATGCCATCTCATTAGGCAAGCACTATTTCTCCAGCCCCCTAATAGGCATACGGTGTTCTCAAAACAAATCAAACCTACCACGACCTGGGAAATCCCCACAGCCATTGTTTTGATTTAGCCGAGAACTTCAGTAAAGAATGTGCGAACGACCAGTTCGTATGACATCCTTATTGACGTATTTATGTCCATCCTTACGTCAATCTCGGCACCTTTCAGGTATAAATAATACCGACATTGCCTTAAGCAAACACACGAGGTGGTGACAAGATTGGAGCAGCGAGACTTGCAGAGAAGCCCAGCTGACAGCGAAGCCCACAGACGCTGCCCCTCCTTTCTGACACGCTGAGAGAGAGAGAGACGCTGCCTTTTCTCTTGCCGAGAAATCCAGCTCCGGCGCTTCCAGCCGCCCTTGCAGGCAGCTGGGATATCAAGCCCTGAGATAGAGATACCATCCCTCCAGCCTTCTAAATCCCAGGTACTGAACTGAATAACCCCTTGCAGAGATTTCTTGAAGCAGACCCTTGGCAAAGCAAACTTAACTTAAACTGCTACTTATCTACTCCCGCCCACGTATTAGGCTTAGGTCAGGTACATTGGGGTAGGCGTAGTTAGAAGCACCAGTTGAGTACGATTAGTCAATGTATATATGTATGTATCTATTTTATCCATTTTAAGTATCATATGGCTAAGAAACCATATCAATGCTTTTACAGTATTATTTTATAATTCTGTCATTATTGTATGCACTTTACTTAACAATAAGTATTGCAATAATAGCGATTCATTTCTCTTGTATGAGAAAAGAGACTGATCAATAAATAACATCTTTTTATTGAACACACCCGTCTCTTCCTTTTCTCTACAATCTGGTGAAACTAAGAATGCACTGAACTGACTGAGTAAAATAAGTTGTCTTTTGTTTTCACACGACTCTAGAGATACACTCTTGATTAGGGGAGAGCAAAGTTGTCATGTTCTATGGTTGTCAGAAACTAAATCCCTTCTTGTCTATCCAGGGAGGTTAAACTCCTCCTTGTCTATTCGAGAAAGTTTCTAGTGAACTCTGAGCTAGCTGGCAAAACATTAAACTTTAAGTCTAATATCGACAGTAGAAGACCTAGTTAACCTCTGTCCTACGTCTATACTATTGAAGATATTATTCCAATGCGCAGAGCCTATTGGGATAATAGGAACTACACTACACTTTGAACTAATAAAATTGTTTAAAAAAAAAAAAAACCTACGTCACAGGAATGTACAATGGGTGTTTCTCTGGGCGTTCCATCGCCACACCCATTGCTTTTTGACGCTGCCCCAGATTTACAAGGCTCTGTAAATCTTAGGCAGTGCCAGAAATTAACGCCATTGAAAGGCAGGCATTAGAATTGAGCAGCAAGGAGAAATACTTGTATTTCTCTTAGTTGTTTGCTCTTTCTGTGTGTGCTGCATTCTGCAGCCCACATACAAGGTGCAAATCGCCTTTAATGATTGTTTATGTGCAGGACGGTGTACCTTTCTGCACATAAACAATCAACCCTGCAATGCAGGCACCCTTGCACCATGCCAATAAGCCCCTTTGTCCCTTTCTATCTCATCATGGATAGCACTGTTCTAATGCTATGCTTAAAAACGTTAATAGAAAAACAGACGTTTGAGGTGAGCTAATTAAGAGTGTTGCTGGTATTGTAGAGTGCTCAATACAGGAGCAGCACACATAGAAAGAGGAAATATTCCCTTGTGATTGTTTTTGTGCAGGAAGGTGTTCCTTCCTGCACAAAAATAATCATCCCCGCAACGCAGGCACCATTGTGCTATGGTGCAAACGTGCCTGCATTAGCGCATGGCAGCCCATTGCGAGCCAGGACAGGGAAAAGGACAGGAATGTGCTGTATCTAAAAGATATGGTGCATTCCTGCCCTTTTCTTTTGCTATCGGGCAGTGCAGCAGCAAGGCCAGCTGTGCTGCCCTACGGCGAAAAAAACATAAATGGGGCTCTCTGTTCTCAAGAAGTTGCCTGCATCAGTGGCACCAGAAAAGAAAAAATCAAGGCTACTACCCCTGGCATGTGTTGGCAGGAGGGGCAGTATGAACGCAACCACCCAATGCACGTTTGTACCACGCGAAGAGGTGGATTGCAGAGCAAGCCAGCAATCTAGAAAAGAACGGCTGGGAATTAGTGAGTGAGATGGTTTAACACCTTCCTGCACAAATACAATCATTGATGGTTTTTCCCCCCTTCTATGTGCACTGTGGAATGCAGCACACGAAGAAAGAGCAAAAAAAGAGGAGAAATAAAGGTATGTCTCCTTGTTGTGCCACTTTAGTGCCTCCCTTAGAAAAGCATTATAATCTGACGCATTCCCAGTCTTACAAAACCTTGTAAATCTTGGAATGCGTCAGAATCCATGGGTGTTGCATTGAAACACCCACAGCAACCCCTATGGAATGCCTCTTTCATGCAGAGTAATACGTGACAAGAGGCCATATTTACAAGGACATGAAAAGCCACGCAAGGTGGCTTTGGGTGGCCTTGTAAATGTGGCTCAGCATTGTGTACCACCAGAGTGTCAAAAAAAGTGACGCTCCAGTGGCAGACCTATGGTTCAGTAACCTCGGGGGATTTAGGGTATGGTACCCGGGACTCCCTGGTCAAAGCCCCTGGGGGACTCTCTACTCTGTACCCTTGGGGGACCTAGGGTTCGGTAATCCTGGGGGACCCTCTACTCGGTACCCCTGGGGGACCCTCAAGTTGGTACCACTGGGGGATCTAGGGTTTGTAATCCTCGGGGGACTTTCTACTCGGTACTCCTGGGGGACCGATGGTTTGGTATGCTTGGGGGAACTAGATTTCAGAACCCCTCGGTGACCCTCAACTTGGTACCCCTGGAGGACCCTCTGGTCCGTGCCCCTGGGGGACACGCTACTCGGTACACCTGGGGAACCTAGTGTTCGGTACCCCTGTGGGACCCTCTGGTCAGTGCCCCTAGGGGAACCTTTACTCAGTACCCCTGGGGGACCATCAACTCTGTACCCGTGTGGGACCTACAGTTTAGTACCCATGGGGGACCTAGAGTTCGGTACCCCCGGGGAACCTAGGGTATGGTACCCCCAGGAGACCCTCTGTTCAGTGCCCCTGGGGGGCTCTCTACTTAGTACCCCTAGGGGACGCTCTACTTAGTACCCCTGGGGGACCTAGTGTTCAGTACCCCTGCAGGATCTAATGTTTGGTACCCATGGGGGACCCTTTGGTCATTGCCCCTGGGGGACCCTCTACTCAGTACCCCTGGAGGGCTTAAGGCTCAGTACTCCTGGGGGACTGTCTATTCAGTACCCCTCGGGGACTCTCTATTCGGTACCCCTGGGGGACTCTTTACTTGGTACCCCTGGGGGACTCTCTACTCAGTACCCCTGGGGGAATGCTAAAGTCAGTACCCCTGGGGGACCTAGGGTTTGGTACCCCTGAGGGACCCTCAACTCGGTATCCCTGGGGGACCCTCTACTTAGGGCCCCTGGGGACCCTCAAGTCAATTCCCCTGGTGGTTATTCTACTTGTTACTCCTGGGGGGCCTATGGTTCAGTACACCTGGGGACCCAGGGCCCAGTACCCCGAGGGGACCTATGGTTTGGTACCCCTGGGTGACCTTCTACTCAGTACCCTTCGGGAACCTAGGTTATGGCACCCCTGGGGGACCCCCTGGTCAGGCCCCTGGGGGACTCTCTACTCTTTACACCTGGGGGACCTAGCGTTTGGTTCGCCTAGGGTACCTAGTGTATGGTACCCCTGAGGAACCTAGGGTATGGGAGCCCCGGGGGACACTCTGTTCAGTGTGCCTGGGGGTCTCTCTACTTAGTACCCCTAGGGGACCCTCTACTTAGTACCCCTGGGGACCTAGTGCTTGGTACCCATGGGGGACCCTCTGATCATTGCCCCTGGGGGACCCTCTACTAGGTATCCCTGGAGGAACTAGGCCTCAGTACCCCTGGGGGACCATCCAGGAGGACTCTCTACTTGGTACCCCTGGGGGATCCTCAAGTCAGTACCCTGGGGGACCTATGGTTCGGTACCCCCGGGGGACCCTCCACTCTGTACCCCTGTGGGACCCTCAACTTGGTATCCCTGGGGGACCCTCTACTTAGTACCCCTGGGGACCCTAGAGTCGATGCCCCTGGGGGTTCTTCTATGCGTTACTCCTGGGGGAATATTTTTTAGTGCACCTGGGGACCCAGGGTTCAGTACCCCTTGGGGACCTATGATTCGGTACCCCTGGGTGACCCTCTACTCAGTACCCCAGGGGGATCTAGGATATGGTACCCCCTGGGGGGCCTAACTTGTAGGCTCCCTTAATTTTCACCTCCCTTTGACTAAAGGGTGTAAGGTACGTCATGGTGTTTTGCCCCATACTGCATGCCCTACACCGTGAGCATTTCCTGAAACCATGTGGAGGCCGTAACCAACTTTGCTCATGATCTGTATAAGGATGGTGCCTTTCTGTATGTAATTAAACGTTGCTCTGGCAACAGTATACCCACTTCCTGATCTGCCTTTACGACATGCCATTTCTTTCTCAACAAAGCTCTTAGTTCTTTTTCCTTATTATTGAAGGTGGTTAGAAATCTTATTGCCTTCTCTCCTTCTTTTTTCCTTTTCTTTTCTTTGGAAAATAGAATTGTTTCCCTTTTGTTTTTCTTGGCTGCATTATGTGCTGTATTCACTACTGTCGCACCATACCCTCTTTGTTGAAATCTCACTTCCCTCTCATCCTGACCTCTTTTCAGGTCCCAATTTGTACTACAGTTTATTCTTGCATGTAGCATTTCACTGTAGGGACTACTCATCTTTGTATGCCTAGGGTGAAAGCTCAGGGCATGAAGGGTTGTGTTTCCTGCTGTGCTTTTTCTGTGCAGTCTTGTTTTTAACTTCCCGTCCTGTACATACACTTCTATATAGAGAAATGTTACAACGGCTGTGCTTATTTCATACGTAAATGTTAAATTCAAATCATGGTTGTTTAAATATTTTATGAACACCTCGGCCAAGATTATCATGCCTTCTATACCACAAAAAGGTCGTCTATAAACCTGATTCAGAATATTATATAATCTTTCCAGATTTTTCCATTATCCCTGAGGAATACCTGTTCCTCCCACCAGCCCACATGCGAGCATGCATAACTGGGGGCGAAACAGGTGCCCATTACAGTCCCATGCATTTGTTGATATAACTGTCCCCCAAACAGGAAGAAATTGCCTTCTAGGCACCTCCTAGCCAAGGTTAGTAGCATATGGTAGAAATGGCCTGAAACAAGGTACTGCCTTTGTTGTAAATTTGCTATGGTGAAATCAAGGGCATCATGAGCCTGTGAGGACGTTGTGCTTACTAGCACTGCGAGTAGAGGTACTCCCTGCTACCAACGATCCTGTCGCAGTTCCTTGTTTCAGGCCATTTCTACCATATTAGGCACATTTGGCTATTCCCCACACATAATATTATTTATGTTGTGACAGCATAAAATCTGTCACATGTGAGTAAGGTAGGGATCTGTGCACCCATCCTGAAGAAGAAGCTTTACGCTTCGAAACATGTTGACGCACACACAGGAGGTTATGTACATTAAATACACATAAAACCTCCATCACACTTTTTAAACAATACCAGCACTGAGGCATATTAACATTTTTGTGGTCCTTACTTGCCAGGTATTTTTTAAAACACTCACTAATCCATTCACTTCTGACCCTACCACTCATCAACCTCACGCACCACATATAGAGATTCCATCAGTGCTCCCACGTATTTGTTGGTTAGCAGCACGCTGCGTTCCGTAGAGGGACGGGAAGACCCCTATGATGAAGCATGCATGACACCAAGGCCCTTTTGGTGTGTGAGGGGTATTTTAAAAACACGAAGTGCTTCCCACCACTGTAGGAAACACTCGCCTTTCTGAAACCTGTTGCCCTTCTCCTTCGCCTATCATTCATGGGTGGATTCTCTATGTTCTTTAACTAGTAGCATAAACAAGCCAGGATATATAGGTTTCATATTTGTGAATGTTCATTCGATAAACCTACTTAAATGAAACACTGCTTCACCACAAATGCACATCTTGCTTATATGGTATGTGAATAAATGACATACATGCAAATTATGCTTAAATCAACGAGAGAGAGAGGACTAGATAAGCTAGACCGTATCCCCTGGGTTATATATATATGTATCAATAAGGACTAGCTAAATTACGGGAAGGGGGAGACTCAGGTATGTACGTAAAATAAGGAGAACGTGGTTTTCCTTATAAAGCCCTCACCCACCGACCTAGTCGGTGGCATGCTTCATCATCGGGCCCACCACAGTGGCACCGAGTGTGCCCCGGGTGTGCTTCAACGCCAGGTGACTGCGGAGCTGGTATATTGCTGAGTGTGCAGTGAGTAGGGTGAGAAAGGTGAAGTTTAAAAGCTATACAGTGGGTCCCAGCACCCGAGGGTAATTTATTTTAATGAACTGGGCCTCTGTTAGAAAATAAAAGGCAGGTAGACGTAAAGTGGAGTGCTAATTATGACCTCCAGCGTCTAGTGTGGTCTACATGTTTCAGCCAGTGCCTTGTGGATTTTAAGCTGGCTTTTCTCAGGACCGTTTTTATGTGAAAAACGTGCAATTTAAATAATAAAAATGATAAATTTAAGTGATTGTGTTGTCTTTTGGCTAAGTGAAACGCACGCTAAGGCGTTATAGCTGTTAGAGGGGGATTCCCTCAAGCTTGACTACAAATAACACAAAGGACAAAAACAAGACATACATGGTAGAGTCATATTAGTTTCGTATTTGATTTATCACTACATGCCGGCTTATAAGGTGGTGTGCGACCTATAATCGGCTATTGTGGGTTCATGCCATGGGCACGAAGTTGGTGATGATTAATAAATGAAACCGATAGTGTTGGTGGTGGGCTAGAGAGCGTATTTACAAGGTGAGGTACAGGTAAGTATAATACTAAGTCCTCACTCTGTTTTGTCTTGTAAAAAGCTTCGTGGGTCGCCTGGCAGACAAAGAGACCCTGTTGGAATAATAACTTGTTCATAATATATCCAACCTGTAGGGAGAAAGAGTAGTGGCTTACCCCATTTGTAGCTGCAGCGATTCTTTAGTACTCACGAGTATTGCGGTCTAGTTCCTCCTTGGACCTATTCGTCCTTCCGCGGCGCCCGTTGTGAGAGCGGAGGGCCGCCCGGTCTCTTATTTGTAGTGTTTAGTTGATTGATTTCACCTGTATCTGGTGGAAAGAGAGGGAGGGATGCGCGCTGTTTGCCATGTCATGGTTGTCCTTGCCGCGCATGCACTGGGGAGTAGCGGAAGACCTGCGCATGCGCAGCTGTCCAGCGCATGCGTGTTGTGCGGAATGAGGTTTGCTATTGGCAAGGATATAGGCCGATCAATTTAGCGGCTCACATTGTGCTTTATACTGTCATGTCACTTGATGACTTCGAATCATGGTATTGTCAATAAGACAATGGTGGGTAGCCAAACATGGGGGTGAGTGATGGCTGTTCATGAGTGCACATTAGTGCAACAGGGACATGTAATTAAGGGCACCCATAAGTGGTCCACTAGGGAGGGGGGAGAGGAAAGAAAGGGGGCGCTCATGCAGTGATGTCCTGGCACAGATATCGCTGCGGTGTGTGGGTCGTTCCTTACATCATTTTTACAACACAGAGTCTTTATACAGATAGAGAGATTACACAGCTAAAGAGTTCCATGGTATGGCATCGTTCAGGCCTTGGATATGTGTGGATAAACGATATATCCAACGTTGTTCCTTTTGAAGGAGAAGTTTTTCATTGGTAGTGGTGTCAAATTGTTCTATGACAGTCCAGGAAAAGTCATTGGGGGTGTGGTTGTGGGTTAGGAAGTGGTCTGTCAGTTTACTAATGTTTTTACCACACCGTATGGTGCTCCTGTGCTCTGTCATTCTTGTCCGGACTTTCCGGGTGGTCATACCAATGTATCTTAGGCCTCATCGGCAGGTCATTAAGTACACCAAGTTAGCAGAGTTGCAGTTCGTGAACTGTTTTTGTGTCCAGGTTTTTCCTGGTTCCAAGTTCAGTGTTTTTGAGGGTGATGTCAGGTGGCACACGCTGCAATTGTTGCAGGGTTGGTGGCCAGTGATCTTAGGCATGCCCCATGCGTTAAGAATGGTGTTGTCAGTGCTGCGTGCAGCTGGGCGTGGCCTGGTGTTCACTAGTTGGTCTTTGAGGTTAGTTGCCCTCTTATAAGCGAAACGTGGTTTGGCCCAATTCCTTGTTCCGGAGTTGATGATTTTCCAATTTCTTTGTATGATGTTGGCTACCTGGTTTGACGCCGTGTTATAAGTAGTCACACAGGTCAGTGTAGGTTCTTCCTGTGGTCTTTCAAAAGTTTCCAATAGTGCCTCTCTGTTCTGGTTCCTTGCTCTTTTACAGGTTTTGTTTATTATTTTTGATGGTAGCCCCGATCCTTGAATTTATGGATCAGGTCGTTAGATTGCAGTTTATAGTCCTGAATATTGCTGCAGTTACGTCTGATGCGTAAGAATTGCCCATGAGGCAGATTTTCCCTCAGGTGTCGGGGGTGGAAACTGTCAAATCTTAGCAGAGAGTTCCTTGCTGTTGGTTTGTAGAAAGTGGTAGTTGTGAGGTTTCCATTGTCTGATTTGATATTCAGGTCAAGGAAAGCTAGTTCGGTGGAACTGCTAGTACTTGTAAACCGTAAGTAGGAGTGTTGGTGGTTGATCCAGAGCATGAAGTTGTCCAGTTGTTCCTGGTTTCCTTCCCATATGAGGAGGATGTCGTCAATATATCGACGCCACATTTTTATATTGGAAGAGTAGGGATTGGTGGGTTGTTGTATGTAGGTATGTTCAAAATGTGCCACGTACAGCCCTGCCACGCTGGGGGCAAAAACGCTGCCCATGGATGTACCATTGGTCTGCAGGTAGTAGGTTCCTTCGTATTCGAAATAGTTCTCCTTGAGAGCCAAGGTAGCGCAGTCCAATATGAAACTGCGGGGAGTGTTGTATTCCCAAGGACTTGCCATAAGGACATCGTGTAGTACCTTTAGTGTTGCATCCTGCGGCAAGCTTGTGTATAGGCTCTCTATGTCTAATCCTACTAGTAGTTCACAGGTAGGATTGAAGCTGATGTCTTTGATTACACTCAGCAGGTGTTTGGTATCCTTGATGTAGGAGGGAGTTTCTTGAACCAAGGGATTGAGAAAAAAGTCACAGAAACGCGACAGCGGTTCTAATAGTGACTTTATTCCGGACACAATGGGTCTGCCGGGCGGTGGGGTAATGCCCTTGTGTATCTTAGGGACTGTATAAAAATACGGGGTCTTCGCATTTTTGGGGCATAGGTAGTCCGCCTCTTGTTTGGAGATCTTCTCCATGTCTTTGGCATTTTTAACCAAAAGGTTAATGGTGTTTTGTAGTTGCTCAGTTGGGTCCCTGTTGAGGCGTCTGTAATTCCTTGTATCACTTAGGAGTCTTTTGCACTCTTGGTCATAGTCAGTTTTGTTCATGAGGACTATACCACCCCCTTTGTCCGTGGGTTTGATGATGAGGGTTGGGTCATTTTGTAGGCGTTGAATAGTGGTCCTGTCTTTGTTAGATAGGTTGTTGAATGTCTCCTTGTGTTGTAGTTGTTCTACTTCTGTGTATACTGCCTGTTCAAATGTGAGAATTTCAACCGGGATACTTCCCGGTGGAGGCATGAAAGTAGATTTCAGTCTGAGGCCTGTTTCGTTCGGAGTATCCTCACTATCATTGTGGATGTCATCTTTTTTCTCAAAGAATGCTTTTAGTTTGAGTTTCCTGAAGAACTCAGTGAGTTCTACATGTAGTTTAAAGGTATCCAGTCTGGTGGTGGGGACAAACGAGAGGCCCTTATTGAGTACTTCTGTTTCCTCACTGGTTAGTTGTGTGTCAGACAAGTTGAATACAAGTGGACATGGGGATCTTATCTGCTTGTTCCCGGTTGTTCCCTTGTTTTGTTCCTGGTGTTGGAGCTCACAGGTTCTTCTTCCGGTGCCCATTGCACGTGTCCCGGGTTCCGTCTCTTGCCCCGTCCTCTCCTGCCCTGGGATAAAAAAGGATATCTTTGGTTCTGGTTTCCTTGGAAAAAGGGCATATTTCCTGGAGGGTACATTTGGGGGTATCCGAAGTACGGTGGTGGTAGATGACCGAAAAGGGGCGGTGGTGGGCCAAAGTTATGGTTTTGAGGGGGACCTTGCCATGGTTGTTGCCAGTGTTGTCCTCGTTGTCCCCTGCCTCTGGATTTGTTTGATCCTGAGCTGGAGTTGCTTGAGATAGAGCTATTATCAGAGTTCTCGGAGGATTTATTGGGGGGGGTGTAATCATCATCGGCGTAAGGGTAAGTCTTTGAGTAGTTAAATCTTTTCAGATCCTTCTCAAATTTTTTAATTTTGGTCTGAGATAGGTAATCTTTTTATTCTGCTATTTCGCGATTTTGGTCATCAAGTTTTTTCTTAAAGCCCGTCAGGGTAGCTTTGAAGTGTGACTCTGTTGCTTGGATCTCTATCATGATGGCATCTGATAGGTGTTTCGCAGTTTTTATAATGAGGACTAACCAGTCCCTGGTACAGTGCCAGGCGATCTGGGCCCAGTCTTTGCGGAATGCGGCGTCGTCCAGGAAGATCCTAGGGGCATTCGTGACCAAGAGGCCAGTGGGGGCTGTGTTGGTGCCACTACTCTTTCTCCCTACAGGTTGGATATATTATGAACAAGTTATTATTCCAACAGGGTCTCTTTCTCTGTCAGGCGACCCACGAAGCTTTTTACAAGACAAAACAGAGTGAGGACTTAGTATTATACTTACCTGTACCTTACCTTGTAAATACGCTCTCTAGCCCACCACCAACACTATTGGTTTCATTTATTAATCATCACCAACTTCGTGCCCATGGCATGAACCCACAATAGCCGATTATAGGTCGCACACCACCTTATAAGCCGGCATGTTGTGATAAATCAAATACGAAACTAATATGACTCTACCATGTACGTCTTGTTTTTGTCCTTTGTGTTATTTGTAGTCAAGCTTGAGGGAATCCCCCTCTAACAGCTATAACGCCTTAGCGTGCGTTTCACTTAGCCAAAAGACAACACAATCACTTAAATTTATCATTTTTATTATTTAAATTTCACGTTTTTCACATAAAAACGGTCCTGAGGAAAGCCAGCTTAAAATCCACAAGGCACTGGCTGAAACATGTAGACCACACTAGACGCTGGAGGTCATAATTAGCACTCCACTTTACGTCTACCTGCCTTTTATTTGCTAACAGAGGCCCAGTTCATTAAAATAAATTACACTCGGGTGCTGGGACCCACTGTATAGCTTTTAAACTTCACCTTTCTCACCCTACTCACTGCACACTCAGCAATATACCAGCTCCGCAGTCACCTGGCGTTGAAGCACACCCGGGGCACACTCGGTGCCACTGTGGTGGGCCCGATGATGAAGCATGCCACTGACTAGGTCGGTGGGTGAGGGCTTTATAAGGAAAACCACGTTCTCCTTATTTTACGTACATACCTGAGTCTCCCCCTTCCCGTAATTTAGCTAGTCCTTATTGATACATATATACATGCAAATTAAACATTAGTAGCTATTTATAGTTAAAACCTAAGACCTAGTTTCCACAGGAAAGGCATTTTTTAGTTTGCTATTAACTTTGACGATTTTCCATGAAATGTTCAAATTGAGTTTGCCACTCACTTCAGCTGCTCCCTAGAAAGTTTCAGAGTGATTTGTCAAGTAGGCACAGAGAAAAAGGGGGTGGTCTCAAAACTATACCAAATTTGGCAGAAAGAGTACTTAATGTAATTTAGTGTAAATCCGTTCACTGGTTTTTAAGTAATTAAAATACATTTATGTTTATCTAGGGGAGCGGAGGGTCCACGGATCCGACAGACCTCATGGGGAGATCTGATTGGCTGCCACTGCTTCAGCTAGGAAGTGGTGGCAGCCATCTCGGGACTCGGTTTCAGACCGAGTCGCAAGAAAAATGGCAATTTTTTTTTCCAACCAAGCACCGTCTACCGCGCTTGTAGTTTTTTATGCGCCCTGGGTGGTCTTGGTCCCAGGGGTATTTAAATATATATTTGGTGGAGGGGAGTGCATGTGTTCCACCTCCCCAGGCTGAATTCGGCCCCAGGGACTGCATCCCCAGCCATAAATAGAAACTGAGAGAGGGGCACACAGCCCCCTCCTGGGTTTACTTCAGCACAGGGGACTCCATCTCCCGGGGCCTGACCATACTTAAGAAAGGGTACCGGGCTGATTTCAGCCCTGGGGATCGGATCCCCTGGGCTTTGGCCACACTTAAAAAGGGGAAGGGGGAGCCAAGAATGCCATGTGGGCGTGAGCCACGACGGCTCCGATGCCGAAAGTCCATTAAGAGAGGATAATGCAACGATCTTACCTCCCAGAGACCCGATTACTATTGGGGCTCTCTGTGGTAGTGAGGAAGGAGTCAGGACTGCTGAAAGTGGTGGGATCCAAGCGGATAGCAGAGGATCAGCAGATTGCCGGTGCGGCCTAAGTTCGCGACGGACAGCAGGAAACGGCCGGGTTGGAGGTGCCCACGTATCTGAAAGCGGTGAACACCCGGCACGAAGACCCGCAGCGATTCCGATCTGCTGGTGGCCTGAGGGGCTAAGTCTGAGCCAGGATTGCTGCGATTGACAGACGGCGGGCGACCGGAGGAGGACTGGTGTGATCTAGGCCCGAGACAGAAGACAGCGCGTGGCCGGGCCGAGCGAACCCATGCATCCACGCTCAAGGCCGCGGTGAGCCCCCTACTCCAGTGAACAGCGGTGAGTGAGTGGGAACCCTCCCCCGTCCTAGAGAACCCCCGGAGACAAATAGGACACTTCTCCGTAGAGCTGCCGAGCGGAGGTAGTGAGGCACAGACTCGGTAGAGGATGGTGAATCGGGAGCCAGGGAGGGCGGAGGACCTCTTGTCCTCAAATTAAAAAAAATAAGGGCAAGACAATAACAGAGGCAAGGTGGAGTGGACATTTATCCAAGTTCACCGGCAGATGCAGTGGAATCGGGCCAGTGGGGGGTAGAAGCCTGGTGCCTGACCTTAAAATGGCGCCCAGGGAAGGCCCAGAGAAAGCACTTCAACACCACAACAACACTCTAATCAGACAATGTCTTCTGCATAGGAGTCCCCATGGCTCCCTAGGGCAATAACCATGCTTACCTTTGGACAGCACTGACACGATCCACAGGAGGAACGGTGGGGACACCGGAGAGTGAGGCAGAGGTCTGAAACATTACAATGAAAGGAAAGGCCACATTAAGCACTAGTAAGCAGGGAGGCGGCGCACCAATCATGATACCACGAGCAGACCAAAGGAGGGAAGTGGAAGGCATATGAGTTCTTGTAAGAGAACCCCACGCCATCACCACACAGGGATCACCTTGGGGAACGCCCAGGAGGTGGTAGAATTTACGCAGGTGTCACAGAGAGCCCATCAATGCCGCCCAAAAAACAACAGAGTTGTAGAGTCTCCTCCTACTTCACTCCCAAAACTACCAAGTATCCTCAATCAACTAGAGAAGGGGCAAACAGCATGGCGCTTTCTAAAGAATATCTTCTCGCCTCCCTGAACGAATTCAAGCAGGAACTACGGGAGGAGCTTAAGGCAGATATAGCCCAGTCTCTGGACTCTCTGAGGGCCAATCTCAATGGCAGATTATCCAGTTTACAGCATGACGTCGACTCGGTAGGCACCAGAGTGCTAAACATAGAAACCAAAACTTCTAACCTTGAGTGTTACAAAGAACAGACAACTCCGATCACGCAAGATCTCCAATTCCAGGTACAAGCACTGAAGACCTAGAAAACAGAGCGCAATGGGAGAACATTAAAATCCGGAACCTAGAAGAAGGAGTGGAGGGGCCAGACCTCGAACCGTTTGTGTCAGGTCTTTTTATTGAAACTCTGGGTATGGCAAAACTTAAGGCCAAAGTGGAAAGAGTGCACAGGGTGGGAAGACCCAACCCAGACGGAAAATGTTGACCACGCAACGTCCTGGCAAAACTACACTCATTTAAGACCAAAGAGGCCATATTACAAGCCGGCAGGAAACTCGACAGGGTGAAGTTTCAGGGGTTCTCCTGTGATTTAGATCAGGATATAGCACCAGCAACACTGCAGCGTTGTCAACAACTGAGACCAGTCACAGAGAAGCTTAGACAGGACAAAATTAGGTATCACTGGACCTACTCTTTTGGCCTTTCCTTCGAACACAGAAACAAAGCTCGCCATATCACTGAGGCGAAGGAGGCGTTCACCCTGCTGGGTCTTACTTCTCTGGAGAACGATACAAGAATAGATACCCACGCCCAGCAAAACAGTGCTCACAACGGAGTGGAGAAAGACAACCAATGGCAAAAACAACCGGCCCCCAGATCACAGAAGAAACTGGGCCTCCGAGAGATGACCTGAGAGAATTCGTATCAAAAGAATCCCACAAAAAAACCGAAGCAAGCTCTGCAAAGACCCACAAGACAACAAGCCACACCGTCACACCAATCTTGACTGACAGGTGACCATTGACCACTCAGCCATTTCGGATCTGGTTGGTGACGACCTGAGCTGGCCTCATGGCTGACACCCAGATGGACATCAGTGAAGCACGCTACCACCTTCCGACTTGTAGAAGTAAGGACTATCCTCTCCTTTAGCTTCAATAAAAGAACTTCGGCATCAGACTATGGTCCAATTCGCCTCACATGTACACCAGAGACCGAGAAGGTGATCTGACTTGGGGACATGTTGTCCCAATGTTCACTGTTTTGGAATTTCATATCTTTCTCTTTTTTCCCCTCTTTGTTTTTTTTCTTTTCTTAGTACACCGGGACACCGGGACCAGGGTGAATGGGGTATCATGCGGGGAACAAGGTCAGACAAAGTATTCTGGAGAGGTTCAGACAAATATTCCTCGTCTAATGCCTGTCATGCCTGACTACAAGTCTGATGTTTCTAAGACTAGTGCTTCTCCCTCAGATCACCAACTCTCCCCGCAGAGAATTTTCGGGCCCTTATTTTTACTTTTATTGTTTTTTATTTTATTCCTATTTTTTACCGACTTTAAATATGATTACAGTCGTCTTGTGTATCACCAGTATCCCTATGTTCCCTACACACCGGCCCATCACCACCCCTTTTTACAGTTTTTGTATGTATATTTCTGCACCTGAACATTGTCTGTACTCCTCTGTATATCTTGTAAAGCGCTCTGATTCCCTCATGGGTCAAGTTTGCACTCTATAAAACACTAAAATACAATAAATAAATATAGCTAGCATGGATGAGCATGGGTGGGGGTCGGAGAGGAGAGTAGGGGGGACGAGCAGACATTGAGAGGCAAATAGGAGATACTCATTAGGTATAAAAAGTCAATATGGCAATTTCTACACTGTCATGGAACATTAGAGGCATGAACGCCCCCTCCAAACGACAGAAGATCTAGAAACACCTCACAGACAATCGTTACGACATAGTCACTCTACAAGAGACGCATCTCAAAAGATCAGAAGACCACAGATTAAAACATAAGGCATTCCCTTTGATATATAAATCTTCCTCCACTGCAAAGCACAAAGGGGTGGCCCTTCTCTTCCATGCTTCCCTGAGGTTCCAACCAGAGGATTACAAAACTGACAAAGATGGGAGGGTGGTACTTGTAAAGGGTCACATTTGGGGAAGACTCTGTACCATTGTGTCGATATACGTCCCTAACACCAACCAGGCGGTCTTCATCCACAACACCCTTTCTTTACAGGGGCCTTGCAGAAGGGGAATTAATCAAGATGGGAGATTTCAATCTCACCTGGCATTCAGGGTCTGATAGCACATACCCCCATGGAGCTTCCCGAAAAACCTGAAACAAGCCATCCAAGATATGGGCCTCAGGGACAGTTGGAGGGAGGCACATCCAGAAGATAAAGATTATACCTTCTTTTCCCACATCCACTGCACCTACTCAAGACTCAACTACATTTTCCTGAGCCAATCCTTGAATCAGCAGGTTAAAGAGGCCACTATATACTCTATAATCATTTTGGACAATGCACCGGTGGGAATACTCCTGGAATGGTCATGCCTTAAACCCAAATTAAAGAGGTGGTTTTTCCCCAATGCTTTAGTACGTGACATAACAATGCAAGAAGCTCTGCGCAAACACATCAGGGAATTCTTTCAATTCAATGACCCTCAAGATAAGACACTAGCGAATAATTGGGACGTCTTCAAAGCTATGGTCAGGGAACATTGTCTGACGTTGATGGCAGCCCTTAATCGGGAACGAGCGAAGGAGAGACTGACCTAGGAGGGGGAAATGAAAGCGTTAGAACAAGCACATAAGGCCACCCCCACACTTACACTCCAAAAAAAGGTCACAGCCATTAAGAGAAAACGTCAGGCAGTATACTCGAACAGGGCAGAGCTGACACTTCTTCGACTTAAGCAGTCCTCTTAAGCTCAAGGCAACAAAGTGGGGGCGCTCCTGGTGAGACAATTGCGAGTGAAGAGAGAAAAAGAGTATATAGGGAATATACAGGACCCCTCAGGCACACAGATCCGGGAATGGGCGGGGAAAGCACAACTATTTAGAGATTTTTACAACACACTATATACTGCAGATCGACCCAACCCACAGGAACAAGTGGACTACCTGCACGAGATAGAGCTCACACAGGTCACAGCAGCCCAGAACAAACAACTGGGCGAACCCATTATGAAAGAGGAGGTACAGAAGACTATCGGTGACCAGAAATTGCACAAATCTCCAATACCTGTCAGCCTGATGACGCAGTTCTATAAAATGTTTAGCGCAGATCTTACTCCACAATTAATGGTCCTTTTCATTTACAGAGCAGTCACCAAACAGGTAACACCTACTATGAGTGAAGCACTTATTTCCATGATCCCCAAACCCGGGAAGGATCCGCAACAATGTAGATCTTATCGCCCCATAACACTTCTCAATCTGAAACGCAAACTAGACTCAAAAATTCTGGCTACTAGATTAGAAAACCTGATGCCCGGCTTGATACACCCGGACAAGTCTGGGTTCATTAAAGGCAGACAGATGCACGACAATGTGTGTAGAGTGATCTACTCAACTGAAAAAACTGCTAAAAAACAGATCCCTACATTCCTTCTCGGCTTAGACGCTGAGAAGGCATTTGATCTGGTGGACTGGTCCTCCCTTTTTCAGGCCCTCCAGTGCTTCAGATTCTGCTAGACATTCATAAACATGATAAAGGCTAACTTTGCTGCCCCTAGCGAAAGAAGATTGGTTAACGGAGTAGCTTTGGATCCCTTTATTCTATGGAGGGGAACCCATCAGGGGTGTCCACTTTCCCCATTCCTTTTTGCGCTTAGCATTGAACCACTAGCCACAGAAATTAGAGAGATTCAGGGGATCAGAAGGGTTCCTTTTGGCTCCAAGGAACATAAAATTTCCCTATTCACTGACGACATACTGCTGACACTCTTGGACACACCACGATCTATGACATTACTCAGGGAGGAGTTGGGACGCTTTGAAGGGGTAGCAAGACCTAGAATTAACCAGTCCAAATCTTTTATTCTAAACTTGACATTAACGCAAGCAACAATGGGAGATCTGGTAGCTTCAACCCCTTTCCTGTGGGCCAAAAGAGAACTAACATATTTGGAGATACAGCTGACCCCCAAAGTCTCAGGGCTATTTAGTGCTAACTATCCTCCACTCCTACGTCAAATTCAGGCTGATCTTAAGCGGTGGGCGCCACTGTATCTTTCCTGGTTGGGCAGAATACACGCTGTCAAGATGGTAGCCCTCCCAAAATGTCTGCATCAATTTCAGAGTCTCCCAGTCGATCTTGAGAGAAACTTCTTACAGGCAGTCCACACTCTATTAAAGAAATTTATTTGGCAGAATAAAAGGCCGAGGCTCCTATTTAATCTCCTACGGAGGCCCTTGGACGAGGGCGGTTTGGTACTACCCGACATGGAACTATGTTATAAAGAGGCGCAACTTAGGGTTATAGTGGAATGGTCCCAACGCAAGTCAGACAAACACTGGCTACACAGGGTGGGAGAGGTGTGGCGCCGCGGCCAGGGCGACTGACGCTGGAATCTGGGGATCAGGGTTCGATCCCCGGCTCCGGCGGCAGGTTAGCCCAGCACCATGTGACTCTGGGCAATAGCTTGCTTAATCTTCCAGACGGCCCCCAGCGCCTAGAGACCCTTACGGGTGATTGTGCGCTTTACAAATGTGGATTATTATTATTATTATTATTATGGACCGTGCAATTTGGGGGGGGGAGCGTAATATGGGATCTCCTTTGGTAACCAAAACCGGATCGGCTGGCCAACACCTATATAAGCACCCCTACCAGAACAACTCTCAAAACCTGGGATGACGTCTTAAAACAAACACAATGGACAACGTTCCCCTCAAGGTTCACCCCCATACACTAAAATCCAGTCTTCCCCCATACAGCCGGGCCCCTTTGATGCATGGAGGGAGGATGCCTCATGTTAGTACACATTTTTCACAACTGGGATATACTGACATTTGAAAACTGTCAAAGAGAATTCCATTTGCCGAGTTTGGAGCACTTCAAATATCTCCAGCTGAGGGATTGGTTCATGCTAAGTGGGATTAGAGAGGGGGCGACAAGGGTACTCATGGCTTTGTAGAGATACGTGAGGGGGGCGGGCTCAGCAAAAGGGGCTATCTCTTTTCTTTACACGTTACTATTACATACACTCCCTTCTAGACGCCCACATGACATCGAATTTTGGGAATGCACACTAAGCCACGAGATCACAGTCGTACAATGGAGAGTTTAGTGGAAGGACTTAAGGCGTCATAACAATTCACTAGGCCAACGCGAAGCCCACTATAAGAGACTCTATGACTGGTATCTATACCCTACGAAACTAAAAAAGATATTTCCCAGCACATCCGACCTTTGCTGGAGGGGATGTGGCATTTTGGGCGACTTTTGCCACATTTGGTCGGAAATCTTGGCTCAAATTAAAGAGATACTAGGATACCCCATCCCTGACTCCCTAGACTTTGCGCTTTTTGGTCTTCGGGACACCAGTTTAAAATATCAAACGAAAGCAGATCAGGCCATAATGTGTCTCTGTCTGGGGGCTGCAAAAAACAGCAACAACCACAGCCTGGAAGAGGAAAGACGCCTCTGCCATCACACAATGGCATGCGCGTTAATGGCAGGCACTCGCCATGGAACGCACGAGTGACATATACAGGGATTAATTAAAAACGTTTGAATATGCTTGGGTCCCATAGTCAGCTATCGATCTAGCGGTCTTCCATTGACTACCTGCCCCACGAGGGATAGAGCACTGCGCCTGTTCCAGATCTAACCAGACCCACTTTCAATACCAGAACTTACCCCGTAGATAAACCCGCATCAGGTTCGGCCCTCCAGATTACCCCGGAACCCAGGTACCCCAACTGCTTGAATCCGCCCTACCTTATGGTCCACCTTTCTTTTTCTTTTTCTTCTCTCCATAACACAGTTCTGTTGTTCTTGTACACCCCTTGCCTTCTTCCCATAGGTGGGAGCACTGTGACACTATTTTATTTTGGGTAATAGAATCATGGAGGGTTACTAGGTTATGGGAGGGCTGTTGTTTAATGTAAGGATTTGTTACCCTTTGCTTTTTACCTTTCTCAAACGTTATGTACGATTTAAGGTTAAATCTGCACAGTAACTCGAAGAAGATGACTCGGATCACCTGATAGACTCTGTACAAGGAAATAGATTACTAACATACATACGAGCATTAGATGTACTGATAATACCAAGTGTAATGTTTATTGTCATTGAAAACTTAATAAAAACACATTTGAGAAAAAGGGGAAGGGGGCCACGCAGCCGCATGCCCTGGGCTGATTTTGGCCCAAAGGCCCCATCCCCAACCACTAGCAAGATGCTTTCTCAATTTTCAACAATGTGTTTACGTATAACAAAGCTAAGATTGAACTTATTTACATATTCAGATGCATTCCTAAAAGTCACATCTTGATCCCATCCTCCTGATGTTCGGTAGGACCCTCCTATACCCACTTTTTCCCCACCCACCCCACAATCAAGTAGTTATGTTATGATGATTGGGCAATATGTGGATCAGTGAACATCTTAGCTTTCATACTTCCCTAATTATGTGAATTTAGATCAATCAATCCATTTCGCACTCACTCAGATTCCCTATCAAAAACATCTGTGAGCGCCTGGAAGCTATGATAACCCAGTGTTTTGAATTGTATAAAGAGATAATTTGCATCGTTTTTGTAGGTTTCATTGCCTTCCCATTTAATCGCTCTTGGGCATTTGAAAGGAATGCGCTTCTCATCTCCATGCCAACTGCATCAATTTCTAAGCAACACAACATTTTTTTAGTATTCCTTTCCACTTTATAAGCAGAGGAACCTGACAGTCAGTGTCAGCAAACATTGCTGTCTATATGTGTTGCTGGGTACTGAGATCACTTTCATCCAAGTGTAAAGGTGGCTTATCCCAGTGCACATTGGAAAGCTTCGCTAGCAGAAAGCTTGCAGTCTGAGAAAATGCCTTTAAATCACAGCTCCCTATGTGAATTGGCAACTTGTCTGCAATGCATGCATTGTCGCATATGCTGGTGCATTCATTGGTCCATCCACTAGTTCATCCACTGGAGCTTTCATTGGGAGCATCCAATTACACATCCATTCGCACATCTTCTACTGTATCTATTAGCGCTTCTTTTGGTGTATTCATTGAATCATTCATACATTGCTGTATCACATGTTGGATACTTTGATGCATCCATTGGTGCATCCACTGACACATTACCTGGTGCATCTGTTAGCATATCCGTTAGTGAATCCATTGGAACATCTGCCAGTGAATTGCTTCAACTGGTGGATCCAGTGCTGCGTTAGAGTATCCATTGGCGTCTTCATTCCTTTTTGCGTTAGTCCACCTACTGGTAGTATGAGCTATATAAATGCAACAAAACAATAAATTATACAACCATTGGAGCATCCATTGGTTCATTATTTACTGCGTTTGTTGGTGCCTCCATTGGAGCATCAGTATGTTTTTGACAAAGGAGAGCGGGATATGGTTAGCTCGTAGTACTGCGTTTCGGACTTTGGCAAAAGTCCAATAGTCATTCCCATGTTTGAACCAGTAACCTCCTTTACCCACTTGCCAGCCATATTATTTAGGACTGAGGTTAAGACAGCTTCTTGACAGCCTTCTAGAAAGTTTTTTTTATTTCCCATGGGCTCCACCTACAAAGGATTGGCACACTACTTGCTCTTCCTGCTTTTTCTGTCATCAAGGACAGCAAATTGAAAATTCTTTAGGTAAATGGGGGAGGGCTAATGATTGTTGCTTTCTGGTACAGTAGATCCATGTACTTGGGTGATGGTTCGCCAAAGTTTTCACTTTGTGGAAGCTCTGGAGGCAGGCAGCGTTGGTTATCATTGATGTCTGGCTGCTAATCCGTTTCCCATCAGTCACCATACAATGAGATCTTGCCGCACATCACTCATCCTTATCCATACTGTTTCCCACTTCACCTTTTGGAAAGAAAGAAAGCTGGAACGTGGTCCGGCAATGCTGATTTTTCCACTTCCGGGTCTTAGCAGCAAGTGGCAGCTACATTAATCCCGATGCCCATGAAAGAAGACGAGGTAGAAGAAATTACCCTTGAAGATTTGTAACTGGTGAACAAAATACTTTCACTGCCTGGTGGTTGTTGTCAATTTTGATGATAAAGAGAGACTCAGAAGCACACAGAGACAAAGTGCTCCAGATTTTAGGGAAGAGAGACATTGGGGCATATTATCAAGGAAGGGCATCATAATTATCACCGCTTTAGCGGCAGAAAACTGCAGCTAAAGCAGCACTAATGGGCTTGATAATATGCCATTGTGAATTCCCATAGAAGTCCATGTTCTGGTGTGAACATGGCTTCTATGGGAATTCTCTACAGCATATTATCAAGCCCATTATCGCCGCTTAAGCGGCAGTTTTCTGTCGCTAAAATGGCGATAATTATAACGCCATGCTTGATAATATGCCCCATAGTTCCCACGACAAGCATTCCAAGAAGTGACACCAAGATCATTTCTAACCCAGAAGCCATATTTTCCTGTGAGAATATCATTGGTATCCATGACCACTGGCTGTAGGACCTGATGGAGTCCATTCTATTATGGATTCCAGTCTGCTGATTTCACTTCCTTCTGAGATGTTGGCAACAGAGGAGTATGAGCCAAAGCATTTTAAAGGATTGCCTGATGGCCAGTCAGAGAAGACTATTGAAGAAGCTGTGAGCAAATACTTAAGGAAGGAGCTTACGGTGAAGTTATAGCACAAATTAGTGAACGTTTGGTTCAGCATGAAGTGCCTATACCATCATCTTCTACCCATACTCCTGCTACACCGTTGGTAGATAATGCATACATGAAGAAACTGGCCGGTATCTGACCCTGGGCTTCAGTTGTTGGCCAGAATTAGGACCTTAATTTGACAAGAATGGGAAGAACCTGATAAAATAGTAGTACCACAGTATAGACAAAAGTTGTAACCTCCGCTGGAGTTCTCTAAAGAGATCCTTGAAATGCTGAAGAGTGAGTCTCCTCTCTAGACTAAAAATGTGGTACCATCTGATGCTTTGGATAAAAAAAGCGGAGATGTCCTTAAAAAGAATCCTTTCTGCTACAAATGTTTGCTTTAAGATCAGACACAAATGCAGTGTGTATAATGCAGCCTTTGCTATGTGATTTCTAAGCTTTGATGTTGGCCATGGAGGAATTTGATGATCACTATAATGATGGCTGTTGAGGGAACATCTGCCCCGAAGAGTGAATCTCCTACTCTCTGACTCAGCTATACTGACAACAGATATTATGAAAGGATTTGATGCAACTTTAGCGAGTTCTCCAGCTCTGAGAAAGTGATCTACCCTGAAAGCTGCAGGATCATTGAACTGGAGGAAATTGCGAGCAATTTGGGTGACAATGTAGACTTTTGTATCAAGGCTTCAGGGCAAAGTCTTTTTGGTACAAATGAGAAGTTTGATAACAAAATGCTGTATAAACCATCAGAGGGATGTCAGATCTACTTCCCTGTCTCAGGTGGCCAAGAAACGTCTGGAGAGTACAGCAGCTCATCAGGGGGCAATCACAGAATGGTACACCCTTGGGATAGAGAAAATACATGTAGGTGCCCTGAGCCGAGTGCCCCCTCCTCTGTGGAATTTGTTCTGGGGACAGTTCTGTTTTTGGAAATAGCAAATCAATGGGTGTTGCCTTGCTTGTATCTGTTCGCATCTACTGAGAAGACAACTTTACCATTGGGGAAACTTCTGGGATGTGATCCTTTTGAAAGGGCCGATTGCTATCACTCATGGGGAAGTTAGCCAATGGCTGAAGTGAGCTGACCCATTGCCCTATGATCTGTGCTGTAGTGGGTGGGAGAAATATGTTAATGATATAATAACAGGCCAATGGATTAAGAGGGCGGGTTGAAATCTCAATTTTGAGTAATCATGTATCATGTTCAATGATCAAAGCGGATCAGCATCAGTTCAATAGACATATGTTTGTTGTCTTATTTCCTTCTCCCTTTTTGCTCCTTTTTATTTCTTTCTTCTTTACCATTTCGGTGTTGATTTTGCGCGCTATTGGAAGGTGATATTTTAGCCTTATAGCCCGCTGTAGGTTAAAGGCCCGAGACGAAGGCGAGGGACTTTACCAGGGGACCTGGACTTTAATAGCCGGTATAGCCCTACTAGAAGGGCTATAAGGCTATTGGAACATTCTGCCACTAGAGGGCAGAATATTCTAACAAATAAAACAAAGGCCTTTCGAAGCTTGAGGGGATTTAAATCCCCTCGAGCTCCGAGAGGCCTTAGTAAAACATTGGAATGTTGCTCTGTGGGCCTTTACCGACCCGTAGAAGCAGGGAGCACTCCATTGTCTACAATGGCGCTTCCACCATTCCAATGTTCTAATATATTTGAGGTTCTGCGATGGGTTTATTTTGTTTTCAGAAATATTATGGCGCTCAACAGGTAGTGGATCAGTTGAAAGCAATGTTCATTTATAGTTGGTGCAAATGGATCAGAGAAAAAACCCTAAACTCTGAGAAACAGGGATGGCAGAGATCCTTCCCTGTGGTTACTTGTAAGCAGAAAGCCAATGCACACAACGAATCAATGTGATGTGAGTAATCACCAACAAATGTTGAGAAAGAAGTAACACGGATGTGTTCTTTTAGTGTCGTTTTTTATTTTTTGATATATATATTGAGACCGTGAAACCAGCCGACACGTGTTTCGTCAAGCAGGGAGTTAACCCGTGACTCTTCAGGGCTGTCAAAAGGGCATAAGGAACGGGGTCGGTGGAACGGTGATACTTCCGACCCGGTCCTAATCGGGTGTTACCGCACCATACCCGGCGAGACCCGCCTCCAAGCAAGTTCTGGACTGACCTCGAACACTAGATGTGATCCAAGACGATTTTTTTTACCTCTCGGCTTTACCCGCCATTTCTCATCGACCGTCAACGTATACCCAGACGTACTCCCACAACCAAGTGCGCCCTGCGGTAACACCCGATTAGGACCGGGTCGGAAGTATCACCGTTCCACCGACCCCGTTCCTTATGCCCTTTTGACAGCCCTGAAGAGTCACGGGTTAACTCCCTGCTTGACGAAACACGTGTCGGCTGGTTTCACGGTCTCAATATATATATATAAAAATAAAAAACGACACCAAAAGAACACATCAGTGTTACTTCTTTCTCAACATTTGTTGGTGATTACTCACATCACATTGATTCGTTGTGTGCATTGGCTTTCTGCTTACAATGTTCTAATATATGTTAATAGTTGAATCTCTGTAATGTAAACATTTTTCAAACTTTTTTATGAGAAATATTGTTAGCAGACAAATGTTGATATATACTATATGTGAATTGTCTGTAAATTGGCATACTGGTTGCGAACACGTCATTAAAGCTCTGTGCACTTTTATACCTCCTTGGTACTGGTTTGATTCTAGATACTGAGTTGTGAAGCATGCTTGGTGGGTGATTGAGGTTTCCCAAGGGGAGATTTTATTTTACCACTGAAACCCCCATAAGCAAGACATTATACATATCGTTTAGTAAAATCAAAAGTTCTTGGCTAACCCCAGACCTACAAGGCGTATTTTTTGAGAAAAGGTAAATCTGCACCTGGAGGTTCATGACCACACATGGATGTAGATTGATGTATTTCAGGAATTCACAAACCTCTAGCATGTAACCACCAGTTGCAACAGTGTCTTTGCAATAAAAAAATCAGGCTATTTGTACAATTAGTCTTAAGCATGAGTCTTCCATTTCCTATTTTGTCCATTGTAGTTGAAAACAGTCCTGAGCTCCCTAAAAACTAGTAAAGCAAGCTGCCATGCAGTTACCACACTTACAGCCTGATTCATCATTCTCACGTTTTGCGAGCCCCTAATAGCGATTCATAAGGAATCGCTATTAAGGACTTGCAAAACGGGATTCATGTAGAAATTGCATAAAGAATTGCGATTCCTACACATTCCTTATTTGCGATTAGCAAATTGCTAATCGCAAATAAGGAATAACTCCCCATTCATTCCTATGGGCCAAAAGGCCCATAGGAATGAATGGGGAGTATTCCTTATTAGCGATTAGCTAATCGCAAATAAGATAGCGATTTAAAGGGTGCCAGAGGTGTCCAAAGGACACCCTGTAGCACCCCTTAAATGCAAATTGAAACAGGTGTTGCGCACACACATGTCCAAAGGACATGTGTGTGTGCAACATGCAACTTAGAAAAATGCTTTTAAAAGCATTTTTCTAAGTTTTCGCTATTTACCACGAGGTTTGACCTCGCGGTAAATAGCGGGCCGAAATTGCGAATTCGCAATTTTTAAATGGATGATGAATTGCATTTAAGGAATCTCAAATAGAGATTCCTTAAATGTAATTGCTCGCAAAATAGCGAAATCGCTATTACCGATTTTTGCATTTGGGATGATGAATCCCAAATGCAAAAATAGCGCTCGCAAAGGGCCAGATTCTCAGAATCTGGCCCTTTGCGAGCCGATTTCGGCTTGATGAATCAGCTCTTTCCAATGATAGATTACATGGTTATACTTTATTTTTAACCTTACATTTGAACAGAAGAACCCTCAAGAATAAGGGAAGCACAAAATGTGCACTGTGTGGGAAGAAAAGAAACATGGAACAAGCATCACACTGCGCCTAGAAGGAGGAGTTTTCCATTAGTGTTCCAGTGCCGCTCTGGCAAATCTTAAACAACATTTTTACACTAAAACGTCATGCTAAACGTTAGTCCTCGCTTTCAGCGGTGCATAATGTTTCACAACTAAGGTGGCCAGCGCCTAGCGGCAACTGATTTTGCAGAGGCGCTATAGACATTAAGTCACGTACACACTACATTTTTAAACTTTAGGTCTGTCTCTGCTGTCTCTTCAAGGCTATTCAAATATATTCTAAAAAGACGCGCGAAGATTTAGCTGGCTGACTTCTTAGAAATGTGTAGAATGTGATTACACAAACCGTTTATTGTAGAGTGCCTAGAGTGATGTTCAAACACATCTTTTTTGGAAAAGATTTAAAAGCCTCCAAAGCAGAATCGCAGGCCCAATCAATCCCTTTGCTTTACAGCAATGAAAATCATCATCTGACTCACTAAATTAATTTCACCCAGCCACAGTGTTACAGAGACTCCAGTATGCTTTTGATTGCTGGGAATTGCCTATGCAAAAATTGATTTGTGTTTTGGGTCACGAAACAAAGGGGCATATTTACAAGCCCCTAACGCCACCGGAGCGTCACTGTTTCCAATGCTCGAGTAGCATTGCTCCATAGCCAATATTTACAAGGTGGTAGAAGAGGGTGTTCCACCGCAACACCCATTGCTTTTTGATGCTGACCCATATTTACAAGGTTGGGGCAGCACCAAAAACTAAGGCCAGGTAAACCCTGGTCTCAGGCTGACGATACGAGGAGAAATTACTAATTTCTCCTCGTGTTTTGCTCTTCCTATGTGTGCTGCATTGTGTGGGGGAATATTTACAATAAAATGTCGGAGCACTGTGTTACTCAAAAATTGGTATCGCTGCGCTACACCATTTTTTAAATGCAGGGATGCGCCATATTTACAAAAATACGGTACACCCCTGCATTTCTCCGAGTGCTGTTGCGAAAAGAAACTGTCTAGCGCCAGCACAGGCACCGTTGTGCCACGTTGCAAGGGTGCCTGTGCTGCAGGGTTGATTGTTTATGTGCAGGAAGGGGCACCATCCTGCATATAAACAATCTTTGTAGGTGATTTTCTGTTTCTATGTGTGCTAGAAAGAGCAAAATATGAGAAGAAATTAATAATTTCTCCTCGTATTGCCATCTTAAGACCAGGTTTTACCTGGTTTTAGTTTTTGGTGCTGCCCCATCCTTCTAAATATGGGGCAGCATCGGTCAATCAGTACTTGTTAAGCATGACTACTCACCTGTGAGGGTCTAAAGGCGCTGGGGGAGGGATGCTGCAGGTCCGACTGGGCGATGCAGTTCAGTCGAAGAGCCAGGTTTTGAGATCCTTCCTGAATTGGGTTAGCAAAGGGAACAGCCTGGGGTGGAGAGGCAGGGTGTTCCAGGTTTTGGAGGAGAGGTAGGAAAAGAATCTTCCTCCTGTCCTGGTCTTGCGGATCCGAGGAAATGTGGCAAGGGCTAGTTGGGCAGAGAAGAGGTGTCTGATGGGTACATGGAACCAGAGTCCCACGTTGGGGAAGGCTTTGTAGGCGTGTGTGAAGAGCTTGAAGGTGACTCTTTTGCTGTCTGGGAGCCAGTGGAGGTCTCATAGGTGTTCAGAGATGTGGCTGCAGCAAGGGATGTTAAGCACCAGTCTGGCTGCAGCATTTTGAATCTTCTGTAGTTTCCTGAGGAGTTTTTGGGTGATGCCTGCGCATAGTGCGTTGCCATAGTCAAGTCTGTTGCTGATGAGGGCGTGGGAAACCATCCTTCTGGCCTCAGTGGGGATCCATCTGAAGGCCTTTCAAAGCAGGTGAAGAGTATGGAAGCATGATGAGGAGAAGGCGTTGATCTGGTGGATCATGGTGAGTGAAGAGGCCAGTATGATACCGAGGTTTTGTGTGTGGTCCATGGGTGTGGGGGGGATTCTAACATGGCGGGTCACCAGGAGTCTTCCCAAGTGGAGGTGTTGGGCCCCAGGAGGAGGTCTTTGGACTTGTCCGAGTTGAGCTTGAGGCAATAGTCTCTCATCCAGGTAGCAACGGCCTTCATCCCGTCGTGGATGTTGTTTCTGGCGATTGTGGACTTGTTGGTGAGTAAGAGGATCAGCTGGGTGTCATCAGCGTAGGAGACAATGTTGAGTCTGTGGTTCCTAACTATGGCAGCGAGCGGGGCCATGTAGACGATGAAGACGGTGGGGCTCAGGGAAGAGACCTGGGGGACTCCGCAGCCGATCTCCGTGTGTTCTGAGAGGAATAGTGGTAGACTGACCCACTGTGTCCCACCGGTAAGGTAGGGAAGGAACCAGTCCAGGACTTTGCCATGGATGCCGGCATCATGGAGTCTCATGCTTAGGGTGCGGCGTCAAAAACCAATGGATGCTGTGATGGAACGCCCACCTCAACACCCATTGCAAGCCCCTTTCACACTAAGTGAAGCATGAAAAGGGGCCATATTCACAGGGCAGCGTTACGCCGCTTTGTAAAAAAGAGAAGGGAATATCGCCACTTGAACATCACTAAAAGTGACGTTCTGGTGGCGATATCCCCATGTAAATATTCCCCATAGAAACAGCAAGGTATCCCTTCCTTCACATAAACAATGGCTCCTGCAGCGCAGGCACCCTTGCAACATGGCACAAGGGTGCCTGCACTGGCACTAGGCAGTATTTTTAGCACCAGCACTAGGGGAAATGCAGGGGTGTGAAGTATTTTTATAAATACGGCACATCGCTGCGTTTTGAAAATGTCAGTTTGCGGCATTGTGAAATTTGGGGTAGCACAGTGTGCCGACATTTTCTTGTACATATCCCTCAAACTGTTTGGAAGTGATTAATTTAAACACATTTAGGCACCTCTTTCGCCTAATATGAAAAGAATCTACAGCCCAAATAAGGTTGGAATTTGAGCTAGTGAAGTAAACTATGCAAGTCAAATTTCCTTGATCAAATTCTGTTACAAATTAAGGGGCAGATTTACAAGCCGCCTGTATCACCAGTACATCACTTTTCGTGACGTACTGGTGGCGCAGGGTGTCCTCCATATTTACAAGGAGAGGAAAAGCCACCCTGCATGACTTTTCCTCTCCTTGTAAATACGGCCCCTCACACGCAGCACTTTGCGTTGATGTGTTGCATGGGTGTTGCTGTGGGTGTTACCACACAACACCCATGGAACAAGACACATCTCCAGGTTTACAAGAAATCGTAAATCAGGAGATTCGTCTGAATGCTTCGCCACCCTAGAGGTGGCGTAGCGAGGCGCAACGAGGAGAAATGTTTTCATTTCTCCTCGTTTTTCCTCTTTCAATGCGTGCTGCATTCTACAGCTCGAATTGAAAGAGCAAAATGCCTGTAGTGATGGCTTTTGTGCAGGAAGGTGCCCCTTGCTGCACAAAAACAATCTCCCCACGACGCAGGCATCTTTGCACCATGGCGCAAGGGTTCCTGTGCCAGCACATGGCTGCAGTTTGTGTGCCAGGGCAGGAGGAAGCACAGAGATGCGACATATTCCTGTAAATATGTCGCATCCCTGTGCTCCGGAAGTGCCGTAGCGTCGCGCAGCCTAAGGGCTTGCGGTGCCACGCTGTGCACTTCCTTGTAGATCTGCCCCTCAGAGCTTTCAAGGATGGCTTGTTAGATCAAATGCTCTGGGCCGAACTATCTACAGGTACCGGGTTCAACGCTTTCAGAGACTATCTATTGATTAGTAGATGGAACTTGCAGATAAAATGGCTGAACGAAGTTGCTAACGTCATTTCAATTTATTAAGAAATTGGTCAACAGCAATATAGGGTGTTGTCCCTTCAGCAAGGTAAAAATGCCCTTGTAAAGTGGACCCACTCATGGTTTATCATACAATCCTGTAAATCTCAAGCGCAACAGGCTTCTTGACTTCTATTAGTTTGCTCCGTACGAAAATTATATTAATGCGCCTGCATCTAGGTGATTTCCCAATTCTGGACTTATGTCCCAAATGGCTAGTAAACAAAAACTGTAGATGTGCAAGCAAGTCTCTGAAACTACCATGCATATTGTTTGCACATGCTCAGAACTCCTGTTTGAGTGAGAACAATTTCTGCACCGTACCTTTAGGTATCTGGGAGTGCACACATGCTGGCAAGCAGTTAGAGCATGTTTTAACAGGGAAAATATAAGACTTATGGGCATATTTACAAACCCCTATCGCCACAGGAATGTCACTTTTAAATATGTTCCTGTGGCGACAGGGGCTTCATCTTATTTACAAGGAGGCGTTAAGCCGCTTAATGTGGCTTAATGCTGCCTTGTAAATAAGGCACCCTTTCACGCTGTACTTTGCGTGAAAGGGGTGGGCAATGGGTGTTGTAGGTGGGTGTTCCACCGCAACAATCATTAATTTTAATGCTGCCCCATATTTACACGGGTGGTGTAAATATGGGGCAGCGCCAAAATTAAGACCAGGGAAAACCTGGTCTTAACATGACGAAACTTGGAGAAATTTGTATTTTCTCCTTGTTTTTGCTGTTTACAGCAAAATGCCATGAATGATTGTTTATGTGCAGGAGAGTGTCCCTCCAAACACTCATTAAAAAAATTACGATTTGCAACTTCAATGTGTGCTGCACAATGCTGCACACAGAAATTTCAAATCGCCATTCTGGATTGTCTATGTGTTGGAAGGGGCACCTTCCTACACATAAACAATTATTTCCACTATGGTGCAAGGGCGCCTGCGTTGGGACAAGGCAGCTGAATTATGCACCAGCGCAAGGAGAAACGCAGGGGTGCACCGTATTATTGTAAATACGGCGTATACCTGTATTTCTAAAGAGACAGAATGAGGTGTTAGCTATTTTGGAGCTAACCTGCGCGGCGCCACTTTTGTTAAAAATATTCCCCTTAATGTGCAAATAATCAGGTTTTTAATCCAGGCTGGTAAAATCTCCAACAATCTTGACATTGGCACATGTTGGCGATGCATGAAATCATTTCTTTAAACCGCTTGCGTATTTTATGTGTGGACCAAGTTCCAGATGTGCACAAAATGTATCATTCAGGTTGGGAAAAGAGGGAACAGGCATAAAATTGCAATTAATGAATTTCCTTTTTAGCTTGCCTAGCAGTTCACAATTGTGGGGCATATTCTCAAGGATTTATCGCCAAGTTATCGGCACTTTATCGCAGGCAAAGTGGGGATAAATTTATCGCCCCATTCACAAGGCAGTGATAACAGCCTATAACACCAGTTTACCTGCGCTATCAGCGATATCAGTCGAAAAAAACAGCGCCACAGATGACCCCAGCAACTATCGCTAATGAGATGCAAAGTAGGAGTTCCCATGCAGAAAGCAGTGACAACACCACTCCGCAACATTCTCAACGACTAGCCGGATTGGCAATAAGATCCCAAAACAGGCAATAAGGCACGTTAGCAGCAGGGATTTAACACCTGCTCTGACCTGGTGTAAAGTCGGATGACAACCTGCACCAGGACAGGGAGCCCAGCCCAGAGCCACACCTGAAGAACAACAGATGCCATGGAGACACTGCTCATGCAGCTCAGAGCCCCAAGAGAGCCACAACACCCACCACCACCACACCCAGGACCCCCCCCTGGGCCCTACCACAGGCCCCCCCAACCCCTACCCCGGACTACTACAGAGGCAACGCAGACAAAGACAGCGGACCTTCAGAAAACACACCGGCCTCACTGACCAAACACAAGAGGATGTCATTGCCCACTACAGGCTCAAAAGGACAACCATCCCCCGCATGCTGAACATCATTGCCCACAGTCTGACGGTACCAACACAGTGGACAACCAACATCCCACCAGCAATGCATGGGGAGGCCTGTACACATTGCACTGCGTCACCCTTATGCCTGCTACGAGGCTGGAGTAAGGTTTTGACGCAGTGGCATCCTAGAAGTGGCACCGTGAAATCTGATAGATTTTACTGTGCCACTTCTACGAGGCTTTCTTTTGGGGGAACGCCCACCCTGCATACATTATACCTGACGCAGGTAGAATGTGAGGCAGAGGTTTACAGAGTGAAGCATCTGCCTAGATGCGGCACTTTGCAAATATGGCGCAATGTGGCGCATTGGTTACACTGCTGCTGCGTCATGAAAAGTGTGCAACAGCGGCGCAAAAGTGTTGCAAGGGGCTCATAAATAAGCCCCTGAATATTTCCCTCTAAAAATTTATTTGAGGGATCATGCAATAACTTTGGGGAGACATTTTAGACCCCTTTTTAGAGAATGGTACAACAATACATTCATGCGCTTGGAAGCAGATGAGATAAAGAACGAGATTTAAAGAGTAGTAACAGGAATTCCACCCAAAGGTCAGGAGTGCTTTTCATAACTGAAACAAGAATCTTATTTGAAGCTCCTACACCAGAATATTGTGCCCGCTTTATAGTCAATGCTATAAGGTTGGAGGTAGGATTAAAACTAAAACCAATCTTTACATTGTCAAACATTTCCTGACCCACAAATTAGTCAGAATCAATGTGTGTGGCACAGAGTGAGGTTCAGAATGTAGACCAGTAGTTTTCGCATTTAGAGGCTGAGCTTGTTTTCTTCTTTGTTGCATATCTAATACGAAGATTACCCAGAAATGTATATTTATGTTTAGCATTTATACAGCGCATGGCTACTCAACCAGGGATTACTGGGCAAATGAACAAACTACATAACAACTCCTACAAAGAGCTAAAAAAAACACGTCTTCAATTGTTTTCTGAAGATTGCTTTACTGGGGCTCAGAGGCAGGTGAAGAGGAAGGGAATTCCAAAGTTTGTAAGTTGGGAACCAGAAGAACTCCCTCCCTGTCTGACTCTTCTGATCCCATGTATAAGAGCAAGCCGGCAATTGTAGAACCTCAAGGCTCTGGTTAGAATGTATGGTTGAATCAGGTACCTGAGAAGGATATTGGCAAAGGCACGAAAAGCAAAGTAGAGGGCATTACATTTCATACACTTTTCAACTGGTAGCCAATAAAGATCAGGCAGATCTGAGGAAATCCAACGGTGTTTGGGGGATACGCAACAGCAGGCACGCCGTCATCATCAAGCGAAATGTCCAAGTTTCTTATTGCCGATTTAGGGGCAGGAAAAGGGCCTATAATGTACAGCCCCCGGGTAGGGCTCATTCTTCAGTACTATCACCCCCGTTTCTCTGCTGTTCAATTTTAGGCAGTTAAGTCCCATCCAATCGGCAACAGCTGAAACATAATTCCTTAGTTGTACAGAGTAATTACCTTTATCCGACAATAGCGAGATTAGCAGCTCGGCGTTGTCCACATAATTGGTCAGGGTAAGGCCAAATAATTACACAAAATTGGCCAGAGGTTGGACATAAATTTTAAAACGGGTTGGACTCAAGGAGGAACCCCTGCACTCCACAGGAAACTGGCTAGGTGGTGGAAAAAATAGGCTTGTCATGGTTTTGAAAGCATCAGCCATGAAAAGTAAGCAAGGACTTGTTATTGATCCCACAACTGAGTCACCTCTGTGCTACCAAGTTACACTGTATCAAAAGTGGCACTCAAATCAAGCAGCTGCTGAACTGCCTTAGCCTAGGGTCTAGCTTGGTTCTTCTGATACTAATAACAAGGCAGACTTGCTGCTATTATAGTGCGAAGGTACAAATGGGAAGAATGGAGCAGGTTATGAGATTCAAGATAGAATGGATAGTAAGCTTGTAGAGCACACTGTTAATTGCAATTTAGCATCCTGATGCTGAGCTTAGGACCCATATGAACCTACATGTGAAGGCACCAGGAACGAAGATTAACGGTCTACTTGAATAACTAGATCAAGGGAAGACAGAGACAGTCCAGGACGAAAAAAGCCAGGTCTTCAAGCTCTTTTTAAATCAATCAATCAATCAATCAGAGTACTTGTAGAGCGCACTACTTACCCGTGAGGGTCCCAAGGCGCTGAGGGGATGGGGGTGCTGCTACTGCTCGAAGAGCCAGGTCTTGAGGAGTCTTCTGAAGGCGAGTAGGTGTTGGGTCTGTCCTATGTGGGTAGGGAGGGTGTTCCAGGTCTTGGCGTCGAGATAGGAGAAGGATATTCCGCCGGAGGTCGTTCGTTGGATGCGGGTGACAGCGGTGAGTGCGAGGCTGGTGGAGCGGAGCTGGCGGGTGGGGGGTAGAAGCTGAGTCTGCTGTTCAGGTAGGCTGGTCCAGCGTTGTGGAGTGCTTTGTGTGCGTGGGTGAGGAGCTTGAAGGTGATCCTCTTGCCGACGGGGAGCCAATGTAGGTCTCTCAGGTGGGGGGTGATGTGGATGCAGCGGGGGACGTTGACGATCCGTCGGGCGAAGGCGTTTTGGATGCATTGTAGTCGTCGTAGGTGTTTGGCTGGAATTCCTGCGTAGAGTGCGTTGCCGTAGTCCAGTCTGCTGCTGACGCTGGGTTCAGTGTTCATAAAGCACAGCTAGCTTGGGAGTTGGTTCCAGGCTTTGGTACCTAGCACTGTGAAGGAGTTTCCACCCCATGTTTGAAGTCTGAAGGGTGGGAGTTTCAAGAGATTAGTTTTGGAAGATCTCTGCACTCTCTAGGTCCTGTAATGATTGAAGGGGCAGTGAGGTATTGGGGTCCAATGGACTTAAAAGCTCTGAAAACCAGTAAGATGATCTTGCATAGGATTCTCTTGTGGTTTGGCAGTCAATGTCCTTTTTCCAGGGCTGCAAAGGTTGAGCTTCGTTTAGTTTTAGCAAAAGTCTAGCAGAGGTATGTTGTACCATCTGGAGCTTGTGGAGTATCTGCTTAGAACATCCTGCATAAAGACTATTGAAGTAGTCAAGTCTTGGAGTGATTAGAGTGAAGGCGATCTCTTTCCTGACTGCTAGTGGAAGAAAGTCCGAGAATTTTCTTAGAGCTTTAATTCATTCAAAAACATGCCTGCTACTGCCAGAGCTTGTGGGCGGAAGGAGAGGATGGTGTCAAATTTGACCCCCACATTTTCTGCCACTTCCGCTGTGGCAGGGGTACGGATTAGGGCCACCATTGGGTGAGGGGAGAACAGGTTTGACTTGCTGAACAGCAGGATTTCAGTTTTGCCCATGTTGCATTTAAGGTGATTGTTTTGAATCTACAGGATGACTTAGTGAGGCAGTTTTGGAAACTTCGCTCAGAACCAAGAGAGCCTTTGTCTAGGGATAGAATCAGCAATAAATCATCAGAGTAGGATGTGGTAGCAATTCCAAATGAGGCTATCAGGGAAATGAGGGAAGCCATATAGATATTGAATAATGAAAGCTGAGGGATGAACCCTGCAAGACCTCCACGCCAAAAGTCTTTCTGCTGACAAGAACTGTCCTAAGGCTACTTTTTGTCTCCTGTCAGTCAGGAAATACTTGATCTAGGACAGAGCCTTATGGGAGATGCCACTTTCTTGGATCCACTGCAGGAGTATGGTGTGGAGATGGTATCAAATGCTGTGGAGAGATCAAGCAATATCAACAGCACATTGTTACCAACGCCCAGGGTAATTTTGATGGTTTCAGATACCTCTTGTAGGGCTGAATTCGTAGAGTGTTTAGGACCATATTTTCGGGGAGTAATGGATTGGAGTTTTCCAGGAATGAGATAAGTTGACCATTTACAATTCTTTCCAGCATTTTGGTCAATGAAGGAAGCAGGGAGATGGGCCGGAGGTTTGACAGGATTGTGGAAGATAGGAAGAAAGTTGGCGAGTAAAATATTTTTGAAGACATTTGGTGAGAAAGTAGAGAAGAGATGTGGTGCAGAAATGTTCCAGTTCAGCAGTATACAAAGAATACAAAGAAGACTTTTTTCAATAGTGGAATCACCACTTAATATTTTCAAGAAGAAGGAACCTTGCATGGATAATTGAAAGATTAAGTTGATCATCAAAAACTGGAGAAAGAATGGACACACCCTTATCAATGGCTTGAGAAGGAGTGAGTTCCAGTGGTGGGCCTCATTTAACCGTATTAACTAGGCCATGAAGATCATCTAACTGGATGCAGCTGAAGAATGATATACATGGTCTCGAAGGGTTTGGAAGTTCGGAGGTCCCAGGAGCTATTGTATTCGAAGCCTGTGCAGGGGAGACAGATTTTTTTTTAAAAAGCTAGCAAGTTCATTGCATCTGCTAACAGATGGAGCAGCCGCAGGAGCCTTGGATGTAGGGTCTAGCATTGACTTAATAATTGAGAAAACCTAATAAACAGAGTTAGAGGCTCTCTTAATTTTCAAAGCAAAGAATGTAGCACTGGCTTTCCAAATGGCTTTATGAGATAATTTAATTGCGTCTATATATCATTCCTTTTACAGGTAAGATTGTATTTTTTTCCATGCCCATTCCAACACTTTGTGCTCTTTTTTAAGAGCCAGAAGATGGCTGTCAAACCAAGGAGATGGCAACTTTATTAACACCCAAGCCCGAACATTAGAGGAGTCAGCCACATCCCTTCATTAGTTTTAAGGTCCAGTTTGGAAATACTTAGTAGGTTACAAAAGTCACCATAAGAAAGTTTAGATCATCATCTGGTGGTAATTGGTAATGCAGGATTAGGAGAAGCGACATGCTCAAATACAAAGAGCATCAGGATCGTGTAGGAATCAGTCCAGGGGACAGGAAGAGGTAGGTCGACTTTCAGGGATAGGCAGGTAAAAAAAAACTTGAATTCATAAGAAACTATTTCATTAGATAATCTAGAGGTATGTGAATGGCTAAGTGAAGCTTATGAGTAAATGGCTGTACATACCACTGGTAGAAGCATGCATAAGCTATTTGTTTGTTTATTGTTCTAATGAGTTATAAGCTCATTGCTGATATCTTCCATGAGCTGAGAGCCGCAAGTTTGAATACCAGCAAATCAGATTCAGTCTTTCATGCTTTGATGTTGATCAATTGAGTAGGATGAAACTGAATTAATAGTAATATATGAAGGGCCTGATTCACAAGAAAAGTGTAGAAGTACGGCTGGAGTGCTACGACTCCGTCAGAACATACATTTACACTTTATTTCATTTCACAAACTGATATAACTGTTCACCTGGAAAGGCCACTCCAGGCACAAGTTTGCAGGTCTACCATCAGACCAATCTTATACAGAATGCAATTCGACAAAGTGGGAAGGATAAATGAATGTGCAAAAACACTGTCTCTCTCTTTTTAGGTGTCGCCTAGGCAGCGCTTTCGCTGTCTCTTCGAGACTTGCTGTATTCAGGATATGGGCATAAAGCTCTTCCTAATTGCCGCCCATCTTTTTACTTGGCTTCTGTCCCTGTTCTTTGTAAATGGTGGCTTTTCATTGGTCATTAGGCTTGGTAATCCCTCCTTAGTACCGCCTTGTCTCTTCTTGTAACCTCCCATGAGGACACCCCTTGTTACATGTGCTGTTACACCCTAGGTTTTAATTACAGCCTCAAGGCACTATTTTCCTAAAGGCCTTCAGACAGGACACTCACTTAGTCCTAAACTAGGTTGGCAGTGGTTACTTTACTCGCTAGCCCATCTCACATTTATGTTAGACCTTCTAGAAATGTACCTTCATCAGCTCCACATAGAGTACAACCTAATCAGGAATTAATATAATAATTCTTTTGTCACATTTCAAAGCTACTAATTGTATATAAATAGCTATATATGCATATACTATTTAAATGTACTTGTGGTACTGTCTTGCATACAATGCATTATGGGAGGGTGTATTTACCATATTTTCTGCAGGGTGCAGTACCATATGTGACCAAAAGTTTATGATGCTCACTAGGGACCTCCAGGAGCAGTTTGCGGTACTGCACCTAGACATGCAGTGCTGGTGCCTTGCTCACTAGGGACATCTAGGAGCAGCTTTCAGTACTGTACTGAGACATAAAATACTGGTTCCTGGCTCACTACGCAAGCATCTGCAATGCTCTAGGTCTCGCATTACTGAAAGTATGAGCTATTGGCTTTGTATTATTATTCGCAACACCAATACCTCAAACTATCAGTAATGCAAGACCTATTGCATTGCAAATGCTTGTTCTTTTTTACTCCAGGGGATGGCAGGCAATTCCTCATTGATAAAGCCCTTCCACTATCCCTTTATCAAATTGTTTCTCTCTCAGTCCTGGAAAGGGAGTAACTTTCCTTTCTAGGGTAGGATTTCAGTTTGTGAACGGCCAGAAATTTTAATTTTTTCTTTCACAAACTTGTAAGGCAAACCACGCCTTGTTCCCCCCCACCTCCCTTCCCTATCCTGGGACTTACTAATGCTGAGGTGTCTGCACTCCTGATGGAGAAATCCACAGTAGTAAAACCATTTACTCCAGCCAAGAAACCATTTGTGAACTCCTGGAAACGGTAAATGGAGATAGCTGTGACCAAAAACATATGTTGACTGCTGAAAAGACTTTTGTGAATGGACCCCTTTACTTACAACATATAGAAATATGAGAAGTGTAGAATAAAATGTTACTTTTACTGTTGTCATTTTTTCCACAATCATGCAGGCGAGAAACAGCATTTTCAACGAAAGACTGATGCAGAGGGAAAAATAAAATATAAATGTGTCATAAGAAGAGTCAATCAAAAAGATATCATTTGACGTTTTTCAGAAAATGAATAGATCATGTTCTTCTCTGAGAGCAGCAGGCAGGAATATCTGTAGTTTTGGAAGAGGGAAAAACTGCTCTGACAGACTTCGTTAGCTTGTAAATTTCTAGTTGCTGCGTGATATATTGATGTATTCAGGTATGAACCAAGTATTAAAGGGGTCAAAATGTTCAAATAGTGCTTATGTTCTCAATAATTAGAGTTTTGATGCTGGCTCAAACGAGTAAAACCACTGAAAATCACACGTTTTGGTTCTGAATTCACACAACACACGCCATAGCCCACAGTTTATTGCTTGCAGATGGTGGTATGCATTCAAAACACTGCCCCTCGCCTTTGGATTTGTAGTTTTGTGCTAAAAAAAAATATCCGGACAGTCCGCTCGGGTGAAACATCTATCTGAATTGTTATTGACCGACTTTAAAAAAAACTATGCGATGTGGCACAATCTTGGTAACTTCTCATAAATTTAGTCATACGAAAATTACTGCAATTATACCAGCGTAATTAAAATTTTGCCCAGGCCATGAAAAAGATGAGGGAAACGAGTTGCAGGCTTTTGGTGCAAATCCTTGTCTGCAATTCTTTGTAAATGTGGGTTTGAGACAAAACCTGTGGGGGGTTGAATGGGATCGCTCATCACCACTCATGTAACGCCGATTGATGCAAAGTAATGCATGCAATGCGCTGCATAGAGTTACTTTGTGGTACAATCCAACATAAATCGGGATTTCTGTTGGTTTGTAATTCACATCAGCAGACTTTGCGTCGGGTCTGCAATAAAAAAGTATTTGTAAATCTGGCCCCATCTCTCTAGTCTCTTGAGACTTTACAGAGCTCTAACCTTTGTGACCTGGAGACATCAGCAAGGTCTACCAGCAGGGGCGGCCTTAGGCATGTGCAAGCTGTGCACCTGCACAGGGTCGCCAAACCCCAGGGACCACCACGCCAATATATATCCTTAATATAATAATTCTCTGAGGATGGATTCCTATTTGGGTGGCGGCCCCTGGCAGGGATTTGGCGGCCTTCGGCTCTGTTCCACTTCCAAACCCCCTGACTCCCCCCCTCTTCACTGGCCTCCGCGCCTTCGTTCCTCCTGGTTCCTGATTGGCTTCTTTTTTTTCCATACCCACTCCCTCACGTTGTGTGTCACAATACCCTCCTCCTCCTAAATTTTACCATTCTGAGACGAATTCGGAAAGGTAGGAGCAGCCGCAGGTACTGGTCATCTAATGCCTTTTCTGGACGTTTTATTAAAACACCTTCCTGAACTCCTAGCGGACCCCCTCTTCCGGGGCCCCCTACCTACACTCCCTGCCCAGGGCCGCCATGGGACTAGAGCCGCCTCTGCTACCAGTCCTGTAGGTGCTGGAGAAGGCTGCAGTTAGCAAATCCCTGGAAGTGCCTGTCTTGCGTGAGTGTAGTTTCCATTGCCCTGTTTTCAATCTTCTCCAATTACCTGGGCCTTTTCTGCTGAGCTATTCTCTGAGATCTTATATTAACGTAACCCTATTTTTAACCTTAACCCATTTTTTTTACACATACCACCGGCCACATTTACAATAAAATGGCGTACCATGGTTCCGCAAGCAATTTTGCAGCACAGCACGTAATTCTAAGAGTGCAGGAATGCACCATATTAACAAGAATACAGTGCATTCCTATACTGACCCCTGCCCCGGTGCTAAAAAGCAGCAAAGCGCCAACCTAGACACCCTTGCGCCATGTTGCAAAAGTGCCTCCGTTGTGGGGATGATTGATTTTGCGCAGGAAGGGACATGTTTCTGAACAAAATCAATCAATGAAGACAATTTCCTCCTTCTATGTGTGTTGCAGAATGCAGCACACATAGAAAGAGGAAAAAAGGAGGAGAAATAAGGATATTTCTCCTCGTTGCGCCTCCCTGTCACCAGTGGCGTTAGAATCTGATGCATTCCCAGGTTTACGAATCCTTGTAAATCTGGGAATGCTTCAGATTCCGTGGGTGCCCCATGGGAACACCCATAGAACGCCCCTTTCAGGGTGAAAGGGGCACATATTTACAAGGCGATGAAAAGCCAAGCAAAGTGTCCTTGCGCGGCCTTGTAAATATGCTGCGGCACATTGCGCAACTGGAGCATTAAAAAGTGACACTCCGGCGGCGCAAAAGTGCCGCTAGGGCCTCGTAAATGAGGCACCTCATGTTTACATTGCATAAAATCACCTTTTATTCATTATTACTGTTCTTCATCATGGTATTTCTTAATTTTGTAATCTTGTTATCATACACCTTTATCATTTTCTCAAAATGCCTCGGATTGTGGTTCAAAGACATTCTTACTGCTGGTGGCAAAAATAAGAGAATAAGCCGATTATTAGTAAATGTTTTTATAAACAGTGCAGAAAGTCTTGAAATTTACTTGAGGTTTCAGCTGAAAACCTCGTGACGTTTGTACATGTTTACCAGCAGCCGGGGTATTACTGCATTTGGGGGTCAGGATGAAAGCCAGAATAATCACACTTGTCTTGCTTCTGCAATTCCCCTCAATTCAGCGGTGACAATGCAACCGGTTTTTAGTGAAAATGCCAAATTAGCGGATTCCGCAGCTGTGCGCCGGGAGACAGACAATGCCAGGACGGAGTTACGTTCATTGTGCTCAGCAGTTTATGCAGACTTTGAATTACACATTAGTTTTCCGCCCAGAGGATGCGCCAACGTAACAAAAAAGAGGCAGTTGGAAGGGTTCCAGAATTTTCCACGCTCCCGTCTAAAAGGTGTTTTGTCTCTGGAGAGTTCCATACAATCACACACACACACTATACGATGAATTTGTAAGGCTTTTTGGTATTATTTGGCCAGTCATGCTTATGGACACATCAAAATAAATAACAATTTTCAACCAATATGAACCATAAAATAAATTTAAATATGGAGGGGTGATTGTGCTCTGCTCTGACAACACTACAAGGCGGCTCACCGTGGTCGGAGTACCCATATGCAGTGGTAAAACAACAGCTTTAGGGTGCCCCCTAGTGTTGTTGTCAAATTACTGGGAAGAAATTCCTGAATTGTCTTGATTTATGCTGGCGTTGAACTGTCTCATCTAATTCCTAAAGGTTGTGTGGGTCATAAACGGGAAATGGGTAAAGTGAAGGTGTCATTCTCGCGATGAGAACCTGCAGCTTTTTAGTTAACCTGCTCCAGCAGATTACTGTGCAACTACCGGAAGTAGGCATCTGAGGGAAATTGGGAAAAGGAAATGGGGAACAGGATAAGACAAAACGCAGTCTGACCACAGCCCAGACAGTGCAGGAAGGGTCTTGATCTGCATGGTGCATATCACTGCATTCACTCTCAGATATATTTATGCTTTGGTACAAAACACTGTTTTGGAGGCTGTTTAACAACAGATGATATGAGATTACAAAATATATAACATAATGTCTTATTGGTTCTCAAGTGACACTTTCATTCATTCAAAATTCTTTATTTCGGCTTGGTTGCCATAAAAGAAACAATACATGAACATTACATTTAAAATAACAAGACAAATAGAACAATACAGCGTGGAACTTTGCAGCATAAAGCTTTAAAACCATTAGCTAAAAACAATTCAGGACATATTAGGGACAATCAATACTCAGGCAACATTAAATTTCTGTAGTGGACCCCCGACTAACTACTAAGAAATAGATCATTTCTGTCTCTAGAATTGACCCCAATTACAATTGGTGTCCCAGTTTTTTCTTTGGAAAAAAATAGAATGCAAAAATCTACTAACACTAAATATTATTGATTGGTTTGTGTTAGTTGAAAGAATTCTCAAAGCCTGTGTGCATGATCTCACGCCTAGCAATAAGCATATAGGTTTGATCCATCTTTTCCTGGCCTGAGCATACACAGGACAAAAAAAGAGGATATGTAGCTCGTTTTCTATCTGGTGGCATTCACACAAAGAACAAAATTCATCTATGACTGTGGAAGAATTATTTGAGCCCCTAGCCTAACGTGCCAAAGTTGTCTTTATTAAAAGATTTCCATATCTAAATTTTAAAAATAAGGTTTTGGCAAGAGGGGGCTCTATTTCATCCATAAAAGTCTCAAATAATGGTACATCCTTAAAAGTGAGGAATTTTGTTACTAAGGTCCCACCAGTTGGAGCGCTTATGGTCATATTGACAATAAAGGTCCAGAAGGCCCTTTTTAGGATTAGTTTCGGGTTGGGTGGTAATTGGTCCGGGTTCTCCCAAAAATGTTTCAGACCTATTTTAATAAACCAAGTTTTAACATGTTTAAACCACGGAATGACTTTTAAATTATCAAGCTCCTTGATTTCTTTTAGCCCGTCCCTGTAGTCTTGTAGTTCGGGTACCCGCCATAATCTAATCCACAGCAACAGTGGACGTATTATGATTTGGTGATCAGTTCTTTTAATGTTTAGGTCGAGTTGAAGAGGTACTAGGGGGGTACCTCTCGGGACTCGCACCAAACTTCTCATAAAATTATTGTCCAGGACGCTAAAATTGTCCTTAGACCCAGGGCCCCAAATTTCAGCACCGTATAACACTGCTGGTTGTACTTTGAATTTAAAAAGTTCAATCGCCGGAGACACAGCTTTGCTAGTGCTCAGGCTTTGGTCCCTAAGGATAGGTTTTACATTCTGGAGAAATGTCAACTTACTTTTTTCCATCTGAGCTTTCCAAGAGAAGTTGGAGTCTAATGTCACCCCTAGGTAGGAAAAATTGGGGACCAATTCTAGTTTTACTCCTTTTAAGGTTAAACAGCCTTTATCAGATTTGGTTGGATTTAGGGCCATACATTTAGTCTTTTTCCCATTTATCTCCAGTCCCTTCTTACTACAATAACCACTGAAAGAGTTCAGTAGTGCCTGAAGACCTCTTTTGGTTTGGGAAATCAAAATAGTGTCATCAGCAAATAATAGGGATGTTACCTTTTCACCGTTCAGTTTTGGGGAATCGTTTTTACATCCCTCTAGATATGAGGGGATATCATTCACGAAAATAGAAAACAACGTAGGGGCCAGTACGCAACCCTGGCGAACACCACGCTCAATTGGGATTTTAGGGGTTAGTTCGCCTTTTGGGCCCCATCGAATTCTCGCGAAGTTTCCTTCATGTAACTCTTTAATCTGAACTAATAAGTTATTAGGCAACCCTACTACACTCAGCGTTTTCCATAGGAAGTTGCGAGGCACTAAATCAACTGCTGCCCTTAAATCAACAAAGGCAACATATAAATGACCCCTTTTGATCGTAACATATTTCCAATAAAGGCAACAGTGTCTGAAGATCTGATCTATTGTGCTAACTTTGGATCTAAATCCAGCTTGATATCTAGTTAGAATTGCCTTTTCCTCCAGCCAATCGCTGACACGAAATAAAATGTGCCGTGCATAAATTTTCTGGAGTATATCCATTAAACTGATTGGCCGATAATTGGAGGGGTCCATCCTGTCTCCTTTTTTAAAAATTAAAACAATTTCGGCTCCCTTCCAACTTTCTGGGAAGTCTAGAGTACGGGATAGCTTATTGCACAAATAATTAATGTATGGTACCCATACTTTTAAATCGTGCTTATATAAGTCGCCCGGAATCTTGTCAAGACCTGGGGCTTTGCCAGATTTTATTTGGCTTATTGCCAGCTCAGTTTCCCCTAAGGTAAAATCCAGATACTCTATTGGGATTTCATGACTTGGGGCATTCGTGTCTTTCTGGGGATCATCGTATTTTTTATAGAGTTTGGTAAAGTGGTTAATCCATGTTTGTTCGTCCAAATAAATATTCTTAACCACTCTACCTACATGGTTTCCATTAGCTACCAGCCTCCAAAATGCTACGTTATCACGTGATTTGGCGGCCAGCAGCAAATCAGCCCATTTTTCTTCTTCCCAAGCTATTTTTGAAGCCTTTTGTACAGTCTTATAATTGTTCCTAGCTGTAATGATATCTAAGGGTAGCTTAGATTTAATCGCTAGTAAAAGTGCCCTTTTGGACTCTCTGCAAGTTCTACCATACCAGGGTTTGCTGTGAGACAAATTCTGTGTATTTTGCTGGCTTTTCTTAGGCATTTTGGTAACTAAAAGTTTTACATCATCGAAACATTTTTGATGCAGTATTCTAAAATGAGTTTTATTTTCCTCTTCCAATGTTAAATCTAAATATGGTCCAAATGAGCCTGCAAAAAGTGTGTATATTTCTGCAAGGATATCGCCATGGTCTAATATGAAAGGCCATTTAAGTGATCGTCTGTTATTACTAATATGGATCTCAGTATTATCATCGTTACTTTGTTCTACTAGAGGAGAGGAAACTGTGTCTTCTAGCAATGAGGCTTCCATTTTGAGCTCTAAAGGAAAGTGATCACTTTCTAACCTCTCCTTTACCTCAAAATCAAGAAGATACAACCAAGTTGATATGGAAGCAATCACAAAGTCTATATTACTTTTACAGTTCCTCCTGCAAAAGGTAGGTTTCATCAAGCTGTCAGACGATAACCGTCCATTACAGGCCCTAAGACAGTGTTCAATACATATTTTATTCATTTGAAGAGCCAAGGGTGAACATTTGACTGATTTGACATTGTCCATGGAGGGAATTTTGTTAGCTTGATTTTCCTCTTCGAAAATATCACTGAAACCCATAACTGGCTCATAGTTACAATTTAAATCTCCAGCCAGGAAAATAAAATCCTCCCTGCCATCCAATTCGCTTAGAAAACAATCTAATTTAGATAATGTTGGAGATTCCCTTAGTGAGGATGATGGCCTATTATAGATGTTTATTAACCGCATGCGTGCGGGCGGAATTCCGCTCGTACGCGGAGATTTCCGAAACCGCACTTTACGTGACGAGCTGGGCTCGTCATCAGCGTAGCAGGAGGCTACCTCATGACGAGCCCAGCTCGTCATCAGCGTGGAAGGGGTTAAAATAGGTTTTTCCCTTCACATACAGTGATTTTTAGTGCTAATATATCTAGGGAGTTTGTATCCACCACCTCAATACGCGCCCTTAGACGTACTTTCACCCAAGTTAGTAGACCACCCGAGGGCCTTCCACTTCTAGATGGAATCGCACCAATTCCATAAGTCTTATACCCTAATCTATGTGGTGTATCAACTACCCAAGTTTCCTGAAGCATGCAGAAATCAAAGGATTCAATGTAGCTAGCCCACTCTGGGTCCCTCAAATTTTTCGTAACTCCGGCAATGTTCCAGGAGATCAATTTTACTGGCTCCCTTGTTACTGCTTTCGTTTCGGGCGCTACCTTTTGTACCTCCCTGCAGCTAGGTAAAGTTCCAGGTAGTACTGCCAATGATACGTCTTCAGTTGTTATCATAGTAATCGAACAATTCTGAGGTAAAACCATAACATCTGGTTGGATACAACTCTCACCCAGGATAGATCTATCCCCAGTTTCTGGTTCAACCAAAGATGGAGACCCACAATTCTCCAACACATCAATTACATTAACAACGCCCTCCACACTGGGAATTCTTATTCCACTTCCCTCACCCTCCCATGTCATAAAACATCAATCACAGTCATCTAGGCCACTGAATATGTCAAATCTATTTGTGGTCTCTAGTGGTGTGAATGGTTTTAGATGATCCATTCTTCTATTGTTGACATTATAGGATCTAGCTTGCACATAGTTCCATCCATGCGGATCGAGGGCTAGCACTGGGTACGGCAAATATTGTGGGTTCCTAACATCCTGTATGCTTGACGTATACAGAGCGGGATGAGTATTCCCAACACTCTGCGTAATCAGAGGGTAGCTGGTTGGGTGGATATGCGTTTTTATATGCTGAGGTGGTTGGTGCTGTGATGAAAACACCACTGACCTTGGATAGAAATATGTCAGTGGTCTCGGGATTATACAGTTGTTAGTAGTACCTGGCGGCCAACTTAATATAAATTGGACAGCATTGGGATCCCTGAAGTTCACTACCACCACATCACCCTCTATGTCTTTGGGTCTACCCCCCAGCCATTGAAGACGGCGAACGTGAACAATTTCGCAGCTAATATGATTTGCAATTGGCCTGAATAGACTTAGCCAATGCATTATCTTATTCTTCAATTGGGCAAAACCCTCCCGCTTATTTGGTTCCAGCACAGGGACCCCTGTTAGGACTACCACAAAAGGTACTGCCTCTGGTGGGAGTTCAGGTAGTGGAGTCCGTCTGGATCTCCCCCACGTGTACTTAGAGCCCCCCGCGTCCCTTGTTGGTCTCTCTAGGAATGTATTTGCCATACTAACAGAAGATTTATCGGCTAAAATAGCCGGTGACTGCTCTGATTTTTTTGTTGCTGTTTGGGTGGTAGGTTGGGTTATGTGGTCGTTTTGTTCCCCAAATGCTTTGAAGTGGAAGGATTCATAGTTAGAGTAGGAATTGGGGCAGAAACTGGGACAGTTGATGTAGATTGAGATGGTAATGTAATGTTTTGAGTTACGTTACTTGGAGCTGCGTTGGTAACAGCTTCCTTACTTCCCAATGCCTGCTCAATGTTGCTTAATCTGAGTTCCACTTCAATCAGCCTCTCTAAAATTGATGCCGAATAAGTTTTAATTAGACTCTCTAGAGTATCCAACGTAACAGGGCCTTGGTTGACTTGGGGCACGTTAACAGACATAGTAGTATCCAAACTAACATTTTTGTCTATAGACATGTTGGGTGAGAATGGTGATGTAATGTTAGTTCTTTCTCCAGCTGCTAATGGGTTGTTGGAGTTTCTAAGAGTAATCGTCATCTTTTTCCCAAAGTCGGAGTGGCTCAATTTGGTTTGTTGTAAATCCCCCCTTTTCCGCCGTTTTTTGTTTGGGGGTGGACCATATATTCTAGGTACTGGCAAAGATTTTTTTGCCCTATTTCGTGTTGTTTTGGCTAACATGGGGGTAACTGCCTTCACTAAACCAGGAGTACTCATATGGGTAGTTAAGGGAAGATCAATCGTATCCAGCTTGGGGGAAGCAATTGATATAGGTATAATGTCACTCGCTTCCAAGGGCTGGCTATCCAATATATGTACAATGTCATTGGCATTCTGGGTAATATCATTAGTAGAAGTAACAGGTAGCAATAGAGGTAGAAGTAATGGTGACACTACCCTGTGCTTCATGCTCTCCACGGAACGTCGGCGTTCAGCTCGTCGCTCCGCCAGTACAATATCCTTGGGAATGTCAGACGTGGATTTTGTAAAATAATTATCGTGGGTTTTATTTAACAAACCCCCCTGTTTGTCAGACATACTCGGTTCAGAACTGGCAATATCACAAAATACACAACAACAGACCGGAAAATATCCAATCAAGCCTATCTAGTGTCTTTTTCAATAACAACCAAAAAAAGGAAAAATACCAAAAATCAGCGCCCAGTCCAGTCTCCTCGAGTCTCTGAGGGTCTCAGAGGGTCCGCCCTTAGTCCGGGCTTTGTCCCGGGATATTGTCCCGCACACGCGTCCCGCTCACGCGTTGCTACACCAGCCCATATACAGGAAGCCAGTGAAAAGGGAGGGGTCACGGGAAGAGGCGGCAGGTGTGCAAGGTGTTCCTGCGCACAGCCTGGTGGGCCTCGCAGTCCCGTTTTCGACAACAGCAACATTACCCCAAGCGCTGCTCTCCTCTTTCACGGCAAGCTCCAACAAGGTAGACACAGCAAACAGTCCCAATCCGTCTGCGAGCGGCTCCCGCGTAGCGGGGGCCGCAAGGCGTTAAGAAGGACGCTATCAGAGGGGAGGGGTCACGGGAAGAGGCGGCAGGTGTGCAAGGTGTTCCTGCGCACAGCCTGGTGGGCCTCGCAGTCCCGTTTTCGACAACAGCAAGATTACCCCAAGCGCTGCTCTCCTCTTTCACGGCAAGCTCCAACAAGGTAGACACAGCAAACAGCCCCAATCCATCTGCGAGCGGCTCCCGCGTAGTGGGGGCCGCGAGGCGTTAAGAAGGACGCTATCAGAGGGGAGGGGTCACGGGAAGAGGCGGCAGGTGTGCAAGGTGTTCCTGCGCACAGCCTGGTGGGCCTCGCAGTCCCGTTTTCGACAACAGCAAGATTACCCCAAGCGCTGCTCTCCTCTTTCACGGCAAGCTCCAACAAGGTAGACACAGCAAACAGTCCCAATCCGTCTGCGAGCGGCTCCCGCGTAGCGGGGGCCGCGAGGCGTTAAGAAGGACGCTATCAGAGGGGAGGGGTCACGGGAAGAGGCGGCAGGTGTGCAAGGTGTTCCTGCGCACAGCCTGGTGGGCCTCGCAGTCCCGTTTTCGACAACAGCAAGATTACCCCAAGCGCTGCTCTCCTCTTTCACGGCAAGCTCCAACAAGGTAGACACAGCAAACAGTCCCAATCCGTCTGCGAGCGGCTCCCGCGTAGCGGGGGCCGCGAGGCGTTAAGAAGGACGCTATCAGAGGGGAGGGGTCACGGGAAGAGGCGGCAGGTGTGCAAGGTGTTCCTGCGCACAGCCTGGTGGGCCTCGCAGTCCCGTTTTCGACAACAGCAAGATTACCCCAAGCGCTGCTCTCCTCTTTCACGGCAAGCTCCAACAAGGTAGACACAGCAAACAGTCCCAATCCGTCTGCGAGCAGCACCTTACTCTGACAAATGTAACGAAGACGAAGAAACATCCATCCTCTGGGTCTCATTTACAAGGTTGTGGCGCAGGGCTGCGCCGCGAGGAATCTTGCTGTGCTGCCTTGTGCCAAAAGAAAAGGGCAGGAATGAGCCGTATCTATGAGATACGGCTCATTTCGGTCATTTTCCCCCTGCGCTGGTGCACAATGGGCTGCCATGTGCCAAACCAGGCACCCTTGCGCCATGGTGCAAAAGTGCCTGAGTTGCGGCGTTGTTTGATTTTGTGCAGGAAGAGACGCCTTACTGCATAAAATCAATCCAAAGAGGCGTTTTCCTCTTTCTATGTGTGCTGCGGAATGCAGCCCACAGAGAACGAGGAAAAAACGAGGAGAAATAAGGAATTTCTCCTAGTGGCGTCTCACTAACGCTACCTGTGGGGTGGACGCATTCCCAGGTTTACGAGAATGAAAATAGCACTTTACTACGCGATGCATTACATCGGGTGCTTTTACAACGACTTTCACTAGGGGGCGCGCTGGATTTAGGAATAGTATTATTTACTATTTCTACTCTAGTTTACTCAACAGTAGGAAAGGTGTTGGGATTCATTTCCAATACCTCAGCGCCCCCTAGTGGAATTCGATGTAAAGACTTGTGATGTAAATGCATTGCGTACTAATAATGCAGTGGGTTGTAACAATCGCGTTGTAAAGGTATCGTGGTGTAATGACCAGGTTATAAAGGTTGTTTCCCCTGGGGAATGCTTCAGATTCCATTGGTGTTGTGTGGGAACACCCACAGCAACACCCATTGAACACCCCTGTCACAGTGATCTGCGTGAAAAGGGCACATATTTACAAGGCCATTAAAAGCCATTATCATTTTTATTCCTTGATGAATTTTATATGTATTATATGCTTTTATGACAATTGTCGAATAAAGCTTGTTTGACTTGGCCATGTAAAGTGGCATTGTGGTGCCTTGTAAATAAGCTGCGGCACATTGCGCCACCAGAGTGTAAAAAAAGTGACGATTTTGCGGTGCAAAAGTGACGCGAGAGGCCTCGAAAATGAGGCCCACTGTAGGAAAGTGAGCAGTCCGGGTAGGTAAATGTAGGGATCAAAGCACAGAAATAAGCTGGGAGGATGGAGCTAAGTCAGAAAGGAAGCCCCTGGAAACCTAGGTAATTTACTAGATATTAACCATCAACACTTAAAGATGTCCTCATATCCTTTGAAGTTAGTTGTTTGTCATTATCAGTAATCACAGCAGAGGGAATGCCTTGATTCCTAAAAACATCTTTTAAGGTACAAATGATGGCCCTAGTTGTTACTTCCTTCATAAATTTATTTCACAACTGAACATTTAAAGTGGACATCCAGATCCATTAACATAAACTGCAATTTCCAAATTATAGAAGTCCACTTAACTGGAAACTTACTAACCTGAAACATGAATTACCGATGAGATTGGCACTCAAGAATCACAAACCAAAAAACATCGGTGCATGCTGCGACAGTCCCTATTGGGCAAGGCAGCCATTTTTAAAATGATCGCACTCCCTCACCTGCTATTCATCCTACAAAATAACCCATGGAAAGTCCTGAAGACGTTCTTTGCCCATGCGGATGCCTTGGCAAGTACACTCATTTGGGAGAGAGGTCAACCTCGAAAATTTGAAGGAGGTATTTTGTTCCCAAATGTCAAAAGATATGAGGCTCCGCAGGTCAGTGTAGTGAATAACTGGGCATATGCAGAATGGGATGACACGGCATTTTGGACAAACAGATGGGGCATGGGAAACCAGAGCTATTTACATGCATTTTATAAGGTCAGGCTGAGTCACCGGGCAAGCCCAGCGACAGTCACGGTCCTGGCGGTGTGTAGACGTTTACTACGAGAGATGTAATGGGACAAGAGACTCACGCTTTGCATGCCACTCTGGGAAGGGACCAAACTAAGACAAGTGACTGCACTGGAAGGCTTCCAGGACTGGGTTTATAAAGACATCCTCACACTTGCAGAAGTATGCGATGCCAACCGAGTAGTCCCCTTTGACTACCTACAAAAGGAATATCAAATGCCGACCACCCAATGATTTAAATATAGACAGCCGAGACATGCTCACTCAGAAGGATTATAGACATGGAAGAGGAGACCCAGGAGGACTCCCTGCTGAAAAGGAAACTTCTGGATGGGTGAGTCCATAAAAAATGTATCCCCTTGTCTGATTGCACATTAATGCGAAATACACAGGCGACACTGACACATCTATAAGGCAGCTGGGAACAGGATATTGGGGAGATTGATGATGAGGACTGGCAGGAGGCATTCAGTTTTCCACCAGAAGTGGCCATTAAAGCCAGATAAGGGCTGATCCAATTAAAACTTCTCCTTCTGACGTACTACACTAGAACATTGCTACAAAAGATTGGGGGGACAGGGGATGCTAAGTGCCTATGCATGGTGGTATGGAGGGTACAGCCCTCCACACATGGTGGCTCTGTCCTTGGATACACCGCTTCTGGGAACAGGTAGTAGAATCTCTTGAGGAAGCAGTTGGGGCAGGCATTCAGCTGACACCCCAGGTACCTTAGTTGGGATATGGGAACCCTTGCACCTCTCAAGATACCAGAAGATCCTTGTAAACATTGAGTTTGTGGTGGTGAAGCAAGATATTGATCAGTAATGGGGCTGTGAGGCACCGCCGCCATTCCGAGGCTGTCAAACTGTAATGGAGCACTGTAAGCTTATAGAAAGAGAGATATCCACGGTTAGAGGCTGTAAAAAAAAAAATTGAAAACATTTGGGACGCCTCGGACTCGGGGGCAGTGCTTTAAATGGGCCGGTACTCACCGGTACTGAGTACAGGCACTTCTTTTTTTAGTACTCTGAGTACCGGTACTTCTCTACTGCCGAGGAGAGTCCCAGTACTCATAAACGGTGGGCGCATTGGCTGCTTGTGCTGGTGACCTGTCTCTGACAGCCAGGCACTTCTGTAGCCGTGACAGCTGAGCTGAGCCCCGGCTGAACTATTCAGCGGGGGCTCATTTGCATAACGTTCGGTGTTCACCATCCTGCTGTGTTGCAAACACAGGATCGAGGCAGCCCGGTGACAGAGCAATTAAGAAAGCAAATGGCTTTATTCCTTTAATTCTTTTGTGTGAGTGGCTTATGTTTGTCTGTTTGCCAGTGCTTTTTTGTGTTAAGAAAAAAGCGAGAGAAAGGGAGAGATTCGATACACTGTTGGGAGGTATATTAAAGGAAATGTGTGGAATGCTTTGTGTGTGCACGTCTGCTTGATTTTTTCTGTGTGTGTGTGTGTGTGTGTGTGTGAGTGTGTGTGCATGCTCGAGAATATATTGTGTTGTGCCAAGCAACAGCAAATAACAGTATGGAAGCTGCAAATATTATATAACAAGGAAATGTTAAAACATCACCGCGTTTGGCTGTCGTTATTGTGTAATAAATTAACCTGTTTTATTTATAGAAACGCATTTGACATGTGTTTTGGTATGTGCTGCAACTAGTATTAAAGTTGATAGGTATCAGCATGTCTTGTTCTTAGCCCCGCCTCTAGCCCCGCCCACTCGCCCCATTTAAATGAGTATCTGAACTCTTTTTTTTCCAATTTAAAGCACTGCTCGGGGGTATGCACTAGGGAGCGTGGAGAATGGAGGGAGCCGCACCCAATGGAGTGATGCATGAGAAAAAAAGGGTGGGTTGTGAGGGGCGAGAATGTGCATATCCAAGACAGCGGGGGTACTCGATTTTTGACACTGCCATAGGTGATCACACATTGGAAGAACCATGATTGTGCTGCGGGGGTGGGAGAGGAGGGAGAGAGATCGTGATGCCCAGAAACATGCGATGTAGGTGCTGTGTCATTGCAGTACTGTATTCACCTTTGTTTTCATAATAAAATGTTATATAAAAAAATCAACAACCAAAGTGTTCACAAACCTCATAGCTCACGGAACTCCCTTCCAACTCCTGTAAAGGGTCCAATGAAGACCACACACAGTTCCATGCCGTGCCAGGATCATGACTATGCCCTCCATTGGTTCACGCAGCCACTTTCAATCCCTTGTCACATTTTTTGACTTCCACACCATTCAACTCATATAGTTACTTTATCATCCACACCCAGCCACCAAAACTTTTAACTGACACTCTTCTTGGTCAGTGTTTAGCCCAGGTGTCCTTTGTGTGCCAAGTTAATTATTCTGATGGCAAAAACATATCTCCTCTCATGACTCATCTGTCACTGCACACAGAGAACGTATCTAACATTTGAAGACAAGGCCTTATCGATGGGGAAACCACACTCTCTCTTCTTCCACCCTCTAAAACTAAGCTAAGCCCTTCCAGTCAAACTATATCTCCCACCATTTCTCTTTCCCAGTCACTCAATGTGATGGCACCACCATCCCACTCTACGACATCCTCCTCTCTTGTCACAGCAGCATCAGTCTCTGTAGCAAGAACTGGGTCTTTATCACAAGTCAATCTACAAGAAGAGTGGAGAGAAAATCAGCTTGTGCATTACGCCACACAGGAATGTACTCAACTTCACTGCTGTACCCCTGCAGGCAAGTAGCTAACCTTGCCCACCTTGCACAGCCTTTATATGCATCCCTACACAACAACATCCTAACCAAGGGCTTGTGATTAGTTCGGAGCATACATTTTAAACCCCACACATAAGTCCTGAATTAATCGGCACCCCAGGCTGCAGCCAACTCTCTATAACTGAATAATGCTGTTTAGTGATTGTCAGGGAGCATGAGGCATAAGTCACTGTCTTTTCAATCTTGCTATACAATTGGGAAATAATAGCTCCTATTTGTGTGACACTTGAATCCACTGTTAAAATTGAATTATGTTGTGTGTCAAGAGGAGTTATAATTCTAGTAGTGCAAATATCTTACTTGATCTTCACAAAGCATTTTGCTTGGCCTCGTCCGCTCTGAAGCTGTTCACTTTTCTTGATACAATCCTGAAGTCCTCAGTCTTATCAATGAAACCCTCAATTAATTTAGAGTAATATTTAATAAGGTCCCTAAATCTCAGCAGGTCTTAATTTTGTGGAGGATGAGATGATGGCTTTCAATAATCCCGCTTTGGGTCTTACTATGCGCTGATCTTGTGTAGCCAAAGTATTCCATTTCCTCAACCTAAAATGTACACTTGTCTTTTTTAATGTGAGACCGGCCTAAGACAATTTATCAAGAGCCTATTTAAGTGCCAAACTGCGGTTTTCTTTAGTCTCTCCAAATATCAAAATGTCATCCTGAAAATATATGATATTGTTCATTCCCCTGAAGAACTTTGCCATCATCTTCTGAAAGATGCTGGCCACTGAGGATAGAACTAATGGCATCCTTGCACACTGGAAAGTACCCTCTGTGGTGATGAATGCAGTAATAGGCTTAGACTCCTTGTGCAAATGAATCTGATGATATGTGCTTTCGAGGTCAGGTTTAGAAAATAACATGTCCCCTTTGAGCAATAGGATGAGCTTGTTGATATTGGCTTAGGTGAAATTATCTCCCACAGTATTTTGATTGAGGCTCCTCAAATCCACACAGAATCATAAATGCCCATTATTTTTTTCAGTGATAACCACTAGGGAAATCCAAGTAGAAGCTTCTATAAATTCAATAATTCCTTCCCTGACTATTTTCTCAAGCATCTTTCCATGTCTCCTCTTACTATAACAGGTACTCTTCTTATTGTATGTAGAACATGAATATCACTGGGCCTAACTAACTTATTCAACTTTTATAATTTCCCTATACTTTACCACAGGGAGATGTCCTCCCTGAGTACAGAACATTGAATACAAACGTAAAGTCAGAAATAGTGGTAACTTTATGGTAATATTTGGCATTTTAGTCAATCCACTACCCAATTCAGTGGGGGGGGGGCATGCAAGTCCCCACTTTTGAGAAACTTTATGACAGTACATGATGAACAGAAAAAAGAAATGGAGTTACTCAAAAGTATAACAGTAATTTTACTGGTAGTAAATCTACACATGTAGATGTACTTTTGTGAATATGCACCTTAGTATTGCAAGACAGATTTGGAAGTTTAAATTACCCACCTGTAATTTGTTGTGGGTGTAAATTGTAAGCATTTACTTTGAACTCCTCCATCTGTTTTGGTATGATGGGGTCTAGTCAGCAGGGTGGGGGAAATGGAGTAGTACCCATCTACATGGTGTTGTGTCTGACAAATGTGCATGTCTAAATATTGAAGATGTGGGGAAGAGTGGTACTCCATTGCGAGAGATATGAATGTAGTATACTTGTGTGTGTATTTGTGCAAACAGGGGAAAGAGCAATATCCATTCACTGGAGGTAGTATACGGGGAGTACCCATTGTATGCACAGCTGGCCAAGAGTAGTACCCTGTTGTAAGAGGTTGCATGGTGAAGTAACCCTTAGAAAAAAAGTGGGGAAGAGTAGTAGCCTGTCTTGAGATGTTGTATAGAAAGTACCCTGTGGTGAGCTGTGTTGGGAAAGGATATTACCCTGTCATGAGAAGTTGAATGGGGGAGCAGCTGATAGTGTGGAATGAGGGAGAAGAGGATTACCATATCACCAGAGATTATGGGGGGAAGTACCCAAGACGTGAAAATGTGGGAAAATATAGTACACCGTGGTGTTGTGGATGATAGCCACAAGTTTTGCCTGAGTTTGCTACCAGACTAGTCATTATTCTGTACAAACTGGCCAATTTGACAAGCGAGTAGTACAGGAGGCAGGATAAGTTTGTGATTATTTTGTTGTTCGTTCATTCCGTTTGCATATAATGGAGCTTGTCAGTGCTGTGTTTGGATTTTGGTGTGTGATGTAGTCCTGGTGTATTGTGTGAGAGTACTTCTTTACCTTCTGCTGTTGTATTGCTGGACTGCTCTAGTGTTTGATTCCTGTTGCGTCAATAATATTTTCAGTATGCATCTACTGAAGGCTGTCATCACTGAGTATGGTGCAGTTTCTAAAGGGTGTGATACTGGGTGAAGATTTAGTGCTTTCTTTGGCCTGGCACTTAGTTATGTTGGTTTTACCAGCTAGGATACCTGTGTGTGGAGAGTGTTGGAGCACTAGTCTGCTTTTTTGTGTTTGAGTGTGTTGTGCGATGAGTTGCCCCTGTGGTGATACACGAGTTGCTTGTGAAAGATGGAGAGTTTGTTGTACTATGTCGGATAGGAAAGTGAGGTGGATGTTGGGGTACATTTTGTATGAATATAATTGTGAAGACAGGTTTTGTGTTGGAATATGGTCAAGGGAATTGAGGTGATGCATGGTTAAACTTCCACTTATGTTTTGTTTTGTGTCTTGAATGTGTAGATGTAGGTATGACTGGGAATTCTTTGTTGAAGGAAGCAGGTGGCTTCCGTGCCCTGGCTGTCACATGACTGGCCATCCAAGATTACATATCCTGAGTGCAGAAATATAAAGATGTGTCATTGTGCGTATGCAGACACTTGGTAGCAGGGCTTCATGTGCGAGGAGGTTATAAGACTTGCACATCATACGTTACAGTATGTACTATTGCCCTGCCTAGACGAATTTCTGATCGAGATCACAGGGCCCCTAAATCTTTACAGTGACAGGGAATTATGTAACAGAATGTTTGGGTGGTCTGGGGAGGAAGCAATCACATCCCTGGCAGTCTGTCAGTAGGCAAAGGAAGCTGGTTCTGAGGAGTGCTCTGAAGAATTCATAATCTAACCCTGAAACTAGGTACTGTAACTGGTCATGAAGGAGCTGGGAATCTAATATGGTGTCTCCTTCATATTCCAGAGAATTTAGGATTAATACTGGAGGAGGAGGTAGAGGCTGACTTGAAGACGGATGTGTAATTTAGGATACAGGAACCACTGGATGTATATTACGTCTTGAAGGTAACAGTAGTCTAACATTAAAGGAGCCCACTAAACTGCTCACTGAAAAAGGACCCACAAACCAGGACCAAATCTGAAGTAGGTTTTGGGATTATTTGGTATTTCGTTGACATCCATAGTCTTTCCCTCACACTGTATTATGACGGAGTGGGTCTCTACCTGTCTGAATAGCTTTTGTAATCAATTATGGATTAAGCAGGTGATGAAAAGCCAGTTGCAGATGTGGTGTAAAACGCTAGCTACAGACGATATGACAGATGGTGTGAGCTCAGAAGGAAAAGTGCATTGATATATAACATACCAAGAGGGTAGTAGCTGTGAACCGTGTATAGAATTGTATATTATCTCTACTAATCCTAACCACTGCCTTCAATCTCAATCTTCAAGAAGCATCTGAGGTATTGCTCAATGGTCTAGTTAAGTCTTTCAGTCTAACAGTCCAACTGGGGATTATTTTTTGTTGGCATTATGTGCATAGTTTCCACTCACCTCATAAATTCTTTCCCAAACCGATCAGTGAACTTTCTCACAATCAGTAAAGGTCTTTTTTCTGGAAGACCCTGAAGACTAAAAATGGGATCGAAGAGAAATTCCAGCTATATCAACTACAGGCAATTGTTCAAGCATATGAAGTGTCTCACCCTAGAGAAACAATTGACTACTACTAATAATATTGTGAAACCACATGAGTTAGGTAGCTCTTCAATAAAGTCCTTGGTCCATGGTTGTCTAGGTGCAGGCAGAGATTGCAATATGCTCTCAGGTTATGTGTGATCCATCTTAACCTGGCCACAAATATCACATTCCTTCATGCATTTATTAACACTGTCTTGTATGCTGGACCATCAAAAATAGCTTTTGAGCAAATCTAGCATTTCCATTATTCTGGAATGACCTGTGACTGCAAATTGTGACACCAATCCATGGTTTCTACTTCCAGGTCCTCTTGTAGCCTTTTCTGTGAATATACTCCTCTATGGGCTTGTACTACCTGAACCCAAAAATATGTAGGCGTGTCTGAACAATGCCAGAAAGGATATTTAGAGGTGGTTGAGCAGGATCTGTCTGTTCCTTTTGAAGTGATAAAGCATCCACCAAGCATCCGCCTTTCCATATCTATTTCCTGGTCGATATTTTAGATTTAGACTTAGATTGTAGCCAATAATTGTTGAAAGTGGGTAATATATGTCACCAATGCCTTATTCCCTTGTCTCAAAGTAAGAAATCCTGTATGTGACACTTGGGTGGTCTGGCGTTTTCCATATGTTGCTTTGAAGTGCAATAGAAACTGTTCTTATCCTGCAACAATGGCCTCTTATTTAACTTAATGGCTGTTGTCATGTTCAGGGCATCTATAAGAGGATAAGAAAGGCCAAATCCTCTTCATCAAAGTTATTAGGAAACCGTTGAACTGGTAATGCAACTCAAATTCTGCTAGAAAGTATTGTAAATTAAAAGGATCACCTGTATATTTGTCAGGAGCGATTAATGCTGTGGTAATTCTGTAGGGCAAACATAAAGACAACATCATTGCTGGGGTGGGGCTACTGGAGGATGGTAGGTTTAACCGCTCCCCAGAAGTGGAAGACCATGCCCTGTAGATGGCGGCTGTTTTGGAAGTGTTATGTGGTTTAATAAAAATGCTCATTCCTGACAAGCGGCATCCGAATATTTTGGTATCTTTGTCATTGGCTGTGCTATGGTTTGTTATGGGATCTCGTCAGAGTCCATTCCGGGGCTTGCAAACTGCCACGCTCGCGCTGTACCCTGAAATACAACTCAATGAAAACCAGCACCTTCTCAAGTTCCCCTACTGCAGCAGACTTAGGTGCAACTACCGTAAGTAAGATTTTCAGGGGAAATGGGTGGATGGGATGAGATGAAACACATTCCAGGTCCAAGCTCAGACAAAGCTAGTAGTGTCTCGTTCTGCAGGGTGCCTCAAGCTGCAGTCACTCGGATCTTCACGCTACGGCACAACACAGTGTTTCAGTGGAGGTTTAACAACATATGATATGAGGCTACACAAAAGATAGCATAATGTATTCCTAAGTGATACCCTACTCTGATGAACTTAAAAACACCAGGGAACATTCCATCGTCTGTGGGAACCAGAGAGCTCTAAGCAGGTAACTGTTGGGATCAATGCACTGGGAGAGGCAGGGAGGAAGGAAGCCAGAAACCTAATTATTATCCAGAGGGACCAAAAGGGAGAACAAAACAAATGTGAGGGAGCATAAAGGGCTGGATATGACCTGGTGCAACAGAGTAGAGACTAATCTAACCACAAAAATCTTTTCCTAGGTATTGAAGTTCCCAATTTGTGGTACAGCTCTTTAAAGTGCCCCGGAAATCCCACTTGCAACCAAAACGTTCTATACTGGTAAGGTAGAGCTCGAGTCTATAAAATGTCCCTTGATAGTCATCATCTTCCAGTTCTCCAAAGTCTCCAAGCTTGATATATTCTTCCCTTTTGAAGATAGCGGTTTCTAGGGAGAGAAACTCTCCATTTGCAGATGTAGTGAGTCCTATTCCTCAAAGGCAGAAGGTTAATACAGTGGTGTTATAGTCAGTATTGATGGTAAGCACGGCATCAGTTTTAATATCCCTAAATATGTAAGAATCTTTTAGGGAATTTAAGGGAGTTCAAACATTGTGTTGAACATATGGAACATGAGATCTGAGTATTGATTCATGAACGTACAATTTTTTATACAGGGAGATGGGTACAGGGCCGGACTGGCCGTAGCGGGCATCGGGCATTTCCCTGGGAGGCTGGAAGAGTAGGGGCTGGTTTTTGGAGCGGTGGGAGCTGTTTTTTTTACTGGGGGCTGGTTTTGCAGCGATGCTGCAATATCGGCCCCCAGCAAAAAAACAAAAGCAGCAGTGCTGGTTGCCGATTTTGGAAAGCTGCAGTACTTTACGCTCGCTTATTTCCCTCCCCCCGTGGGGCCAGTCTGACAAAATTGCCAGGGCTCGATTGGGTTTCCATGGATGGGTAGCCCACATTTCTGAGACAATCATTTTCTTTTCTAGTATGTGATTTTTGATTTCTAGTTTGAGACTACCAATTAAGGTTTTATGTTGGACGTAAGGACTCAATGTTTAAGGTATTGGACGACACTTTTGGATTGACCAAGGAGGAATAGTATCTCTGAGATGCTGTTACATGCATATTAGAGGCTGCTATGATAAGAAGCTCTCTTTTTTTTTAGGTTTGATGATTATAATAGGATCACATAAAACAAAATCTAAGCAGCGTATGTTAAAAAAAGCAGTGTAGGACTGTCACAAGATGCAGCAGAGGGGTATTACCTCCCGGTCCCTCCAGTCCTCGTCCCATTCCATACAAAGTGGATATGACCATCTCCACGACAGAAAAGAAGAGCAGGAGAATGCTGGGACACCTAACCTCACCCCCTCCCACTGGGAGTACATAAGCCTTACCTACCCAGCATTCCGCCTGTTCTTTTTTTGTGTCTTCGGATAGAATGTGACGTGGTTGCTGGTTGCACTTACTTGCTACTGCTTCTTGCTGCAGTCTACTCTGTATTCCATCTGGCTGCTGGGCTGTCCTTGACGTACTGCTACGTGGTTTCCTGGCAAGCCGGGCTTGCCAGGAGCCGCATTTGTTGGCAGCTGGCCCTTTGTGGCTGGGGCGCCAATCCTCCCGGTCTGTTCCGGGTTGGAGGGTGCATCCTCCTGTGTCTGGCCAGTCTGAAGAATGCGCTGCTGCTGTGGGGTGACTCGGGCCAGTCTTGGTGGTGCCCCTGGAGTTCCTGGCTAGCTGGTGTGGTTTTTACCTGCTTTGCGGCCTTATCCAGCCTACGGCCGTTCCACCCTGAGTTCACCAGCTCTCGTCTGTTCTCAGAAATTGAGAAGGGTCGGGCCTGCTTTGTTCCTTCATGAGTGACACCCTGGGATTGCCAGGTGTTTAAGCTGAGACCGCTTGGGAATTTCGGATACTGCAGACTTTTCATGTTTTCTCGACACTGGTATGTTGGAGGACATCTGGGCTACCTGGTGGGGGCAGACTGCGTGTGGTAGTGTCTGCCTGCCCCGGGCGTGAGTACCACATAGCATTTTTTTTCCGGTCCTGGTTCTGTATATGGCCATATCACCCCTTTTTCCTGTTGTGCTCCTTGGTTGAGCCTGGTTGTTGCCTTCCCTGGAAGGCCGCCTGGGAATGCGTGTTGTTGTTGGTTACTTCCTGGACTTTTGAGTCCCCAGCATCCCTATTGCTTGGCCTGTGTTTGGGTCTCTGTTGTCTCTCTCTCTTTCAGTGGGGTGTTTCTGGATGGCCTTCTGCCCTGCGCTGAGCTAGTTGTCGGTTCCTGAGCTGGCTGGTGGGGGCACGTGGTGTGTTGTGGTGTCTGCGTTCCCCGGGGGTAAGTACCACATAGCGGTTTGTCTCCTGTTCTGGCTCTCTGGCTCTGACCTTTGGGGTCCCTGGCCTCCCGGCTGGGGTACGTGTTTTCTGCCTGTTGACTGGCGCTGTGTTGATGGTCTGTGCCTAGGCCTGCTGGTGGGGGTTGTCAGTGTTGTGTGGTGTCTACCATACCGGGTGGTTTTTCGTTCAGGTGTTCCTTATGTCTTGCGCCAGGACCTTGGGGTTCCCGGCCACCCTACTTTTTGGTTTCCGTAGTTTCCTGGAGGGGCGGGAGGGTTGGTGTTGTGCCCTCTCTCTGGCCTGGTGTAGCCCTTGACGCTAGGGTTCATTGCACTGGTATGCTGTGCCTCTCGCTGGTCTCCCGCGGCTGTCTGTTGTTGGCTGTTGGCTTGGGGGCTGCGCTGGTGGTGCCACTGGTATGCCTGGTTGCTGGCGTTGGTATTTGCCTATTGCCCGGTGCTGCATTGTGTGTTGCGCTTGGGCTGGCTGTTGGGGGTTGGGAGCCATGTTGGGGTTTCCGTCTCCCCCATCATGTTCCTTTTTCATGTTCTTTGGCCTCTTTTGGGGATCCTGTGCCTCTCTGCTGCCGGGTCGTTTGCCGCCGGTGGGGGCTGGGTGTTTTGGGTCATCCTTCGCATCTGCCTATGTGGTTCCTTGGTTTCTCCCCTGTTGCTTCGGCCTGGCTAGAGGGGGTGTTGGTGGGGCAGTCAGTGTGGTCTTGTGTCTGCCTGCCCTGGGGTGTGTGCTGCATTGTGATCTTTCTGATTTCACTCCTGCATGGCGGCCCTGTTGTTCCCCGTTTCCAGGCTGTGCATTTTCTCTACCCTGGCCTTGCCTCGGCCCTGGGGCTGTGGCTTCGCTGGGGTTTTGTTCAGGTTGTCCCTTGTGTGCCTGATTGCTGTATGCCCGGTTGGTGGGGTGCTTGTAGTGTTGGCTTGGTCCTGTCACTTTCCCCTTGAGGCTTGTCGTTTGGGCTTGGTCCTTTGGTTTTCCTCAGCGCCTTCTGGCTGTTCTTTTCCGGTCGTGCGCTCTGGTGCGGGCCTGGTTTTGTGCCTGTGGTGTATCTGGTCCCTGTTATTTTTGGATCTATTTGGTGTCTTTGCGGTTGCGGGTCTCCTGGGCTTCAGTTTCTACCCTCTCCCTCTTCTGGTCCCTTCCCCTCTGTGGGTTGTGCGCCTTTGTGCTCTCAGGGCTCGACCCCCTTCTTGGGTTGTGGCATGGCCTTGAGTCTTCCGGTTGGTTGGTGGGGCCTTGGCTTTGCCTATGTCTGTCAGCCTCATTATCCCTTTGTTTGGCCCCTTGCTTGCCTCTGGGGGTGGGGTTGGTGTTGCCTTTCTGCCTGGATGTGCCCGGCTCTGACCGGGGAGGCATTGGTCCCTAGGAGTTGGAGGTCATCTTTGGGTGTCTGCCTGTGTCCTTGTTCTCTGGTCGCTTTCCGCCTTGTTTAGGTGTGGGTCTTTTGGCCCCTTGGTGGTCGGCGTCCTGTGCCTGGTGTTGCTGGGAGGTAGGCCGGCGTTCTTTCCCTTTCCTCTAACCTCTCCTCTGCACCTGCCTGATGCAGGTTGGGCCTTGGCGTTGGTGTGCAGGTGTGGGCTGCTTGGCTCCCTCCCTGTCTACCTGCCACTTTGAGTTCCCTGTGTAGACTAGCTGTGGCTGGTTCCTGTGCCTTTCTCTATGTCCTCTGTGGTTGTTTTTTTTTTAGGTTAAGGTGGTTGGCCATGTGCTGTTCCTTCCGGGCCCATGGGGGCACTGTGTTGATGGCCTTGTCTTTTCCTGGTGTGTCAGTTGTTCCGTCTGCTGGCTTCTTAGTGTTTGTAGGGGCGTATGCGGGTTGGGCTGTGGACCACCCTGTTTTTCTTTCCGGTTTTTGCCCTTCTGCAGCTGCTCTTGGGTCTTGCTGAGGTGGTTCCTTGATGTCGCCATTTGTTGTCCTCGCCGGTAAGTCGGTTGTTGGTTCAGTTAGGGGTTTCCCCCTTCCGAGTTTCAGGTTCTTCTTCAACGCCCAGTGACTTGGTCTTTCCCAGACCCGTGTTTCTCACCTGTAGTTGACCGCCTGGTTTCTGGTCGGGGGTGTCACCCTTGGTGGGAGTTGTTTGTGGCAGCTTCTTCCCTGAAGGCCCTGTTTGGTCTTTGAGTTCCCCTGGTCTCAGTGGCCTTGGGGGTTTTGCCTCTGCCCGCTCTTGGTGTTGTGTCCTGGTCTGGTTCCCGGTCTGCTGGGGTCAGTCCCTTGCTTTTCCTTGAGCGGGGTCCTGTTGTTGGCCTTGTTTTGGTGGGGCGGTTGTCCTTCTGGCCTCTCCCTTGCCTTCATTGGGCAGGGTGCAGGGTTTGTGTCCTGGTGTCTCCTGCTTTCGGGAGAGATGCCTTGGTCCTGGCATGTTGGCCTGTCCCTGTACCCTGGGTCCTTCTCCGGGCTTTGGGGTTTTGGGCTGTTGTCCGGTGTCTCCACTGGTTGATGCTGGCCGTTCCTGCCCCATGGCCAGGTACGCCTCTGGGGTTTCTGTGGCAGTGTCCTCTGGGCTCTCTGTTGGCTGGGGCTGTCAGGTTGGGGGGGGGGCTTGCTCTTGGTCACTGCTCCCTTTCTTTCTGGCTTGCTCTGTTTGGGTCTGCCCTTGGTTGGTCCTCTGGGTTGGTGCCTTGGCTATTTCAGCAGGCCCTGTCCTCATTTGTCTGGACTGGTCTGCCAATGTGCTGGGGTTGGTCCTGTGGTTGGTCGTGTCGATCCTTTGTCTCCTGCTTTGGGTGAGGCAACCGGTCGTCTGACGTCACGGTGGGCGTGTGTGCGGAGGACGGCCGGGGGCCGTCCAAACCACGTCCACCCTTTATTTCACCCGCACAGCGGCTAAATTCGTGCCGCGGTAAATGGGTTAATAAATTAGAATCAAAACAATCATACACATATGCATTAAACCATCAAACACACGCTTTTACAATTAAAAACAAACAAGTACAGAGCAACTGCACACTGGACTGAAAAAAAGGAAGATGGCTGGAGTTTCTGGCCCTTTGTTAGATTCTTAGAACTTTAGTTATATTCTTTGTTCTTTAAAGGTACTGCTGTGGGTAGCACAATAAAGGAAGATTGCAATAATCTTAGCCTCTGGTCTTGTCATAAAATTAACATGCGTTCCAAAGAAACAGTTGGTGTAACTTTAACTCCCCTTCAAGGCTATGAAGGGGAACAGAACACCCCAAAAATCATCTGGTCTTATGGTAAGGGGTTACTTCCCGTGGAGAAAATAACACGAAGTGAAGAAAATGCATATATGCACAGCAGGATGCCTTTCACAAGGCAGTTCACTGTGCATACAACTACAACTCGGAAAAATGGCAGAAGACATTCACAGTAGTACGCCTGGAAACTACAAATGTCCAGCTAGCTGGACTTAATACTGGGTATGTATGTTGTCACAAAACCGTAATTTCCGAGAGTATGTGTATAGGTGTAGATTTACAATGCTTTCGTGATCAAACTCCAAGTGGTTAAAAAGATGAAGCAAACCACGATGAAGATATGTAATCGCTTATTGCCTGTCCTACAGACTTTATTATCCCCCAGGCTAAGGCCATTGTTTAATGTGTAACCTGTCACCGATGAATCCTGTATGAAGTATTACACAGAAAGCTAATGCGTTGAAGTATAACAACGCCATTTGTGACACTCGGATCAGAAACACGCATATTTCCTGCCTCGTTAGCGAATTGTTCTCTTCCTCAGTAATTTGACAAAGAATCATTTCACCGCTCAAGGAAGAAAAAAACACATCGTCAATGGAGAGGCTGCGAAATGAGGTCAGCAGTCGAAGCCACACACGATTCCTCTCGGGCTTCCCGCTGTCACTAGTAGAGAAATGAAAAGACCTGAGCTCGTCGGTTCCAAAATGGGATGAACCTTCCCTCCCCGGCCTCGCCTCCATCGCCCACCTGCACACAATGAAGCTGGGACCTTAGGAAAGAAATCTATAGTCAGTCCACGTGTCACTTAAAACACGTGGAAAACGAGGCACGCGAGACGGCTGTCAGGAATGAAGTAAAATTATCGTGTGTGACTATTATGTAAAACAAAACCCCCCTAAAAAGCCCATCCACAATGGAAACAATAGTAAGACAAGCCTTGGCAAAGACAATAAGTATGCTGGGCCCTCCTCAATTCATATGAAAAACTTTACCTAAAAGCAGTTAATACTTTCTAGGCTCAAAAGCTTATACTGTCATAGTAGTCCCTGGCACAGAAGGGGCCACATTTGTGTGTGAAAGAAATGTCGTCACTCATAGTGAAGTTAGCCAGTGGTTGAGGTGGGCTGACCCACTGCCCCATGCTGTGTGCTGTAGTGGGCAGAACAAAAATATGAATGATGCAATAGCTGACCAATGGATGAATAGGGTTGACTGAGAGCATAATTAATTTTTAATTTATTAAAGTAGCATTTATTAAGCCTTTATTAAAAATGTAGATGGAAGTAATGGTATGTGTTAAGTTCCTTTGAAGAAGTATATTGTAGTCTTGAATACACCACCAACTTCAGCTGCCAGCCAGACAGCCCACAGTCTACAACTGAACGTTCAGAACCTTCACCATGGAGACCACGAACACGCCTGGCACAAGCTGTTCGCAAGCAAGGCTTAAAGAAAAATACATAAGTAATTACAACACATCCCTTTTACCCATAACACAGAAAAACACAGCAGATAAAATAAACTATATATATATAAAAAATACCCTATACAAGAAATAATAAACATGAGAGGTCATGGAAAGATGGAGGAACATGAACACAGCAAAAAATGAAGGTAAAGAAACAAGGAATACAATATATCTGAATTAGTACATCACGTAATCCTTGAAGCATTCTGGAGTAAGTCTGGGTTTCAAAGAAGAACCCCTCCCAGGAGGATCACTAGGCAAATTTTTTCTGAGACCCCGCAACTCTGCACCCGAAGGAAGTTCATGCCCTGATACATATGGTAACCTTTCTCCACAATACTTCAGCAAGCGGGACATACTCCACATGCTACCAGTGTGGACCGTCACCACATTCTTCCTAATAGAAGTTATGGCGAAAAGACCCGTAAACTCCATAACACGCTTCCTCTCCCACCTTGGTTTCTTTACCAAAAACCATTCTCCAACACAGCATTTTCTGTTCTTCACCGATTTCTTCAAGTCATATCTATCTTTGTACTTGCGCTGATGCAGCTCAATCCTGGTATCCACCTCCTCTCTGTTTAAACTGACACCCTTTTTCAAAGCCAACCAACCTGGATTCAATTTGGACACAGCCACCCTAACCCTTAATAGTTCAAAGGGCAACTTTGCATGACACAAATGAGAGAAGTGTGATGGGCCCACAACTTATCTCTCAGAACTTCCTTAAGTAGAATCGTTGTTTCCAGGGCTCTCCGAACATAGGCTTTAACCACCTTGTTCATGCGTTCCGCAAAACCATTTGCCTGCGGTGCATAAAGAGCTGTCTTCTGATGGGTGATTCCAAAACCCATAAAAAATTCTTGCATTTCTTGTGAGATGAATTGCAGCCCATTGTCAGTGACAAGGAATTTGGGTACACTTTCACTCACAAACTCATCTTTAAAAAATTAAAGCACCACCTTGGTGTTCACAGTGCTCACACATCTTGTAGAAACCCACTTGGAAGTTTAATCCACAAGCAACAACCCAAACCTCTCAGTTGGCCCTAACAGTTCCAATAGGCCCAGCTTAGAATATGGCTTGCGTGCAATAACTACTGGAGAGTGAGGAGCAGAATTGGAAACACAAGACTTATCTTTAGAAGCACACTGATAACACTACTTGGCCACATTCTCCACATGATGAGAAAAAAACTTGGTAAAAGAACTTTTTAGAACTCTCTAGCTTGGCTGCCCCAAGTCCAGCCAAAGTCCAAGCAAGTCAGGAACTGTGTGAAGACATCGCTAAGTTCTTCCTGACTAAAGTTGATACCATCTTCTCAGCTTTTAGTAGTTCTAGTGCTGCCTTGTTGAACACAGCAAGGGAATAATGCAAGCCCACAAGGATGTCGACTGCCATGTTTGATTATTTTATGCCAGTATCCTCTGATGTTGTGCTGGACTCAGGACAGCCAAATAAGGATCACCCTTTGATCCATGCCCAGTAGCAGTGACCAAACTTGCCCCGGGTCCAATTGCTTCATCACTATCAGCTATTTTTAACAGCATGTTTGAATCAGGGCATTTCCCAAAACGCTGGAAACTGTCCTCCATACTACCCCTTCAGGAAAAAAATAGTTTAGACCCTAAGGACCCTAATAGTTTTCACCCGATTTCACATCTTCTGCTTCCAGCTAAATTGGTTGAAAAAATCATGAACACACAACTCAGTGCCTTTTTAGTGGCAACACAAGCATTGGACCCTTCCCAGTGCGGCTTCAGAGCGGGACACAGTACTGAGTCTGCACTCATCAAAGCCACGGAGGAGATCAGAGAGGCTGTGGATTAGGGTGCAAAGGCGGCCCTGATACTATTGGACCTGTCCGCGGCCTCAGACACAGTCCATCACGACATCTTGATGGACCGTTTAAAGGACTGTGGGATCCAATCCAAAGCTTGGGATCTGTTAAGATCCTTTCTATCTAACAGAGGACAAATTGTTGCTCTGGGTGAATACCAGTCCCGACCATTGTCATTACCCTGTGGGGTCCCACAGGGGTCTTCCCTGAGTCCGACCCTTTTTAATGTATATGTGTCATCTTTGGCCCTCATTATTAGAGCATTTGGGTTTGGTCTCACCTCGTATGCTGATGACACCCAAATTGTGGTGTCTCTGCTACCTGGCCAGAAATTGGGTACGGATAAACGCTTCCAAGCCTGTATGGAAGCAGTTGGAAGATGGATGACAGAGAACTGCTTAAAGCCTAATTCAAGCAAAACAGAGGTTTTACTATTTGGAAAGGACACCGACTTCTGGACACCGAGCTGGTGGCCTGACTCGATGGGCTCTATCCCGAAACCTTCTAAGAAGGTACAAAAATTGGGAGTAATAGTTGATGAGTAACTCACCTTTGGGGAGCAAGTATATGCAGTGGCATCAACAACAGCCTATGTGCTCAGAACGGACAGGAAAGTACTGCCATTTCTAACCTCTGGCAGCCGACAAACAGTGGTCACAGCAAAGATCTTGTCCAGGCTGGATTATTGCAATGGCCTGTACTTAAATATCCAGCAACAATTCATGAACAAACTCCAGCTGCTACAAAATGCAGCTGCTAGACTCCTCACGGGCACTCTCAAGTTCTCTCCCATCTCCAAGGAATTAAAGAAATTGCACTGGCTCCCTGTAAGAGGTCGAGTACGTTTTAAATCCCTTTGTGTGGTTTTCAAAACCCTTCAAGGTACAGGCCCAGACTTTTTAAAACAACGGTTCCAGTGATACACACCGAATAGGACACTTCGCTCACTGGGGGCCAAGTTAGTCTCAGTGCTGCACACAAAAAAAGCTTTGTGGGGTGGCAGAAGCTTTGCCGTTGGTGCGTGCGGCGAAGGCATGGAATGCCCTTCCGTTCCACCTAAGAAATGCCTCAGATTATTCTAGCCTTTAGGAAGGGCTGAAAGACCTGGCTTTTTGCTGAATAGACCTCATTTCCTACATGCTCTTACCTTCAGGATAAATGATTAGCGCCAGGACACCCACAGGTAACCGCTGCGCTTTAAAAATACTATTAACATAACATGATCCATGCCCGGCCACCAATATCTCTCTCAGACATGAGCTTTGGTCAGGCTTCTTTCTAAATGTCCCTCATGACCGAGGTTTATTATTTTGGACTTCAAACAACTGGGAGGAACAACCCTCTCACCATGCATGAGTTCAACCTGAAGCAATGTGAGCTCGTAGCTCACCAACCAGAAAGGTTTTAAATCAGAACATAAACTCTTGCAATCAGGCCACCCTTTAACAACATGGTCAGCAACCACAGAAAATAACACATCCTCTTCTCTTCCCTTTTCCCACTTGTCTTTTGTAATAGCAGGTCCATTAACCCAGCTCACTCCAATCGATTCGACAACAACAACCTCACAATTACCTTCTATCGGTAGCCTAGACAAACAGTCCGCTGCCTTTTTCACTACACTAGGAAGATATTGCACCTGAAAATTGAATTATTCTAAACCTTTGCTCCAACGTTTCAGTCTGGGTGTCAATCTTTCATATTTACTGCAATAAAATACTTGCACTAAGGGACATTGATCAGTCCTTACTAAAAAGGGAATGCTCCACAGATAGAATTTGAAGTGTCTGACAGCCCAGGCTATTGCAAGAGCCTCCCTCTCAATGCAGGAATATTGTTGCTCAGCTTTCTTCAATGCCCTGGATGCAAATGCAACTGCCTTCTCTTCACCCTCTTCCAATTGAGTAAGACCGCACGCAGCCCTCTAAGGCTGGCATCAGTGGTGAGGACAGTTTTTCTCTTAGTGTCAAAATGACCAAGGGTGGGCATCTCGCCGATTGCCTGCTTCACTGCCTTGAAAGCTACATCACAATCCTCAGACCAAGTGAACTGGGTCCCCTTTTTGAGCAAATACCTAATATGTTCAACAATACTGGCAAAACCTTTAATGAATTTCGAGTAGAACTCGGCAAGCCCCACAAATGATCTCACCTGCTCCTTGTCAGAGGGAGCAGGGGCATTCACAATGATCTTTGTCAATTCAAGTTTGGGTTGAATACCTTCCCCTGAAATAACATGGCCTAAGTATGTGACAGATGTTATGCCAATTTTGCATTTTAATTTGTTCACAGTGAGACCTTTTTCAGATAACCTCATGAACACTCTTCTCAACATATTATCATGCTCCGTTTCATCCTGACCATATATCAGGATATCATCTTGAAAGAATAACACATTAGGCATATTGCCCAGGACTATTTTCATAATTAGCTGGAAACAAGCAACTGACGAAGCCAGCCCAAATGGCATTCTGACAAAACGATAAGCATCTAACAGCATCACAAAAGATGTTAAGTGCCTTGAATCTTGATGTAACTGCACTTGGTGATACGCTGAAGATAGATCTAGTACGCTAAAAATCTTCGCACCCTCCAGCATGGTTATGGACTCTGCAATACTGGGGAGTGGTTGACGATCTACCCAAATCCATTTATTCAAACTCCTCAAGTCCACTCACAATCTGATGCTCTTACCCACAGCTTTGGGTGCCAAAACCACTGGCGCCAACCACTCTGAGGATTCAATTTCCTCAATAACATTCAGGGCTATCAGCCTGTCAAGTTCATTCCTTAGAGGCCCCAACATCATATTGGGAACCTTTCTCACCTTGAGTACACATGGCTGAGCATCCTTCTTTACCACAATCCGATGCTCAAAGTCTTTAAGTAAGCCTTATTTCTCACTGAACACTTGCGGAAACTCATTGAAGAAATTACTCCTATTCCCACAATCATCCACTAGCATGACTTGATCAGACACATTACGTGCATTTGGGTTCAGTATAATCCCCAAATCTCTTTAGTTTCTCCAACCTAAGATGTTGGTTCCTCGCTTGGCCACATATAGTTTCCCAATCATTTCACTATTTTTTAATACTATTCTCATTACCACATAACTCACAACATCAATGTGTGCCCCTTCATATCTTACTGGATTAGTGCTGGGAGGAGAGAGTCGTATATTGGGGCACTGCACACATGTTCTTTATGAGAAGTATTTATTGTAGTCTTGAACACAACACCAACTTCAGCTGCCATCCAGTCAGGCCCCAGTCTCCAACTGAACTTTAAGAACCTTCACCATGGAGACCACGAACACTCCTGGCACGAGCTGTCGCAAGCAAGGCTTAAAGAAACATACATAAGTATATACAACAGTATGCTGAACACCAATATGGTAGTTTCATGTAAGAGAGTTGTGATCTCCTAAATCATGGGTACTCACAAACTTTCTCTCGGGGGCCAAATTTACAGTGTGGTTTGTGGCCGAGGGCCGCACCGGTGGGGGCGGGGTCAGAGGGGGAGGGGGCGGGGCTAAAACAAAAAGAAAACTTGTGACCATGAGGTTGCACACAGGTCCCTGCAGCAGATGCCTTCATCCACTGAGCCACCAGACCCAGCATACATACATCTCTCTCTCCCTCCTGCCCTCCCTCTCCCTCCTGCCCTCCCTCTCCCTCTCCCTCCTGCCCTCCCTCCTGCCCTCTCTCTCCCTCCTGCCCTCCCTCTCCCTCCTGCCCTCCCTGTCCCTCCTGCCCTCCCTGTCCCTCCTGCCCTCTCTCTCCCTCCTGCCCTCTCTCTCCCTCCTGCCCTCCCTCTCTCTCTCTCCCTCCTGCCCTCCCTCTCCCTCCTGCCCTCCATCTCCCTCCTGCCCTCCATCTCCCTCCTGCCCTCCATCTCCCTCCTGCCCTCCATCTCCCTCCTGCCCTCCATTTCCCTCCTGCCCTCCCTCTCCCTCCTGCCCTCTCTCCCTCCTGCCCTCTCCCTCCTGCCCTCCATCTCCCTCCTGCCCTCCCTCTCCCTCCTGCCCTCCCTCTCCCTCCCGCCCTCCCTCCTGCCCTCCCTCTCCCTCTTGCCCTCCCTCTCCCTCCTGTCCTCTCTCTCCCTCCTGCCCTCTCTCGCCCTCCCTTTCCCTCCTGCCCTCCCTCCTGCCCTCTCTCTCCCTCTCGCTCTCCCTCCTGCCCTCCATCCTGCCCTCTCTCTCCCTCCTGCCCTCCCTCTCCCGCCCTCCCTCCCTCATGCCCTCTCTCTCCCTCTCTCTCCCTCCTGCCCTCCCTCCTGCCCTCCCTCTCTCTCTCCCTCTCCCTCCTGCCCTCTCTCTCCCTCCTGTCCTCCCTCTCTCTCTCCTGCCCTCCATCCTGCCCTCCCTCTCTCTCTCCCTCCTGCCCTCCCTCCTGCCCTCCATCTCCCTCCCTCCTGCCCTCCCTCTCTCCCTCCTGCCCTCCCTCTCTCCCTCCTGCCCTCCCTCTCCATCTCTCTTTCCATCCAGCTCTCCCTCTCCCTCCCCCTCTGTCATCTCACTGTGTGTGTCTGTCTGTGTCAGCCTTCAGCCCGGGCTGATACAGCTTCCTCAGCGCACACAGAAAGATCCCTATCTGGCAAGAAGTTTCTCAGACTAAAATGCAGTTTGCGCGCGCCCTTCTGATAATTACAGGAGTGTCCACACGACTGTGAGTGAATGGACACCGCATCAGGGTGATTAAGGGGGGGTGGGGGGCCAAAGAGACAGCCGTCCATCAGTCGCACCAAAGTACTTAGCAGGTCGTTAAAAGACCATTTATATATTATTGAGGCTTTGGTGTAACGCTTTGGTGTAACGCCCCTGCATCTCCACTCTGACAAACATCTCGCCCGGCTCCACAGAGCAGAGGCGCTAAGGGGTGAAATACAACAAAGCCTCTGCTCTGTGGGGGCCGGGAGCGGTGATTATCAAGGTCTCCGAGCCCAGCACTGCTGCGGCGGTGTTTGCCAACACTAATACATTATTTTTTTAAGCACAGGCACGATTGTCTCGAAGGTCCGCGGGCCACCAAGGAAGGCTTGCCGGGCCGCATCCGGCCCGCGGGCCGTACTATGAGTACCCCTGTCCTAAATGATCTGGGTACATAGCATTTGAGGATGAGGTTGAGGTGGGAGGCCCAGGATGTGCTATATTGGTGGTGCAGATGGCACATATTTGGGAACGCTTCTGTTGGTACGTAGTGAAAGCCATCCTTTTATGCCTAATATAAAAATATGGGTCCACACATGCACACTCCCTTTTGTAAACTGTAACAGCCAGCACAGACCACAGGGTCGATTGAGGAAGGACGCCGGAAAATGGGGGATTTATATGAAAGTGAGGTGTTTATCAAATTCAAGCAGGCATGGCCTAGATTCTCGGTTGGTTCAGGCCAGTTTTTAAAATTCACCAAGATGACAGCTTCTGTGCAGTTGCGGCTCCTCAAGGGAGTGCTGCGGGGCGGAGCGGCGGGGTGGAGTGGGGGAGGGGCAGGGTGGGTGGTAGTAAACTCCAGCATACAGCAGAAGGGAGTTAAATAAATAAATAAAACGTATTACTTTGCGCGCGTGCTGCATCGCCATTTGGCATTGCAGCGCGGGCAATGTAATTAGTTTTATTTCTTTCTTTCTTTACTTAACTCCCTTTGGCCGTATGCCGGAGTTTAATACCCCGCACCCCGCCCCTCCCCCGCCCCACCACTTCGCAGCACTCCCTCGAGGAGCCACTACAGCTTCTGTGAGCCACTGTTGTGCAAAATTCCTGGGGCACCAAGTCCTGGAATGAATGATAAATACAATTGCACGGCTCTCGAGGGTAGGGGGGGTCAAGCAGTATCTTTAATATATAAAGAGTTGTTACAATATTGGGGGTCTGGCCCCCTGATGATATGGGCCAGGTGGGAGCAGAACTTTGGTAATCAATTTGACAGCTCAGTTTGGAGCAGGAAGTTGATATATCACTAGGTGGTGTCTGGTAACTCCAGGTTCCGCCTGGGTCAGTTTGAGATGTTGCCTGTCTCAAACCGCAAATCCTTAGTCACATATACCTGACACGGTTGGAGGAGTGCCCACCTTCCCACCAAGATGCTGCAGATTTTTTTGCATATGATAAGATATTGCTCTGTGATCTGTGATTGCTGGGGAATGGTGGTTGATGCTCTGATGTCAGTGCCACGATGAAGGGTAGATTTTTTAAATTTGCCATGTTTGTGTCATTGACATGACTGCTAGTGAAACGGAGGATAATGATATATTGTAAACAACCACGGGCCCTACACTCCAATTGTGGCATAAAGATACTTGTGAATGGCTTCTGGCCAAAGAAATTCGGATGAAAATGGATTGGAAAGATGAAAAGTTACAAAAAGACTTAGAAGAATGGAGTGAAATAACTGACACACAGTTGGAGGGAGAAGTGGGGTGTTTCTCATGTCATCAGCCTCTCATGTTTCCCAGACTTAGAAATGCCCACTTTATTAGGCTACTAATCTTATTTAAACATGGTCTATGCTTGCTGATGAATAGGCCAATATATATGTTTTCACTTCTGTTTATTATAATGGCTTGGGATCTCCCCTGTGGCAATTTAAGATATTTGTTGTTGAAATAAAATGAATAAAATGTGTTCAAAAGAATACATTTATACTGATTTCATAGCAGCCGAAGGGGTCAAACTAAAATCTGATTTGATTAGCGTGAATATTAATGCTAGTACTCTCTGTGATAATAACCAATTAAGATCCTTTATGGGTCTAATAGAATATTATTCTAAGCATGTAATCTATATTGTAAGAAAACTAAAGTTCTCAGGTTATTTTTAAGAAAAGGAGTGGGATTTTCTTGGGGGGATCTAGAAAGGGCATTTCAGCGTTTCAAAAATGACATAACACATACAAGTATTCTTACATGGTTTGATATCAATAATTGACCAATAGTACAGTAGATGCAATTGCTTCTGGAATTGAGGCTTTTCTTTGCCAGAAATACAATTGTAAACAGATTACTTGCTTTTGCTTCTTGTACGTTTTATCCATTAGAGAAAAACTATTCAACCATAGAAAGGGAAGCTCAAGAGGTAACATGGAGTTTGGACTATTTTAGAACATATGGGAACAAGTATAACGTTGAGAATTCATATGCACTTCCCTATTGCTCAGCCTACACTTTGCTCAATATATCCTCTAGCCCGACCTTCTGACTCATCTCAAACTTCTTTCTACTACTCTCTCCAATGCCCTTCCCTATCTCTCATCCTATACATCTATCAATATATCCTCTGCCTCCACTCATTAATCCCAAACCCCATTCCACTACTATGATCCCCAAAATAACCCTTTCTAGACTCTCTCCTACTCTACTCCTCCTTGATTACTTTCATGTTTCACCATACTAATTCAATACTAATCCTTTATGGGTTCCAGAGTAGCATGCTACTCACCAGAAAAGCGCTTCAACATCCATCAGGGGTAACGAGTGCTATATAAATGGAAACCTTTGTTCCACTTTTATCTCTCCACTATCCTTCTCACTCCAAATAACTGACTAACATCCACCACTGAAATTACTTTCATATTTCACCATATTAATTCACCACTAATCCTTTATGGGCTTCCTGAATAGCATGCTTCAAAACCCCATCAGGGGTAACAAGCGCTATATAAATACAAACCTTTTTTCCTCTTCTATCCTTCTGCTATCTTTCCAACTCCAAATAACTGATTAACCTATCCACCACTTAAAATGTACTTGCATGTTTCACTATACTAATTCAACACTAATCCTCTATGGGCCCCGGAGTAGAATGCTACTTACAGAAAAAGCGCTTTGACGCCTCATCAGGGGTAGTAAGCGCTATATAAATGCAATTACAATACAATACAATAAAGTGCTTCTAAAGATTTTGAGACTGGGAGGCAGATACTAGAGTTCCTGCATACTGGCAATGTGCCCTGCTAGAATACACAATTTCTATTCCACCATAGACTATGGCATAGATGCATCAAGGTAAAATCCGCTCGCAAAGGAAGGGGCAGTTTCTCAGAATCTGCCCCTTTGCGACCGGTATTTTTGCATTAGGGATGCATCATCCCAAATGCAAAAATCGCAATTTTAGAAATCGCAAAATTGCAATTACTTGCATTTAAGGAATCTCAAATTGAGATTCCTTAAATGCAATGCATTAAAGTTAAAAAAAATAGTGATTTCGCTAATAGGGGTCGCAAATTACCATGAAGTTGAACTTCATGGTAATTTGCAAAAACTTTGAAAAATGCACAAAAGTGCATTTTTCAAAGTTCCATGTTACACACAAACATGCCCTTAGGGCATGTGTGTGTGCAAGATGTACCCATATGCAGATTTCAGAGGTGCAACAGGGTTTCCTTTTGACACCCTGGCACTCTTGAAATTGCAATCTCAATTTGCGATTCTCTAATTGTGAATCGCAAATTGAGATTGTCCTCCCATTCATTCCTATGGGCCTCTAGACCCATAGAAATGAATGGGGAGGTATTCCTTAATTGCGACTCGCAATTTGCGAGTCGCAATTAAGGAATTTTAAGAAATCGCTATTATTTTAGTGATTTCTTCATGCATAGCATTTTGCTATTCCTTATTAGCGAATCGTTATTTTTCGCTAATAAGGATTAGCAAAATGGGTTCTTGATGCATCTGGGGGTTAATTCCTGGTTGGTGGATCTGTGCATCAGACTATTTTCTGCAATTACCAAACGAGAGTGAATTTGTTAAGGACTTTAAAATGGAAGAGGCGGTGGCTTGCATGTCTGATGCTAGTGGAGATTTTTACCAAGCAATCAGTAGCAGTCAGAGGGCTGCTGCGATGGAAAAAGATAAAGTAATGAAAGAATTAGTGAATATGATTCATTGAGAGGTAAGGAAGAGTTCGGCACCAGTGGATGTCAGATCATATTGGAGGATTGAGGAAGAATTAATGGTGTAAGTGACCAACTGCTGATGAGGCGAGATATATTTATGAAAGAAGTAAATGAATTACTTTAGCGCATCAAGGCCATCTAGGGCAGACTATTACTAAGACTTGTGAACAGGTTCACATGTCCAATATGGAAGTATCTAGGAATGTGACTGGATGTGCAGTACATAAAGAGGGAGAAAAAAGGTTAACGGTAGCTGTGGGTATGATTCTCAGTATATTGACGAAATATTCATAGATTTTATTGATCTCTTCACAGGCTTGCCTAATCCCAGGGTTATGCCACTGTGATTGTAGACATTCATTTCGGGAAGTTGGAAATGATTTTCATGATAACAATTACCAGTAGAATAAAACCTCTCAGAGATATTTTTGCACGGGATGGGGTGCCTCCACATGTAGTCATGGATAATGGGACGCAATTAGTTTCCAGTCAGATGAAAGAGTTTTTGGCCAAGAATGTCATAAAACATATAACCCTCAGTCCAGTTGTCAAGTGGAAAAGGACAACAGGACAGTCAAAGACACATCAGAAATGGCACTTACAAGTGGATTGGATGTTGGGGAAAAGGTGAGAGATATGGTGTGGGCGTTTCGTACAAGACTGCAGTTTCTCTCATCTTCAGTATGAGGGAGAGAAAAGTTGGTTCAATTAGGGTACCGTGTTGGTTGAAGGAGTTAATGAAGAGAGGGAATTATGAACAGGAGCAGGTAGGAGGTGAATTTTATCCAAGGTTAATTGAAGCTGGAGACTGGGCACCGGTAAGTTGTATAAGTTTAAGGAGCCATACAAGTTCAATGTTGTCTCTTATAAATGGGTGGAGCTTAAGATTGGCCAGAGGTGGAATCTGAGGCGAGCAGCTTTGTATCAAAACAAAAGCATGGGAAATGTACAGCAGGATGTGTACAGTGAGGATCACCAGTGCAGTGGCTGGATGGTGATGACAGATGCAGAGGTGATCGAAGAAGTATGCCATATGAGCAGTGGCGTAACGGAGGCCCCCGCAGTTTGGGGTTCCCCGAGTTCCAGGGGGATCCCTCAGCACAGTACCCTGGCCTGAGAGCTCCTGAGTGAGTCTGAAGAGGGGCCCTCCATGTACTTAGCAGGAGGGGACCCTAAAGTTTTGCTACGCCGCTGCATATGAGATTGGATCATCATGGATATGTAACAGGGGTGTGTTAGAGTTCGGTACTGGAAATATGAGGTGTCAGATCGAGTTGCAAATGGTGGATGTGACATACCCCAAGAACGGTATGAGTGTCAGGAGTTTCATAGTTCAAGAAGAAGTTGAGAGACTTTTTACTGTGAGGTGATAGGCGAAATTGATTTTTTTGTGTATATCATTTTGTTAGGCTACTGTATACCACTTAGAATATTTTTATATTTCATTTGTAATAATCCTGTGTTTCCTCTTGTTTGAGGGAAAGAGATGTGTTATGACTTGAAGGAGTAATAGAATGTCTCCCTGTAGAATGTTTACCTTTGTTTGCCTGATGTGAGGTTATTTGGATAACAGTTTCCTTGAGCTGGCCTCTAGGGAGCATCACAGAGTTCATGTTCATGAATAAATACACTAAAGAAGACGCTTACCTAGCTTTGTTTGTAACATCATTAGTCTCGTATGCAAATGTCTTGCTATCTACTTAATCAAGAACATAAATAATGTTGTCAACTGTATGTAGTATATACACTTTAACGTCGGTGCACATTACTACTCATTGGGTTACTCAGAGAACTTTCATACTCAAACAGGTGCAGCCTGTTCATCTTATTGAAGCAGGTATAACTATATGGCATATATGAATACACCTCACACCTGTTTTACAGTTTTATAGAGAGATAGAGTGTGTGTGTTTTTAATCTTTTATGCAGAGCATTCCTGTACAGGATTGTAACATTAGACAAATTGTTTTAAACTTTAGATTTTTTTTTATTTTCTGTTCAGTTGAAAATATTCATCTCTATGCTGCCAACCCTTTCCGATCTTCCTCTAGAAACTAACTAGAGTAGTTGGTGCATTTAGAATTGCGACCCATAGCTCTTGAAGGATGTAAGGACCAAAGAAACCTTACATTGAATTTCACTTACTTACAGCTCATCAGTTGATGTAGGCTCTTTCTTTGGTGTCATGTTCCTAACAAGTCAGAACGTGTGCTTGTAGTGGTCCCTTATAGTCACAGCATATAATGTCCGCTAGGACACATCGCCAAATTCATGCCACTACTTCCTTCACCAGACTCTGAGGCAAGACAGATGGAGAGAAGACAGTCTACTCTGAAACTCAGTGCTGACCAGCCTTATGCTTTAAGGAAAGAAAAGATGAGTAGCTACTTGGCTAAAACGGCATCTTCCTAGCAAGGACCCAGATGAGGTCAGCTTCTGAAGTAACTGCAGATGAACACAAACACACAGGCAGCCATTTCGGTGCAAGCAAAGCGAGCTAGAAGAGCGACATGGGAACCCCTGCAACCAACCCAATGAAGGAACCTAGGTAACAATACCTGCCGTGGAACATGTAAAGTGCACACTCATCCCTTGGGGGGTCTAGGAAATAAACTCCTCATTTGCATTGCCAACTCCAAGCCTCCAAGGAGGTCCTAAAGCTAAGTAGACCTGCCGGCATACGCCCACTGGATCAATCTTGCCTCCTGCAGTGGAGCATTAGTTGACATAGTATGATGTGTACCTTACCCACAATTCTTGCAGCTGAGGGTGAGAGCTATATTTGGCAACAAGTTTGTTAACAGGGCAAGTTTCAAATGTGCTTAAATGTGTGGAAAAATGGGGCGTGGGCTACGGCTAGATGTGTATGACATCCGGCAGATGAGCTCTGCATTCAGGCTTGCCCAGGAAGCTCACAGAGGATTTGGTAGCCAGGGGTGTCTGACCTTCCATGGTGTGGAGAACCGAGGACAGTCGACAGGAGTGTGTTAACAGTCAGGTGCTGGGGGCCTGGACGACCTGTCAGCACCGTCAGAATCCCACCCTAAAGCAGAAAGAAGTATTCCTACTACCCGGATAGACAGCTGGGTACACCAAAGTAGAGCTTTTGGCCAGGTCGACCCCCAGAGCATTGGCAGCGCAACACTCCATTGTTGCACCCTCTCCAGACCTGCCTGGGCCCGCACTGCTGCCTACTGCATGCCTGCCAACTCACACGGTGCCACCATGTGACACACGATATCAGCTCCCATCACACGGTCTCCTGGTGAGGCGCTGATATGACAGGGTTGCAGGGAAAATGAGCTGAGAACCATTGTAAATAGTGTTTTTCCAGTTCGTTTTCCGAGGTTTTGAACTGCCGACGTCCATTAAGGTGCAGTGGCTGACGGAGGAGCATCACCCCACTGCTTTTCGCAGTGAAACAAAGGGAAAATAAAATGATAATAACTTGCGTTTTTATCATTTTATCATTTTCTCCTTCTTTGGCAGGGTAGGAGTGGTTGCACCCTCCAAGTGTGCAATGACTGCTTGGACGGCCCTCTCGGGCCACCCAAAACAGTCTTAAGCACTTCGCATGTTCTCCATGAAGGCAGCTTTACAGCATTCGTGGAGAACATGCCCAGGCTCCCAGTCAGCGTTTGAGCACTGAAACACGGCGCTCAGACCAATCACAACGCTGCTAAGGCAGTGTTGTGATTGACTGACAGGGAGCCTGGGCGTGCTTTCTGTTGAGGCAGAGTGAGGGAGGACTGTGTAGGAGAGACGTGGTGAGAGGGTTCGTTTTTATTTTATTTGTTTATATGCACTTCCCGCACGTCCTCCCCCTCCCCCATTCCCACCCACCTACCTCTGAGCTATGCCGGCTGCCGTTATTAAGGTGTTTGAAAACACCCCAGGACATCAGCACCAGCCTCAGCAAGCTTTTTTTTGGGGGGGGGCCTTGGGGTCGGGCTGCAATTCAAAAGTGCCTCATAGGTACTTCTAGGCATGAGGCCCGCCCCCTTCAAGGCCCTGCCCCTTCTCACAGTGTGAGGTTGTTCTTCAAGTTGGCAGGTATGCTACTGCCTAAACTCAGTTTAGACGGCTTATATTGTGATGGTACTGATAACATCTTTCTTGCCCCTCCTCTTCTTTCTAAGCACTCTCTCAGGGTACCTACCCACAACCAACCTTCAAAGTACATATGAGTAAATGGCCAGGGATATGGCAGCATCTATGCAATCGAAACCCCCTGCTCCCGCAACAGAATCTGGAGAGAGAACAGCCATGGCCTCAAAGAAGGGCAATGGCAGTGCCCAATTTCAAAGAAGGACCTGCAACCATGTCCCAGTGGCCTGCATGACACAATTCCAAATATGGTGCCCACTCAAATTCAGGCCCTGAAATCTGATCTAGCGACTGGTCTCCCTAATATCGCAAAGTACTTGAAATCCTGGGGTGATGAGTGGCCACTAACAAAGAGGACGTAATCGCTGTGAGCCAGGAGCTAGAGAAATTGCAGGGCTCTAAAGTGGAAAATGAAGTTAGACTGTATGGCACAAATGTTACGACTTAGAGGATAAGTCATGTCGCAATAATATACACATCCACAATGTCCAAGAAACAGTGGAAGGTGACGACGTGACCAAGTATTGTAGAAAACTCATCTCCTTTGTCCTCAAAGAGAGTCCAGTATTCAACATACCTACAGTTAACTCTCATACAGCGGGAGTACAATATCATTCCCGGAGGCCAGACCAAGAGATAATATTGTGAAATTGGGCTCTTTGCAGATGAAAGGCAAAATAATGTGGGAAGCCTGGAAATTTATTCAGCTTACCCATCAGGACCAGAACAGAGACATGTACCAAGACCTCTCCCAGGCCACCTTGAATAAGAGGTGTGTACTACCCCCAATGACAGCCAAGCTGCGAAGACAAGAAATACGATAATCGTTGCCATTCAACCTCTGGTCCCAGATTTGAAATCACATGTAGCGCGCACCGTGTTAGAAGCAAAGTAAATTCTGGGACCGTCCACGGAACATCCACAGCCACCGACAAAATAGGAGAACACTCCGTGATAGAATCTAAAAGAAAAATGAGAGAAACCTTAAACTGGCACATCGGATGGCACACAAGTGAGGTGACCTCTCAGGAACACAGCAAACGTTATTTTTCTCTTTCTTTTGGTTGGGATGGAGTGGGATCGTATACGTACTCCAAGTGGTAACACCTTTCAGCAATCCTTCTTGAGCACTTTCAGACAACTATGGTCCCGAATGGGTGAAGGCCACTGAGTTGTACATTTGGTGTCAATCTTGCTCATTTACATGATGGGAGTTCTCTCCAGCATGGAACTTGAAGCATGCCAACTGGTGGGGGGGGCTCTTTAATGGCTCAAGGGAGGGCCAGAGTAGACAGAAGATGGTTACAACATGATTTATCCTCACTTTGGGGATGTATCTGATCCCTACTTCTGGACAGGGAAATGTTTGGGGAATTTCATAGGGTGGGTGTATGAACAGCAGAGGTGAGCGGAGTGAAGCGTAGGGCTTGGAGAGCAAGGCAAATATTCAAGGATTTGTCTGAGTTGATGATGCAGATAAGTGGGTGTTCCTCATGTGGGAAAGTGTACACTTTTTGAGACAGACTCAGAGTTTGCCATTCATGTCCCCAGGGGAATGGTTAGAATTGTTTCCTGGAATATAAATGGGTTGAATCCCTCAATTAAGCACCATAGGATATAGAGGGAGGTGAGCGGTGCCCTCCCAGATATCCTATGCTCACAAGAAACACATTTGAGAACTATAGATACCTATATGATGAAACACAAGTTGTATCCGACGTAATACATCGCAGCCACTTCAGCTAAGAAGGGAGGAGCAATGATTGGGCTACACAGAGACTTTCACTTTGAGGAAACCAGAGTGGTTGGAGATAATAAAAAGGGACGCTACTTTTTTATTTTTTTTTAAATTTTCAAAAGACCTTTATTGTGTCATAAATGTCGTACACAGCTCAAGGCCCACAACCCGGAGGCCGGCCGCAGTAAATTAAGAACATCTATTGAGTCTCAGACAGACCAACACAGTCTTTCAGCCGACAACCCGGGGGTCCGGCGGCGAGGTGGTAAAATGGGGAGGAGGCAGACTCATTGTCAATTGCTGAAAAAAAACCAGAATCATTATCTATCCCCATATACTAGCAGTGGAGTGCAAGGTTGTCAAACCGTCGTTGCCTAGCCCTGCTGTTCTTACGCGCAATCTACCCTACATGAGTCCTAACTGTCTAACTGCCCCAGTAAATAAACCCCCAAACCCTGTTCCAAACGCACACAAAAACCCTCCCCGTGTACCTGGATCTCGCAAGTCGCCTGCGCATCAATCTAGGCCAACTCACCCCCTAAGCGTGTCCAGCTATGTAGATCGCTACTTACACTAGTGTGCGTTTGTCCTGCGACATGGTCCTGTTTCTGCATGGTATCCCAAAGCAATCAGCCAGTGTAACAGTCAGGACATCTTATCGTCTCTGTCGCAGGATTCCTCCAAGCTAGACCCCGCCCTCCCCAGTTACCTTTCTAGTCTAAACAGCAGCGCCCGAAACTACTCTGCCTCCGCTAGACTTCCAGTGTCCGAGTGCACGCCCCCTTCGGTCATCTCGGCCTCCTCCATTACTTCCGGATCATCTGTTCTCAAGTGTGTTAGGTACAGTCCCGAAAAGTTCTTTGATCTGCTAGTCGGGGGTAATAATTCACTATAATGCTCGGATTGCGTGCAGCAGTATAGCATATCATGGGCCCATCGTTTTACCGTGGGAAGCGGGGCCCTCTTCCAACATAGTGCCAGCACGCTCCTAGCTATTAACAGTCCCATCTCTGCAAGATGTCTCACTGCCACCGGCAGGGTTTTTGAGTAACCCATAAGCACCAGCGCCGGGTTGGGGGTCAATTCTGTTTCAAGGATTTTGTTGAGCTCTGCGTAAACACTATCCCAGTATCTATGTATTCCTGGGCAGTATCACGCTAAATGCATAAAGTCAGCGTTCTGCTCATGACATCTCTCGCATTCCGCCGACTGTCGCAGACCATATCTTTGCAGTCTCGCCGGGGTATAATAGACTCTCTGCAGGAACTTGAAGTGTATCAATCTGTGCCTGCCATTTAAGGAACTCTTCTGCGTGGTCGTGCAGCAGTATCCCCACATTCCGTCATCTATGGTGATTTGCAGATCCGTTTGCCAAGCCATTTTGGCCTTCATGGGCTGTTGCTCCCTATGCTCCATTGCCGTCCTATACAGGGAAGTTATGAGTTTACTGGGAGATTCGGCTTTAATAACATACGTGAGTTCCGGCACTTCCGGCGGTTCTGCCATATCAGGCCCCAAAAGGTCCAGAAGTGCGCTGCGGACCCTATGATACTGGAAGCGCAACAGTAATGAGTTATGGGGGTTGTCCACACCTACTTGTTCCCACTTTTTCACTGTACCGTCCAAGAATAAATCGCCCGTATTGTGGATGCCCAGACTGTGCAGTGCCTGAGTCACACCTCGCTCCACGAGCGGACCCAGCCATATAGCCCACTCTATTGGCATTCTGGGCCAGTATAGGAGTACACCTCCTCGTGCCTGTAAGAGGAATTGCCAAGCGTGATTCGTGGCCATCACTGAGTCCAAAAGACCCGTTCTGCGGTCCGGTGGACTGCATACCGTAGCCGGAAGCAGCAAAGGTTCCGCAAAGAGTCACTTCATGCGGTATGGATGCTTCTCCGTGTGTCCAAGTGTGTAGGTGGGGGGCCTGAGCCACCCTGTAGTACAATTCTAGGTCCGGCGCACCCAGCCCGCCCTTGCTGTATGGCAGCGTTAAGATATTCCAGCGGACTCTAGGTTGCTTGCCCGCCCAGGTGAGCTTGACCATCAGTTGCGTCAGCGTTCGAAAAAAGACTTTTGATAGCACCATTGGTAGAGCGCTAAACAGAAAGAGGAATCTTGGGAGCACCACCATTTTCATGATGGCTATGCGTCCCATGAGGGATAGAGGTAGCTTAATCCATGTCTCGACATCTTCGTCCAGCTTGCTGTAGGCAACTCCATAGTTTTCCCTGAGTAATGTCTCAGGATCCGTATGGATCATGACTCCCAGATATCGGACCGGATCAGTAGACCATCTCAACGAAAATTCCATATCAAATTGTCCCGTCACTGGTGTGAGCGGGAAGGCTACAGATTTCTGCCAGTTGACATTCAATCCAGACAGAGCACCAAAGCGGACCACCTCCCTGAGCACAGAAGACAGGTTGTGTTCCGGGTCGCGTACATACAGCAGTGTGTCGTCTGCGTATGTCGAGACTACAATTTTGTATGTCGGGAAGTTGATGCCTTCGTGTCCATGATATTGCCGCAGGGCGCAGGCCAGCGGATCAGCTACCAATGCGTAGAGCAAAGGGGACGGTGGGCATCCCTGCCGTGTTCCCCTGCCAATCCGGAAAGGGTCAGAAACCCGGTTGCCCAGTCGGAGTCGTGCCGTCGGCTTGTGGTATAGAGCCCCTATCATTTGGAGAAACGGTTCACCCAGACCCAGCCTCCGCAGCACCAGCGTCATGAACGACCATTCAACAGAGTCGAAGGCCTTTTCCATGTCTAGGAATACCGCAACTGCCTTCGAATCCTGCTTCACATGCTGAATAGTGCCAAGTACCGTCCTAATATTGTACGTCAAATTTCTACCGGGAACGAAGCCCGCCTGTTCAGGCACCACCAGGCCAGGAGCGAGTAGGGCAAGTCGTGTCGCCAACACTTTAGCATAGATCTTGGCGTCTACGTTTAACAGAGATAGAGGTCTGTACGAGCTACATTCAGTAGGGACTTTTCCTGTTTTAAGTATGGTAACTATGAGAGCCTCCCGCATCGATGGCGGCATCACTCCATCTACACATATGTCATCAAACAACTTCGCTAAGTGGGGAATCAGCTTATCTTGGAAGGCTTTATAAAAGCCAACCGTCAGTCCGTCTGCACCCGGTGCGCTACCAGAGCGCATACTCGTTAAAGCCTCAGTTATTTCGTCCCGCTCTATTGGCTGCATCAAAATTTCACGCTGCGCATTGGTTAACTGGGGCAGTTCTATATGGTCCAGATAATCAGCTGCCTCTGCTGTGAGGTCTACCCGCCTCGAGGAGTATAGCCCGGAATAGTACTTTCTGAATTCGTCTGCGAGCTCTAAGTTTTCTGTTACTGTCCGTCCCTCCGCCGTCTTTAACTCTGAGACCAACGACCGCCCCCTGGTGCCCCTGACTACTCTGGCCAAGAGAGTGCTAGGTCGCTCACCTTCCCCGTACGTTTGTGCGGTGGCATATTTCCCCATATGCTGGACTTCTCTGTCAGCTTCTTCGTTATATTTGGTAATCAAGGACTTGATTTTGTCTGCCACTTTGTCGTCAGGCTGTTGTAGTTGTCTCAGTTCAAGTGCTGTCAGCTGTTTCTCCAGCAATGACAGTCTCTGCTGAATGGATTTAAAAACACTGGAGTGCTTAGACATCGCCATGCCTCGTATGTATAGTTTGAAGGCCTCCCATATGGTGTGGACGCTGTTGACCAAGCCCACATTGGCCTCAAAGAAAACTTCTATATCCTCCGCCAAAGCACCCCTGAACAGCGGATCTATCAACGAGTATGGTGGGAAATGCCATGTGAACGGGGGAATCACTTTCCTAGGGGACTCCAGTACCAGTAGAAGAGGGGAATGATCAGACAGCGTCCGAGGGAGGACCGTGCATGACCTAAGCCTAGCCATAATGGTGGTGGATGCCAGCCAGTAATCAATCCTAGTGTGTATATTGTGGTAGGCAGGGTAGTGGGTGTAACCTCCCTGTGTATTGTGCCTGCACCTCCATACATCTTCCAAATCTAGGGTGGCGATCTCCAATTGCATCGCCAGCGCTGCGGCCGTGGGCCTGCGAGGCGGCCCCGCTGATCTGTCTAGCGCTGGGTCTAGTACCAAGTCTAGGTATCCCCCCCACAATATATGCGCTCCTGGGTGTCTGCGCACTGCGGCCGCTACCTTGTGGAAAAATTCCGGAGAGTCGTAATTCGGGCCACAGACATTAACAATTAGCAGGTCAAGATCTTTTCCCACACATCGTGAAAGGACAAATCAGCCCTCAGGGTCAGCAATCAGCAGACGCTGCGATAGTTTAGCCCTAGGATTAATCCAGGTCAGTACCCCTCTAGCGTGTGATGTAAAGCCCGCCGTCACTATGTTGCCCACCAGCCCCCTGCTGTGTAGTATTTTACTGGTGAGAGGGAGGTGCGTCTCCTGTAGGAGTGCTAGGTCCACCCGGTGCCTCTGCAGATAACTCAGCACCTTGCGGAGCTTGCGGTGATCGTTAAGGCCTCTCACATTCCACGTGAGGGCTCGGAGCGCAGCTGGCAAATCACTTTGTGTCAGATTAGGTGTGCTAGCCATTAGTGATAATGAGGTGTAGCATAAGCAGCAGACAGCGCTCCAGTGTCGGATCAGGTCGTGTGCGTAAACAATGAAAAACATTCCCCCCCCCCCAACTGCAAAATATAACTACATAAAAGTCCCCCCTCCCCCCTCCCACAGCAGACCTCCCCCAACCTGGCCTTGCCGGACCCCAAAGCCTCCCCCTCCCACATTGTCTTCCCTCTTAACTTAAAAAAAACAAAAGTGTCCTTTGGAAGCATTGTGCACGGGGGCCGAGGTTGCCATGCCACCAGTAAACAGTGCTTACTAGCACTACGTTGAGGTCACCCCAGTTGCCTCCCGCCGTGGTTAAAGAGTTGCACCAATAAGCATAAAATGAGCAGAGATCAACGCTGTAGCAATTATATAGAAATAAAGTCGAGTCAGTTTTGCGAAGTCTCTGCATCGTGAGCCCCCCCTTTCAAGCAGAGGTCCCCCCCGAACAAGACAGACATCCCCTGCAGTAACAGCCCCTTTAATGCGCAAAGGCTGCTTTCCAGGCCATGCAGTGCTCCGAGCCTAGTAACTGTTCTATTCCGTCCCAGCAGTCCCGCCCCAGTCTGGAGGGATTTTTGAGTCTAGTTAGGGACAACCCCAATACCAAAGTCATGGCTCAGGGCTACCAGGGGGGATGCCATCCTGCTACGTACCATTGCAAGTGTCTAACCTCGAATAAGGGAGTCACTCCTGTTCGTCCAGACGACTGCTGCCCTCCGCGTCCTCATGTTGTTCTTCAGTATCCCTGCGTCGCTCCTTCGCCCAACCCTTTAGGGCTTGCTGCAAGACTCGAGGGTCCGTAAACAAGTGGGAGTGACCTTGTCTGTTAACTCTCAAATTAGCCGGGTACAGCATGGCATAGTCTAGTCCCAGTTCCCTAAGTTGCCTTTTGTAGGGCGCAAAGTGTTTACGGGCCTCCTGTACCCTGGCTGTGAAGTCCGGATATAATGATATTTCAGGGCCCTCATACTGTAGCACCTTCTTTTCTCTAGCTAGGCGCAGAGCGGCATCTCTGTCTCTGTAATTGAGGAGTTTAGCTATGATGGGGCGTGGTGGAGCGCCCGGGCCAGACGCTGGCCCAGGGAGCGGTGCGCCCTTTCCACGACAAAGACCTGAGAGAATGACTCCTCCCCTAGGAGAGTGGTAAGCAGTTTTTCAGTAAACCTTTCCATGTTCCCAGTCTGCGTCGTCTCAGGAAGGCCAGTGATTCTGAGGTTACATCTACGTGAGCGCGCCTCTAAGTCCTCAGTCTTATCCTGTAGGACTTGCATCAGTCTATCTATCTTCTTATGATCCGTATCCAGCTCCGTTTGCGCCTCTTCTACCTCCGTGATCCTCCTTTCCGCCATGTCTAACCTTTCCGCGTGCTTATCTATCATTTCTGCCATCCTATGCATCCTGTAGGTTAGAGCGTCAATTTTGGAGCCCAGTGTGGACATGCTGGACTGCAGATCCTTCTCCATGGCCAGTAGCATCTTATTGATGTCAGTGGTTTCTGTGGTTTCTCCTTCCGTTTGCATGTCGTTGGCTTCGTCGTTCTCAGCTTCCTGAGACTTCGCTCGCCGCTGCCCAAAGGAGAGCTACGATTGCGTTTTGTCTCCTCTCCCCATCCGGAATAGCTCTCTCTGGCGTGCTCAGCCACGTGCTCTGCCTGGAGCGCTGGGTTCCCTTTGGTCTCTGGAGCACGTGTCCACTTAATGCTCTTCACCACACACAGGTCACACTCACCCAGTTCCTGAGTGGACCTCCACTCGCCGCCTTCACCAGGAGCCTGCAGATAGTAAGATGCGCAGCGGGCCCTGCACCGTTCTGCAGTCGGCGCTGATGCGCTACCGTAGCGGCTTCACTTTCCTTGCGCCACCTCCAGGGCCGTCTCCGGGGGCCCGCAGTCCACCACGATCCACTGGAGCGCTCTCCCAAGGGAGTCCCCTAGAAACACCTACTTCCTACTGTCCGCGCCCGGTGGGCATATGGTGGGGTTGGCTGCACTGTTCGCGATCTGCCGCAGACCAAGCGCTGCCAAATACTCCTGGGGTACCGCTGCACCGCTGCTGGCGTGCAGCCTTTAGGGTTGAGTCAGCGCACCGCCTCGGAGCTTAGCCAATCATACCGGCGTTGTTTCGTGCTCTCCTCCCCAAACACTGTCTCTGGGCACCAGCTCCGGGCCTCACCAGTTGTACTTAGGAGCCCCCACTCACCGCTGATGTGGGCCGCATCCATCTCGGGTCGTCTGTGCCATATCGTAATGGCCGCTGCCGTCGCGCGCTCCGTCTTCACCGAAGGATCGGGCATGCAGGGGGTCGCGAGCCCGCGCCCTAGTGTCCTGCCCCTGTGCTGGGGATGTATGACGTTACAACGCATACTTTTACCACGCATACCTTTACAACGCGGTTTTTACATCGCAAACCTTTACAGCGCATAGCGCTTAGAGGTGCTGGATAGTGATAAGTATAATTTTCTATTCCAACTCCAGTCCCCGTGGACACTAGGGAAGGTGTTGGATAGAAAATTAAACGTATTCCCTATCCTAGAGCGCCCCCCAGCGCAATGCGTTGTAATGGTATGCATGGTAATGCCTGCATTGTAATGTTAGTGCGTTGTAAAAATTTTGTTGTAAACGTTGTTCACCCTGTGCTGGGACCCAAAGCGATGGTACTGTCCTCCGGTATTGCCTCTGTGCCGTATGCAGCTAGGGCTCCGCAATAGGTGGTCCGGACCGCTCCGTACCCGGGGTGGGCGGGGCTGGTCGGCCGCACGCGCTGTCACGCCGAGCAGCCTGTGTTCAAACTCCGGGTCGCGGCTTGCGGCCTGTAGCGCCCGTTCCGGGCCGTGCTCCCCTCCAGGGCGATCGCAGCAGCGCAGCAACTTCGGGAGGGTAGTCCTAGATGCCTCTACCTTTCGCGCGTGCGGGGATCCAGTTTACAGCGAGTATTTCGCCAGTTGGTGCAGGATTATGCAGGATATTAGAAAACCACCGAGCGGAGCTCTAGGCTTACCCAGCCATCTTGGTTGCTGGCAAGCTCCGCCCCTAGGGACGCTACATTTATTTAGAAGGGAAGCAGCAGGGACTCGCTTGTAATATTCCTAACATATATAACCTTAACCAGGGATAGGAACATTTCCTGATCCCCCCCCGTTGCTGGCTATGGTAGGGGAATGGGATCCGTTTTGCTTGATGTGGGTAGGAGATTTTAACCTGGGCCCTGTTGCCCAACTGGATAGACACCTGCAAGATAGATACGTAGAACAATGCCAGCAGCACTGTTGCAAGGGTGAAGGATTTGGATGTGGTGGACTTGCGGGCAAGAGGGAGATACCATACATGTCTGGTGGTCATGCACAAAATTAAGGAAATTCTGGAATAGTCAGAGGGAGGGGTAATAGAATATCCTCTAATACAGAACCCAGCAGTACTCATTCTAGGCATCTACCCACCGGAACCTGTTGACTTGGAAAAAGGGGACTACAGACTTAACAAACTTGTTACTGGCTACTAAACAATTGTTTACATAAAGGTGGAGGTCTCTACATCCACCAGCAATGCAGGAACGGATAAGGAGGCTTTGTCCGTTCCTGACTGGCCAAGGAGTAGATGACATGGTCACTGGCCGAAATAGATCATAAATTCGACTGCTAGTGGCATACACTGGTGACCAATTTGTCAGACAAGTGGATGGCATTCGGCTGTACCAGATCCCTGCGATCCCTACAAATTGCTACTTTAGCCGTGGGGCTTGTATACTGGAACTCGTCATTTATTATGCATAGGAGGAATATTTGTTGTACAGCTAGTGAGAGTATGCTTAACTTGCTCATGTGTTTGATGTTTTGCGGGGTGTCTTAATGACTTATTTAGGTGAGTTGGTGAGCCATCACTTGTGGAAGTATTATTACTCCTTGTTGTAAGTTCAAACCATAACGTCAATAAAATGTGGCTGGGTAAAAAGTATAGAGTGGGAAATGTTTTTGCAAATGTTTGCCAGACAAAAGTGGGGTTTCACCACATTGGGTAAGATTTCCCTGACCACTACTCTTAATCACCTCTTGAAATTCAAGGGTAACATAAGCAAAAATGCACATGTGCATAAGATACTTGTGCAAGTAGAATATCCACATGTATTTCACAAACGTGTGCTGCTTTTTATACCTTTGCCAATATTGCCGTACTCAAGTATGCTTAACTCGAACCTGGAAACGGTACGTAAGGCGGCCAAAGTTGCCTGCATTCAGCGATAGATGATATATAAGGGACAAATGCAGGCAACTTTGGCCGCCTTACGTACCGGTGTAAGGACACATGGAGTACAGGGACTTATCATGGTCCTAGAAGAAGTTACATACCGCTCTACAGTTTAAATCATATACAGAAAATAAGTATAACTTTAGCCCCTCACTCTGTTGACTTGAAGTGGTAGATCTACTTTGCGAGACAGGACATTCCTTGCTTTGCGTTCTCGAGACAAGTTTAATTTCAATTTCAGTCAAGACTGTTAACGGGAGGCTGCTATTTGGACTGCCTCCTCATACATTACACCCGTCATTTCCACCTATTGTGATTGATAACCTTTGAACACATTTATTTTTCCTTGAAAAAGTCACTGTGTGACGAAACATGTGTTGGCTGTTACCAAACATGGAAAATTGGACGAACTTAAACTGTTTATCACCATATTGAGGCTGTCATCATTATTTTGAAAATTGAATAGATGTAGCTTGTTTATTGATGGATTGTAATATGTGAAAGATGAAACCTGTGAAAATGGACCTTGACTGAAAATTTCAACCTGTGAAAAGAGAAAATTGATTGAAAACCGCTGAATAACATATTATTAACAATAAAGGCATCTGTTTGTCTCATGACACTCTCCTTTGGACAGACTATTGCCTAAGTTGGTTTACATTTGAACGTGGAGTGCCGGGGTATACTTTTTGGATATATTTAACACATGGGCCATTTGTCCCGTGCGCAATCACAGCTAGGGTTGTAGGGTGTGGTATTTCCCTTGTGGCCCCATCTCTCATACTGACTCTTTATACTTACCCAGTGTGTACCACATGCCCTCTCAATTGTATTTCTTTCATATGAGGTTTGATTCTTTTTCCACTACTACCCCCTCTTAGTTCGTAAAACGTATTTGGCCTGAATGCCTTGGAGGTCCCAGTAGAGACTGCTGCCTTCCCTTAGGTCAGCCAATGAGGGGAGGCAGCCGTCCCTCACACGTCACGGATTGGGATGGGGTCAGTGAGACTTGCTGACCTAACTCCACTCTGTGACTAAGTTTCACTGATTGACACTCAGCTCAGCCCTGGTCATTTCAGGGCTTAAAACTGAAGCACCCAGGTCCGAGGCAATCAGGGAGGCTTCCCCTCATCACGAGGGGAAGGGCCCAAGGCACTTCTGCCAGGATGAGGTCACTCCCACAGAGCTGTGAAATCCCCAGCCTGGAAAAGTTCAGGTCAGGCTGCCAGGAACCTGCTCATTTAGCGAATGTCTAGCTCATGACTGCCTAACCTAAAGAAGAAGAGTGTCTGTCAGGTTGACCTTTGTTCAGCCTGACAGACACTCTTCCTCTCTGGGAAAGGCTGAGGGGCGTGGCCCCTTCACCCATGTGGACGTGGCGCTTCTGGTGACGACACTCTGGAAGCACTGTTGGTTACATAGGTAATACTTATGTACCTGTAAAGCAACTCAAAGTAAAAAATTAAAAAAATTAAAATTAACATGGCTATGAAAACAAAAAATGGCATTCTACCTGGTTTTATGAGAATTAATCAATCAACAAAAAACATAAAAGCATAAAGCACAACAAAACATTAGAACACATTTTCAAACAATTTCAGGGAAAACTTCAAACATGGCTGCCGGTTTTTAAAATCTCAGACCCCATTACTTAGGAAGAAAACTGGACAGAACATGTAGCTGAACGTACAGAGCCCCCCCAATATGTCGACTGGACTGTATTACTGGGGAGATCATATTAGGCAGTCCTCAGTAGTTGCCTAGCAGCTAAAACTACTAATCCAAAGTTGTGACAATAAAAGCAGTCCTAAGTAAAATATTTTTATTTGACTTCAAAGGGTTTTATGCATTTTGCGCACCATTAGGTGAACTGAGTGTAGTGCACAGAATGGGCTAATGGGTGAATCCAGGTATTCTTCTGTGCATTTCAAATCCACCTGTCACTGATCACGAAACAATGCAACGCATTTAAAAATGTCTCTCTAGAGAAACACAGAGTTGTATAAATAGGTCCAATTGTATCACAAGCATTTCCTTGTCATTTTCAAAAAAAGAAAATACTGCACATTAACAAATTTAGGCCTGATATTTAACAAGGGTGCAAATTGCGTATTGGCTTTTTGTGATCAGCCTATCATTTTGCAATACCATTGTAGGAGCGTTTTTAATAAGAAAATAATGCCTAATTGAAATGTGTTGACGGTATCCTGACTAGGCCTCAAACAGCCTGCATTATCATTCTTTCATATTTGCAGAATTAAAGTGCACTTTTATTTTATGTGAAGAAGCATTCTCGACATGCATGTGTTTCTCTGTGTGCTTTTCCATTTCAGAAAATCAGCAAAGTAGAAATCGTGCTTGTGTTATTGTTTACTGTATTAATAAATTGTATTAATGTGCCTTCCTCACCATAGATGCTTAGGATGTTACTGCTTTTGCAACCTTCAAGGTCTTTTGCTCAAGTCTTTGCTAGGAACCATTCATAAGCTGAACTGTCTATTGTATTTCTTTATTATATAAATGTCATCTCCTTAATTTCCTATACACACCTCTTTATTAATATGCAGCAAAGTAGGTGTTTACTAGATGAATCTTATTTGATGTATCTTCTGTATTAGAATAATGATTAGTTTCACAAATGTATTTTTGTTAATCCTGCCCTAGTGTGTCATAAAAGACCATACTGAGTGTGTGGCTTATTTGCCTAAAACCCTTTTCAATGTCATGTTTTTGTGAGATGTGCCAGACTTTCTTGTTTTTTTACACTGGGCAGACTCTGTGCTACTCTATTTACCTACTCTTCACTTTGACTTTTCTTGCTTTTCTAACTTTGCAGACTCTTTGTCAATCTGGCATTTGATTTGAACTTAGCCCTAGCCCAATGACTTTGAGAAATTCCTTATGTCAGTTTTCTCCCTGAACTATATTCTGGTTCTGTCTGGTTAATTGCTTTAGAGGTTATGTTATGTTAATCTTCATGCATATTTGGTTTAAGTTGATTGACCTTGCTTGATAATTTCCCATGATTTCACTAACAGCTTTTTGCCTTCTGTAATGAACTTAATTTTGAAAAAAAACAAATGATTTACCAACTCTTTGAGGTGACAGTAACTGTTCAACGGTTTGTGGCCGCTACTGTGGTTGAAAATCATTGATACATCTTATTGTGATACACAAGACAGAAACCCCTTTCACCCACCCTCCAAATTCCGATTGGGAAGGAGTTGTAATACCCGTTTTGCAATTTGGAAAAATTTGACCTAATCCCAAAGGGTTTGTACACATTAAGAAATCTGATTTTGCTGTCCCACACCTATGATATTGTGAATCGCTGGGTTTGTGAACACAAAATCATTTTGCACATCTTTCTCCTTTGTTCGCTGCTGTTTAATGTTAGATATCTAAATAACTCACGCCAATCAAGATATTGTCTCCTGGGCGCAGATTTACTAATATTTTGCAATTTGCATCATGCTTGAGACACATTTTACCATTTATATACCCAGCCCCTATCAAATACTGCCCCACTTTTCACTCCCACTGGCACCTAACTCATCAATCATTGCACAGCCAATGTGCTCTAAACAAGAAGCCCTTAATTAGCTGAGCAAATGGCACTATTCAATCATGAGTGATTATAAAGTGTTATGAAGTCACTTCTTGGTTCATGCCCTCAATCTAAACATACACTACAGATTTCATCCTCACTGCAAAACAAATAGGTCGCAAATATTTGATGGCAGATCTCTCTATGTACAAGTGCTCCACCTTCTAAACTACCCTCTCCTATTAAGGTTTCAGAAGCTTCCCAAAACTCTGAAAAAACCTCAAAATGCATGTTTTCCATTTTGCCATAGGATCTGGGTTAATCTGGCTTATGTTACATCCTATACCCTGGGTCCTAGTTGGCTCTCATCCTCCTGCAACCCACACATCTCATCTGGACATACATCAAAGGCAGACATGATTTTTTGTTTATTTGTGTAGAGCCTCAACGTGAGACTGTTTCGCCGATTTAGGCAGCATATTCTATCTGAAGCAGAGAGAACATTTTGGAAGATTACAGTACAACGTTTTTCAGATTTTCTTTAATCAAAATATGACTTTTCCTGCTGCAGGTTCAGAGTGAGTGATTGATTTTTTCCCAATTTTCCACCACACAAAATGCCTCCGGCAGTTCTCTGGCACGCTGATATCCTGATTCTTAAATAAAAGTCAGAAATGTACTCACCGAGGTGCAGACCTAAGTTTGGAGAATATTACTGACAAATGAAGAATTGACTGACAAGCGCAGTAGTATTAGTTGGCTACTGAGACACTTGCAGGAGTAGAAGGACGGGGGCGGGGCACCTGTCACTTTATGCTTGATCTGAAAGGTATCCTGCCCTTCTACTTGCAGGTTTCCATAAGTAGATTTGAATTCTTCTATCAATTCCAATCTACTCACATGCAAGATCATTTTTGCGTGCATAAATGTATATGGCGTACAATTACGCAGGCAGCAATACTTCGTGGTGGGGAACATCCATTACGACGCGGTTGTTACACCGCGCTACCATTACAACACGGGCAATACAACGCAAGTCGTTACCACGACTTGCGCTGGAGGGTGCTCTAGGCTAAGGAATAGTAGATTTGCTATTCCAACACCTTCCCTACTGTACGTAGGCTGGTGTTGGAATAGTAAATCTTACTATTCCTAAGTCCAGCACCCTACAGCGCAAGACATGGTAACGACTTGCGTTGTAAAGCCCGCGTTGTAATGGTAGTGCGGTGTAACAACCGCGTTGTATTGACATACAACCCTTTGTGGTAGCGCAACTTCACTTCAGAATTCTAGTAATAATTGCTTTTTCCCGAGGGAAACATTTTTCCACAAGTAGATATCACGTTTCCCACTTCCCTCACTTTCAAATCTACAATGCACATTTTATGCTTCCCTTGACAGGGATACAATTTGGGAAACTGTTCAGAGTGGGAAACTAAGTGGAAATCCTGTTCCGAATATAAACTCACATTTTGTGAATAAAAAGCTCTAACTTACTCTCGCAAAAACTGCCCAGTAAGTAAAGGTAAATATTTGTACATGGATCTAGTAGTATTGACTAAGATATAGTTTAAATCTCTTTCTTAAATAACGCAAATGCAACTAGCCAACATTTCTTTTATGGGGACTAACTGAAACTTATACGCTTTATATTTATCTACCCACAGAACGTACTGCTGATTTAAGAATTCCATGCACTGAAAAACATGAAAGTGCAAGTACAGAATGTTAGAAATTGGGTCTCTAGTTGGTAGAGGTACACACCCTGTCCAAGTAAAGACCACAGTCCTAGTCAAGGTAAGTCAGTTACACACCATAAATTATCCTGTGCTCCCCCTCTCTTAGCTTGGCACTGAGCAGGCAGGCTTGACTTAGGAGGCAATGTGTAAAGTGTTCTGTGCAACACAACACATAGTAAAACAATGAAAACACCACAAAAATATTCCACACCAGGTTGGAAAAATTGATTCTTTTTTTAAACAAGACCAAAACAACAAAAATCCAATAAGTTAAAGTTGTGATATTAATTCTTAAAGAATAAAAATGTCTGCAGTGTTTAGAAGCAATAAGCGCCAATGGGGGTTATCTGGTCATGCTGGACTGGGGCAAAGTCAAGAGTTCAGGCCGACCGCGATGGAGTGTGGGCCAAATACAAGAGCCACACAGTCCAGGTGAACAAAGTACCTTGATCTTATAGCAGCAAGGAGAAGCAGGCAGCAATGCCTCTGTGTCAATCCTGCAATCGAGGTAGCAGGCAGCAATGCCTCTGTGTCAATCCTGCAATCGAGGTGATGCATACATTTTCTTCACGGAGTAGCGGTGATGCATCGGTTCCAAAGACGATGTGCTGAGCCTAGAGGTGTTGGTTCCATAGACGATGCTCTGGGTTTTTCCAAGCATTTGAGGGGATGCGTCGATCTTTCCACACTGCAGCGGTGGTGATGCATTGGTTCTTTAAGGCGAGTTGTTTCCTAGTGCGATGCGCAGATTCTTCTCTCTCAGTAATGTATTATTTAATATACAGGCCCTGGGCACAGGTAGTGCACTCTACTATGGACTTACAGATAAGTTAAATATCCCAATTAGGTAAGCAGGTAAAAAAATTGGAAGAAGAACACTCTAAGACTGACAAGTCTAACACAGAACATATTACATAGCAAAACATGCCTAGTTTTAAGCCTCCTTTTTTAAATGCAGTAGGCTAGACTCCAAACACTGTTCCACATAAATTGTTAAACAGCCTATGACCTGGCACAGATAAAACCATGGCTCCAGCAATAGGTAAAAACAGTGCTTGATTTGTAAAATAAGGAGTAATGGTGCCTGAAGCTCTGCACACAGGCCAGCGGCAGAAGCAATTAAATGTTGGCGCACTGAATACCACGGCCGGCAGTTTAAATCCACCTCATTCTTTATTTAACTACCAGATAGGCCCTGCTCCTTTATCCCAGTCTTGCAGGTTTCTGCTCTTTCCCTTTGCGACAATTTTTCCGTCTTTCTCTTCCTCCATCTTTCTAATTTGTGTGTTTTTCCCCTTTCTTGCTCTCTGTAAATATCTGATGCGAAAAAATAAGTGCCTTTCCCCAAAAACGAGTGCTGGTGATCCCACCGGCAACTGCCAGCTCAAATTAAGCACTGGGTAACACTTGGTTCACTTAGGATAGTAAAGTTTTACTGTTTCCTTCACAATGGGGTGATTAATACCTTAATTGGTACAACAGGCAAAATAGAGCTTTTTAAGTCTGGTCTTCTCACAGCCATCTCTCTGCCTCATGTACTGAAAAAACATAAAGCAAAAATACATACATATATACATATTCATGTACATAAGAAGACTTTTAGTGAGCCCTCTTAATTCGCTGGTATGCCGGACTGGCATTCATCTTATGCTACAACCCTACACTGCATACCGAATGGGACAAAGGGTAAGACCACTTCAGCCATTGGGTCTTTTGCACTGAGTGTATGGCATTTACAGGTCCGAGGATTACAGGTGTGTTTTTGCCTAAAATATGTGTGCTTCATTGTACGGGTTGGTGGGCCAGAATGTTACTTTCACAGTGTGTTTTTCTTTCATTATGTTTTATTTTTGTTGTCATCCTTCTGTATTTAAGCTATTACTTCAAATCAGAGTAATTCAAAGCCAGTTTCTACTTTTTCAGTGTACCAAGAAGAATTGTAATTTCCTATGATTTTGATAATAACTAAAAAGGGTTTCTGTACATCCTCCGAGTACACCTGCGTGCTAGAAAGCAGTTGTACTGTTAAATAAAAATATACAAAACACATATTTTCGTTTTTTACTTCAAGATTTTTATTGCAAGCGTATGGCCACCCCAGTTAAGCATATATTTTTTTATTGACATATGCCTGTAATAAAGGAATAATATAAAACATAATCGTCAAACCAGCTTACCTGTTCCAGACATATTGGACTTTGCCACTCCTTATTTAAATTAGTCTTGGTTTCCACATGCAACCATTGGAGTGTAACTGGTAAGTGGGTGGAATTGCCACATTTTCCAGCACCAGCGACCAGCATCAATTTGAAACATCTGTAGCATTTCCAACGTATATCTATTAAGGTGTTCAAAAATGCAATAACATAAATCCAACCCACACCGTGGCAGAAACTGCAGCTAGGCATACATTACCTGATGTGGGGTTGTAAAGTGAAAAGAAGAGTGAGCGTTATACAAGAGGGCGTTTTCAGTTCTATCTCCTGACTTCTCACATTCATGACAGGGTTCCGACACTGAGCGACCAAAACGTTTTGACTGATAGCCAACTGCTTGGCCGAACAATGTTGAATTCATCCTTTTTTTTTAGCTCATTTTCTTGCAGTTTCTTCAAGTCCAATCCTGCACCAATGATTGTGCAATTCAAAAGATTTTGGAGAATTAAAGATCACTTCTATCTAGGCCAAAATTGTTGCCACCTTGTTATCTGAAGGAGATAATATGGCTTTGAAAGCTCAGGAATTGTAGAATTGTAAGGCACTGTTATCCGTTAGTTCAATAAAAGGTGTCACAACAACATAACCTATGTCAATTATCAGACTGGAGTAACATGGTGTTGACTCATTCATTTCTCATCACCGAAAAAGCGCTTCGACGCCTCGTCAGGGGCAGTAAGCTCTATACAAATGCAAATACAATACAAGACAATATAGCACCCAAAGTGATGAACCAGAGTACCTGGCTACTGTTGCAAAATTGCCCTACAGAAATATAAGGATCTTTCAAGGGCAACCCATAATAATCAGGACATGTGCATTGAGGTTGGCTAGCCCTGATGCAGCTGTGTTTTGAATGTGCAAACACATGCCTGCAGTACATATGTTTCCTAACTTATGCAAGAATAATGTCATCTAAATGTGGTGTAATTACTTTACTTAAAGCACAAAGATTTCCTTAGTTGATTTGGTACAACACTGTTGTTAAATTGAACAGAATAATGGTCGACTCTTCTCCCCTCGCTGCCCTGCTGTGCTTGTGCTCACCCACAGGTGGAGGAATCGCCCCGAGAGGGAAGCCGCAGACAGCCGTGCTGACGCCACGAGAGGATGCTTAGCTAGATTCTACCCGAGCCGTTGTGCCTCTGAATGGTCCCCCGGGGGGAAGAGAAGGCGGGGGAACATCCAGAACAGCGAGCTCTTGGTTTTGAGAGCTCTGAGGCTGGAGGTCGGTGATCAGCTGTGAGTCGCCCAGTTGCACTGAAGCTGTGCTTCTGTCTGTGGGCAGCCACGTGGAGAGAGCATGCGGCACGGCAATGCGGCCACCCGAGCGTGACCTTCATTTGTGAGGATTTCCTTTCCTCCAGGCTCATCCAGGCTCTAGATTTTAGCCTTAGTCAGCAGGGAGAGTTTTCTCTTCCTCCTGGTTGCAATTTTGAATCCTCTGAGCGCGTTTGCCCTATGAGGCTCTCCAGATGTTGTGGCCCATTAAACAGGCATTGGTATAGCCAATAGGTCTCGCTTTTGGGACCTTCATAGTATTTAGTTATGCAGCACAATATCCTTGGTGCAACAACATCAACTGTTGCGTGGCTAAACACTTATAAGGTCCCAAAGGTGAGACCTATTGGCTATGCCAATGCTTGTTATTTTTTGTTCTTGGGGGAAACCGGGCTACTGCCAGGAGGGTCAAGGGTGAGTGCCAGAGAGGTGAGGAGTGAGTGCCAGGGAGATGAGACGTAAGAGTCAAGAGGGTCAAGGGTGAGTGCCAGGGAGGGGAAGGGTGAGTGCCGAGAAGGGGGAAGTAGGAGTGCCAGGGGTAGCTGCCAGGCCAGGAGGGTGAAGGGCTAGTGCCACGGAAGTGAAGGTTGAGTGCCAGGTCAGGGGGATGAAGGGTGAGTGCTAGGGACATGAAGGTTGAGTGCCATGGAGGTGAGACGTAAGAGTCAGGAGGGTCAAGGGTGAGTGCCAGGGAGGGGAAGGGTGAGTGCAAGGGGTGAAGGCTAGCTGCCAGGCCAGGGGGATGAAGGGCTCGTGTCATGGAGGTGAAGGGTGAGTGCCAAGGGGTCGAGTAGTGAATGCAGGAGGGACATGGGTGAGTGTCAGGGAGGTGACAGTTGGTGTCACGCATAGTCAATGCTGAGTGCCAGAGAGGGAGATGGGTGAGTGCCAGGTGTGAGGAGTGATGCCAGGCCTGAGGGGTGAAGGGTGACTAATGTGAAAAACAAGGACCCCCTGTATAGCAATGAAGCTCCTAGGACAGGGCAATATACCAATGAGAAAAACTTTCTGAGGCAGCAAACTACAAACAGTGTTACATCAAAGTGTTCAACATATTAAGGGGGATGACCCAAGCTCAGTGTAAGCAACAATCTACTATTGTAACATGTATAAAACTCTGTTTATTGATAGTTTTTTATGAAAACACCAGCCACAGTATATCAACAGCCCCTTCCTTGTCTTCCCTTTGGGTTTTAACAATATATTTTTGTTATATTTGTTATTCATTAGGATCTATCATATGTTATATTTTTTTGTTATCACAATTAATCCGTATGTAAAAATCATGTCATACATATTTTGCTTATACACATTTTTTTGTCATGTTTGAAAAGGAAAATGTTTTTTAAAAAACTATCAATAAACAGAGTTTTATACATGTTACAATAGTAGATTGTTTCTTACACTGAGCTTGGGCCATCCCCCTTAATATGTTGAACACTTTGATGTAACACTGGGTGAAGGGTGAGTGCCAGGGAGGTGAGGGGTGAGTGACAGACTGCAAACAGTAGTGAGCTGGGGTCTAGAAGGAGGTGCCGAGATCATCACCCGGTGTGTGCCAGGCTGGGGTGCACCAGTCCCAGGCCAGACTTGGGTGGATGCAAGAACCTCTGAAAGGTGGGTGCCAGGTCACTCGTAACCTTAGTACAGGAGTGGGCTGCGCAGGAGAAAGTAACATCTTCAAACATGAAACTATTCAAAATCCTGAATACTCCACTTAATGGTCTTGCAACCTTATGTGGAAAATAATTAGCAAATGAATGGGCTTCCATAGCGGACTTGCAGCTTGTTACACCAACTTTTTGAGATAAAGTTTGCATTGCAAATAAGCCAAAGCTAACACAATTTGAATTAGTAACGATAAGATTCGCAATGAACTAGAGACAAGTTAAAAAAGCAATCCAGATTTGAACCGAGGATACAGAATAATAAAAATGGGGCAATAATGGTCTCTTTTTTACAGCTGACAGTCAAAAAAACAGGGTGTTGTGGAGGACTCGGATACTTGTGGAATCAGAATTTTTAAAAGAGTCAATTTTTCATAAAACTTTTTGTTGCGTGTGTGGTTGTGGTTGTGTTTGTTTGTGGATGGTTGTGGTTGTGTGTGTGGGTATGGTTGTTTGTGTGGTTGTGTGTGTGGTTGTGGGTGTGATTGTGGGTGTGTGTGGTTGTGTGTGTGTGTGGTTGTGGTTGTGTGTGTGGTTGTGTGTGTGGTTGTGGTTGTGTGTGTGTGTGGTTGTGTGTGTGGTTGTCTGTGTGTGGTTGTGTGTGTGGTTGTGTGTGTGGTTGTGTGTGTGGTTGTGTGTGTGGTTGTGTGTGTGGCTGTGGGTGTGGTTGTTAGTGTGGTTGTGGGTGTGGTTGTGTGTGTGGTTGTGTACGTGGTGGTGTGTGTGTGGTCGTGTGTGTGTGGCTGTGTGTGTGTGGCTGTGTGTGTGGTTGTGTGTGTGGTCATTGTGTGTGTGTGTGTGTGTGTGTGTGGTTGTGTGTATGTGTGGTTGTGTGTGTGGTTGTGTGAGTGTGTGGTTGGGTGTGGTTGTGTGTGTGTGGTTGTGTGTGTGGTTGTGTGTGTGTGGTTGGGTGTGGTTGTGGTCGTGTGTGTGGTTTTGTGTGTGGTTGTGTGTGTGGTTTTGTGAGTGTGTGGTTGGGTGTGGTTGTGTATGTGTGTGTGACTCTGTGTGTGTGTGGTTAAAGGTGTGGTTGTGGGTGTGTCTGTGGGTGTGGTTGTGTGTGTGGTTGTGTGTGTGTGGTTGTGTGTGTGTGGTTGTGTGTGTGGTTGTGGTTGGGTGTGTGGTTGTGTGTGGTTGTGTGTGTAATTGTGTGTGTTTGTGTGTGGTTGTGTGTGTGGGGTTGTGTGTGTGGTTGTCTGTGGTTGAGTGTGCATGGTTGTGTGTATGTGTGGTGTGTGTGTGTTTGGTTGTGTGGTTGTGTGTGTAGTTGTGTGTGTGGCTGTGTCTGTGTGTGGTTGTGTGTGTAGTTGTGTTTGTGGTTGTGTGTATGTGTAGTTGTGTGCATCTGTGGTGTGTGTGTGTGGTTGGGTGTGTGTGTGGTTGTGTGTATGGTTGTGTGCAGGGCCGGACGGGCTACCGGGCCGTTGTGTGTGCTGCCGAGCAGGGGGGTCATTTCGTTGATGGGGACCTGTGTGTGCAAAACGAAATTTGTTTTGTTTTTTTATTACAAAGCGCACGCAGGTCCCCATCAACGAAATTAGCTCACACCACGGAGAAATCCTCCCCCTGCTCGGCAGCACACACAACTGCCCGGTAGCCAGTCCGGCCCTGGTTGTGTGAGTTTGGTTGTGTGTGTGGTTGTGTGTGTATGTGTGGTTGTGTGTGTGTGGGTGTGTGTGTGGTGTGTGTGGTTGTGTGTGTGTGTGGTTGTGTATGTGGTTGTGTGTGTTTATGTGTGTGGTTGTCTGTGTGTGTGTGTGGTTGTCTGTGTGGTTGTGTGTAGTTGTGTGTGTGGTTGTGTGTGGGTGTGTGGTTGTGTGTGGGTGTGTGGTTGTGTGTGTGTGGTTGTGTGTGTGTGGTTGTGTGTGTGTGGCTGTGTGTGTATGTGTGTGTGGTTGTGTATGTGGTTGTGTGAGGTTGTGTGTGTTTGTGTGTGTGGTTGTGTGTGTGGTTGTGGTTGTGTGTGTGTGGTTGTGTGTCTGTGTGGTTGTGTGTGGATGTGTGGTTGTGGTTGTGTGTGTGGTTAAGTGGTTGTGTGTATGTCTGTGTGTGTGTGTGTGTGTGGTTGTGTGGTTGTGGTTGTATGTGTGTGTGTGGTTGTGTGTGTGTGTGTGGTTGAGTGTTTGGTTGTGTGTGTGTGGTTGAGTGTGTGGTTGTGTGTTTGTGTGTGGTTGTGTGTTTGGTTGTGTGTGTGTGGTTGTGTGTGTGTGGTTGTGTGTGTGTATGTGTGTGTGTGTGGTTGTGTGTGTGGTTGGGCGTGATAGTGTGTGGTTGTGTGGGTGGTTGTGTGTGTGTGGTTGTGTGTGTGTAGGTGTGTGTGTGGTTGTGTGTGTGTGGTTGTGTGTGTGGTTGGGCGTGGTTGTGTGGGAGGTTGTGTGGTTGTGTGTGTGTGGTTCTGTGTGTGGCTGTGTGTGTGGTTGTGTGTGTTTGTAGTTGTGTGTGTGTGGGTGTGTGTGTGAATGTGGTTGTGTGTGTGGTTGTGTGTGTGTGTGGTTGTGTGTTTGGTTGTGTGTGTTTGTGTGTGTGGTAATGATTGTGTGTGTGGTTGTGTGTGTGGTTGTGTGTGTGCTGTGTGTGTGGTTGTGTGTGTGTGTGTGGTTGTGTGTGTGTGTGTGGTTGCGTGTGTGGGGGTGTGTTGGTGTGGTTGTGTGTGGTTGTGGTTGCGTGTGTGGTTGTGTGTGTGGTTCTGTGTGTGTGGTTGTGTGTATGTGGCTGTGTGTGGTTCTGTGTGTATGGTTGTGTGTGTCTGGTTGTGTGTGTGTGTGTGGTTGTGTGTGTGGTTGTGTGTGTGTGGTTTTGTGTGCTTGTGTGTAGTTGTGGGTGTTGTGTGTGTGGTTTTGTGTGGTTGTGTGTGTGCGTGTGTGTGGTTGTGTGTGTGCATACTGTAATCCATGCAAGTTGCGTGTTTGGAGCATTTAAATTAGGCCCAATACCAATTTGTATAGTTGGTAGGCATTGACGAGCAGAGTAAATACGTGGCCGTGCACGGAAGAGACTACAAAGTTTGAGACCAATAAGTTTATTCATAAGACTAATAATAATAAGACTATTTTGATGGAACTAAAAAGTTTGCACACCATGGTAATTTACATTTGGATTCAAACGAAATTGAAAGTGATCGGACAGAGGCAGAGGGGAAAGCACGGGAAATAAAAACAAGCAACTCAATGAAAGTGGGATCATATATGTGACTTTGGTGATTCTACTGTGTGCTGGACCTGCTCAGGTGCTATCAGGATAAATGCAAGCCATCTAGGACCAGTTGAGGCTGGTTGACTTCAGTATCTTTTTCTGGGTAACATGGTAAAGTGCTAGTTACTTGGGAGCCACTCTAATAAGTCAAGACACTCAACAGTAATTGAGGGCTTTCTGAATCAAGCAATGAGGTTATCTCAGAGGAGATTGAAATATCGAAGAGACGTCTCTCATTAACCAAGGAATCATGCATTATTACCCAGGCCCCGTCCTCAGCTTCTGCTGTCCTTAACTTGGCACCAGTCAAAGCCCAACTGTGTGACATGTCTAATTCTAATTCCTGTGTAAAAGTTGACTGATTAGTGATTAACTTTAGGGAAAGGTCTGTTGTGTTGTTTCAATTACCTCACTTCATTGCCAGGAAGAATTCATACTCACCCCTTCCCCAACTTTTATAAACCAGAGGACTTGCCTTCTGCATCAAAAACCTTACTCTGGGGCCCTTCACTACAACGTTCCAATTGCGACTTGATTTAGTCCTTTGGATGGCATTACAGATATTGATTGAGATAGGAACTGTAGAATAGGTTATAGTACCACTAATGATGCACTGGAGGTAAGAATCCATCCGAAGGCTCTGCATCTTTTGTGAACCCAATACCGCCTGTGATTGATACACGAGAGGAAGGCAACCACAGGGGCATCCACATCTTATCCTGGAATATTGCCGAAGCTAGAACAAAGCCAACTAATACAGATTGGTTACATTTTATTTCAGACTACGATATATTGTGCTGCCAGGAAACATGTGTGCTTAAACATCTTGCAATCAAAGGGTTTACATCATTCTGGAACCCCGCACTACAGTTGTCAGGGCGTGAGGGCGTAAGGAGGGTTGGGGTGTTCATTCCAGTGAAGATAATTAGTGCAAAGGTGAAAGTTATTAAGAGCAGTCAGTGGCATCGTATGATGCACTTTGTATGTCCCATTCATTGTGATTTTTTTATTGATTCATTATTATTGTAGTATTTTTGGCGACAGACACACAGAGGTTGTGGACCAACTTGATGACTTTTTAACAAAGTATATTGAGGAATTTGGTTCACAAATGTTTACTGTCCAGGTTGAGGATTTCAACATCACGTCATTTAAGGATTAAAGGGTTTGTGATTTGACAGATTTGGCCCAGGAGGATGTTTTACATTTTAACCATTTCCCATATGGTGATGCTCTAAACAGGTTACTTCTAAAAAATAATTTGGTAATGGCGCAGGAAATTTTTCTCTTTACTTACCACCCAATACCTACATACAGAGGTCATGGTTCTTCTAGTATAATTGATCTCCTCCTAATTTCTAAAGGCTTAATACTCCTGTTTGGGAAGTTTAAGGTTATTGCCCATTGCTCTAGTGAGTACAATCCATTGTGTGTTATCATGAATCTTGACTTGACTGGGACATGGATTCCTTCCCGATCAGATCCATCAATTTTAAGAGAAAGAAAGTTTTGTGCACCAGCTGGAACCATGTATATGCAGACTGCTTTATGAGTAAATTGATTGTAGGCAACGCTCTTGCTTTTTGAGCCTGCTTGTCATCCGACGAGGACGCAAGTACTATCAAGGGTATCTAAAAAGCGACCAAATCTTTCCCAGTCTTCCAGATGGTTTGACAAGTCATGTTCTTTAAAAAAAAAAATATTCTTTATTGATTTTCAACAAGTTATACAAATGATTTTCTTGTGACAGTTATCTTATGCATAGCATTACAATAACAATTGCTTAAGCAGCATAGACAGGGTGTGACATATACAATGATAATAATTAATGCAGTGATAATATTATATGCCTTTGATTTTACAGGAAAATAAAAAGAAATTTACTTTTTAAATTACAATATACAACAACCTAACTGCTAGGTACACAGAATTGTTCGATCTCATCTGTCATACTTGTGCTTGATTCCACCACTGGTGAGTTAGGGTGAGTAACCGCATGTGTACATGGGTGAATGTAGGGATGGGGGGGCGGGCGGGAGGGGGACCTAGCAGTACACCCAACCGCACGCACAGTCCAGCCCAAAACATTACCGGGCACAACCATACGTGCCATAGGGGTGCGCTGTGTTCGCATGTATATGATAATATGGTCCATTAGAAGTGCTCGGCGAGGGTGCGACCTACGACGGAGTCGGGTGAGCTGTGGCCAATTTGGTCTCTACGGATGTCAAGTATTCTTGCCAGTGTATGGGGTTGACCCATGCAGGTGTACGTGATGTATTAGTCGCCTGCGTTATATGTTCTGCGACTAATGCTCTGCGAAGGTCGAAGAGCCATGATTGTGTGTTGGAACCGATTTGCGATATCCAGGACATTGTTATTTTATGTTTTGCTAGGCCCAGGGCCAAATCCCAAAATTTATTGAGGTTCTTAAGAGAGGGATTACGCTTCGTGATTCCCAGCAGTAAATGGGGGCCCTGAGCTGTTACTAGGGTATTGCCGCTACCTCGATCCAATATGTCTGATTGTGGGTGCATGTCCATACCATATGTAAAAACGTTGCCTCTGAGGCTAGCCATCTAGGGCATACATCAATAGAAGTAGGGTACATGCATGCTAGTCTATGTGGTGCTAAATATGTATGATGTAAGTAATTAAATTGAGTGTACTTCAATCTGGTGTTCGTAGATATGATTTTTGGGTAGCTGATGCATTGTGTGCATTGTTTATCGGTAATGGTAATCGACAATTCCGTGTCCCAATAAGTACGCAATGGTGCCAGCAAGGGCATGGGGTCAGGTTTTGGGGAGTTGCAGATTGCTGTTATTGCATGTTTACCACGTCCACGTGTCAATATGGGTCAATATGGTTTGTAATAGTTGGGATATGGCAGGTTCAGTGGGATTATTGTCCCATGTCTGAAGGAACTGCCGAGATAGCAACGTGTGGAGCAGGACCGTCCCCTGTGGTATCCCGAAGTCTTTCCCTCGGGGGCAGCCTCCACACCCAATCCAGACACTGCTCTCACATGAGAACAGCACCAGGATTGGTCTGAGTGGTCTCGTTTGTCGCTCAGATGGTGCATTGGAGCCTGTGCCTTTTCTCCAACCCGGCTGTGTAACACTGCCAGTTTGGAGTAACATAAGTGCGCATGTGTTTGGCCAGCTTAGGCCGGTCGGCCAAAAATACATGCCCCCTTATAAGTGTACTCTACTCCTCCCTGACATGCCTGGGCCCGCCCCGTCCCAAACGTATTGTGCAGCTTGGACAGACAGCACAAATAAAATGATAATAACATTGCGTTATTATAATTTTATTCATCATCTGCTGCCATGGGCTGTGGGGTGACGCTCCTCCGCCTTTATGGAGGAGCCGCCCCTGGATAAACCCCAAATTGGGAAGCGACCTATCCCAGTCCTTTTATATGCAGATAATGCCGTTCTCATTGCAAGAACAGCAAATGGGCTACAGCTTTTGCTGGATTGGTTTGCTTCATTTATGAACCTGCTTGACTTGAAAGTAAATATGTTCAAGCCTTATACCATGGTTTCAGGTCCTAGAAAAACCAAGGTCAAAACACGTGATTGGGACGTTAATGATAAACAGGGTTATAAATCTTTACTATTAAGGTATCCCCTTTGATAAAGAGCTAAAGTGGTCTTATTAACTCAATGTCAGTTCTATCTAATTTCAGAGAGCCGAAGACACAGTATTTAGATTTGCAGCAAGACTGCGTCACGGACCTGTGAAAGAACTCATTTACAGTTATAAGGCAACATGTTCTGCAGTGACGTTATATGGAGCTGGTGTCTGGGGACATACTAACTCTTCTTCTCATCAGAAAATTGAAGATAGCCTTTTACATAAACTGTTGGCAGTACAAAAGACTACACCAAATATAATTTGTCATGCTGAAGTAGGGATGAATTACCTGAAGGATCTGATAGGATTGTCCCCTATTGTATGGTGGCATAAAAACGGGCCCAAACGTACTCGGGAATATCTAAAGCCCATTTGATTGGCTGCTTGGCCCATGACAATATACTTCGAATTCCTTGTTTTTTATATCTGAACTTTTTTCGAAGCGAGTGTCCACCAGTACTATGATAACCCTGGGATCTTACATAAAGATTCCAAAGACATTATGAAAAGAATGTGATGCACAACTTAAAGGAAGAATCAATGAGGATGTGGACACGCATTCATCACTATGTTTTTCTGTAGTGCCTGAACTGTATTTGACTCTTATGTTACACATTTTAGACTCAGCACTTTGCATTTTTTAACAGCGTTCCTAATGCAAGGCAATGGTTTGATATGCTTTCCGTATGTTATTGTAATCTGCCCGAGCCTCAAAGAGTGAGCCATTTTATGCACTTTATGCTATTTTGAACGATTTACAGTGTTCCACACAGATGGTTATTGGTACCCCATCTGCGCACAGCCAACATTTGACAACATCATGCTGCTTTAGTATATTTACAGAAATTAACCTCTCCTGATATATGCTATGCAGGTTTACATTTTATCAAATCTGCACTTATTATAAGGAAGCGCAATGGGACCTCTGTAATTTTGTGTCTGTTTATATTTTATTCTACTGATTTTGTATATGTTTTATGGAATGTATTTACACTGTGCTTTTATGAGCAGAATTATAAGTATGAGGATGACGATGAACAGGTTAAAAGACTGTTCCATAAGTGAAAGTACTGGTTCTCCATGCAATCAGTTGGAGGAAGATTAGAAAGTTTTGTTGATTTGTGAATTGGTGATTTTTGAAGGTAACGTTGAGGTTAATAGATTAGAGAGAAGGATATTTGTTAGGATGGAGAGAACAAAGTAATTTGGAAATTGTTTTGGATCCAAATTACCTGCAACAGGTATTGGGGATGAATGGCTCGGCGGTAGGCAAGTGGAGACAAGAGTGTCCTATGGTGTGTAAGGATAAGCTAGGATGTTTAAAAGGTTTAGCCTTCAATTTACGCTAAAATAGGGATCAGTGCCAAAAGTCCATGAAGCAAGAAGTGTTGCTTTGTTGTTACAGGATGTATTCAATGAGGTCTTGCAGAGATTGTGCAAATGAAATCTAATTGAACCTACTGAGGAATCAGAGTGGCTAAGTTTAGTTGGTTTAGCATGCAATGGGCATCGGACGTTTAGAATGTGTGTTGATTTGAGGGATTTGAAAGCCTGCATTTGGGTTCATCACAATCCACTTATCAACATACATACATTGTTGGCTAGGTTACATATAGTGAAGATATTTTCCTTTTTAAATTAAGTGCACACCACAAAATAAGGTTAGATTCAACATTGCTGACTTCTGAGGGATCATGTTTCCTGAGAATGCCAATCAGTTTGTTGTCTGCTTCTACCGTTGTTAAGAGGGACAGGCATAAAGTATTGGTTGAGGTGCCACAGGCAGTTACTTCCAGGATTGCCTTTTTGGTCAGTTGAATTTATGCTGAAGAGCATAAGAAATTTTTGCTGAGGGTGATTGGAATCCTCAAAGAAGCAGGTCTTACAAGTGGGATCGAGAAATGTAAATTGTGGAATAGGGGAGTATTTATGTTTATGCCTTGTCAGGAAATGGGATTAAGTATAAAATGAAACCTGTAAGGGCAGGTTAAAGAACACACTCTCCTTTTAGGACCTTTCCTTGTATGACAGAGTACTGTGACAAGCTTGTTGTTCATTTTGCTGAACAAACTGGCACCGTGTGGGGATTGATGAAGAAATGTGACATGTTTGAACGTTGGGGGAGTGTGAGAAGGTGTTGAATGCGTAATCAAGAAAGAGAGAGAGGACCAGTTAGCTAGTCCTTATCCCCGGGGTTATATATGATTTATTCAAAAGGAGACTAGCTCATGAATCATATTAATTACAGTAAGTAAGACTCAAGTATGTTTCGTCATGGGGTGGGAACACCTGGTGAGTGTGTTCATAAAGCCCTCACCCACCAACCTAGTTGGTGGCATGCTTCATCATCGGGCCCACCCAGTGACACCTAGCGTGTCCCGGGTGTGCTTCGACGCCTGATTACAGCGGAGCAGGTATGTTGCTGAGTGTGCAGTGAAGGGTGTTATGAAAGTGATGTTAAAACGGCTTGGCGGGGGTCCCAGTACCCGAGGGTGAATTAAACTTTAATACCTGGGCCTCCGTCAGCGGTTAAAAAATAAGGCTGGAGGATGTTAGAGGCGAGTTACGACCTCCCACATCCAGTGGGTCAACATGTTTCAGCCAGTGCCTTATATATATGCTGGCTTTCTTCAGGACCTATGTTAAAAATGAGGGTGTAGTTAAACTAGTGGGTGTGTGATACAGACAATGTGTCTACACGCCCTAAGGTGTTTATCTATGTGTGAGAGGGGGATTCCCTTCTCAAGAAGACCTGTACATATAACATATATGGACAAAGACAGAACATACAGGGAAAAAAGAGTCACTCGGATGTATGGCATATAACACATCTGATGGCCGTCACTAAAGCGGTTGCAGTGTAGGCTATAGGCGTCTAAGGTGTAATGGTAATGGTGGTACCATTAAGTGAGAATCGCACATATAGTTCGGGAGTGAAGTGGCTAAAACACGGGATTCACATACACAGTGCATATGTGTATAGCGGCGCAAGAACTCATTCTTACGCTAGTTTTAGCAGGGTCTAGCCTCAAGGTTGAGAGGTGGCAGGGGCTTGACCCTAAGGAGAATAAGCGTTTGACCACATCGATTAAAGAGACCTGTGGGGAAGAAAAATGGCGCTTACCAGGAGTAGTGGTGGTTGCACTTGCTGAAACATGTTGACCCACTGGATGTGGGAGGTCGTAACTCGCCTCTAACATCCTCCAGCCTTATTTTTTAACCGCTGACGGAGGCCCAGGTATTAAAGTTTAATTCACCCTCGGGTACTGGGACCCCCGCCAAGCCGTTTTAACATCACTTTCATAACACCCTTCACTGCACACTCAGCAACATACCTGCTCCGCTGTAATCAGGCGTCGAAGCACACCCGGGACACGCTAGGTGTCACTGGGTGGGCCCGATGATGAAGCATGCCACCAACTAGGTTGGTGGGTGAGGGCTTTATGAACACATTCACCAGGTGTTCCCACCCCATGACGAAACATACTTGAGTCTTACTTACTGTAATTAATATGATTCATGAGCTAGTCTCCTTTTGATTAAATCAGAAGGTGTTGAATGACATCAAGAATTGTATTGTGAATGCTCTGGTTTTAAGGGCATAGAATTCCAAGGAAAAGCCCATAATTGTGACGGATGCTTTTCCATATAGGGTAGGCACTGTTGCAATGCAAGTATGTGATGGGCAAGAAAATGTGCAGCAGTACATTTAAGGGTGTGGAAGATGGTCATTCTGTTATTGAGAAGGAGCCACCGGCATGCTAGTTTGTGTGAAACATTTTTGAAGGTATGTGAAGGAAATCAAATTTATACAGTGTGCACACCACAGACCACAAGCCCTTAATTGATATTTTTGCTATAAGGCATATTGGTAAGACAATGCCCCTATCAGCATGTGGCTATACAAGTTTCACAAATCAAATATCATTAATTCTGTGCCAGGATTGCAGACTGTGAATGTTAACTGTCTACTGAATGTTAACTGTGAAGAATTATAGAAAATGCTACAATAGAACAACAACATTGTATCATCCAATAGAGAATGGGCTTGTTGAGTTGTTCAACAGGGGTTTAAAATAATGTTTTCAGTTGGTAGATCAAAGTAGTTTGGCATGGAAAGATGAGTTGAGGAAATTGTTGGGGCGCTATAGGACCACTCAGCCTTCAGTGACACAAATATCTCTATTTTGTGGATTACTTATTACATTTGGCACTATCTTTTACCCGACTTAGATGGGTAAGTGTGGAGTAAAGGGGAAGTGGCCTGGTGGTGTTGGCTTAAAGAATTAAATCAAAACATGAAGAATATAAGTTTTGACATAAGATTAGAATACAAATAGTAGGAAACCTTCTTTAGGTGAGCAGATGAGCCTGCAGAAGATGTAGTAATGCTAGATAAAAATTCCCTGAACACATTTTTTTTACCAAAGCCAATAGCAACCTGGTAGTATTAGATGAAGAGACGTGAGGGATGTGGAGAATAAAGTTTGTTGTAATAAAAAGGCGTATGGAAGTGTAAACTAGAGTGTTTGACTCTGCTCCTCATGGGAACATTCCAGCCCATACTACCAGCTCAGTTCCTCCCTGAACCAGGACACGAGAAATGCAGGACTGGTTTCCCCCTAGTTATGGGTGCATCAGCTGGGTAGACAGAGTGCTCTGGAACCATGTCTGGGCATACCTGTCCCACTTAGGACGACACATCGAAGTATACAAAAAAAGTGATGGATGAAATGCTTGAATTAATCTCAGCCACTGGTAATACCTCAGGGCTACATACCAATCCACTAGGACAAAACCTGGTCCTTGGTAGCTTGCGTTTCGGTTCAGAGAGGACCTAGCATGGCAGTCTGGGCTGGGCTGTTCCTATTGGCTGGGTCAAGACTGATTTGCACATAGCTGGGTCCAAACTGAGGTGGCATGCTGTGCAAAATAACAATGGATTGGGATGCGGCCCGAATGATCACCAGTGGCTGAGATTAATTCAAGCATTCCATCTACCACTGTGTTGTTTTTGTAATTGACATCCTACGTGCGCTAGTTATGCATTCCATCCATCACTGATTTGTAAAATTTCCAAAAGCGGCATTTTCAGAATTGTGACATAAATTCCAACTTTACCATTGAAGAGTGTTTTCAATTAAAATTCTTTAGAGACCAAACTCTATATTGCTCCCTGCTCTCAAGTGAAAGCTATCACTCATTAAATGTAATAAAGTAACCCAATGTTATCCTGTGGGAGTAGCAGGCCTTGCAGTAGTGAAAAACTAACATACATTTTTCACTGCCATGCAAATGTTAAAAGCACATGTCCATCTTTGTGAAAACACTGCTGTTGAGTAATGAGTACACCAAGAATTGTAGAAAATGTGTAGATGTATTCATAAGTTGAAACACCAACGGAGCACAGCATCTTCAACGCTTCTCCTCAGCAAGCCAAATGCAAGAATGCCGGTTGCCAAGGAAAAACGCTTGAAGAACCGAACATACTAATTAAACAAATACAATACTCGCGCAGCAGCACGAGATAGAATGAATGATTTAAAGTGAAATACACAACATATCTTCCTCTTAAAGGATATTTAAAATGACTAAGAGAATTAACTAGAGTGGTCATCACAGACAAAATCAGATAACCATTTTGGTTTCACACGTACAATGCAATTTTTGCATAAAATCCGTGGGTTCTTCTATGGTGTCTCAACAATAACTTGTCAAAATTGTTGAGTAATGAGTACACCAAGAATTGTAGAAAATGTGTAGATTTATTCATAAGTTGAAACACCAACGTAGCACAGCATCTTCAACGCTTCTCCTCAGCAAGCCACGGCAAGAATGCCGGTTGCCAAGGAAAAATGATTGAAGAACCAAACATACTAATTAAACAAATACAATACTCGCGCAGCAGCACAATATAGAATGAATGATTGAAAGTGAAATACACAACAACTGCACCCTGCTCCATGGGCTTTTTAGGGGCTATGTATGGTTCACAGAAGAGGGCTAGAGGAGGTTTTAAGACCAGCAAGGGTTGGCTCCCCTAATTCATATGATGAAACACAGAAGTGAACCCTTGGGTCTAAGAAACATATACGTAGCTGGAAAAAGTATATCCCCTAGGTGGGTGTGTTTTTTTCCAGCTAGGCATACGTTTCATAGACCCAAGGGTTCACTTCTGTGTTTGGTCTGTTTAGGGGCTAACCTAGGGTGACTTATATGTACTAAAAATGAATGTTTAGGCCTAGCAAAAAGGTTGTTTTTCCAGGTCAAAATGGCAGTTTATACCTGTACACAAAGGCATGCCTGTGAAATGTTGTGAAAGGCTACTTAAGTGGGTGGCACAATCCGTATTGCAGGCCAAGCAGTAACACTAAGGGCCTCATTATGATTGCGGTGAATCCGCATACTCCGGGCCGGCGGAAGCCACCGCCGCAGCCACATAGAACACCCACCGCCAGAGTAGGATGGCGGTGGGATTGCGGTTGGACCAGCGGCAGACGGCAGGTCCGTCCGCCGCTGATCCGCGGGGTGGGGAGGGCTATTTGGTGACGGTGTCTGCAAGACACCGTCAGCCAAATTAGGATTTGCACGGAGACATGCTTTTCCGCGGCGGCTTTTCCGCCGTGGAAAAGCTTGTGGACTTTGGCATTTGGGGGCCCGTTGCGGGCCCCCAGGGTGTCGGGGGGTGGGGGGTGCACATGGGGGGTACCTATGGTACCCCCCAACATTTACATGCACAAAGCGGCAGGCACTGCGCGGTGCCTGCCGCTTTGTGCATGTAAATGTAATACATGCATTTTTAACATTGCGGTGGGTGCTGCTTGAAGCAGCACCCGCCACAATGTTATTCAAGTCAAGTCAAAAGATCTTTATTCGGAAATAAAAAAATCCATAAAAGTACAGACAAATATACAAAAACTTTACAATAGAATAATGACATCTGGAAAACAAGACTAAGAACAATCATACATGATCAAATTTCAATTCCATGTCTACACGAGATTTGCCCCTTCATATGTTAAAAAAGAACACTTTATACATAATTTAAAAATACAGTTAAAAAAAATACATTCTTACATACATAGTTTAAAAATGGATGGGTGATAGCAGCATTATAAGTGTGACCACATAAAGAGATCTTTACAAAGAGAAGAAAAATGCAACTAGGAGAAGCATAAGAGTAGGTGCAGTGTGCAATTATTATACCTCAGTATATAAAGTGGCACGTGATCTGACGGCAGCTTTAAGAAAGCAGCTTACCCTGAATATAACTTCATCTGATCCCAATAGTAAAAAAGACCTAAATGCTAATTTAAAATTTGTCAGTTCATGTTTTCTACAATAGGGCATTAAGTAATGAACGGAAAGCTTTTTATAAAAGCTACAGAAGAACAAAAAATGCATAAGGCTCTGTTTCATAATGGGGTTACATGGGCAATTTAGAGTTTCTAGATGTTTGTTGTAACCCAAAGGAAAATTTAGTAAATTTACTATACTTCCATCTCGAAAACGAAACAGTAAACCCCTGTTCCACCTTCCAAGGTGCAAACGTAAATACCTGTATGGTGGACCTGGATGTTTGATGTGGGGTTCAGAATAGCCCATATATTTGGTAACAGTACTTTTAACCGAGTTCTTCCTTTCCCGTTCTACTCCATATAGATCATATAGTGCCCTAAGAATAATGGTCTTGTGGGAACGATTTATTAAACTTGGCATTAGGAACAGAGAACCCTGCCCTACACTTTCAAGGCAATCTTTTACCGCTTTTAACCATGGTATGCAGTGTGCCCTATCGCATTTCAGACAATCCAAGATTATTTCGCGGGTCAAAGTGGCAGCCGGGTTGTTCCATAGATTTAGCCAGAAGAGTGCTGGTCTTGATCTTACAAAGTCTTCTATGTATGAGATGTTTAATTCATTATGGCATACATAGTTAGGGGAACAAATGACCCTGCCAAGCACCTTCCGGCAAAACCTATTTTCTTCCGTTTGAATGTGGGAGCAGTTCGTATAACCCCACACCTCGGCGCCGTAAGTACCGGTTGGCATACATTGAGTTTTATAGATCTTAACTAAAGGTGTGATTACATCAGCATAGTTGGGTTGTCTCAAAGAAATGACACAGTTTATGGCTTTACCCAACTTATTCCTTGCATAAGATACATGTGCATGCCACGAACCAGTGTTTGAAAATAACAGCCCCAAATAGGGAAAGGTGCTGGTGCTTTTCAAAACATTTGTCCCTGATTTAATCTCAGCGATTTTATAATTTTTAGGGCCGCAACTCATGATTAATGATTTTTTAAAATTAGTTGACAAGCCTAAATCGGCCATAAAACGTACGAATCCTGAAATTAAAATGCGGAGTGCCTTTGGTGTGCGGCCCATCAGGACCGCATCGTCAGCATAAAGAAGGGTAGGTATAGGGGCCCCATTTACATGAGGTACGTCTTTAGTTAAAACACTCAGGGAGTCGCTTAATTTATTAATGTACAAAATAAACAGGAGGGGGGCCAGCACACACCCTTGTCTGACCCCCCTGCCAATGCTAATATCATCAGAAACTTCGCCAGATTGATTTATACGCACACATGCTTTTAAATCATGATGTAAAAAAGCTAAAAAGTGGACCAAATAATCATCTAAACCATAATCCAAAAGGGTGGACCAAAGGCGGGAGCGATTAACAAAATCAAAAGCGGAACTCAAATCCATAAATCCAAAATATAGAGGGGATTTCTTGGCAATATTATATTTCGCCATTATCAAATTCAGGTTTAGGCATTGTTCCACCGTTCCGACACTACTGCGGAAACCAAGCTGGCTGGGATGTAGGATCTTACTCTCGTCTGGCCAAGTTCTAATCCTTTTAAATATAATCCGCCCCAAAACTTTCAAGGTGTTATCAATTAATGAGATGGGGCGGTAACACCCCGGGTCCAGCCTGTCACCCTTTTTAAAAATGGGAACGATTATACTACAAGACCATGTTTTTGGAATTTGCCCAATTGTTAAATTATTAAAAACATTGCATAACAGTGGGGCCCAGAAATCGTGCTCACACTTCAACTGGTCAATTGAGAGCCCATCTGGACCTGGCGCTTTATTTCCAGTGCTTTCTAATATGGCATCCTCAACTTCAGATACAGAGATATTAAGTGGGCTTAAAGGGGGTACAGTCAAAGGAGGGTTATCTGGTGTTGCATAAATTTTGGCAAAATGTTCAACCCAGATAGGACCGGTGATGTTAAAATTGTTTTCCGTTAAATTAGATCCTATGGATCTTATCTCCTTTACCTCCTTCCAAAACCCTGTAGTATCTTTCAATTCGGCTGAGCGTGCCAGGGAACCCCAGTGGGTTTTTAGCAGTTCATTTGATCTAGTACGCAGGGTACGTTTATACTCTGTTCTAAGCAGCCTTATTTGAGGTAAGTCCCTTGGTTCAACTTTTAGGGCAGCTCTCAAATTCCTGTTTGCCTTTGAACAGAGAGCATCAAACCAGCTAGGTGTTTCCACAGCTTTACTAGAAGCTGGTCTGGAAATCTCACCTTTTATTACAGTACAAAGTTCAGAGAATGACGTGATTATGTTAACCCCATGGTCATCAATAGTGAGACAATTTTCGATCAAGACTGGATGTTTTTTAATAATTTCGGCTAGGATTCCCCTATTATCCGTGCCCTTCCAAATTACCCTCAGTTTATCAGTTGAGACCTTCAAGTTTTTAGCACCTATTTCATTCCGTAAACACTTGCCCCTCAAAAGTGATAAGTGAATGACAATTGGGTAATGGTCGCTATAAATTTTGCATACAACTTCAGCCCTTATTAGGGCATTGGCGACAGGAGGTGAAACGAAAACATAATCAATTGTAGTGCCACCCCCATGACCAATAAAAGTGGAAAATGGGGCAGTGCTATCTTCCATACCTACATATTCCATACAATTTACAAGATCACTAGTTATGAGAAAATTTGACAGTTCAATGCCTCTTTTGCATGGAGGGTTTCTTGGGTGTATATGAGCGTTAAAGTCTCCTCCTAGACAGATACCATCAAATTTCCCAAATTTCTGTCCATCCATAATCACATCAATAAAATCAAATAAAAGAATAAAATTAGGATTAGGTTGGGACAAAAAATCGTTGTTATAGAAATTGATCAAACATAATCTTGTCCTCTGAGTATATGATAATGCCATAAAGCTAGGACAATGGGTTAGTAGTGTGTCTACTTTAACTTCCGCATTAATTTTTATCCACCACTTGGGCGTCCAAACGTGGGAGCTTGGACAGTTCTATTGTGGCAGCTAAACCCCTCAAATAACAAATCATCAGTGCACCAAGTTTCTTGGAACATTAATATATCGTGGCAGTTAACCCAATCTTTCCAAGAGGTGACTTCCATCTTGGCCTTCAAACCGGCAATGTTCCAGCTAAGAATTTTTAGGATATTATCTGGACTTGAGCAGGGTCCCTGAACAGATCCTAGAACAGGTTTTACTGTGGTGTGCCCTTGTTGTTCACATAATTTACCAACTGAAAAGATCTTAGGTGTCAACAGAGGTGCATCCGGAGATATTTCCGCTGACCGGTTAGTAGCAGAGCACGCTAAAACGGGTTTCACTATAGTGTGCCCCTGTTCTTCACAATGTATGCTGGGTAAAAAAGTCTTGAATGTTAACAAAGATACCTCAGGAAGTATTTCCACTGGCCGGTCAGTAGCAGAGCACACAGAAATCAGTTCTGTGGCAGTGGGAGGCAGTCAATCCAATGTTTCCAGATCCTGAAATATTGCAAACCTATTGTGTAACGGGAAAACCGGTGGGGGCTGCATCATTTTGTGTGGGGGATGGTAAAAGTAATTCAGTGGTAAGGGAGTCACCACAGTAGATGGGCCATGTCGGGCGAAGTTTTTATTCAACAAAAATGTTGCAGTACCTGGATTTCTAAAATTGATTACAATACAGTCCCCATTAATGTTTTTGAAGAGAGGACCAACCCAGGTTACTCGCCTTGTGGATAAAATCTCTTTAGAGATGTCATAGCCCACCCCCTTATGCTTTGTTAACCAGTCTATGCACTTATTATGCAGTTGAACCCACGATTCTCCTTGTCCTTCCCTAAGGGATGGGATACCAGCCAGAACTAAGACATAAGGACAAGCCTCAGGTGGAAGATGTAAGGCGGGGCCTTGATGTTTGGTAGGCCTAGTGTCTTCACATGTGATTTTATTGTGGCGCTAGCTGGGATTTGAAGCGGCCTTCTGCGCTGTGATAGTACGTGCCGCTGAATTGCTCTTATTAGTTGTCGTGACCAAGCCAGTTACAGCAGTAGGGGAAACGGAAGGTTTGTCAGATACGCTGATAGCGTTACTTGGGGGCAATGGGGATTTAGTTGAGGGAACGGACTGGTTGCCACCTCTTGTGCTATAGCTTTTAGTGACCGAAGATGTAATAGTCGGTAGTGGGTTGGTAGCAACCAGTGAATCTTTAGCCTTGTTGGTGTCTTGATCCCCCCTAGTGAGAACACGAGTAGTGGATTCCAGATCCTTTAGCAGACGTTCTACTCTTATTTTGTCCAAGTTTACTATACCTTTTCTTTTGGCATCATCATTTTTGATTAGGTTTTCCAGTCTGTCAAGTCTTTTAAAAATATTATTAAATTGTTTATTCATTTGACCTTCGAGCTGTTTAAAAATGGTATCTGCGATGGTCTCAATGAGATTCCCCTCTGATTTAGAATGATGACTATTCATATTGTTTACATTGGGGAACTCAGTCTGGGTCGAACTAGACATGGAGTTTAAGTCATCATTATTTATGACTACAACATCACCCAGATGAAGTTGACCCTGTACAGATACAATTTGTTGATTTAATTTCTGTTTCTTCCCCCTAGTCCACATACTTTGTGGCGTAGGTTGGTTTACACACCTTAATGGCTGCTTCCTTTTATTGTGGGTTAATTTTACAGGAGCCCTCTTTCTCTTAGCAGCAGCATTATCACATACCTTAGTGGTAGTCTCTGCAGGAGTTGGTTCTGATGACGGATCAGGGGCTACATCTGGGGCTATGTATATGACAGTGTTTTCATCATCCAGGACAATGGGCACAGTAACCGCAGGATGTGATGATTTAACCACTATGACCTCTGGATTTATATGGGTGTTGCCATTTGAGCAACTCGTGGCATGTGGTTGATTAGTATTCATAGGGCCCATAGAAAACCTTCTTTCAGTTTCCACAATCTCATTGAACGCGGTATCAATTAGTGTCTCAAAGGATGTTAATAATGAAATTGGGACATCTGTTTCCTGGATAGGGATATCAACAGTGGTGCTTATGTCAGTACAATCGCCCATTCTATTAGCCAGATAGGAAACAAACCTTACGAGGGAAATGTTAGTGGGGTGGCCCGCCCGACCACTGATGACCTCTGAGGGCCTCAGAGGGCCCGCCCTTTGCCCGGGCTTCGCCCGGCTACGTCCGCGCGCGTCCGCGACGCGGAGGAAGAGCCCCGCTTTAGTAGCGCCTCCGGGCGCGCTGCAGGAGGAAGTGGGCGGAAGTTGCCGCTCAGCCCTCTGGGAGCTGTAGTCTCCAGCCGCCGCGATGGAGTTTGGGCGGCGAGACCACAGCGTCAGGGCCCCAGGAGCGAAGTCGCGTGCTGCTGGTGGAGACAGGCTTGTCCGAGCTGCCTGTATGCAGGTGAGATGATCCCCGCTCCGTCGAGGAAGAGCCCCGCTTTAGTAGCGCCTCCGGGCGCGCTGCAGGAGGAAGTGGGCGGAAGTTGCCGCTCAGCCCTCTGGGAGCTGTAGTCTCCAGCCGCCGCGATGGAGTTTGGGCGGCGAGACCACAGCGTCAGGGCCCCAGGAGCGAAGTCGCGTGCTGCTGGTGGAGACAGGCTTGTCCGAGCTGCCTGTATGCAGGTGAGATGATCCCCGCTCCGTCGAGGAAGAGCCCCGCTTTAGTAGCGCCTCCGGGCGCGCTGCAGGAGGAAGTGGGCGGAAGTTGCCGCTCAGCCCTCTGGGAGCTGTAGTCTCCAGCCGTCGCGATGGAGTTTGGGCGGCGAGACCACAGCGTCAGGGCCCCAGGAGCGAAGTCGCGTGCTGCTGGTGGAGACAGGCTTGTCCGAGCTGCCTGTATGCAGGTGAGATGATCCCCGCTCCGTCGAGGAAGAGCCCCGCTTTAGTAGCGCCTCCGGGCGCGCTGCAGGAGGAAGTGGGCGGAAGTTGCCGCTCAGCCCTCTGGGAGCTGTAGTCTCCAGCCGCCGCGATGGAGTTTGGGCGGCGAGACCACAGCGTCAGGGCCCCAGGAGCAAAGTCGCGTGCTGCTGGTGGAGACAGGCTTGTCCGAGCTGCCTGTATGCAGGTGAGATGATCCCCGCTCCGTCGAGGAAGAGCCCCGCTTTAGTAGCGCCTCCGGGCGCGCTGCAGGAGGAAGTGGGCGGAAGTTGCCGCTCAGCCCTCTGGGAGCTGTAGTCTCCAGCCGCCGCGATGGAGTTTGGGCGGCGAGACCACAGCGTCAGGGCCCCAGGAGCGAAGTCGCGTGCTGCTGGTGGAGACAGGCTTGTCCGAGCTGCCTGTATGCAGGTGAGATGATCCCCGCTCCGTCGAGGAAGAGCCCCGCTTTAGTAGCGCCTCCGGGCGCGCTGCAGGAGGAAGTGGGCGGAAGTTGCCGCTCAGCCCTCTGGGAGCTGTAGTCTCCAGCCGCCGCGATGGAGTTTGGGCGGCGAGACCACAGCGTCAGGGCCCCAGGAGCGAAGTCGCGTGCTGCTGGTGGAGACAGGCTTGTCCGAGCTGCCTGTATGCAGGTGAGATGATCCCCGCTCCGTCGAGGAAGAGCCCCGCTTTAGTAGCGCCTCCGGGCGCGCTGCAGGAGGAAGTGGGCGGAAGTTGCCGCTCAGCCCTCTGGGAGCTGTAGTCTCCAGCCGCCGCGATGGAGTTTGGGCGGCGAGACCACAGCGTCAGGGCCCCAGGAGCAAAGTCGCGTGCTGCTGGTGGAGACAGGCTTGTCCGAGCTGCCTGTATGCAGGTGAGATGATCCCCGCTCCGTCGAGGAAGAGCCCCGCTTTAGTAGCGCCTCCGGGCGCGCTGCAGGAGGAAGTGGGCGGAAGTTGCCGCTCAGCCCTCTGGGAGCTGTAGTCTCCAGCCGCCGCGATGGAGTTTGGGCGGCGAGACCACAGCGTCAGGGCCCCAGGAGCGAAGTCGCGTGCTGCTGGTGGAGACAGGCTTGTCCGAGCTGCCTGTATGCAGGTGAGATGATCCCCGCTCCGTCGAGGAAGAGCCCCGCTTTAGTAGCGCCTCCGGGCGCGCTGCAGGAGGAAGTGGGCGGAAGTTGCCGCTCAGCCCTCTGGGAGCTGTAGTCTCCAGCCGCCGCGATGGAGTTTGGGCGGCGAGACCACAGCGTCAGGGCCCCAGGAGCGAAGTCGCGTGCTGCTGGTGGAGACAGGCTTGTCCGAGCTGCCTGTATGCAGGTGAGATGATCCCCGCTCCGTCGAGGAAGAGCCCCGCTTTAGTAGCGCCTCCGGGCGCGCTGCAGGAGGAAGTGGGCGGAAGTTGCCGCTCAGCCCTCTGGGAGCTGTAGTCTCCAGCCGCCGCGATGGAGTTTGGGCGGCGAGACCACAGCGTCAGGGCCCCAGGAGCAAAGTCGCGTGCTTCTGGTGGAGACAGGCTTGTCCGAGCTGCCTGTATGCAGGTGAGATGATCCCCGCTCCGTCGAGGAAGAGCCCCGCTTTAGTAGCGCCTCCGGGCGCGCTGCAGGAGGAAGTGGGCGGAAGTTGCCGCTCAGCCCTCTGGGAGCTGTAGTCTCCAGCCGCCGCGATGGAGTTTGGGCGGCGAGACCACAGCGTCAGGGCCCCAGGAGCGAAGTCGCGTGCTGCTGGTGGAGACAGGCTTGTCCGAGCTGCCTGTATGCAGGTGAGATGATCCCCGCTCCGTCGAGGAAGAGCCCCGCTTTAGTAGCGCCTCCGGGCGCGCTGCAGGAGGAAGTGGGCGGAAGTTGCCGCTCAGCCCTCTGGGAGCTGTAGTCTCCAGCCGCCGCGATGGAGTTTGGGCGGCGAGACCACAGCGTCAGGGCCCCAGGAGCGAAGTCGCGTGCTGCTGGTGGAGACAGGCTTGTCCGAGCTGCCTGTATGCAGGTGAGATGATCCCCGCTCCGTCGAGGAAGAGCCCCGCTTTAGTAGCGCCTCCGGGCGCGCTGCAGGAGGAAGTGGGCGGAAGTTGCCGCTCAGCCCTCTGGGAGCTGTAGTCTCCAGCCGCCGCGATGGAGTTTGGGCGGCGAGACCAAAGCGTCAGGGCCCCAGGAGCGAAGTCGCGTGCTGCTGGTGGAGACAGGCTTGTCCGAGCTGCCTGTATGCAGGTGAGATGATCCCCCCGGACCTGCCGTCTGCCACAATGTTATTAATACAGGATGTGACCGCCACCCTGGCGGTCACATCGTAATTTGCACGGAGGGACCGTCGCTGCCCCTGCGGACGGTCCCTCCTACTCTATGGTGGCGGACGGACTCAGGTCCGTCCGCCATCATAATCGGCCCCTTAATGTATAGGCCCTGGGAATAGTAATACTTTACTACGGACTTACAAGTAGATTAAATGTTTCAATTGGGTGTAAGCCAATTTTCCAATGTTTAAAGGAGAGAGCACAAGTAAATAAGTAAATAACTTTATTTCGGTTAAATAACCTGAAAAAGTACACAAGAGAGGTATTACAAACCAATAGCAAATTACAAGATATAATTAAAAGGCAATAGAGCCTAACAATACACAATGTCACAAGAGCTTCTGTGTAAGTGGATTAGCGAAGTTAACAAAGCCATAAACAGGTTCCTTAAATAAATTTGCAAGTGCATAAGTGCAATGTGCAAATTACCTAATACATTATTGAAAAGATAAGCAACGCACGCATGAATACGCTGAAAAAGAAGCATCATTGCCAGCCTACGATGGGATGAATCTAAAACGATAAACAATAACCTCCATATGGCTTCCTCTATGCCCATCCTTGTGATAGATTGTTTTGCTATGATGTTTGTTAAATGAAATTTCCTGAATGTTTGGCAGTCCTGACTGCATACATATTCCATAAGAAATCAATTAAGAGCTGTACCAAGTTGTATTGAGGCCTACAACATAAATATAAGTCCCTCTGCAAACCTACGACAAGTTTTAAAACGAACCAAATAGAATAGAATAAAATAGATAGCATATAAAAATTGCTGAAGGCCACAAAGATGCATATATATATATATATATATATATATATATATATATGTATATATATATATATATATATATAGATTACACCGACCTAGACTCAAGTGCAATATATTGCATCATCAATTTTCCAATAGCGAAGTGGAAAGTCCCTATTTATACAATATGAACTCACCTTTTAGAATATCCACGCGGCCTACAACTATCAGTAAATAAGAGGATGGGGTTCCCAGTAAAATAATCCTAATGTTTTAGTTCTTATGATCCAGCTCCAATGGATGAATTTAGCTATGTCACAGACTATGGACTTTTCTGTATCAGCACACAACAGCCTGAGGTTCCAAGCAGCATACAAATCGGTAGCACCCATTTTTTCCTTGTTTCCTTGGATGCTCGTATAGTGGGTAAAAAAAAATTAAAATGGGTCATGGTTTTCTTTGCCTGCAAACATAATAATAATAATCCACATTTGTATAGCTCACAATCACCCGTTAGGGTCTCTAGGCGCTGGGGGGCGTCGGGAAGATTAAGCAAGCTATTGCCCAGAGTCACATGGTGCTGGGCTAACCTGCCGCCGGAGCCGGGGATCGAACCGTGATCCCCAGATTCCAGCGTCAGTCGCCCTGGCCGCGGCGCCACACCTCCTCATACTGGCCATGCATTGCTTAAATCAGTATTGGCTTTCCATTTGGAGCAATTGACAGGGAGAATGCCATTCTGAAACTTAATATACAGTTGTCTAGCTATTTGGGCCGTAACAAAATCAAGGAAGGGTTCAAACCTGCTGTCATTTTTTAAATCGATAAAACCTGAAGTAAGAGTACCTTCTACTAACTTTCATTCCACATTTGTGAGCCCAAAATGCATACTTTATACAATACTGAGGGGTTTCTGATGCGTCCCACCTTTCCAGTGATCTTCAAATCCTAGTTGCATCAAGGTTTCCTTTATGTTATGTAACCACTTTGTTTTCTTATCCTTGTAGGTCTACTATTTCCTCGAAAGCACTATAATGGTCTCCAAGGGCCTGAGTATACTTCATTCACCTACAACAGGGGTGCCCAAACCTGTCCTGGCGGGCCGTATCCATGCCAGATTTTTGGGATATCCCCATCTGGTGATCACGGTTCGATCCCCGGCGCCGGCGGCAGATCAGAGTGCCCAGGACGGGGTCCATGTGACCCGGGCAGTCCTATCCCCTGGGTGTACGTGGTTGTCCGACATGTCGGTCGTATTTGCTTTTACGTACCGGATCGGAATCGGCCCCCATAAAATCGTACGTAAAGTATATAGCAAATCAACCTGAAATCTGCTGGGTCAGAAAGGGCTCGATTCCGATCCGTGTCGGAAGGTTAGGAGTCCGTACGAATTTGTCGGGACGGCATGGCAGAGTGCCCGGGACGGGCTCCATGCGTCCCGGGCATTCGTCCCCCGGGCGTCCGGGGCTACATCCAGGCTGACGGTATGGCAGAGTGCCCGGGTCGGGCTCCACGGTTTTCACGGTGGTCCTCCCCTGGGTGTCAGGGGGCTCCTGGCCGACGGCATGGAAAAGTACCCAGGACGGGCTCCATGCGTCCCGGGCATTTGTCCCCCGGGCGTCCGGGGCTCCATCCAGGCCGACGGCATGGCAGAGTGCCCGGGTCGGGCTCCATGGTTTCCAGGGTGGTCCTCCCCAGGGTGTCGGGGCGCTCCATGCCGAAGGCATGGAAAAGTGCCCAGGACGGGCTCCATGCGTCCCGGGCATTTGTCCCCCGGGCGTCCGGGGCTCCATCCAGGCCGACGGCATGGCAGAGTGCCCGGGTCGGGCTCCATGGCTTTCACGGTGGTCCTCCCCTGGGTGTCTGGGGGCTCCAGGCCTAAGGCATGGAAAAGTGCCCAGGACGGGCTCCATGCATCCCGGGCACGGGCACGGGGACGGGGACAGGGTCGGGAGAGTCCAGGCGGCTTCACTTCCGTGTCCAGCCATCTGATCGCCCAGATTCCCTCGGCCATCTGGTCGCCCGGATCCCCTCGGGCATCTGGTCGCCCGCAACGCTTTCCTATGGGGCGACCAGATGGCCGAACTTCCCTGGAAGTCCCGATGAGGTGCCATTCGCCGCCCGGATCCCAGCGAGGGCTCCAGGAGGTTGGGTACATTCGCGCCTTGGGTCCCCTCTGTCACCTCGCGTGCACAGATTACAAGAAAAGGGGGTAATTTTCCTCCGGATTACTAGGGAGAAGGGTACGCCCGGACACCCCTCCGAGGCTGGTGGTTCTCTGCCATGGGGACCAGATGGGCTATGCCTGGGCAACACCTCCCTAGGCCACCCGGGGCTTCCTTCCTCCAGGCCAACTGCATGTCAAATTGCCCAGGACGGGCTCCATGGCTCCTGGGCAGTCGTCCCCCGGGCGTCCGGGGCTCCATCCAGGCTGACGGCATTGAAAAGTGCCCAGGACGGGCTCCATGCGTCCCGGGCATTCGTCCCCTGGGCGTCCGGGGCTCCATCTAGGCTGACGGTATGGCAGAGTGCCCGGGTCGGGCTCCATGGTTTTCACGGTGGTCCTCCCCTGGGTGTCTGGGGGCTCCAGGCCGAAGGCATGGAAAAGTGCCCAGGACGGGCTCCATGCGTCCCGGGCATTCGTCCCCCGGGCGTCCGGGGCACCCATCTCCATGAGGCCAACGGCATTGGCAAAGTACCCAGGACGGGCTCCATGGGTCCCGGGCAGCTTCCCCCGGGGCGTCCGGGGCACCCACCTCCAGGCCGACGGCATGTCAAAGTACCCAGGACGGGCTCCACGGGTCCCGGGCATTCCTCCCCCAGGTCGTCCGGGCCCTAGAGCTCCGGTGGTCCAACCTGCGCCTGAGGCCCAGCCGGGGTCCAAGAGCCCTGCCTTGCGTGGGCAGGCAGTCAGGAACCCTACCCCGAAGGCTTGGGATGGATGGGGAGCTGGGAGTCCTTTCGATCCCGGCCCTCTGGTCGCCCGCGATGCTTTCCAATGGGGCGACCAGATGGCCGGGCTTCCCTGGAAGTCCCGATGAGGTGCCATTCGGCTCCTGGATCCCAGCTAGGGCTCCATGAGGTCGGGTTCTTTTACGCCTTGGGTCCCCTCTGTCACCTCGCGTGCACGGATTGCAAGAAAGGGGGGTAATTTCCCTCCGGATTACTAGGGGCAGGGTACGCCCGGACACCTCTCCAGGGCTGGTGGTTCTCTGCCCGGGGGACCAGATGAGATATGCCTGGGCAACACCTCTCCCGGGCGTCTGGGGGCTCCATTCTCCGGGCCAACGGCATGGCTCAATGCCCAGGACGGGCTCCACGTGTCCCGGACAGACCTCCCCTGGGCGTCCGGGGCACCCATCTCCATGAGGCCAACGGGATGGCAAAGTACCCGGGAAGGGCTCCACGGGTCCCGGGCAGCCTTCCCCCGGGCGTCCGGGGCTCCCACCTTTAGGCCGACGGCATGTCACACTGCCCAGGACGGGCTCCATGGGCCCCGGACAGACCTCCCCCGGGCGTCCGGGGCACCCATCTCCAGGAGGCCAACGGGATGGCAAAGTACCCGGGAAGGGCTCCACGGGTCCCGGGCAGCCTTCCCCCGCTCGTCCGGGGCTCCCACCTCCAGGCCGACGGCATGTCACAGTGCCCAGGATGGGCCCCATGGGCCCCGGACAGCCCTCCCCCCGGGCGTTCGGGGCACATATCTCCAGGAGGCCAACGGCGTTGCAAAGTACCCGGAAAGGACTCCACGGGTACCGGGCAGTCCTCCCCCCGGGCGTCCGGGGCACCCATCTCCATGAGGCCAACGGCATTGGCAAAGTACCCGGGAGGGGCTCCACGGGTCCCGGGCAGGCCTCCCCCGGGCGTCCAGGGCACCCACCTCAAGGCCGACGGCATGTAAAAGTGCCCAGGACGGGCTCCATGGGTCCCGGGCAGCCCACCCCCGGGCATCCGGGGCACCCATCTCCAGGAGGCCAACGGCGTTGCAAAGTACCCGGGAAGGGCTCCACGGGTACCGGGCAGTCCTCCCCCGGGCGTCCGGGGGCTCCCTTCTCCAGGCCGACTGCATGGTTCAATGCCCAGGACGGGACGTCAAGTGGCCAGGACGGGCTCCATGCGTCCCGGGCATTCGTCCCGGGACGGGGACGGGGTGGGGAAGAGTCCAGGCGGCTTCACCTCCATGCCCAGCCATCTGGTCGCCCGGATTCCCTCGGCCATCTGGTCGCCCGGATCCCCTCGGGCATCTGGTCGCCCGCAACGCTTTCCTATGGGGGGGGACCAGATGGCCGAACTTCCCTGGAAGTCTTAATGAGGTGCCATTCGCCTCCCGGATCCCAGCGAGGGCTCCATGAGGTCGGGTTCTTTCACGCCTTGGGTCCCCTCTGTCACCTCGCGTGCACAGATTGCAAGAAAGGGGGGTAATTTGCCTCCGGATTACTATGGGGCAGGGTATGCCCGGACACCCCTCCAGGGTTGGTGGTTCTCTGCCATGGGGACCAGATGGGATATGCCTGGGCAACACCTCCCTAGGCCACCCGGAGCTTCCTTCCTCCAGGCCAACTGCATGTCAAATTGCCCAGGACGGGCTCCATGGCTCTTGGGCAGTCGTCCCCCGGGCGTCCGGTGCTCCATCCAGGCCGACGGCATGGCAGAGTGCCCGGGACAGGCTCCATGCGTCCCGGGCCTTCGCCCCCCCGGGCGTCCGGGGCTCCATCCAGGCTGACGGCATGGCAGAGTGCCCAGGACGGGCTCCACGGGCCCCGGTCATCCGGGGCACCCTTCCCCGGGCCAGCGGCATGTCAGAGTGCCCAGGACCAGTTCCACGGGTCCCGGGCAGTCCTCCCCCGGGCGTCCGGGGCTCCCTTCCCCGGGCCAAAGCATTTCAGAGTGCCCAGGACGGGCTCCACGGGTTCCGGGCGTCCAGGTCTCCCTTCCCCGGGCCAACGGCTTGTCAGAGTGCCCAGGACGGGCTCCACGGGCCCCGGGCGTCCGGGGCACCCTTCCCCGGGCCAGCGGCATGTCAGAGTGCCCAGGACGAGTTCCACGGGTCCCGGGCAGTCCTCCCCCCCGGGTGTCCGGGGCTCCCTTCCCCGGGCCAAAGCATTTCAGAGTGCCCAGGACGGGCTCCACGGGTCCCGGACGTCCGGGGCTCCCTTCCCCGGGCCAACGGCATACAGGAGTGCCCAGGACGGGCTCCACGGGTCCCGGACGTCCGGGGCTCCCTTCCCCGGGCCAACGGCATACAGGAGTGCCCAGGACGGGCTCCACAGGTCCCGGTCGTCTGGGGCTCCCTTCCCCGGGCCAACGGCTTGTCAGAGTGCCAAGGACGGGCTCCACGGGTCCCGGTCGTCTGGGGTCCCTCCCCCGGGCCAACAGCAGGTCAGAGTGCCCAGGACGGGCTCCACGGGTCCCGGGCAGCCCACCCCCCGGGCGTTCGGGGCACCCATCTCCAGGAGGCCAACGGCGTTGCAAAGTACCCGGGAAGGGCTCCACGGGTACCGGGCAGTCCTCCCCCGGGCGTCCGGGGCTCCCTTCTCCAGGCCAACGGCATGGTTCAATGCCCAGGACGGGCTCCATGGGTCCGGGGAGGCGTCCCATGCGCCTCCGGGCTTGGGAGCCCCGGCTGGGTCCAGGGGCCCGGGCGGGCCCCGGGTCGGGTGCTCCGGCCCTGGTCCCTGTCTCCCAGCCTACCGCACTGCCAAGGGCCTAGGAATGGGTTCCGTTGTTCCCGGGGAGCCTCCCCTTGCTTGGCTGGGTTCAGGAGCAGTGGCTAGGGCCCCTGAGGGCCCGGGGAGGGCGGCCTCCCCACCCCGGGCTCTGTCCTTGGTCCTGCTGCGTGGCAGGGTGCCCGGGACGGGGTCCGGAGGGACCGGGGAGGCGTCCCATGCACCTCCGGGCTTGGGAGCCCCGGCTCGGTCCAGGGGCCCGGGCGGGCCCCGGGTCGGGTGCTCCGGCCCTGGTCCCTGTCTCCCAGCCTACCGCACTGCCAAGGGCCTAGGAATGGGTTCCGTTGTTTCCGGGGAGCCTCCCCTTGCTTGGCTGGGTTCAGGAGCAGTGGCTAGGGCCCCTGAGGGCCCGGGGAGGGCGGCCTCCCCACCCCGGGCTCTGTCCTTGGTCCTGCTGCATGGCAGGGTGCCCGGGACGGGGTCCGGAGGGACCGGGGAGGCGTCCCATGCACCTCCGGGCTTGGGAGCCCCGGCTGGGTCCAGGGGCCCGGCCGGGCCCCGGGTCGGGTGCTCCGGCCCAGGGCCCTGTCTCCCAGCCTGCCGCACTGCCAATGGCCCGGGAAGGGGTTCCGATGTGCCCGGGGAGCCTCCCCTTGCTTGGCTGGGTTCAGGAGCAGTGGCTAGGGCCCCTGAGGGCCCGGGGAGGGCGGCCTCCCCACCCCGGGCTCTGTCCTTGGTCCTGCTGCGTGGCAGGGTGCCCGGGACGGGGTCCGGAGGGACCGGGGAGGCGTCCCATGCACCTCCGGGCTTGGGAGCCCCGGCTGCGTCCAGGGGCCCGGCCGGGCCCCGGGTCGGGTGCTCCGGCCCTGGGCCCTGTCTCCCAGCCTGCCGCACTGCCAAGGGCCCGGGAAGGGGTTCCGATGTGCCCGGGGAGCCTCCCCTTGCTTGGCTGGGTTCAGGAGCAGTGGCTAGGGCCCCTGAGGGCCCGGGGAGGGCGGCCTCCCCACCCCGGGCTCTGTCCTTGGTCCTGCTGCGTGGCAGGGTGCCCGGGACGGGGTCTGGAGGGACCGGGGAGGCGTCCCATGCGCCTCCGGGCTTGGGAGCCCCGGCTGGGTCCAGGGGCCCGGGCGGGCCCCGGGTCGGGTGCTCCGGCCCTGGGCCCTGTCTCCCAGCCTGCCGCACGGCCAAGGGCCCGGGAAGGGGTTCCGATGTGCCCGGGGAGCCTCCCCTTGCTTGGCTGGGTTCAGGAGCAGTGGCTAGGGCCCCTGAGGGCCCGGGGAGGGCGGCCTCCCCACCCCGGGCTCTGTCCTTGGTCCTGCTGCGTGGCAGGGTGCCCGGGACGGGGTCCGGAGGGACCGGGGAGGCGTCCCATGCGCCTCCGGGCTTGGGAGCCCCGGCTGGGTCCAGGGGCCCGGGCGGGCCCCGGGTCGGGTGCTCAGGCCCTGGGCCCTGTCTCCCAGCCTGCCGCACTGCCAAGGGCCCGGAAAGGGGTTCCGATGTGCCCGGGGAGCCTCCCCTTGCTTGTCTGTGTTCAGGAGCTCCATCCGGGGCCCCTGAGGGCCCCGGGGAGGGTGGCCTCCCCACCCCGGGCTCCGTCCTGGGTCCTGCCGCGGGGCAGGGTGCCCGGGACGGGGTCCGGCGGGCCCGGGGAGGCTTCCCCTGTGCCTCCGGGCCTGGGAGCCCCGGCTGGGTCCAGGGGCCCGGTCGGGGCCCCGGGTCGGGCGCTCCGGCCCTGGGCCCGGTCCCCCGGGCTGCCGCTCCACCCAGGGCCCAGGACAGGGGTCCGTCGGTCCCTTGCAGGCCTCCCCTGCTTGTCAAGGTGTAAGCGGGCCCCGGGTCGGAGGGCCCGCCGGCCCCTGGCAGCCTCCATGGCTGTGGCCCGGCTGGGGCCCCGGGCCTCCGGCCCGCCATGCCCCGGGCGCCCGCTCCCTCCTTCGTGGGGGCACGGGGCGACCGGATGGCGTCCCTTTCGTGCCCGGCCATCTGGTCGCCCGGATCCCCTCGGCCATCTGGTCTCCCGGATCCCCT